>NC_142858.1:8752500-9377500 GCF_061612785.1 Hesperophylax consimilis
GATCCCATCTGGCAGGAATTTAATGGAGCTGCTGGTCACCATTGTCGGGTGTTTAGCATCCCTAAAATACAATAACACTTTCAGCGATTTGTGTATCTGTGTACTGTACAACTGTCAAGATTGAGGTTAGTTTCCGTCGACCGTGCACGACCACTCCCTTCGGATCGGCTTTTTGAATTCGAGCAATTCTAGCTCTGAGCGGAATGAACGGTCGCTACGGTTATTTGTACACATCTCACTAGCAGGGTTGTCAACGCTTCGAAGAATCGACAATATTTTCAGAAAATATAATAAATGAAAGCGACCCATTAGTATCCGAGTGGATAGATGAATCGAGTACCCAGCCGTATGCCGTGGGTTCATTTCTTCTGCTAGTCAAGTCCTCCATCATTGCACAAGCAACATTTTCGGCTTGTAATAATCTTTTAGAGCGGGAGTATTTTAATTATTGTCAATTTATTTGTAACCCTGAAATATTTAAAATGTTTTTTTTTCCATTTTGAGTTAAAAGAAATATAACATTTCACTTTCTTAACTTAAAACAAAACATTAAAATAAAATCTAAACATTATTTTTTACCATCTAACTTACTTAAGTATATTTTAATTTTGCTCGCTGATCTTAAAAGCAAACAGTTTTTTTCTTAAATATATTGTTAAAAAATAATACTATTATTAATGTATTTATTACGAAAATAATGCCACAAAGTGATTTTGCAATTATTGCAAAAGTTATCTATTTATATTTAAATTTAGTTAATTGTAATAATATAATATTTAGCGAGATACTATTTTTGAAAATTCTGTAAGGTTGACCTAAATAAAAATTTTAAGCTGAAACTCTTCGAAATTCTAATTTACTTTAATTATTAACTCAAAATATTATTAAAAGATGGAACACTGATGCTTTTTTAACTACCGCAAATATGAAGATGACAATAATTTACTTTTTCAAAATGTCCGTACTTCATAACAATTCTTTTTGGTTGCCCTAACTTGGTCATAAGAGACGCTATAAACTCGCCACATCGCGCACATTGACAAGCTAAAATGTTCCTTATTTGTTCGGGATTAAATAAATAAACTAATCTTGTTTACGATTTTACTCTTTATTGTTGTATACTGTTTATATTAACTTAATTAAATTTAATGGACATTATTTTCATGTAATTATTTGGTTTATTCCAAAAAAGCCGTAACCGAGGTTACAGCTTCCAGAAATGAGAACCATAGTTATTTTACATTCATACCTAGTTACTTTCCCGAATAACTTTGGGAACCGGCACCAAAAGTAACCATGGAAACGGTTCCCATCAATCACCATCAATCATTATTCCTTTAATTTCTGGAATCTGAAACCTCGGTGACAGATTTTTTGGAATAAATAAGTGACTTGTAAACTCGTAGATCAATTTTAAACAAAAACTAATGGATCATTTTTTTTCCATGATTTAAAATAAATATGAAAAAGATGCATATGATAAACGTTTTTCGCCTCGAGAATACTCCCGTACCATACAATAATAAATAAACAACTCTTCGTACAATTGGGTGCAAGCGAATAATGTTGCGGGCACATTGAATTCTCTGTTAATTATTTACAGGGGGTTTATATTTTTGTCGATTTGCAATGTCATGCATTTTTTTCAATAAGGGCGAGTACTAAAATATGTAAGTAGGTAACAAAAATAATTTTGTTATTTGTATAGCACCGTTTCTGTGAAAAATCACCACAAATGCGATGTACATTCTGTACAAATAGGACTTCCTTGGCTCTTTCTGATTTGTACAAAACAGATATAGAAAACATACTCATATACACATATTCATATTTATTAGAATGTTCTAGCCTGGGGAAGATACGATTTTGTATGCACAGAACATAATATCAGAAACACTACACACTTGCATGATTTTATTTTTGTTATTTTACCTTTCTTTACTGTTGATATTACATTTATTTCAAATATTATGCCCACTGTAGATTTTTTATAAATGACCTTAAAACCTTTGACCTCAGAAGATAATACTAGAATGCCACAATTAGATAATTTCCCTTATTAGTGTACATGGTATCCGAAAACTGATGGTACAAGTGGGAAAAAGGTGAATCTACATCACAATTGGAATGGATTTTGTGGTGCAACCTTTTTTTATTTGAGCTTTCGTTTTAAAGTAAATTTAGTCAACATCTGGAATTTTTTGGTTTAATTTGAAAAAATCATTCTCTGAGGGATTGCTATCAGCATCAGCCATTTAATGTCTTTTAAAATGGATCCAAAAGTTGTTTAATTTGCTTGAGGCGCGCTTCATAAACAACTTTAGTCGGCTTCAAAGACAACCAGTCCTGAAATATTAATGGGTAATATTGAAGTAACTTTAAGGCTTATACAATATATAAATTGGTAATATTTAAAATAAAGTATGTAAAGTGTATACTATATTTTGGAAGTATGGATATGAGTATATTTTTTCCCTTTTTTCTTCTTTTTTTTAGGGGAGGTGCAGCCTCCCCTGCCTTATTGCTCGAACCGCCACTGTAATGATAACAGAGGAGTTTGCAACCGAATTAACAGTGGTATGGTGTACATTGACTGGATACTGTTGGAAGATGTTGAATTACTTATCTGCTTGCGTTAAAGGACACAACTGAGTTTTGCAAAAGGCAGCTTAACCAAATAATTTTTCTCATGCAGTATAAGAAATGAAGGGTAGGATTTACAGAGCAATAAAAACATTGATTACTTTATAAAAACTTTATTGAAAAAACGAGAAACTAATCAAATACAGTTGAAATTACTAAATTATATGGAAATGGAGTTTACAATATTAGCAATCATAGCGAGACCATAGAATTCACAATATTAGCAATCATAGCGAGTAATGGTTGCAGAAACAAATATTGTTAGTCCGGCTGTATTCGTTATAATCAAGATCAAAATGACAAACTTAAAAGTAATTGAGACCTGCAATCATTTAATACTAAAAACTTGAAATCATTATATCTTGTTCAAATAGGACCCGAAATCGCCAATGCAAAAGCAGAGCTGAGAATATAGACTTATTTTAGAATTGCATTATATTTCAAACTTGTGCTAAAGTTGTTTTATGTTAAGTTATGCAAAGGTAAATAAATAATGATGTAATATAAATCAAATTGCCCATCAGATGATTTTTCACAAAAACTATTAGTACAAATATTATTATGCTAATCTTAAATGGTTTTACACTGTACATCTTTTTTTAAATAAAAAAAATTGTATTTAATAGCTCAGTCTTGATTTTGCTATGGCGATGCCGGATTCTAATAATAACTAACTTAAACATATAACACAGTGAAGAGCAACCCAGGCTTATTCCGTGAGTCTTTTTCCAAAAGTTTCCTTGAATAAATGTGGTATAACTTTCTGAACAGTAAAAATAAGATTGACCTTGGAGAAATAAAATTTTAAACTACAGCCTGCGATAATTTTTTTATTGGATAAATTGGCTATAAAGGTTGATCATCACTGGTACATCACATGAAATTAAGTAATTGAGGCCTACAATTTATTTACTAAATAAGGTTAAAAACTATTAATTAAAAATATTTTTCAGAAGGAAAAAAAACAATACTTATACATAATTAGAAATCATTCAATGTAAACTGGAAATCAGCATTTCCATTTCAGAACTGGCATAAGCAATCCTGAGGGTCAGTTAAAAAAATCTGTAAATTATTTGAAATTTTTGGTTATTACCTTATGGGTTATGGGATCATCCAGAATAAAAAATAAATAAAAGAAACCTTAATAGGTATGTATAAAATTTTAAATGTGGGGAGGAAAAGAAAAGCAGTCAGGGTCAAAGCGATATTGCCTGGATTGATACATTAGGAATAGCGTTAATACATAGTCAAATTTGGTAAGTATTTGAAATAAGCAGTCTTTTATCTTGTACAAAACAATTCACCTCAGTTGAAGAACAAAAGGCTTTCAAACATAAAATTTTTAGTTGGAGTGAAAATCATTTAACATAAACTGGAGTTCGACATATATATGGGCTATTATGACTAGCCCTATCACTTAGCCAACAGTAAGCATACTATGAAGTATGCAGTCTCTCATTCTCTTATAAAGCATTTCACTCCTGTTGATTAATACATTTTTTTAAGACAGAATTATTTAAAGTCTTTTAACATGTTTTTTAGAACCATCAAAATTGACACCTAGTTCTGACGATTGATGCACTGTTTTCATGCATAGGATTAACCGATTTGCAAACTAAAGTGGAAATGATGAAGATTTGTAATAACATAACTTTTTACACTTGAATTTTGGTGCTGTGTTATATGGCTGTATATGGATATTGTTGCTCCTTTGGATCAGAAGTCTGCTTCTGAAGTTAAAGGAAATTCAGACAGCAATTAGGGAGAACTGATTTGCTTTGATGACAATAATCTAGACTTCTGTGTTTCTAAACTGAAGACCTAGGCTATTTTTGTTCAGTCTATATTCGCAGAGGAAGTAAAAATGATGTGCGCATACCAAAAACCAGAAATTATTGAATTTACAGACAAAACAATATGGGATTAACACGGTACACCAAATGATCAAATGTGATCAATTCTGTATTGTAATGGGAATATCAAAGCCAAATATTTGAGAGCTTAAATATATAAAGAATTGCGTTTGTGAACAGCCACTGGACCGTCGTGCTTCATCATCACCCGTACAACAACAAATAATATTCAGAGTTTTTCAAAGAGAAAGGCTTGAAAATCCTAATCTATCAAATTATCACTCGTATTACAGCGTCAGGCTGACGCATTAGATACAGACACCCCCTGGTCACCAAAAATAGTTTTTATTAATAATAATATTACTTTTAAAATAAGGAAAACTCATGCATGGTGTTAATTGCCCAAAGAGAGACCCCACGTGCCTGAGAAATACTGGAGTTTGAAACACTTCATAAAGGTCTCGCGGCATGCTATGCCTGAAACATCGTAATTGCCACACTCACTATTCAACCGAGACTTGACAATTACCTCCTGGTTCAAATTGATAACGGTTTTCGCGTTCTCAATGAAATAATTGTGCAGAAGAGCACAGGTGCGGAACACAGTCTTCACATACTTTGGATTGATACCCCCCGGCATGTTAACTACCTTGAACTTCTCTTCAAATACATTCAACGCTATGCTTGCGCATTTTAGGACTTTTTCATGCCTTCTGTTAAAATAGGTATTCCCAAAATGGCGTATAGTTTGCTGATTTTCAAAAGGAGTCAGCACATATTCGGTCAATTTGAACTGTACCGGTGCACAGATTACACTTGGAAGCAGGAGAGGCACGCAAAGGAAGTTGTCAGGCTCTGGGATATTCAACTGGTTGCTATGTAAGGCTTGCCCCATCGCAGTATCATTGAAAGATGTATTTTCTGAGATAGAAAAGTCTACCATCGTAAACTTACACCTGGGATCCACTAACATGTACATGATTGCCGAGTCTTCGGCAATACCTTGAAAACAACTTTTTACATTAGTCAACGATTTCTTTTTCTTCAGGGGTATGGGATAGCCGTCCAAGGCACCAACACACAAGGGAAAACCGTGGTCCAGCTGAAAGGTCTTTCTGATCTGCAGCCAAATCTCATGAGACGGAGGCTCCAAGAAGGCTTGCAGAGCAGTGTTGATTCCCGCACAGCAGTCAAGGATGATTTCTTTCGTGGTCTTTTTATCAATGTTTATTGATTGTGAAATGGCTTTGAAAGTATGGCCATCACCCAGATACCTGCAGAAATTTTATGTTTTATTATACATTAACCAAAATGAAAAAGAGGTAGATGGAGTACATACTAATATAGAATTCATCTAAGTTATATTTTCACACCTAATTATTGTCCTTTAATCCCTTACTAAAACAATGGCATGTGAATAATCTTTGCACAATCCTAGGTGGCCGGCGATACGGTTTACGCCAAATTGTCATCATACAGGATTCATTAAACCCTGCATTATTGGATTGCGTTTTGTGACAAGCAGAACTAGAACTTATTATAGAAATCGACTCTTCTTCCTATCTCTGCCAAAGTAATACAGGGGTGGCACAACAATCTGTGCTCTTGCCAACGCTGTTCCCGTTGCACATCAACAATACATTATTAACATCTCAAAAGTTTACCACTGCCTCCAAAGGGTCTTGACTGGGGTCAGGCCAACCTGGTCAATTGGTGACTAATCTCGGCAAAAAGGGAGATTCATGACTCTCCGATATGTGAGCATACCCTCCCCAACAGAGCATCCATTGATAATGATTAGTAGAAGCAACCCGTTCTCATGTGACATGTGTCAACAGTGTACAAATGTTAACGGCACCAAAAAGGATCAAAGACGCAAGTTCCTAGGAGAATTTTCCACTGAAAAATCGATAGAACAAGGACAGCATTCCCACCTGACATCTGTGCTCTAAAGATTGTAATCCATTGGTTAATATATTGGAATCTATCAAACGGACCGCCCATCAATGTGACTCTGGTTTCGATGGAGAACCCCTTGACTTTTTTATCTATTAGTCAGCATCGTTTATTTATATATTAGGCAGCTTATCTGCAGGAGTGCCACAAGGATCTGTGCTGTTACTGACTCTATTTTGTTGCGCATCAACAATCTTGTCGAATGTGCACCAATACATTGCTACGCTGATGGCAGAACCATTCATGAGGTTTATCTTTTTGACAACTCCCCCTCCACTTATGATTTCCGAACAGCAGGGAAGTTTTGAGACAAAAGTTGACCACCACCGAGAAAAGGTTTGTCAGGGGTATGGTCAATCTAGTTTGTTTCAACATCTCAAAAACCTAATCATTTCTGATTTCGGCAAAGAGACTGGGTGTCTTGTATAGGGCTGGCACATTCTCTAATAGTGACCAGCATTCGTCCAACAATTGAATATAAGAGCCACCTCTGGGCTGGAGCCCTAAAATACTTGATAAACCTACTTGATTCTGAGAAATGGAGGGCGGTCCATCTGATTGACAACCCATTTTTAAGACTAATTGAAATCTCTAATGCACAGACGCAATGTAGGCATGCTGAGCCTGGTCTACAGATATTTCAATGGAGCCTGCATCGTTCCACTGTGAAATCTTTATGGACAAGAGCGGAACACTTTGATGGTGGCTTCACGAGAATACGTCATTTTTTAGACTCGTGTTTGAGTGAGTCGGCTAATGGAGTGCTGATACCAACCCTGCCATACATATGACAGTAAGGCATAGTTGAAAGTAGACGGAATGCTGTAGAAATGAGATTGGCCGAGGTAGATGAACAAAGAAAGAAGTGTAAGGGCCCGTTCCCACTTCCGTTTTAAAAACGGAGGCGGGTCCCGTTTTAAAAACGGATGCCCTAGTGGCTGTAGTGGATGTATGGAGCTGTTCACACTTGTCCGACACGATTTGAAAACGGATCCGACATTTTTTGTCGGATGGCTCGCCAGCGCAGCGCGTCCGTTTTCAAATCGTGTCGGAACACGCTCGCTCATAGTGTTGTATGGAGCTGTTCACACTTGTCGTCTAGTCGTTCCGGCAGAGTCCCCGCCACACTCCAACCCCTCCCCGCCCGCTCCCAGTCGTAAGGAAGCAGGCACGCTGCGTGCTTGTATTTGGTTATTTTGTTAAGTAAATAAATCAAAACTACAATAATGGATAACGAAATAAATCCCGAAAATTTAATACCACTGGTCGAAGAAAGAGTATAGTAATATTTTATTTTCAACTAAATAAAAACAAAACACTTGGTGTACACAACTTTTGTGAATCAAAATTTATATTTTAATTTTTTAAAGTTTACTTTTTTTTAAATTTTAAAGCTTTAATGAGATGCACGATGCACGGAAGAGCGTATTAGTTTAATAAACACATAATAAAAAATATTTGAGTTGTTATTGTTTTCTTACTTTAAAATATCGATAGCCTTTCTTCAGGACAAATGCACTCTCTCAATTTTGTATTTTGATATGTTAAGCTCTCTGAAACTCATTCCAGTAGATGGTTAAAGGAAATGATAGACATTCTCTTAAGCCATTAAGCGCCCTTGAGGTGATTTTCTCATGGTGAAAACGGCGCTATATAAATAATCCAATCATTATTATTCTAAAATAATTAAAGAACTTTAGTTCATCACTTCTCAACTCACCAATTAACACTTGGAAAATTCCCACAGAAAATCATTCAGCTATGATTGGGTGTACCCAAAATTTTCTTTTCACTTTTTTCCTTCTTTTTAATAAGTACCACATGACAACAAGAGCTTCATCGTCGTCCATTACGCACCATTACTGAAGAATGAGCAAATAACATGTTTTGGTTGAATCAACAATGTTTTTTTTTTCGTAGAGTATGGTCCGTTTTTAAAACGGATCCGTTTTTAAAACGGAAGTGTGAACAGAGCCATTGGCCATCCGTTTTTAAAACGGGACCCGCCTCCGATTTGAAAACGGAAGTGGGAACGGGCCCTAAGGAGAATATAAAATGTGGAAGAGAATGGTAGAAGAAGTGTATACCGCAGGGTCGGACAGATGTCATTGCCCAACATAGCATGACAAGAGGTATGACCTTGCTAAATGCCCTACCAGCGGATATAGATGTGTTTAATATCACTATACCATGTTTTAAAAAATATATGTACATGTATTTTTAGTTTTAATAAAATTGTACCATAATTGGACTTACCTGTCTGTCGTACAATAAAAAAAATAAAAAAAATGAAAAAAATAAAAAAAGTCGGGGACACCTGAATATAATATTATATGCCAAAGGCCTATTGACTGTTATATATATATCTTAACCCCCTCAAGCTAATTTGTTGAAACAGTTCATTTTCAAAAGCTTTATATTCAAATCTAGAAGTTAATCACAGAAGAATTAAAATTAGAGCAATTTAAGAAAATAGTATGAAATTTTTTAGTAATTATTTTTAATAATACATATGTATAATTAAATGTATTTTTTCACTATCAGTAATTTTACTTCCGTGTTTAAACGAATAAGCCATTAAGGTAAGTAAGTAAAGTAAGGTGAGCCATTTTTAACACTTTTGTATGTTTGCATTAAAATTTTTATTATTTTAGAGGAAAACCTCAAATTGTAATATTTAATTATTAAAGATAATATTAGCGATTGTCAAACGAAAATTTGAAACAGAAAATGCAAAAGTTACGGTCGCATCTAGGAACTGAACCCAAATCAGCGCCCCGGCAAGGCGAACATACTGGATTCAATTCCTAGATGCGACTGTATCTTTTTCTGTTTCAAATTTTCGTTTGACAATTGCAAATATTGTCTTCAATAATTAAAAAACTTAATATTTCAAAAATCATATGTTTTTTCATAATAATTAAAATTGAAATTGTATTTTATCACCATTCAAAACCAGTTTTTAGATTTCGGATCCATTCAGAATTGTACCATTATTTGGATTTTATTGCAAAACGGAAATAATCCAACCTTTCAGGCCAGAGGGGTTAAAGACGCTGTCAGAATTTCGGAGAATTTGTGTGTTTTCAGCTTCGCAATAAAATCCAAATAAATGGAATATTTTTGAATGTATCCGAAAATTAAAAACAGTTTTTGAATGGTAAAGAAATATGTAGAATTTTTTTTTTTTTCAAAGAAAATTTACATTGGATGATACATGGTAGGGATGCCCCTGTGTTATGGCGGGTGAAGTTTAAAGATTGAAGAATTTAATAATATTCATAAAAGTTAGTAAATTAAATTATAGAATTCTGATTCAGTTTATATTTTATGTGATAAATAATTAATTAAACATTGACAAGTGCTATTTTTTATATGAATTAAATCAATTGAGGAATGTGAGAGATATGTTGAGGGAGATAGGGGGTTAAAGTGTAGAATGTATGGGTGTGTAGTTGAAATGTATTGCAGATGTTAGGATCCATAGAGTTATTTGTGTTTTGAAAGTATGGAGCGTAGTTTCTTTTTTTAGGATATCAGGGAGAAGGTTGAAGGTTTTAGGAGCTAGTTAGGTGAATTGTCTTTGTGCTGATGTAGTATGAGGTTTAGGTACATTGTAATGTCGTTTGGTTATATTTCTGGTGGTATGATTGTGCTGTAAGAGTGTTTTTTTATTGTATTTTGTACAAGAAATGTGTTAGCATAAATTTTAAATGGAGTTGACATATATTTAAGACACTATACTCTATAAAAAGACGGATTGAGGAATATCTTGTGAGTCACTTATTGATAACACGTATAACCATTTTTTGGGCTTTTTGCAGAGGATCAATAATAGTTTGAGCACAGCCACCCCAAATGATGATACCGTATGCTAATATGGATTGACAGAGAGCATAGTATACTAATTTAAGTGTTGTAGGTGTAAGGATATTTCTGAGAGTTCGAAACACATAAAATAGCTTGCGAATGCGGGGAGTCAGGCTGACTATATGCTTATCCCAATGTAGATATTAATCAATCATGACTCCCAGATATTTTATATTGGTGACTTGTGTCAAGTTTGGGCAATTACAGGAAGAATTAGGTCTTCGACAGGAGTGAATTATTATTTTTTTATTGTTAGCAGGTTGGGTAGCGGAGGACAGATTAAAGGTTATAAATTTAGTTTTTCCAGAATTGAGAGTAAGGAGATTGTCATCTAACCAATTCATTACAAGGCCTATGTCATTTTGAGCTATCTCAAATGTTCCTTTCCAAGTTTATGTCGAGCTATTAGGACAGTGTTGTCTGCAAAAAATATTAGTTTTCCGGTTATGGGTAGGTTACGGAGATTGTTAATATATATGACGAACAGAATAGGGCCTAGGACACTTCCTTGTGGGACTCAAAATTGAATTGGTAGAGGGTTACTTACATCGCTATTGATAATTTTCACGGTTTGCGATCTGCCAGTTAGATATGAGGAGAACCAGTCTAAATTTCTGTCTCGGATTCCTATATAAAATAGTCTTTCAAGAAGTATGGGGTGAGAAACCATGTCGAATGCTTTGGCTAAGTCTAGGAATATGGCAATTCAGGAGTCATCTCCGTCCAGGCTGTTAGTGATATTCTCTGTCAGATCTAAGATTGCCGATTCTGTATTAAGTTTTTTTTGGAAGCTAAACTGATTAGGCGAAAGAATCTTCTGGGTTTATATTAAGAAAATTATCAAAAGAGTTAATCGGGTCTATTGTGTGTGTATGTGTATGTTGGGTGATTGGATTCAGCTAAGACTTTGTAAGTTATGTATAACCTTGCACTTAGTAAAAGGAAAATCATTACAATTAAAACGAATAGCACAAATGAAATTTAAATGAGTTAGATTCTTTGTTTCAATTATATTAGTAATATGAATTAAATAAGGTAATTTAATTAAAGTAATTAAATCATGTGAATTAGGAGAATCAAAGGAATTGTACTTTTTAGAGTAAAATGTAGTGATACAGTTAAGTAGATTGAGATTTTTATATTGTGGATTAAATTCAGTAAGTAAATAATTTGAAATGAATGAATTCAGATAATTATATGAGTTAAATGAGTTGAGACAGTACAGATAACTTGAGATGATAACTTGCTTTGGATAGATTAAGATATTTATAGATATTACCATAATTGTGAGAATTAAATAATTTTAATGAATAATAGTAATTGACAGAATTGATAGAATTACATTAATAATCGAATGAATCGTCAAAGTCCAGAGAATCAGAAGAATTGTAAGAAGTAAAATAATATTAAGATTTATATGAAATATGTGATGTAAGAAAAATAGGAAAATTAAAATAATTTTGGAATTAAAATAGATTACAGAATAAGAGGTAGAGTTGGAAGAATTTGTATAGATATCTAGGCATGTTATAATATTGAATAAATAATTTTATATTTAGAAAAATACATATAATTTTTTAAAGTAGCGTAGGGAGTGTGGCAAATCCATCACTCAGGGAGTGGAAACGCGACCTGCAATAGCCATCCCAAGCTAAAGTGTGAGCTACCGTGCCTCCGAGAACCATGTCGTATCTCGGAGTGTTTAGCTCTACTGAAGTGGACTTTTTAATTCCCTAGATACTCGTGGGACTAAATATGGATTGTAAAAACACAAAAAATAACTTTTCTTCATATGAAGCGGTTACTTTGTGATGTGACATTATAATTTAAAATTAAACAATAACTTTGTAAACATCACTTATAGGTAAATACTTAATGCCGACCGGCTTCATCAGGGCATTATAATATTATACTGCCCTGATGAAGCTACGGTTGTAGCGAAACCCGGTCGGCATTAAGTATTTACCTGTAAGTGATGTTTACAAAGTTATTGTTTAATTTTAAACAAAAAATAACATCGATGAGGGGTCTTTGGGGAACCCAGAGAGAATGAAATGGAGAGATGAGGCTACCGTGGTGGATACTTCCCTCTTGGGGCCTTCGGGGAACCAAAAGGGAGTGGAGAGGAGCGATGAGTTCAACCCGGTGGACTCATCCCTCGCGGGGCCTTAAAGGAACCCAAACAAAGACAGTACTCCGAGGGACCTGGAAGCTAACTCCAATAAGAATCCCCACCTCCAACCGGGCCCCTCGATAATGAGTGTGGACGAGAATAGCATAAAAGTGCTGAGGGAAATGGGGTTGACAGCGTACGTCGGGATAAGGAAGGCCACCTTCACTGTGCGCTGTCCCAACACCGAGGAATGTAAGTTGGGTAAGTGACCTAAGGATTAGACAAAAGACTAAAAATTAAAATTTCGCCCAAATAAACTTGTGTCGCAGCCCGGCAGCAGCCAAGAACCCTGGTCTTACAGGGGGAAGATCAGAGGGCTAAACATGAACCAAGGGCTACTCTATTACAACGACTCGGGAGACAGACCCAGGGCTTGCATCCTCATTAGAGGAATAGCTGGCACACTGCTCCCCAAACACTGCAGCAGGGACCTGGTGGCGGTGAAGTTACCGGTCACGCTGGATAAAAGAAGAAGAGAAGTAGTGGTGGCATCAGCATACATGCCCTACGACTCTACGGAACCACCACCTTCAAGGGAAATAACGAGACTCATCCAAGACTGCAGGGAAAAGGGTAGGGAACTGATATTCGGAGCTGATTCGCACCACAGTGTGTGGGGGAGTAGGAACATCAACAAACGATGACAAGACCTCCTGGAAAACCTAATAACAGTGAACCTTGAGATTCTCAATAGAGGTAGGGAACCCACCTTTGTTATAAGTAACAGACAGGAGGTGATAGACCTGACTCTGGGAACCTTGAGAGTCTCACGATGGAGAGTCTCAGGATGGAGAGTCTCAGGATGGAGAGTGTCGGATGAACCATTCTTTTCGGACCATCGACACATAGAATTTAAACTAGAGTGAAAAGCAAAAAGAACGGGGACCGACACATATAGGAACCCAAAAGTAACTGACTGGACTCGGTACTCAGAGAAGCTAAACATAGGAGCAAAATTTCCAGGCTAATACGGTTGCCCCGAAGAGATTGAGGACGCAGTAGACATACTGAGGGACTCAATGATAAGGGCATACGAAAAGACCCAGGGGCCGGCCCATTCTGGAAAGTAGGGGGAGGTTTCACCAACAATTGAGAAGAGGAGTTGGAGGAATTGCTGGAGAAACGCTTTCCCGGTTACAAAAAGTTAGAAGCAAGTGACAGAAGTCCACCACCGACCAGATTTACACGGAAAGGTAAGGATTGGGACACTGCGTCTAAAATTGTTACTCCCGCCAGAGTTAAATGGACAATCAACTTTTTGAACCATTTAAAAGCACAGGAGAGAATAGAATCTTTCCAGTGCTTCTACAGAGAGGCCTAGATACAATCCTACTTCCCGTGACTAATCCTGAGGGTATGCTGTGCCCTCGAATACATTCCCATATCATTATGTAGTGTGTTCATACCTAAATCGGGGAGAATCGAATATAACCAACCAGGCGCATTTCGCCTAATTAGTCTCACCTCGTTTCTTCTAAAGACTATAGAGTGGCTAATGAATAGGCACATGAGGGACGGGGCACTGAGAGAAAAGCCCCTCCATGAGTTGAAATTTACCTATCAACCAGATAAGTCAATCGACGCGGCACTGCACGGGTTGATGTACAAACTGGAACAGGCACAGGCGACCTGGGAACTGGCAGTAGGTCTCTTCCTGGATATAGAGGAAGCATTCATCTACACCACTATTAAATCCATCGATGAAGTCACCCGGACAAGACAGAGCTGGTAATCTTTACTCGCAAAAGGAAGAGGGATGAAGCAATCCAACCTTCTATGGAAAATGTTGTAAAACAAAGAATCATGCATGCAGCCTTGGTCTGGTTGAGGAGAACAACACTGAAAATATTGATGGCCACACTGAACCACATACAGGGACTTGCATGCAGAGGAATCACAGGAGCCATGCGAACCACTCCAATACTAGCCACGTGAGTGCTGCTGAATCTACCCCCACTAAACTTAGAAATAGAGGGTGCGGCGATGGCGGCAGCCTACAGGTTACAATGGAAAGGTCAATGGAGAGGTCAGTTGCCCAAAAACAGTAACTTCTAGATTTTAATATAAAGTGTGGTGTTTTCTCTTTCTAACACTGTTTAGTTCATATTTCTCACCATGACATTAAGTGAGATACAACAATTTCTATGAGACCATATGAACTGTTCCCAAAAGCGAACTAATTGACTCTACGAGTAATAGCTATTTGTTTGCAAAACAGAACGAATTAGTTTGAGGGGTTAACAAAAAAATTACACCCAGTTTACTAGAATTCACAACCTTAAAACCATCCATAAAATCAAACAACGGCGGGTAGACAACAGCTAGTTATTTATAAATTACATGTAAAGGAATGTTCTTCTTTCCTCAAAAAATAAAAATGGAAAACTCTTTTCGGACCTTAGTTAGTGTACGAACACAAAGGACGCGGGTTTCGGCTTTCATATTATCGGTGCTCAGTGCCTGAGTTCGTCAGCGGCAGTTGGCGCCAAGTTGTGGACACGTAAACGCATGTAAAATTTGCGCTATCTGGGCGGTAGCCTGAAAGCAGCTCCCAGTTTTGACTAAATGTCGAACTCGTCAGATGAAGATTTTTACTTTTGGAGAATCCTTTCTTGAAATTAAGAAATAAAACATATGTACAGTGTGTAGAATGTTTCTTTTATCCCAGATTGGCAATTTGTTGAAAATGGCGGCAATTAACAGGTCGCTCATTTTGACACTATCTTCCTGCACTATAAGCGTCACTAACCGGCGTCACCAGCGAGTAGGAATTAAGAATTCATTCCGGTAAAGCTTATCGGCGCCGCTACGCGCGTACACAAATCTGAACCTGCCTTCACTATGTGCGGTCTCACGTTTACATACAAATAATCTCATCAGCCAGAAAGCCGAAACCCGCATCCTGTGTGTTTGTACACTTAGGCATTAGGAAAATGGACAAAAGAACTTACCTGAAGCATATCTGAATACAGTCGTAGGAGGTCAGATCAGGACCCAGGAGCTTATTATTGCTCTTCCTTATATAGGGGGTTAACATCTCAACTAGTTGCAAGTAATCACGATCTTCCAAACCAAACTGGTAGTGGTTTTTTGGAGTTTCAAGAGAAAACGCCATTTTAAGGGAGAGAACTTGTAAGAGATGCTTCAACGAGTGAACACCATGAAAGACTGGCCTGTGACATAGCTAACAGCCCAGGCATTGTAATATTTAGTGTTAACTAAGCAAAATGTGCAACCTAAAACTTATCGAATTGATTCCCACACAATGGATCATGACGTAGTGTGCATTACAATATGCTGAGATAGCTATTATTTTATTTTTCTTATAAGCTTAGTAAATGCTTGTGACAATTTAATAAATTTATATATGCACATTGTTGAAACATGAGACAAGAATTATCTCAGGTTTCTTATTTACATAAACAGCTTTCGATCAGCTTCTAAGAAAATAAGGACAGAAAGTCGTCTGATACTATAGATTAATAAGAAATGCAAAAATCTTTCCCACGTTTTTATCCCAGCTCATCAAATAAAATATGACCATTGCTTTTTTTTTCTGTACTAATTTTGGGAGATATGATTTTGCGAGGTCTGATGATTACATGGCATGGTCAAGTTGATGGTGACATACGATTGTGAATGGAACAACAGTTTTCCTGTCTTTCTACCTAAGAACTGTGTTAATTTGTTAGTAATTTAGAGCGGCGTTATAATTTATAAATTCATTTGGCTACCTGTGGAGAGATACACTGGAATCAACAGACATCGGTAGATGCCCAACCATAACCTGGTGCCAACGGAATGGTGACTGCATCCTTTATTATACTTTGTTTGAACAAGTCTCCGCTCTTTGTTTTTTTTACCTACCTAGTTTCTTGTTGGCCAGGCTGGAGATAATAGAAGGGAGTTTGTCAGGAGCTAGTTGCTTCATTGCTGCTTATGGGCTGGTCTGTCAATAAGATCACGAATCAAGATCATATTAATTTCTAACGTTTTATCATTGTCATCCACGACGGCATCCATATTCTCGTGGAAGAGGCACAAAAATATGTCATCATAGTGATAATCGCTATAGTTTTCTCTCTAGAATTGGTTGGCCTGAACAACATCAGATTGAAGGAGACAAATCATATTCTGCTGAAAGGATTCCTGAAAATAAAGAGATTTTCATGTTATCTCAAGTAACATAATATTCTTTGTATTTCTTCGGCATTAATGCCGAATTATTATAAATTTTTTAAATTATTACATAGTTAACTATGTAATAATTTTTAAACATTTTGTCTTTGAAGAGTTTTATTTTATTATGTTCATGAAATAAACTTTTAAAAAATGTGTTTTAACGTTTCGAAACTGGCAGTAAATTACGAAAAAATAAGTAACAAGTATAAAATGATACTCTTCAAAACCAAAACATTATATTCTTTATATCATTAGGGAATATTATTATCTGGCATAATATAATTATTGGAAGATTTATTCCCAAAAAAGCCAGCTACAGCACTTACTGCCCAAGTTAAGACAAATCAAAGCACGAAACCTAACATGTATTATTGCACGGGACGACTCTTCATTCGGCCAGCCTCGTTAGTCATCGGCTCTTTCCGCCCGGCCGCCAAAACAATGTGAGGTATATTTGCTTATTTTTAATAAAATTGACAATGGATCTTTCTTTGTGTACATTTTAATATACTTTTTTTATTAAGATGTTAATCCTAGTTCCTAAGCTCTACCTAATTTTATGTACTTACAACAATGTGATTTGTTAAAGTCCGCCGTTATATGAAACTATTTTTAACTTCCACATAATTGTGTCAAATATCTATAGAGGTAGATATTAAAATATTACAAATGACATATATGAAATACATATTATTAATTAGACATAACATATTATGTAAAATGTGCCAAAAAAAAGTTATTAGATGTGTTTTTAATTTTTGCCTTTTAGACTGCTAAAAAAATTATTTGTTTGCCTCGAACATTAGGAGTGCGGCGTTTATTGGGCTATTCATGCACAATCTCATACATAATCTTCGTACTTATACCTATTCCTACCAATATATTAGCTTCCTTAAAATTTGTATGTTCCAATGATCAATGTCATTGCAGTCGGTTTTGGGGGAATCAATTTTTTTAATTTATTTTTCGGAATAACTTTATTGAGTAAAACCTCAAATTGTAATATTTAATTATTGAAGACAATATTAGCGATTTCTAAACGAAAATCTGAAACAGAAAAATCAGAAAAGGATACGGTCACATCTAGGACTCGAACCCAGGATCAGTGGCAGATTGAGTCAAAGGCTTTAGCTAAATCTAGATATATCGCTATGCATTTGTACCCTTGATCTAAGTTGCTATGTATATAATCTATTGTACATGCCAAAGCTTCTTTTGTGCCTATTTTTTCTCTAAATCCATATTGGTTATCCGAGATTAATTTGTTTTCTTCTAGGTATTTTATAATTTGGTTTTTTAATACTCTTTCGAAAATTTTTGAAAGCGAGTTTAACAGAGTGATTGGGTCTATAGTTATTTTTTTTTAAATAAAACAAACACTTTGTATTTAATGTGTTTATTATTTTGTCAATTTCCTCTTCCGAGGTTGTTTTTATTGTAAATCTGTGTTGTGTCGATTTTTTATTAATATTTGATCTATTTGTT
Source organism: Hesperophylax consimilis (assembly GCF_061612785.1). NCBI lineage: Eukaryota > Metazoa > Arthropoda > Insecta > Trichoptera > Limnephilidae > Hesperophylax > Hesperophylax consimilis. Next base: position 8,770,666 of record NC_142858.1, read on the forward strand.
TGTGTTAGTGTGTTTGTGTTATGCAATTTACGGTTCGCTAAAACTTTTCCTATATTTGCGAAGAAGTTATTCACATGATTTGCTATAGTTTCTGTATTTGTATTGACATCCAATTTTTTTGAGTTAATATTTAGATTTTCAATAGTATTTTTCTGTTTGTATTTTTGTGTATATGTAACTACTTTTAATATTTTCCATATTTCCTTTGGGTTATTTTTTTCTTTTTTAAGTTTTTCTGTATAGTACAATTCCTTAGCCACTCAAATAATTTTTGTGCAGATGTTTCTATATCTTTTATAGTAGTTAAGTTGTTACATGTCGTAGGATGTATTTTTAATTTGTTTGTGAATTTTGTCTCGTTTACGAATACAGTTTAATATTCCCTGTGTTATCCATAGTTTAATTTTTTTTGCTTTGTGTGAGTTTTACTTGTTTTATCTAAGTGTTATTATTTATTTCTTGTGCTAACATGTTATTAAATTTATCCCAGGCCTCTTCAACATTCTCTATTTAGTATATTGTACTCCAGTCTATTTTTTTGAGTTTTTCTTTCAAGTTTGAGTAGTTTATTATTTGTTTTGTGAATATTTTATGTTGGTTGGGTTTTGTGTTTTCGGTGTCTATTGCTATCATATTCATGTAGTGATCTGTGATAGTGCTTTCAAGTACTACGGTTTTGGTTTTTAGTTTTGTTTTGATCATTATATGATCTATACAACTTTTTGTGTTTTGTGTGACTCGTGTTGGAACCTTTATCGTTGGCTCCAGTCCATGCTGTGCTAGTAGTGTTAGGTATTCTATGTTTTGTGGGTGTCCGTTTTGTAAGATGTTTATGTTTAGGTCTCCAATGATGATGATATTTTTGTTGATTTCTTTTAAAGTATTGTTTTGTTTTTAAAGTGCAGTTAGGAAATGTGTAATGTTGTTTTTGGAAGGAGATCTGTACATCGCAAGAATACACGTTTCTTTATCATATGTTATTTGTATGCAGTTGGAGTCTATGATGTGTAGATGTAAACAGACTTATTGTCGTATCTAATGCATGTAGGCATGCTGAGTCTATTTTACAGATATTTAAATGGAGCCTGCTCTAAGAAACTAGAAACTAGTTGTTTCTTTGATTAGTTTTGTGGAAGTCAGCTCGTATGTGGAACAAGCTACCGGAAACTGTTATAACTCCTTCATATATTCCAGACCTGCATTAATAAATCCCTTACAGCCCCTTCCTTAACCCACCCCACGACGCTGCCCAACTGGGAGCAATATATCTCCCCCGTTTTTACACTGTATAGACAGAGGCACTCTTGTGCGGTGTCACATAAAAATTAAAAAAAAATACATGCAAAATTTAAAAAAAAAATTTTGTGCCTACTTCAAAGATGATAAATGAATGTTACGCATTCTACGAATTAATCCGTTGCTGAATGAGTTTTACAGTGAATTTTGATAATCCTAAATAATTATTTAATTTAATCAAAATGATTGAATTATAGTCAAATTTTACCAGTGTGCGTTTAGGGGCATAACAGGGAGTTACTAGTTTGGCCCGTGCTATCTTTTTATTGGTTGTTAAGACTCGTCTCGTCATTCTATAATCCCTCACAAAATATCACGCCCCCCTCCAGTTTCGAATTTTTGAATGACTACTGCATCTCCTTAACTAATTTAATTACCCAGTTAGTAGAGAAATATTTTTGGGTCTAATAGTTTCTCAATCTAGTCTATTTACTAATACTTAAAAATAATACAGTATAATTGCTTAAAAACGGTATAGTTATAAAAAAAATCATTGGCTGAAACTGGCTGAAACCGAAACTTCAGTCAGTCTGTAATATTTTCCCATACAATGTGAACATAAAAAATAGAGATATTTATAAAATAAGAAACGCATGCCATAATAATAACATCAAAAATACTAACCTATTGTGCCAATATTGACGGTTGTCGGTGGTCACAATGGGGAGTCACAAATTTAATTGTTTTCAATTTGTCTTCATCTTCTGGATCCTAATAGATCTATTATTTTGTATGGTGACCATGCATAGTTCCATATAATCGATGGACTATCCTCTCATACCGGTGCGCTTCGCATGGTTTTTAATATGATGATTGGACAACTGAGGTAGCAGACAGAAACTTCTCTATTGCTAGTTTAGGAATTATGAAATAAATTGATCCTAGATCTTTCTGGTACGTATAATCTTATATCTTTTGATATATTACATACTAGCAAGCTACCCACCCTGTATTCCACCTGTAACTGTTTTCCCATGAACCTAATGATGTTTGAAATAAGGGAATAGGTTTTTGAGTCAGTGGTTGAGTTGGCATCGCATTTGGGTACCACCCAGGTGTTCTGTGTTCAATCCCTCGGCTGGCTAAGTCCTCCATCACAACACAAGCAACATTTTCCGCTTACTGTGGTGGTAGTAGTAGAAGTAGCTAGGATTATTGTTGGGTTATTCGTAATCCGGGAATGTTTGTCTTTCGTTTAAAAAAAAAAGGTATTCATTCAATTAATACTTCTGCATCTTTTTTAAAACTGTGATTTAATTATCTTCTGCCCTGTCACACTTAACACGTCTTGACTTCTGCGATGGCCGCCCTGCTCGCTGCACTCCAGTTGCGTGCGCAGCTGCGATTACATTCACTACTTTGCATTGGTACCTGCAACCACCCGGCCCCCCTGATGCCATCATCACCGCACGAATTGACTTAACCAACCCGAAGGCCTTCGTGTCCTAGTGGGTCGTTGTTCTGTGCTGCTCTCTCCTTCAAGTTCGCCATCTCTCTCAAAGTGCTTCTCTTCCTGATGCATAGGTACCGGTTATTCACCATCCTCTTCAAAAACATCTAAAAGATTGAAGGTGGGACGTGCAGCAAGTCCTTTGCATCTCTCCTCAGACCAAGTCCGTTCTCTGACAGGCATCTTCCGCGGGTCAAGCACATGACTCAGTATGCCATCTACTTTGATGTTGTTGACTGAAGTAAGTCTTGTCCGCCTTTCAAGCCTCCAGCTTGATGATCTACTGGCTTAACCGCAAAGAGATCGCCTACTTGTGCAGAAGGGTGCTTGTACGAGCAAGTGTGAACTAAACTAAACGGCATAACACCCTGATCATCCTGACTCTTCGCAGCCAGATTGTACCAGAATATTGAGTCCAGGGGATCGCTTCCCCTTCTGGCTGATTTCTTTAACTATTCCGTTCCCTGCTGGGCGGTATACCATGCGAAATCTTTGACGTACATTCCATCTTTAAAACATATCTGCTATAGGAATGAAATGCTGTACCATTGTCCATGAGAACTTCATCAGGTGGGCCTCTTTCCAGAAACACTTCTTCCAAACGTCAATCGAAGCTGCATTCTTTGACTCAATTTCCCGCCACACAGCAAATCTACTTGGACACAATCGATGAGTGTGAGGAAATATTTCCTACCGAAATGAGTAACGTCAACTGCTAAGCGACTTCAGGTTGTCGCAACATTGAGATTACCCGCTTCATGGGATGATGGCTGTGGGTCAAGTGTCCAGCATTGTATGCAGGAACGTAAGCATCTATCGAGGTCCTCTCTTCTCACCACGGCACCAACCAGCCGGGCAAGATGAAGCGTTCGCTCTACAGTGATGCTGATCATGTAGAGCTTCCACGCTTAAAGCCCATGTTTGCTCACCAGTTTCACTATCAAGTCTTTCCCACCTCCCTTCACACTCTGAGGATTCTGCACCATCACACTTGACTGGTCTTGCCTTTTGCGATGGCCGCCCTGTTCGCTGCACTCGCTGCCTTGCATGCGCAGCTTCGGTTGCGTTCACTACCTTGCAGTGGTACCTGCATATCACTACATTAATGAAAACCTGAATGCACCAATCTCTTTTCAATTTGTGCATCCATTACTTTTGTACTTCTTCCCACTTTTATTTTTTTTTATTCTCATCAAATTTGCCCAATCAGATGTAGCAGATCGTTGATAAATATTCCACATAGGGATACAATCAGCTTGTGTAACCTTTCCAAATATTATGCTCTTAATAACAGCTTTGGGCATCCCGAAGTTTTCCTCGGGACAACACGACGTAGTACCGAAAAATGGGATGGTAGGTTAAAAACGGGACATATGGTCTGGTTACTCATGGAACTTTTTGCCACATCAATTCTTCCAGAAAAAGAAGCCCCTGAGTTTGCTGGTTGGTTTTGCCATTGCAAAACAAGTCAAAAACGTGTTTCGAAACCTTTGATTATATACATTTATATAATCAAAGTTCGAAACATATTGAAAATTTTGTCTAAGATAACAAATTGATACTTTTAGCTTCCTTGGGGTGGATACATAAATAAACCAATCACGGTGGATAGTTACGATGTTCTTCTGTCAGTCATACAGTTCTAGAGTATTTAGGGGTTATTCCTTGAATTCCCTCCTGAAAAGTGATTTCACAATCAGTGTTTAGTTTAGTTCAATGTTCATTTTTTTCACTAATTATTTCAAAGAAAGATGAATAATAATTATGAGACCCAAATTTGATCATTATTATTAACTGATAATTATTATCAGACATAAAATTGTGGTGTAGCACAAGATATAGATAATATTATTAGCATAATCTCTAAATAATTGCATCTTAAACCTCAACAATTTTTGAGGTTAGAATGGAAATAATCTTATTTATCTGCGACCAACATTTCTCTTATTACTTTAATTTTGTTTTTAAAACGTTACCACATAGTTTGTCATGCTAAATAAAAGGACTTATTTTTATTTTGCATATTATAAACATTAAAAATTTCAGAATTTAAAACATAACCCATAAATATATAGGTGAATTTAGGCTAGGCCATAATTCATCCATAAATAAACGTGGTTTATTTATGAAATAAACCACTGCCATCTGTATAGAGACGGCAGTGAATAAACCAATCACGGATAGGCATAGATTGAATAGATTGGAAGAAAATAAATTATAAAATCGGTACTTGCGCATGAGAACTCGGTCCCATAAATCAACTTGCTCGGTCCGTGGTATAGATATACCTATAAATAAACCAATCACGATATACCACTCACCGGTTCGTGGTTTATTCTTGAACCATAAATAAACCTCTTGAACGTAATGAGAAGAGAAAGAATTTTTTGTAGGAAGTAATCAATTTGCAATTAGAAGTTTAAAAAACATATAATTATTTTCAGGCCGAACAGACATTAATTGGTTTATAAATTCAATAAAGCGTTGTTAACGCAAAAAGTATTTTTAATCAAATCAATAATGTCTGTGGCGGGTAGTGTGGATTTGATTTTTAATGAAATCTACAGTAGTTTTATTACGATATTTCAATTCACATACAAAATGAGAGAAAGTTCACTGTCTATGTGAGATTTTTAAAAAACACACCCCCCCCCCCCAATTCCTAAGAATGAATGTTTTATTTTATTTCGTTAAGTTCATAGAAGTTACGTAAAGAACTTAGCTTGCCACACTAAACCTACAATAAAATCATTTACGAAAAAGGGTTCGATTTTAACATTTTCAAACCTCTTTCTCAGATGTGATTCTACATTTTTTTCTAGACTGTAAAAGATTTCAGGTTATGGAAGAAATAGACATGGAAGTGTTTTTGTGAAACCATCGCCTTAACAGGAGTAGAAGGGCAAATTAATGCCTACTAGTGTCATTTTATCAAAGAGGATGTTTTCGATTCAGAGGACCATTGAAGTTGGTACTTAGTTTTTAGAATATGGAATGGTCTATAATTATCTAACCGGAAAAGGGATATCATTTAAAGGATCATTGGCAGTGGCTTCCTGAGCAATGGAATCAGCCATGTCATTTTCAGTAATACCAAGGTGTTCTGGAATCCAGGCCAGGACAACCGACGCGTGAGCCAGCAATATGGAATGCAGGAGGTCCCTGATCGAGATTAGAGGGTCGCTAATTGTTTTGTAATGAGCTAAGCCAGCCTGAAAGAATGAGTGCGTTTTTAATATTAAGTAATTTGGCGAGTTTAAGAGCTTCTATAATAGCTACACAATCAGCAAAGAAAATGTAGCATTATTTTTTTTAATATAATTTAATAATGTTGTCGAATTTTGTATTATTGATTGAGTTGAGTTTAAATGTATTTATTTTTACTTATTCCTATAAACTGATGGACCTTTGGATATAAAGTAAGGCTTTCATAAGGACATGAGTATAGGGGGAGAGATTCATTAATGTAGGTGTTGGTAGATCTATCCAAGAAAGATTTGGAGCAAACAAATTCAAAGTTAAATATTAGTTTTATTCTTATGATTAACGATACAATTTCCAATATATTTTTTATCGAAATTGAAAAAGCTTCAGGCGCCCAATAGAAATAAAATGAAAATGAATATACTTTTCGGGAAATAAACTTTCAGTGTCTTCAACAAAAATTAAATCACTTAATAATGTTTTGTAAAACTGTGTTTGGTATAATTTCACCTGTCGGTAAATTATGCTGTTATTTTACAACAAAGTTCCTAAAAATAAATAGTACATCCAGAATATTACATATAGAATAAATTTAATAAATTATTAACCTTCTCACTTTTTTCTATGGAAAATTGAAGGGAAAATTAAGGTGAAAAAAAGTACTTACAAAACGAAACCTTTCCCATGGAGGGAATTTATGAACTGGCAAAACGAAAATAATTGTTTCAGAAAATATGAAAATAATGGCGTTTATTCTTTAAAACCGACTCTCACAATTCTAAATGCGTTTGCTTTCGTGATTTCTTGATTTCAGCCAGCGGATCATAAAAAAAATTAGGGAATGTATTGGTAAAATTTTCTGCCCGTTTTAGGGATTAGTATTTTTTTACATGACATCAATGACATGACAACACCGGCCGTGAGCTTTGTCGTTTGTGGAATCGAAGTCGGTGGGGAACTGACAGAGTTCGTCATACGATGTTTGAAGCCTCGAGTTGAAATTTGAGTTAGTTTAATTCATTTTTAGTTAATTCATTTAATTTACAGTGACCTTATTAATGCCATAATTATTTAACTAAATCTTAAAAAAAACATCGCGTGTTGTGTTCACATTTGAAACGTATTTAGGCGCCTCGATGCCAGCGCCGTGGGTGCCAATATGTGTATCATTTTGAAGTCGTACAAAATCCATCGCTTGTCGGATTGTGTTATTTACGTTTTTGACTTAACTTCAATGTTTCGTGATTAGATTTAACATATTTTATTAGTTTACTACAAATACTACCTTTCGTCACATAAAATGGCGTCGACTACCAATATCGTCATCGAGACCTCAGTTTGACATTAGAGAAGCGTATAATAAGTGTGAATAGCTTATAAAAGCTTATCTGTCAAACGTTTAGGTTATGTCGTGTTTTTAATTTTGCTATATTCACAATAAAAAAATAATCATTACGTTTTTATAATGAAATTGTCCTTTCATTTGAAATATTTACAGAGAAATATGTCATATTTAAAAAAATAAAATTTACCGATAAATTAGTTATTTGTGGGTGTTTATTTTGTATTTGCCGTATTTTACACCACAATAATTATTCTTCGCATTTTCTATAGGCGGCGGACAGATTGACAAAAAATGTTATCATACTTTATGGGTATACAAATCAGAAGATTGATTTTGATCTTCCATATGTAAGTACTTAAGTGATATAAAGTATTGGGGTTTTTGCCTGTGATATTAATGACCTATTACTAGTTGTTTACCTTGAGCTTAGAATTATAACTATGTAACATATATAATACCCTAACTTAGCTACTTGCGCTGTCACATAGAGGTGCTCGCCATTTGTTGAGACACTCGTCATTACATTGAAGTGGGAGACTTGTTTAATTACATTCAATGCTTGACTTGGAATGATAACAATGTAACATATATAATACCCTAACGTAGCTACTTGCCAGCAGAATAGGTGCTCGCCATCTGTTGAGGCACTTGTCATTACATTGAAGTGGGAGACTTATGTTAATTACATTCAATGTTTGACTTAGCTAAGCTTACTATTACTTTAAAATCGTATTTTGATGCAAATATTTATTTGGTTTTAAGTGTGATCATAACTTTTCACTTCTAGATGGTTTCTAGTAATTTCTTCTTCAACAATGGCAAATTCACTTTGTGGCGTCATTTTAATGCAATGAAAATAAATAACTTTGTATACACCACTATTAAATCAAAATAATCAACATGCTTCGAAACCAATGGTTTCTTCGTCAGGAAAAATGTATATCTCTAGTAATTATTTATTGCTTCCAATATATGACATTAATAATTTGTTTTTATTTCAGGACAAAAAATTGAACTTTAAAAAGTTTTAAGGAATAGTTTATAATTGTATTTATATTTTTAAATATTGGCAATAATTTATTTGCCAATAAACCTCCAAGATGAATTTAGACAACATAAAGATCCAGAACATCGAAAACAGCGAACTTTTGCAGCAATATTTTGACAATTTGCAAAAAGAAATTTCTGGAAATGAAGTCAACATACAGATGGAAGGTAAGCACTTTTTGGATTCAATAAATCCTCTATTTTTTACTGATCCTTAATGCTTTTCACTCAAATGTACTTACAAATTGCTATTGTGAACTGTGGGTACTTCTATGTTTCACTCCCTGCCACGAGACTGAAAGCTGTAACACTATTTGGAATTTTTCAGCTGCTGACGAGGAAATAATAGATGATACAAATGAACAAGGAACGTACTTCATAGACCAGCAGGGCCATTACTACTTCCAAGCAAACTCCGATTCTCAATCAACCCTCTTAACGGAAGCCGCTATCGATGATGGAACCAGTCAAGATGTTACCATGGTTGATGGCAATGAAGAAGTATGTATTATTAATTTATTAGAGGTTATTCCGCGAATGTATGAGAGAAATTGATACAATTTCGGTTTGAAATAGAAAATTTGTTACTTAGTGAAACTTTGGACCTAAAAGTTTAGTATTTATTTAAAACAACAATCCTCAAATTTATCTTCGTAATCATCAATAGTTGTTGGTAGGGGGGAGGTATCAATAGGGCTCAGGAAAAATAGGTCTTTAAGTTTAATTTACATAATTTAAATGTACACAGTTCACAAACAATATCCATAGAATTGTTAATAATAGGAAGTGTCTATTTCATTTAGTAGAAGTATTAATACGGAGTTTGTTTGTTGAATGATACACGTACAACTGTGCACTTAATTTAGTCTGTTTAATTTGTTCAGTTCTGGTCTTTGCAAATTAATGTTTTGCACACAAAACTGGATTGAGTCCACAGGTTTTCCACAGAGACAGTAGCACAAACTTTTGTACACAGCACTCTACGAATTACACTTTGCGGTGTTGTAACCTTCCCAAAAGTTGATTGAGGTCCGGAGGGGGACTTCCATGGTTGGATAGGCCGTGGTAGGTTTGGTAGCTAACTACTAGTAACAGCTGGAGTCTGCAGCTACGGAAGAACTGACTTGTGCTGCCAACTCCGCCTTTTTGATGGGGCTTGCCCACCGTTTTCGTAAATTTGTAATCTTTCAAGAGTAGGGCCCATCTTGTGAGTTTGGCTCTTTCATTATTTGCTTCGTTTAGAAATATTAGGATCATTTGGAACTCGGTTGTTATATGTGATGAGCTTGAAATGGGTGCCTTCTAGGTAAGGCCAGTATTTCTTAACCCTTCAGGCTAATTTGTTCGTTTTTGGGAACAATTCATCTGGTCTCACAGAAATCATTGTAACTTTCTTACTGTTGTGGTGAAAAATATGATCTAAATGGTGTTAGAAAGAAAAAAACATCATGCTTTATATTCAAATCTAGAATTTAACCACAGAAGAATTAAAATGTGCACCTTTATGAAACCAAAGGTACTGTCCGCAATTTGAAAAAGACTTGACTCAATGAAATTTGTATGAAACAACAAAAAAGTGAGGTGACTATAACGTTTGTATTACATTTGTCTAATACAATTAGTGTATTTTTTAAAAATATTTTTCATTATCTTAGTTACAAAATATTAGAAAACTAAATAAATTTAGTTACATAATTTTAGTTACAAAAACGTAAAGTGAGCCATTTTTTTTAAAATTTTTGCAGAAAAAAATTGAATATTTGAAAACTTTATGTTTATTTCTAATAATAAAATACGAGAGATCATTTTATTACCTTTCTATAAAATATAAATATTCCATTTATTTGGATTTTATTGCAAAGCAGAAATAATCCAACCGTCTGGCAGAATATGGCTGAGGCCTAAGGAGTTAATAGCCCATATTACTGCCAGTGCTTTCTGTTCATTGCCATGGTACCTCTCTTCTGGTGAGAACCGGTTACTCGAGTATTATATCACGTCCCGTGAACCATCTTCGTTTTTATGGAAGAGTACTGCTGCGGCTCCTCCTTTTCTTGCATCTGTCTACAGCATGAAATCCCTACTAAAATCGGGTCTCTTTAATTGCAGTGGTCTGACCATTACATTTTTTTTTATTGCCTGCATTACGTCTCCGGTATATTGGAATTTAATTAAATTTTTTCCTGATAAGATTTGTCAAGGGTGCTGACATCTCAGCTCAGTTTGGTATGTATTCCCTCAACCAGTTGCATACTCGTAGAAAAACTGCAAAGCTCTTTCTTTGGTTGAGGTGTTGGTGTGTTTTTAATGGCTTCTTCGTGTGGCTTCTAGGGGGTGTTGCCAGTGGCACTAATTGTGTGGAGAGCATTTTAGCCCGAATTCTGCTAATCGTTCTAGGATGAGGCGGAGGTTGCATAAATGTTCCTGTTTTCGGAATATACGATGATGTCTACCAAGTATGGCATGGCTAATTTTCTTATGAATCCCGCTAATACTTCTTGGCTCATGGTTATTTTGAAGGTCTTGGGTGCTCCCTTTAATTCAAATGGTGTTACTCGGAACTTGTAACTGCAAACAGCATTTACCACACCAGATGGGTGGGTCTGGTGTGGTAAATGATGTTTTCTCTATCTGTCTTTCGTGTTCCATGAATACCTTGGCTGTGCTCAGCTCTTTTAAATATTTCGTGGATGGATAAGCAGCGGGGAGGGTTCGGTTATTTTTTTATTTTATTTGGTTTTACATGGATTTTAAGAACATAATACATATACCTTGTGAGCCATAGAAAATTATACATAAATTTTTTAAAGCATGATATAACAGTAAACTGATAAACTGAATGTGAAACAATATTAGTAAAGCATGTAACAGTAATATAAAATAATATAGAAATTAGAACAATACTACATACAAGACAAATCAATAAAACTGCATTACCAACGCTACTCAAATTTGTAGGATTCAACAAAGTGCTGGTATAAATTACGCTTAGTTCTATAAATGGAGTCAATAAATATATCAATAGTACCCCCAACTTGTTTCCCAGATCATGCATCCTGTTGGTTAGTGAGTGTGTCTGATAGTTGGTTGTGTATGTATTGCAGAAGAATTTTACATTTTGTCTTGTGTTCCAAGTCGGCACATGGAATTTAATAGTGCCAACGATGGCAGGACTGTCAATTAAGTTGTTAATGACTCTGTAACACAACCAGGTCTGTCATAATTCTCCTGTTGGACAATGTTATTAGATGCAATTGATTCATCAAACTGACATAATCAATGTATTCAATTAGAATTCTGAGCTTAAAATTTACATACCTAAACAATTTGTGCTGAACTATTTCTATATTATTAGAGTGAAATTTATGCCGAGGGGACCAAATAGGTGAATTATATTCCACTTGACTTCTGACTAAAGAAATATAGAGGGTTCTCATACAGTCTAAGGACTTAAAATCAGTTAAAGTTCTGCAAATGAAGCCAAGTATCTTTAAAGCCTTATTAGATATTATATAGTTAATGTGTGCAATGAATGTCAAGTTTTCATTGAATATTACACCCAAGTCACGAATTTGTGACACTGGTATTAATTTAATGTATATTCATTTAAGATATTATGATGAGTTTTGAAAAATTGTATTGCTTGACATTTCTGAATGTTCAAAAATAAAGCATTTTGTTCACACCATTGATGAAGTTGATCTAAGTTAGTCTGTAAAATTTGGCAATTGTATATAGTTCGCATGCTTTTATATTCTTTTAAGTCGTCAGCAAATACATTCTACGTCATTAAATTGGTCAACAATGTCATTGATGAATAATTAGAAAAATATTGGGCAGAGGTGGGACCCTTGGGGAACCCCACTTGTGGCCTCAAATATATAAAATTGTTCAGAATTAATCTTGACGCTGAGCATCCTATTGCCAAGATAACTAACAATCCAACGCACTAATTTACCTTTGATGCCCAACAATCGGAGTTTATCTATAAGTATGTGATGTCTTACCTTGTCAAAAGCTTTACTAAAATCAGTGAATATACTTTCCACTTGTTGTTTGAGACCAAAGGATTCAGGATATGTAATTTTCATAAATCATTTAATTATTTAGGGTAGAGCGACCTGTGATGAAGCCATGTTGGTTAGGAACAATAATGTTGTTGATTGGTTTTGCAATGATATCTAGCACTAATTTCTCAAAAAGTTTCAGTAGAGCAAAAATTTTTATGAATACATGTTAAATAACTCTTTTTGCACTGAGCCGGAAAAGACCCAGAAGATAAAAACTTGTTAAAGAGTTTATATAGAGGATATATCATACTACTAATACAAGTTATGAAAAATATTGGAGGAATTGTTGCTTGATTCGTTGGTAGTCTACACAGAACCATCGCCCTTCTTTTATCTTTTTGGCCACCATTACTACTGCAAAGCTGTATCTGCTGGTTTTACTATTCCGTTCGCTAGCATCCCTTCAAGTTGTTTGTATAGATCCTTTTTCTTCTCGCTCGAATGGCGGTGTGGTGGGATGCAGATTGCTCTGTCGGTGTTCGGGTGAATTCTTTGCAGTGGTACTTTCGCTGTTCCTGCCAAGGGGAAAATACTTTTCTATATTCATATATAGAGTGGGAGGCTATAAGCGCCTGATGCTCCTCCCTCTATGGTTATTCTTAATCTTGGTAGTAAGGAACCTGCTGTTGCCGTGTGGTACTCTGCGATTTGATTCGGTTTCTTCCTTCTTTGCCCGGGTTGCCGTGTTAATTTAGGTACTAAGTTTTTATGTGTTCCCTCCTTATTAGCAAAGGTTTTTTTGACTTAAGGATGTTTTGTTTTCAGATAAGAATAAACAATGAGTCAGGTAACCAAGTGCTGATCCCAGGACAGGTATACCAAACGGTGACCATTGTGCCATCGGAGGCTGCTAATGGAGAAGTTAGCTATGTGCTCATCGTGCAACAGCCGGACGAGAAGGCTTCGGAGCAGTGTGAGGTCATCGACGCCCAGCCGGACGCCAACCTCACGGTCTACGACTTTGACGAGACCGAAGAACTGGAAATTACACACAACATGATGGACTCTGACGATGAAGACGATAAGTCGAAGATAATCAAGTTGCCTCAAAAGAAGTCCCAGTCTGTGGCAGCTGCGCACATGTGCACTTACTGCAACTACACTAGTCCTAAAAGGTCAGTTAAAATAATCATTATATTTTCAGTAATCAATGATCAATATTAGAACTTCATATCATGAATCCTTTGATGATAAAATCATTGATTTAACAAGTATTTTTTAATGCAGCGTTCATTCAAGGGCGTTTGAAGATTACTAATAGAATATGGCTGCTAGTCCATACATACTAGTCCACACACCTAGCATGTATATTATACTGAAACCTCATTACTTAAAATCACTCTCTAGCCTAGTGCAGCGTCCCAATAAGATAATATTTAAAATTATTTATTACTCCCTCTCTCCTTCCAAAATTTTCCATCTGATTCTAGTCTTTTTTTCTTCATAATATATGTAGTTTCTCCACCAAGAGTAATATTTGCTTTAGTAGTAATAAAGGTCTATTCATATCTACCGGTACCGTGCGTGGCAGACAGGGCACAGACGGAAGTAAAATGGCACCGCATCAAGAGCTTATTATGACACTGTGTGTGCGAAGTCCATACTAACACGATTTGATTTGTATGAAGAATTTGTTTTAATTTGTATTTCAAAGGAATTAAAATTGCATTCGCATGGACTTCGCCCACTCAGTGTCTTGACCAGCTGTTGATTAGGTGCCGTTTTACTCACGTCTGGGCCTTCTCTGCCGTGCACTGTGCCAGTAGACGTGAATAACTACTTTTCTTCTTAAGGACCAACAATTGTTTTGTTGAATTGTCTAATTTGTGGTGTGGCTGTAATATTAAGTTGTTATGTAGCGTGACCACAGTCTGTTGATTTGTCACCGCAGGTACCTGCTCTCCCGGCACATGAAGTCGCACTCGGAGGAGAGACCACACAAGTGCTGCGTGTGCGAAAGAGGATTCAAGACTCTGGCTTCTCTCCAGAACCACGTCAATACGCACACCGGCACCAAACCTCACCGCTGCCGCTCTTGTGATAGCGCCTTCACTACCTCAGGTTAGTGAACAATCAATTTATTATACATTCCTATTACACTTTACATAGTTTATCAATGCTTATTGTCATATCACTTTGTAATTTTCCACTTGAATGATCGATTTTACACACTTTCCACATCTAGTACCAATCTAATCTTGCTGGACTAAAAAATAAATATGTTAACTTTTCTAATCTCAGCCATTGTTTTGTTATTAATTTGAAATGCTGAAAAATAATGTTTTAGTTTGATTTTCTAGTATTTTGTGATTCACAATGTTTGCTGTCTCTTTCTTTTATATGATGCATCAATGCTTGCTCTGACAGATCAGCACTATGGAACTTTTATGACAGTTTATGTGTATCGATAGAACAGCGTTTTTTATGCTGAAAGGGTTAAAAGTTAGTTATACTTATATTGCGAATTATTATGTTGCAATGCACAAAACGTAGTTGTCGATAATCAGTTTGCTAGAACAATGGACTCGTGCACCGGTAAGTTTAGATACAAACTCTGCTTTACAAGCAAGAGCTCATTTGTATTTTGGTTTTAATTTTTTTTTAAATACATTAACTTTATCAGATTGTCACGTCAAGTATTGTGAGATAAAAACCTTGTTAAAAAATATATAATAGTAATTTTTTTTCTCTCATTCAAGTACAAATTAATATGCAGCTCAATTTTATATCTACAACATAGAACCCGAATTTTCAATATCAAACTCCCAATAAAGAAATAATCTATAAAATGTATTGTGGATATGGTATTGTATCTGTGCAGGCTGATCATTGTTGTTTTCATTTTACTAAAACATTTCTACTCGGCCAATATTAGCATGATTAATTGAGGACATGGAAGGCAAATGGGCATGTACAGAAAGCTTGTTGTTTTTTTCTAAGTTTTACTTCCAAATGTTAACAAAATATTAAAAATAAAAACAGATAGCTAACTCATAATTTGAGTAGCTAAGCATCATGCCATGTTTGACCAGCCATGTCCTCATTTGATAGCACCGTGCTAGGCTCAGTGTGCAGTGTCTAATGAAGTGTATATGTTGGCAGGTGAACTGGTTAGACACGTGCGCTATAGACACACCCACGAAAAGCCGCACAAGTGCCACGAATGTGATTACGCGTCGGTGGAGCTCTCCAAGCTGAAGCGGCACGTTCGCTGCCACACGGGAGAGCGCCCCTACCAGGTACGCTCGCTTCCACCCTATTTGTCGTTTTGCAGGTGAACTCTCGCGGCACAAGCGCTACCGCCACACTCGCGAGCGGCCGTACCGCTGCAGCCTCTGCCGGTATGCCTGCGTGGAGCCTTCCAAGCTGCGCCAGCACATGCGCACCCATACGGGAGAGCGGCCCTATCAGGTTACACGCTGAGCTCTTTGCTAAGTAACCAACCACCTAATCCATATTACACCAAAAATATAATAACCAATAATAATATAATGACTGGTTCGTAGCTGAGTGGACAAGTGCGACGAGTTCCCACTGAGGCGTTGTGGTTTCAATGGACAATACTTTTGTTAGCTAAGTTCTCCGCCATGAAACAAGCATTTTTTCCCATTATATTGATCGAAGTAACATTATTAGTTTCTCTTGGCTAGAAGGACTACAAATGCGATCCTTGTGTTGATTACTAAACCTTCATGACATTCCAATAGGGACGATTTTCATTACCACTTATCCTTTCTGTTTCTATTAAATATTAAGAAAATCATCTAATGTTAATATCAAAATTAAAACAACATGGAATTGAACTTGGATATACCGAAACTGCTTTAACCATTAGACCCACCTTTTGAAACTATTAGCATTGTTTAAAAATTTATTTCGTTTATTATATCAATTACACTATTTGCTGCATGCTTGTGTTCTTTAAGCGCCAAACAAATGCCTACTAAAATTGACAAACAGTCCACAAACTTTGTCAGTCAATGAACAGAAAATCAATAGAAGTGTGATCTCAACTGACTTGAAAGAAAACTTAGACCCGACTCCTAGGCCCCAAACAAGCCAATGAAATCGATCACCTATTTGTTAAGTTAAGCTGTGAAGATTATTTATTAAAATTCGATATTTGAAAATGTTTGTCCAATTTCACTGATAACATTAACTTTTTACTTTGGGCACGAACACACCCCCATCAGTAACCGGATAAAACAACTCTTTTTCTTCTTTCATTCTTCTTAATTTTTCTTCAATGTTCTGATTGTCACTGTTCTGTTTTGTCATGCAGCCGCCCCGTCACATTTCTATTGGTTTCTTTTCAGTGTTTGTTCATAACAGGTAATCTTCACTTTTAAGACGAAAAGTATAGATATCTGGACTAGCATATCACAGGTAATACTTGTATTGAGATTTCTTGCTAACGAAACATGTCTTTCTTTCAGTGTGAGCACTGCACATACGCCTCTCCCGACACATTCAAACTGAAGCGCCACATGAGGACGCATACACACGAGAAACCATATGAATGTGATTACTGCAAGATGCGATTCACACAATCCAACTCCCTGAAGGCGCATAAACTGATTCACAACAGTAAGTTTTATTTTATTACTTTCACATTGTAAAGTAATGTAGACCCGTGCTTATCAATAAGAATGTAGAGAAAATTTTATCAATTTTCTTCAAAATTTATGTTTTGATCATTGATTGATTGACCATTGATCCATATCTCAAATGGAATCTTCACACTCAAATAATTGAAACAAAATAAGAAAAACCAGCACTTTAAGAACTATGTATACAAAACTTTCCCAACTTACAACACTTGAAAATGATTTATTTTGCAATCTGACTATTATTATTGAGTACGGTATCACAGCATGGGGAGGTGGCACGTCATCTGCACTAGACCCAATCATAAAGGCACAGTAAACTATGATTAAAGTAATCCAGACTCTAATTACAGACTCGAACTCAATCTTCAATATTATGAATGTGTTAGACATTCGGCAGATAGATTGTTTTTGAATCAATAATTTTGATTATTGCAAAAACAATCCTCACACATCTATGTACAAACATACATAAATACTAAGTAAAAAGATTAAATACTCGGTGTACTCAAAACAATAACAAAGATTTACTTCAAATTACCATAATGCATACTACTTTCGGTCAACTAAACTTTAGGTACCTTGCAATTGTAATATGTACACAAAAAAATTTCAAAAATAAAATAATTTGGATGAAAGTAAAATGGGGCTTTTACCGGTGCACTCACCCAAATTCGAAATTACTGATTTAATAAAACTATTGAGTGATTATATTGTAATATAAGTGTAGGTATAATAATATGTATTAGAATTAACTAATAAAACAACTGACTCATCACAGGCTAGCCTAGTGAGAAAAATAAACTTATAACTATACAATTCTATTCATTACATACTACCTACTGTTTACATATTATATTTTCTTACCTACCGAATTTATAAACTAATAAATAATTTACTAACAGGGTGGGCCAATAGCTCCCCTGCTTTTATACTGTACAGACAGGGGCGCTCTTTTGAGGTATCACATAAAAATAAAACAAATGTACACTATTCACACTTAACGTATTTTTAGTTATAGCTGTAAATCTCTTACAATAAAGATATATTCATATTAATTCTTTACAGAGTTTTACTTCCACTTTACAATTTTACAACCAGTTTACTTGAATCAACCTCAAAACTTTACTCTAAACCATCCATAACTCCAAGCTACGCGGGGTACACAACATATAAATAATATGACTTCATGTTTATGTTTTTTATGGGTATAAATGTAGCTCCAGATTTTTCCTTGTGTGCCTAATGCATAAATTTAATGAAACATGTCTTATTTTAGTTGGGGACAAGCCAATATATCCCTGCCAATTGTGTCCCACCACCTGCGGAAGAAAGACTGACCTGCGCATCCACATCCAGAAACTGCACACTTCCGACAAGCCCCTCAAGTGCAAGAGGTGCGGAAAGTCTTTCCCTGACCGCTACAACTATAAGATGCACAACAAGGTAATTCATTTGTGGACAATTGCATTATTAATACAATAAAAAAGTAATAATTTTTAATCGGTGCTAGGCGGCAGTGGCGAGCAATCTATAAAGGCTGAAAAGCTGTATCTAATGCAAAACTAAATAAAAAAATGTATGTATGAAAAATGTATCTCTTTAACATGTAAATTTTTTGTATTTCAGACACACGAGGGAGAGAAGTGTTTTAAGTGTGATATGTGCCCTTACGCTTCCATATCGCAGCGCCATCTCAACTCTCATATGCTCATCCACACTGATGAGAAGCCTTTCGCGTGTGAAAAGTGTGATCAGACATTTAGGTGATTATTATACTGCTGCATTTTAGTTTTTATTTTTCCAATCGCTCTGGATGCTTCTTTCATCCAAGTTGAAGTTGAGAAATATTTATTACTTGATATTTATTTGGTAGAAAATTAGTAAGCATTTATTAGTGCTTTTTTGCTTGAATGAATAATAACAAAATAAAATCATTTTAACCTTTGAAGTTTGAAACTTACAATTTAGAGTCTATTATTAGTTTTAAAAGGCATCGATCTTATAATATAATGGTTATGAAAAAAGCTGGAGACAGCTGTGTCAGGAGTAGGGAAATATTGCTTCTTGCTATAATAGAGTATTTGCAGGCAAAAGCAGTTACTCAAGCGGCACCAGAACCTGTACCACAACCCGAGCTATATCCCGCCCAGCCCCAAGGAGAAGAGCCACGAGTGCCAGGAGTGCGGGCGTCAGTTCCGTCACAAGGGCAACCTCATCCGTCACATGGCTATGCACGACCCCGACTCGGCGGTGCACGAGAACAGCCTTGCACTCAAGCTCGGCCGCCAGAAGAAGATCCAATTCATTGATGGACAATCGGTCTGTTTGGCGCAATCAATTATTACCTATTGATCTTACTTTGGGGTGTTTCAAACTCCCAAACATTTGATGACCGATCGACCATTTATATTTTACTACACGATCCCCGTAAAACAACGATTCTCGGCCTGTTTGGTCAACTTGTCATTGGTCAACTTGTGATCATCTAACATGATCTCTGTGCTTGATTGATTTTATCAAAAGCTAAAACTTGCAGAGAATCGTCGTTTTACTTGAGTTTGAAACACTCCAACATTAACGTTTACACGGAGCCGTGACAGTAATCTGCACATCCATTTTGTGTGAGAGTATGCACATAGCAGTCATGAGTGGCAAATGTACCCACTGCTAACCGTGGTTTTCAACCTTCACGGCACCGTGTGAACTAGGCCTTACCCTTTATGCTGTCTGGGAGCCAGTGGCATATCCAAGTAAAATTTCAACACTGGGGTCAGATTTCAAACAATTGCGGATCCAGGGATCTATATGTTTTCCGATTGTTCAATTTTGAGGCTTAAATCTTATTATATAGCTGTACACAGTATATGCCACTTGAGTTTGGCAGCCACTTCACTGTACAGTCGGGAAACATGCTGTATTTTCACCCAACATTTTACACGGTTGATATCTGTCACATAAGAACGGTTGCTTTTACAACTCGTTCTTGTGTTCAACAGAACGCTGTGGAATGATTTCACGGTCTTTGTGTTTTTCCCTCGAGGGTTTTTTCAAGACTTACTCCTTCCTTTCCTTAAAAAATCTCCCAACAGCATCCCCATGGATGACACAATCCTGAGGAATTGTACTGAACATGCGAACATTTTTGTATTATTAATAATTTTATAAACATTTGCTGAAATGATTTTTAACTAGCGATTTATTGCACCTACCTACAATGCGTTTCTGTGTTTTGCTTTGATCAAATTAATGTTTCTGTTAATATGCGTCACTTTATTTATACCAAACCACAACATTATCCAAATCAATAATGCTCAGGTACATAATAACACTATTTTTCAATCTACATTGCTTGTAAAATACACTTTGCATATAATTTATGAATACAGTGGAACTCAGTTACCAAGATTATGAATATAATAAATAGTAATCGGTTCCTTTAATTTGAATGGCCAAAGCATTCAGAAGTTCTGTTACTAAATGCTTTTGATGTGAAGTGAGAAGTAAGTTTGAAGGCGTTACGAGTAAGATGTGCTATATTGTCTGGAATGTGTTGCTCATGGTAATTGTTCACAGGTGGAAGTGGTGGCCGGCTCCTGCCCGGAGTCCGAGGAAGAGGAAATGGATGAGATGGAGGGAACCTCCAATGACATGGATCAATACGTGGTGTTGGAAGTCATCCAGCTACAAGGAGAAAATGCTCATGATCCCGTCGTGAAACGAGATGTCTACGATGAAATGCAAGAAATAGACGATAAAGGTAAGTCGATTAGATAAGCTTTCTATGTTCATAATCAACTCATTAAATGCAATGTCTTTGAAGGCATGCAAGAAATAAGCCTTATTTGTAGTTAAAAAAATAGTTTGATAATTTTTAATGATTTGATTAATGTTTTTAAAAGTAAATTGTTCAAAAATACAACATTTTTCTGTGAGAATCGAAATTTCGCTGCCGGTTACTTCGCAGCTGGCCTTTCAAATAAGGCACTTTTTGCTATTTTCATAATCAACATTTAGGTGTTTTTTTACAAGATGTAAAATAGCAGGTGACACTTCGTCACTTTGGTTTGACAAGGTTGTAACTGACCTTATTCTGAGTTATTGGATTCCAAACATTACAATGTCAATTTCTCATAACGTCTATAACAATTGCAAAATTGAAGGTATATTTTAGATTCTAGAACATACCTACTTATGAAGTTAGAACCTTGTTTGACCAGCAAGGACACAATATTACATTTTACAAGGTTATTTTACATTACTTGGAACCTTGTTCTACAAGTTTGGATAGTTTTAGGTACTGTGATAGTATGAATTGAAATAAAAGTACTTATTGTTGGTGCAATATATTTGTTTTATTGAGTTTGTTTTGCTTAAATTTTGTTTACTTTGCTACCGGTTTTGACACAAGCGTTTCATTAACTAGTTAGTTAGTTTTATTCTATTTTTTTTTTTTTTTAAAGTCGGAGGCGGTTTACTTACGTTCCCCGCGAGCACTTAGGCCATAGGCCCATTGTACTATCTCCCATTTTACCTCATTCCCTTGCCAGTAACCCGGTCCCTTTTATGAAGTTCACCAGGGCTGTCATTGGATATGTGGCAATGTCTTCTGGTTCCACACTGTGTCTTCCCAGGTATCTGAGCCTTATTCCCAGCAGAGCGGGACATTGGCACTATAGGTGAATTGGAGTCTCTTCCTCCTCTTCACATTTCCTACAGATGTTGGTGTTTTCCACTCCCAACAGTTGCATGTGTCTCCTGAGATGGCAGTGTCCCGTTAATAGTCCTACCAGTTCCCTCAGTGAGTTTCTGTCCATATCGAGTTGTTGCCTGGTTCGGTTAGGGTCCGGTAAGTTTATTAGTACTTTAGATTGCCTCATTCCGGGTGCCTTCTTCCATTCCTTCCAGTGTTGGGATTTGATCCACCTCTTGATATGTAGTTTGGTGTGGCAAGCTGCTACTCCTACGGCCGGCTCAGATCCCGCAAGTGGTGCTTTCGCCCCTTTCCTTGCTAGTTCGTCAGCCCGCTCGTTGCCCTCAATACCTTTATGTCCTGGTACCCAGAGCAGGGTTACTTTATTGATGGTCGCCAGTTCTATAAGGATAGTCCTGCATTCCATCACCAGTCTGGAGTCGCATCGGTTACTTTCCAGTGCCATTAAGGCCGCCTGGCTATCCGAACATATGTTTATGTTCTTATTTCTGTACCCGATACTCATATTCTCCTGTGCGCAGGCTAAGATGGCTTTCATCTCAGCTTGAAACACAGTGCAGTGCATTCCTAGAGGTATATTGAGTTCCCTCTTAGATCCCTGTAGACAGACCCCGGCCCCTGTACCTTCCTCCATCTTGGACCCGTCTGTGAACCAGATTAGTTCCTGTTTGGAGTTTGGACCTGGGACCGTGTCCCATTCCTCCCTTGGGGTACGTCACTTTAAACAGCTGTCCGAAGAAGTATTCGGCTTGCTTGCCGTCCTGCTTCATCCCAGCCGTCGGACTAATTGCCCCCAGTCTTATTCCTATCTCCGTGTGACTGTTTCTGGGCAACTCTCCTCTCCATTGGCCATTGCAATGTAACCTGTAAGCTGCCGCCATCGCCGCCCCCTCTATTTCTATGTTTAGTGGGGGTAGGTTCAGCAGCACTCCCATGGCTAGTATTGGAGTGGTTCTCATGCCTCCTGTGATGCTTCTGCATGCAAGTCCCTGTATGTGATTGAGTGTGACCATCACTGTTTTCAGTGTTGTTCTCCTCCACCAGACCAGGGCTGCGTGCATGATCCTTGGTTTTACAACGGCTGTGTAAAGCCATTGCATCATTTTAGGTTTGAGACCCCACGTTCTGCCGCAGATTCGCCTAGTTGCCCACATCAGAGCACAGGCCTTTCTGCCTACAGTTTCCACCTGGTTTTTCCAGCTCAGTTTGGCATCTATGATGACTTAGTTAGTTTTAAGATTGCTCGTTAATGACACGGTTGTGTCGAAATCATAAAAAATAAAAATAAAACTCAACAAACAAAAATGTGTTACATAGTTAATGCCCAAGAAATACAAAAAATAATATATTTGTATTGAAGTCTCGATTACCTAAGATTTATTTTTATAACACCCACTTAACAGATGAATTTCCAAAAATATAAAAAAATAGTTATTTATCCAAAAGAAAAACATACCTAACATCCAAATTAATTTATTTTGTTAATTTTTTTTTAAAATGTGTTTCGCTTTACTCCAATCAAATCTTGTTTTGATTCCACTGGGTTGCAGCTTACTCACTTTTCTTTAAATTTAATAATCTCATGTTCAGATCAGAAACAGCAAATACTGTCACAAAAATTCCATTTAGTTTATTGCATAACTTTATATTTCAGATGATGGTGACGAGGAAGAGAGTGATAAGAAAATAGATCCATCGACCACCAAGAATTGCGATGCTGACAAAGATATGAAGACTTGCTTCGGTTTTGATGTGAGTATGAATTGATTTGCTTTTATAAGCATCAAACCTATATTTTTCAAGTTTAAATAATTTATTATTTTAGTTTTATTTCTGAATTTGAGAAAGTTTGACCTTTAGCCCTCTGCGGTCCGAGTGTGGCTCGACATAGTATTCTTTCCGCCAACTCCTATATCGAATTTGGCTTTATATCACATGAAGCAATTTCTAAAATACATTGTTAATTCTGTTTTTCTTTTCTTTTGAATGCTTTGTAATACTTAAACAATGGCTGAATTTGTCACAATCTGCATTTTTTGCCCAGTTTTACATTGTTATTATTATTGTGATAGGACCAACATAGTCATTTGTAGTATTGCACGGTAAATAACAATAGTCAGCGGTATTCCATGAATTCAAGGACAAATAATTACTCTTATAATGTTTTCCGGTAGTTGGCCATATCGAGCCATGATTGTCAAAAGTTTACGCTTTTAGTACCAAACTTTATAGCAAATGTTTATTTTATTGGTACCATTCACCTCACATTACAAAAACCGTTAAATTTGTGTTGCTTTGAGGATATATAACGGTTACATTGTTTTGCCCAGCTATTTGTCGCTTTCGATGTCGGTTGGCCCTTCGAATCCCGATATTCAATGTAATTTTGTGAAAAAACTACATATTTCCATGTAAATCAAAATTTCGCAGCCAATTACCATCGCAGTCAGCCTCTCAAATTCAAATCATCTTTTGGTGATCATGCCTGGATATAATTCAAGTACCTAAACTACCTACTGTCAGTAGTGAAGTGTTTAATTATTGTCTTAATTAATTAAGGACTTCGTAGGCAGAAAAAAAATTAGGACTTCCCCAATGATGTGTTTTAGTAAAGTAATTTGGTAGAAAACTAAAGAAAAGAAATTTTTTAAAATTTCCATTTAACATTTAGCATTTAGGGCGGCTTGCACCATAAGTTAAATTTGGTTTAAATATCATTTTAAACACATTATTTGATTTAAGTCGACTTAGCGTCTTGAAGTATGAAGTGAAGTATGTTTAGAGTGGAACCTGTTTGTGTCGAATACTTTCTTCGATCATAAAGGTATCCACCAATATACGTGGGAAAGAGGAAATGAGAGGTCAATTATTGATTTTGTAGTAATTGACTCTAGGTTGAGAGCTGTTACCGAGGACACAAGAGTTTTCAGAGGGGCTGAGGTCGAAACTGACCACTTTCTTGTAGTGTCGAGAGTAAACCTCTTTCACGGTTGGCGCTCTAAAGTGAAAACGGTACCAACTCCGACAAGAGTCAAAATAGAAAAACTGCAAAACGATAATGTGAGAAGTAAGTATGTGAATTGTGCAGAGATAAGATTGAATGCGAAGGAAATGGATGGTCTAAGCATAGACGAAACATGGAACCACATAAAATTGTGTCTTTGTGAATCTGCTAGGGAGGTTTGTGGAATAAGTACGCAAGGTAGGAAGAAAGGTGATGCATGGTGGGATGATGAGATTAAAGCACTGGTCTCAGAGAAGAAGAAAGCATGGTTGTGTCTGATTGCGGCTGGTAGTGCTTCCAGCGAAGAGAAGTATCGAGCGAAAGAAGTATATAAGGATTGTAAGAGTTGGAGTGAAAGAACGAAAGAAACGCCTGGAAGAGGAAGAAGGAATGAAAATGACAAACCATTTCCAAGAAAACATTAAGTTGTTTTGGAAAGAAGTCAAAAGGTCCCGGAGTGGCCCAGAAAACGGAAGCATGAAAGTGATAAAATCAAAAGATGGAAAAATGTTGACGAATGAGGAAAAAATAAAAGAGAGATGGATGAATTATTTCGAGGAAGTCTTCGAAAGCGAAGTGAGTGACAGTGATTCCAGCGGCGAATCAGATATGAATGACGATGGAGTGAATGTTACCGAAATTAGCATGGATGAGATAGAAAGCTCGATTAAATGTATGAAGAATGGTAAGGCTGTTGGGTTTGACAATATTGCTGCTGAATATTTTAAAGGAGGTAGCCGTGTAATTCTCACATGGTTGTGCAATCTTTTTAACCAATGTTTAAAGGAAGGTTACACGCCTTTAGATTGGAGAAGGGCTGTGATCATGCCATTATACAAAGGTAAAGGGTCACGTATGGAATGTGGGAATCATAGGGCTATTAGCCTGCTTAGTTCAGTTGGCAAGCTGTATGGTAGAATTGTGATTGAAAGAGTAAGAAAGGAAACAAAGGATAAAATATGGGATGTGCAAGGTGCTTTTATGAGTGGAAGGGGGTGCATGGACCAGATCTTCTCATTGCGTATGCTCACTGAGAAGTTTCTGGCAAAAAACCAGAAACTTTTCTGTGCCTTTGTAGATTTACAAAAAGCATACGACCGAGTCGACAGGAAAAAGCTATGGAAGGTGTTGTCCAAGTATGGAGTGAATACGAATCTGACTCAGGCAATTGCGTCTCTGTATGAGGGAAGCGTTGCATGTGTTAGGGTAAACGGTGGTTTTACGGGGTGGTTTGATATCACAAAAGGTGTTAAACAAGGCTGCGTAATGTCACCGTGGTTATTCAATCTATACATGGATAATTGTATGCAAGAATTGAAAGAGGTGGGATTGGGCGCGAATTTGAATAATTTGAAAGTATGTTGCCTGTTGTATGCTGATGATGCGGTGCTGATTGCTAATAGTATAGATGATCTACAGTCTCTCGTGTCTAGGATGAACGGAGTACGAAAACAGTGTGCAATATAATTGTGAATGGGGAATACTTGGATCAGGTGGATGAGTTTGTGTATTTAGGAAGTATGTTTACGAGAGATGGGAAGGCTGACAGAGATATTGAAAGAAGAGTAAATGCAGGTAATTCCGTTAATGGAGGACTAAACGCCGTAGGCGCTAACAAAAAATTGTCCAAAGAAGCGAAGTTAGCAGTCCACAACGGAGTCCTGGTACCTACCTTGATGTATGGAAGTGAGGCATGGAACTGGCAAAGAAAGGATGAAAGTAGATTAAATGCTGTTGAAATGAGATCCCTGAGGCGTATGTGTGGTAAAACCATGTTTGATCGTGTGAGGAATGTGGAGATCCGCAAAGAGTGCAAGGCTGATGTAAGCGTAATGAGTAAGATTAAGAAAGGGACGCTTAGATGGTTTGGGGATGTAGAGCGAATGAGCGAAGATAGGAGTGTAAGGAGGATATATGATGCAAATGTGAATGGTAGCAGAAGTCGGGGACGCCCGAGGAAGACATGGCACGATCAAGTGAATCAGATACTCGAGTCGGGCCATGTCAAGAGTCAGAATAATAGAAGAGTATGTATGAGACAATGTATGAATGTGAATGAGGCAAGGAGTGTGTGCCAAGACCGAGTTGTTTGGCGGTCCGTCCTCTCTGCCTACCCCTGCGGAGAAATGGCGTGATGGTTAGTTAGTTAGTTAGCGTCTTGAACCACAAAATTTAAGTCGCTATATGCGTTTAAAGAAATGTCAAAGTTAAATACCTTAACCCCTCCGAAAATCGCCATGTAAGCACTTTAACTGTCTTTAACGAAATGACATTTTACGAAAACTTTTTGTTATTACCGCTTCACAATTAAAGCTCTATAAATGAAACATTTCTGAACGTAGCCGAATAGTAAAAACTGTTTTAGAAAAGTTACAAAATAAGCTTTCAAATTATTATATTACAAATAAATATTAGCATTTTTAAATATTAAAATTTAGAACGCAAACATTAAAAATAGGTTAAAAATGACTCACGTCATGTTTTTAGGTGAAAATGGTACTAAA
Organism: Hesperophylax consimilis; assembly: GCF_061612785.1. NCBI lineage: Eukaryota > Metazoa > Arthropoda > Insecta > Trichoptera > Limnephilidae > Hesperophylax > Hesperophylax consimilis. Next base: position 8,797,907 of record NC_142858.1, read on the forward strand.
ATCACAGATTATGTAAACAAAAATATTTATTCTATTGTATATATGTGTAATAAACACTTTTATCACCTCATTTTTTTATCATTTCATATAAAAATATTTTATAAAAATTTAATATGTGAAGCGCGCGGCGCTACCGGCAGACATTTTGCGCGGGTAAAAATGTTGTGTCAATTATGCGACTGTCAGCAGATTCCTGTTTTGTATTTCCATAGACAACTTGGTAGTGATGTGTAGCTTGATCTATAATCGACCTTTTAGTTTTTGTTTGAGGGATGTAACTAAAATAATAACGGAGTAAGAACGATTTCTATGGAGAGACACGCGTTGACGTGTAAACACGCTTATTGTACTTGACTGCTATCGTGTATATCTGCTTACGTTGCTGACCGGCTAAAGGACTGTTTAACCGAGTTAAATGTGTTTAGCCCTACTCATAAAGCAGTAATGTCGATTTCTGATTGTGGTTAAAATCTATCTCATTTTAATTTGTATTCACAATGAACATTTGGGATTAGTATTCTCACCATGATGAAGAAATTATATTATAGAAATTATAAAATTATGGTAATTATAAATAAATTATACTTATATATATATAAGTATAATTTATATATTTATCAGTATAATTTATAATAAGTAGACCGTTTATAGTCAGAGAAGTAAACACAAGAAGAAATTTATTTGAAACACTCAGTGCCAAGAAGTTTCAAAGAAGATTTTGTCTCAGTAAAGAAACGACATCATTATTAGTGCAAGAAATTGAACCTCAGTTAAATTCAACACCAATAAAAACATCAGCGAGGTGCTCGTAACTTGGAGCTAACACTCCTTATCGAGGAGTACTTTGCAAGGTTGTAAACTTCTAATCATACCTACAGCATTCTTATAATACTTTTAAAGAAATAAAAAAACAAAATTGCTCAGATAATTGTTTTATTTTTAATTCCAACCACAGAAGCTCGTTTTGTCTTATTTCATCATTATGTCTATTTGCTTTAACTTTTTCTTCATAAAATAAATGAACACACAATCACAAAATACTTTGACACTTCAAGTAAAATGAAACTTCGTAGCTGTTTATCGACTCGTTAATGGCGGTAACCACGCGGTAACTGTTTTACCGACGCGTTTAACTAAAATTGCCACCGAACTGCGTGGTGCAGGACTAAACGCATTTAAGTTAAATGTATTTAGGGTCTTAAATTCGTTTAGTGAAATAAAATTTAAGATAAAATTTGCGATAGTTGGTGCAAGCCGCCCTTAGTGCATGTTGAAGAATTATCTGTTTTACTAAATACTGTTTAATGACCTGCAGGAAGAAGACACGGAGACACAACAACTAGGAGAGATGGATGATGACGTTATTTGGGTCCATGGAAGCGCTTCCAACTTCCAATAAAGGATATGGACGTTCTCAGTGATAATCCAAATTACCAAACTTTTACCTTTTCCTTGAAATAAATGATTTCTTACCTTTAAGTATTTACTTTTTAACCTGTCTGTTAGGGATTTTTTAATGCCAAACAGTAGAAAAAACAAGACAATTTAATTACAAGCCATTCTGCATATTCACTTTTAGAATAAAAAAGCCATTTTTTTAACTCATTTTCTTAGTTTCATGCAGGGAATCGAATTCATGAATAATTGGCATAAATTCACCCTGATAATTATTATTTATTCCCATTCACGGTAATCAGCTTTCCTCTTTTAGATGTTGAACAATTAGAGACTGTTTCATCTATATCAGATTCATTGGATGAGCTTAACGGTTAATCGAATGTATTGCCAGTCTTCAAGATCCTCACACAATCCACATCTTCACATTCGATCAATATATTAGCAATGTCTTTCTTTATTCAAAGGGTTAAAATAAATATACACATCCAACCCATAAGATATTATTTCAATGTAAAACAAATAAGTTATTGGATTAAACATACACTTTTTATTTTACATGAAACTTTACTCACTATAAAACTGTTGATCACTACCAAAGACAGTATGGTTATATTTACACTGGGAAAAACTCCATCGATATCATAGCTACATCACTAAAAAGTTTATAAAGTTATGACAAATTTTCAGAGATGGCAGTTTACCTTTAGTTTTTACTACCAGACAGGTTACTTAATTTTAACAATTCATCTTGTTCTCCTTCGTTATCCTATAGACCATGGGCAGATCATTCGACACTGATTTGTGCTGGTGATCACTTCATATTTCCTACCCTCAATGCAGAGGAGATATTAACAGTAATATTACACATCTTACCATATTGGTAGCTTTTTCTTAAATATTTTTTGCGTGGTTTTAATGACTGATTTTTGTGTTATATATAAAGGTTATGAATTTGAACACTATTATGTTTATCCTGGTTTTGTGAGTTGATAAATCCACATTTACGAAATAATATGCTGTACTCCAATGTTATAATTGTAAGTAACTTCTGTGCTACAAGCCTTAACTGATGTGGAATATAATATATGTGTACATAAAGGTTGTTCTGTTAATATGTATTCATTCTTGTTTTTTTGTAACCATTAAAAGTCAGTTCCTTAGTTTTTTTGTAAGCATTGCAATATTTTTACTAATTGAACTCTATTTTTTTCTATTTAAATTAATTTATGTTCTTCTGTTTTGAATTTTTGTTGCATTTAATGATTTTATCGCCAATAAATAAATATCTTTAATTTATTTATCTCATCTTAAGGGTCATTTACTATTGGTTTTTCACTTTTGACTGTCATTGGTTATTTGTACAACCAATCTAGGCCAGAATAAAAATAACACATTCATTCAACCTTACAAACCTTACAAGTTGGGTCTATAGCTCAGAAATTAAGAGTGTAAACATTTGGTAGGCTCATGGATGCTCATATTAACATTGTTTTGCATTTGATGTACAGGGTACCTCCTGTTTATAATTATTACTTTTGGTTGCAGTGGAATGTCATTAACTGACTATCAATATTTCAAAATAAAACTGTTGAAATTGACAGTCAAAACATTTTTCTTTTCCAGTTCATTAAATTTGAATGCCTGACATGCTGGAACAACTTTGATTCAAATTATGGATTTTGTAAATTATTCATATATTAAATCAGCTACTGATTATTAATTTGTTATATAAATGTGTTATTAGATATAAAGGATTATTTAGATGCATTCAGCAAATTAGATTAATTAATCCTGCTTTCTTTCATCAATCCTAAATGTACTTTAATAATAATGATGTTGCTCTGTAGTTTAACTGTGAATTGTAAGATATAATTGTAAGATAATATAATGTATTGTTTTATGCATTGAAGTAATTATAATGCCAGTATGATGGAAGTAGCTATAGGAAATATTATGTAAATATTGTATTGTCGGCAAGGAATGTTAAACTTGTAGGTAGGTATCCTAGTGGGCCATGTGCATGTCCCTTTTTAAATAAATGTGAAACAACTTCAACTTGCCTGTAAATAATGCATATGTACCTTTGGCTATTTCAATATTTTTATTTTTAATGTGGAACCTCTTCAACGTGTAAACATGTGCCTTTGGCCATTTCAATGTGGTTTTTTTAAGACAGACTTTACAACCTGTGGCGGCTAGCTCTAAGGAGCGTTGGAGCAACGCACTCTCAATAATTCAGTCTATCTAAGAATAATAATTATCAACCGTCAAATCAAAAATCAAAGCAAATAACACTATATTGTTACTCCAAGAATACTATTTGAATTAAGTTAAATTCAACCGGCTCGAATTTTCGTTCATGTATCACGTGGTGTGAGCGGAACACCAATTATCTGTAGGCGCAGAGTATAGATAATTGATTGACATAGTATTGAATTTTCTCCAAAACGTGAACGGCGCTCGCCGATGCCTCTTAAACTCTGTGGGGAGATGGCGCCACTTTAGTTTCCAGCCCTCATACCGATCACTCCAGCAGGTTGGTATAAGCTTCAAAATTGCTATTTGCTAGTGCCCTTCACTGCTGAAGGTTTGCTTGACCTGACGAGATAGACTGGCAATAATTTTAGCGCACCACCCATTTTTAGTACAATAGAGGTAAGTCCTATGAGTACTTTTCGTTACTGGGTACAATTAGTACAGGTACAAAAAAATACTGGTTACAAAAAACAAAGAATTTTTTACCGACCTGAGGATTGATTAAGAAGAAGTAATTTGTAGTAAATGTACTCACATAATTTCTACCCACAAATTTTCTACAAAAACTTGATTACCTCAATGATTTTTCGAAATCCATGGGGGGGGGAGGTTGTAAGAGAATTTCTGCAAAACATAATTCCCTACAAAAAAATTCAATATGTGATTCCCCGCGGTTATTTTTCAAATCGAAATTCCCTGTCGAAAAATTCCCCACAAGTACCCAATAAAACGATAAAAGTACCCATCAAAAAGTACCTTCTACAAATACCTGACAAATATGTCTGGTAAAAATACCTGGTAAAAGTACCTATTAAAAATTCCCATCAAAAATACCTATTCAAAATACCCATTAAAAGTACCTATTCAAAATACCTATTTATTAAAAATATTTAGTCACAGTATAAAATACTTGTGAGTATTTTGGAGATTAGTCACAAGTACAAAGTATCGCATGCAAATACACGGTACTTTTACTGATAAATACGCCTCACCTCTAGAGTACAAGCTGCCACTGTTTACAATGTATCTTTAGGGTATTCATGTAACACATTATATTCAATGTTATTTATTAAATTTGTTTTGATGGTAAACTAAGTGGAATAGAAGTCTGGCATGAAAGTCATGTATGCACTTTAAAATAATTATCATGTTTTTATTTAGGCGGATCCCTCATGGGCCGGTAAATAATCAACACAAACCGAGTGTTGTACGTTATTTAACACTGGTTAAAATAATATGTAATGACCATTATCTCTCCTACAATAACAATTTAATTCTACAGTGACCTCACATCTATATTGCCATTATTTCACATAGATGAAGTTTTACCATATGTCTGGGATTATCCTGGATTTAAATAAATATTAAAATTTAAACAATGTTTCTACTGTTCTCCCTGATTGCCATTTGTATTAATTTCTATGCTCTCCCTTATACAGGTGAGGCCATATTGTTGACTTTCACTGTGATAAGCCTCATTTTCAGAGTTTATTTATAATATTGATTTTTTATTATCGAGTATATACATGCATGTATATACGCTGCAAGGAATTACATTTTGCTTATCTTATTACGGTACACGAATTTTACATACAGTCAAAATTTTTACTTATATTTTTCCCTCACAGGTCCATAATGAATTTTCATAAATTGAGTGCTGTAAGAATGCAGGATACCGAGAGTGCTCCATCCCATATATTTCTCCAGCATGTATACATTTAAGTACAATTCATGAATTCTCTAAAACATGAAACAAGAAATGTATTTTTTTAGGTTTAACAGCTCTAATGTTTTTATTAATTAAACATTTTCTAAACAAAATGAGAATGTCAAATGAAATTCCTAAATTCAAAATTGTTAAAAAACTGTAAACAAAATAAGCCTAAAATGAAAAGTGGCGCACAGTTCCACTGATATCGCACTAATCGTCTATTGCGCATGTGCACCGAACAAGACCGTTTGAACCAACGCGGCAAATATAAACGGGCTGATGGGGAAAACATGTCTCGGGCGCTTGAAATCCTTAACCAAGACAAACAAATTAATTTACTGAACATTTTTCTAGAGATATGAAAAACTTATTATTGTATTTTTTTTAAACTCAATAAATTATTTTATTCCTGTAGTTAATTTTTTATTTGTTTCTCTGACAACCAATAGATTATATATAGCAAAATATCACATTAGTGTTTTTAACAATGACAACATATTTAAAAAATAATTCATTATGAAATTCTAAATATTTAATATTAAAATTATAAATATAATTTATTATTTTTTTTTAAAAGCTGTTAAAAATTGTGTAATAAATTAATAATTCATTTTGTAATAAAAAATTGTTACGCATGTCATGTTTAAGTGCATGAAAACAATTCAGCATTGAATGGTTCAAAATTTTCTGTAGTACATGTAACAAATAGTTTATTTTTTAAATCTGCCCAGGATTCATAATTTAGATTATAAATTAGTTGACTAGGGAGATGATATCTAGTTTGATGAAATTTATTTAATGTCTAAGAAATAAAAAGGTAGCAAAATGATCTTATTTACGTGGAATATTGATGAATTACATGAAATAAAAACTAAAATTGAATACATACATTTAATGAATTACAAGACTAGTTTGTTTAATTTAGTTAATGCAATAGGATGAATTTTAAAATGATTTGCAAAATGAATGAATAAAAAGAGGTTTCACCACTGAACATTATTTTTGTACGAGGGTGGGTCAATAAGTCCTTAGAAAAAAGCATTAAAACAGTTTGTATTTTTTTTTTATTTCTCAACATAATCTCCTTGGAGCTCAATACACTTGGTTAGACGTTTCTCAATTTTTTTAAACCGTCAGAAAAATAAGTTTTCGGAATGTCCTCAAAATAAGCATTTGTCCGATCGATGACTTCTTCATTTGAAAAAAAACGTTCTCCACTTAGCCATTTTTTTAAGTTTGGGAAAAGGAAAAAGTCAGTGGGGGCTAAATCTGGCGAATACGGTGGGTGGTCGACCAATTCGAACTTCAATTCTTCAATTTTAGCCATTGATCGTAAACATGTGTGAACACGGGCATTGTCCTGATGAAAGAGGATTTTTTTCCTGTTTAAATGAGGCCGTTTTTCTTCAATTTTGTTTTTTAGCTGGTCCAATAAAGATGCATAATAATCCCCTGTTATTGTTTTTCCTTTTTCCAAATAGTCAACGAAAATAATTCCACGTGCATCCCAAAATACAGTAGCCATAACCTTACCAGCTGATTTTACGGTTTTCGCCTTCTTTGGACATGGTTCGCCTTTCGCAATCCACTGCTTTGACTGTTCTTTCGTCTCGGGAGTATAGTGGTGTACCCATGTTTCATCTACAGTCACAAAGCGACGAAAAAATTCATCCGGATTGCGTTGCATGAGCGACAACAGGGCTTTAGAGGCCACCACCCTATTGCGTTTATTGTCGACTGTGAGCAAACGCGGCACCCATCTTGCAGAAATTTTTTTCATGCCCAATTTGTCATGTAAAATAGAAATGACGCTACCTTTTGAGATCCCTGTAACCTCAATTATCTCACTCAACTTTAATCTTTGGCCACTTAACACCATATCGTGGATTTTATTGATCATTTCTGGTGTAGTCACCTCTACAGGACGTCCTGAGCGTGGTTCATCCTTTGTTGATGTACGACCACGTTTAAATTCATTTAACCAGTTATAAATAGTTGCAAGTGAAGGAGCAGATGTGCCGTGAACTAAATCCAACTCATTTTTTATTTCCTTTGCTGTTAACCCTTTTATATTAAAATGTTTAATAACAGCTCTAAACTCAATTTTTTCCATTTTTGTAAACAAGCAAATATTTTTTTTTTAAATGTACGAGAAACACACAACAACCCGACCAATCTGCTTGAAACTTCGCAGCATACTGAATCGGTAGTGCCGCTGCATGAAAACAAACCGCTTACAGTACTAGTCGCGCCACCTGTCGGCTTTTCTGAGAACTTATTGACCCACCCTCGTATCTCAACGAATTAGTAATACTATGATCTCTCCTGCCAGTGAAGGTTACACTTTTTGTTGTTGTTTTTATTTATGTAAATATTCTTACTTTTCTAAAGGTTGTGTAAGACCATAATATTGCTAAATCGTTGCGTAATAATTTTTTTCGCTCAGTACAATAAGTACCTACCCTCGGTATTGTATACCCACTTCACTTTTGTTTAAGCATAATAAATAAGATTAAAAATACTATTTTTGTGGTTATTTTCTATGCAGTACACCCCACTATGAAAATAAAATTGTCATAAACCTAACATTTTCTTCTCATTCTCTGTGAAAAGTCACCAACTACTGAACTTTTTTTCCATGATTATTGTTTTTTAAGAGTGGAGCCAGTAGACTAAGTCATCCCAAGCTGGAGTATGTTGTGAGGCCGAGGGTAGAGAGGAGCGGAATGTAGGGGAGGTACATATCTGGCTTTTCAATTCTGTCATAATGGTCTGTGTCCACTATACGTCAAAAGTAAACAACGCATTTTTCACTAGTAGTCTACACCTAATATAAGCACTGTGTATGAATGTGTGATCTGAAATGCTTATTTGCATTCGAATGGGATGCTGCCAGATATGTGTTGTTTTGTTGTTTGTTTAAGCATGACCAATAACAACCTAACAGAGAAACATTCAAAAATAGTTTTCATTCATATTTTATTATTAACCCTTTTTTATGCAAATCACACTTTTTCTGTAAATATAGGTGCATGTACCATTTCCTGTTTTTACATGAGTGACATAAGAAATTTGATTATCAACATCACGATAAATTGTGACACAGAAATCATAAAAAAATTTCTGATGATTTCTGATGAAAATGATGATAGAGACTTCTCTATCGGTATAATTATTTATTTATTTATTTATTGGTTTGGTTATTATAAACAAAACTTACATTTCTCAAACTACGCCGATTCTATTAATTACCACAACTTCAACTCACTTCATACACGACGTTTGATTTTTGACCAAATCTTATTATTTAAAATTCTTAACAATGGCCTCGACTCACCAGAGCTAATGAATTTAATAAATATTCATATTCCAACAAGATCAACACGGCAATCCCATTTGTTTCATTTACCTACATATAGAACTAACTTTAGAAAAAATTCACCAATTCCACGTATATGTGCCCAATATAATACTAAATTTCAAAACATAGACATTTTTAGCAATACACTTCACAAATATCGATTAGAAGTAACTCGTACGATCGAAAATTAATACAATAGTATGGAATGTATCCAGAGCATCTCCTATCCTCATCCTAAATTCCTATTCCCCCCCCTCCTCACCTAAAATATATATATATTTTTTTTTATGCAATAAAACTCCATCTCCAATCAATTTTAATATAGGAGACTTTTTTGGCTTGACTGTATTTAACATGTATACAGGGTGTCCGGAAACTCGTAGTACAAGCGGGAAACTGGAGAATCTACATCACATTTGGAGTCGATTTTGTAGTATATTTTTTTTTTATTTGAGCTTTCGTTATCGAGTAAATCGAGTTTGAAGTTGATTTTTTTTTTTTTTTTTTTTTTTTTAATCAAATTCTTATAAATTATTACTGAAGATCAAAGTACCCAACTAATTAAAACTATTTGAAAGTAAAACAAATGAAGAAACTCGGATTTGAAGCATTATTTTGAAATCACCCTTCATTTAACCCGGTGTAATCATAAAATATTTCTGCTCTGCAGGGTTAAAACATATGTTATTCAACCCTAAACACCAGAAAAAACTTTAACCCTAAAATAGCCGAAAAATATTTTTTTTTGGTTTTTTTTTTTTTTTTTTTAAATGCTCAAATCAAAAAACTTTATGTTTTTTTGGGTTCCCCATGTGGTGTAGATTCTCCAATTTCCCGCTTGTACTACGAGTTTCCGGACACCGTGTATATTTATATTTTATGTATAAGCTGTTTGTCTCTTACATTTTACCAATAAATAAATAATTATAGCATTTTGTCTTTTGCTACATAACTTTCTTGGAGATAGTCACCAATTTGGGAATGTTTTGAGGTTGAAAGAAGTGGGAGAGGGAAACAAAAAGGGGAAGAGAACGAGATATGCAAATGTACCCATTGAATTTGAGGCGTAGCTTCGAAATTGTATATTTTGCAGATTCTCATTACAGCAGGCGCAAAATATTCGCCTTTAAAATTAGATTGCTGCAATCTGAGTAGTTTTGAAGTTGTGTATTTTGCGGACAATCTTCTTGGCAGGCGCCAAATAAGCGCTTTTACAAATGAGATTTTCGCAATCTGCCTAGCTATAAAGCAATGTAGTTTGTGGAATATCTTTTAGAAAGGCGCAAAAGATGCGCCCTAATAATGGGAATTCCGCAATAAGCGTAGCTTTAAAGTTGTATAGTTCGCATATTTCATTTCTGCAGGCGACAAATGTGCGCCATAAAAATTTGAATGCACAAAATAAGCGTCGTAAAAATGTGTTTTCCGCAATCTGGGACAATTGCGGACACTCGTCTTGGTAGGCGTCAAATATTCGCCTGAAAAATATGATTTTTTTGATACCGCAAACTGGCTAGCTTTTAAGTAGTGTAATTCAAGGAAACCTTCTTGGCAGGCGCCAAATGAGTGACTTTACAAATGAGATTTCCACAATCTACCTAGTTATAAAGGAGTGTAGCTTATGGAATATCTTTTCGAAAGGCGCAAAAAATGCGCCCTAATAATGGGGATTCCGCAATCTGCTTATCTTTAAATTTGTGTAGTTTGCAGATTCTCTTTTCAGCAAGCGCCAAATATGTATTTTCTGCAATCTGAGTAGGTTTGAAGTTGCGTAGTTTGCGGACACTCGTCGCGGTAGGCGACAAATTACTGTGTTTTCCACAATCTGGATAGCTTTGAAGTTGTGCAGTTTGCGGACAGTCGTTTTAGTAGGCGCCAAATATGCGCCTTAAAAATATGATTTTCGAAATCTGGGTAGTATTTAACTTGTGTAATTTAAGGACAATCTTCTTGGCATGCTCCAAATAAGCGCCTTTAAAAATGAGATTTCCGCATTCTGCCTAGCTATAGAGCAGTGTAGTTTGTGGAATATCTTTTAATAAGGCGCAAAAATGCGCCATAATAATGAGAATTCCGCAATCTGCGTAACTTTGAAGGTGTATAGTATGCAAACATTATTTTTGGCAATCGCCAAATGGGCGCCTTTCAAATGAGATTTCCGCAATCTGCCTAGCGTTAATGTTGTGAATTTTTCTGATTCTCGTTTCAGCAGGCGTCAAATATACGCCTGAAAAGGTAATTTCCGCAAACTGTATAGCTTTGAAGTTGTGTAGTTTGCAAACATTATTTTTGGCAGGCGCCAAAAAGCGCCTTACGAATGATATTTCCGCAATATGCCTAGCCAAAAAGCAGTATAGTTTGTAGAATTTATTTTCAGCAGGCGCATGAAATTCGCTTAATTAATGGGGATTTAGATTTAATTTCTGCAGGCGACGAATGTGCGCCATAAAAATGTGAATTCCGCAATCTGGCTAGCTTTGAATTTTTGTAGTTTGCGGACACTCGTCTTGGCGGGCGCCAAATAAACGCCTAAAAATGAGATTTGCGCAATCTGGGTAGCTTCGAAGTTGTGTAGTTTGCGGACTCTCGTCCAGGCAGGCGCCAAGTAAGCTCTTTGAAATAAGATTTCCGCAATCTGGGTAGCTTCGAAGTTGTGTAGTTTGCGGACACTCGTCCAGGCAGGCGCCAAGTAAGCGCCTAAAAAGTATGATTTCCGCAATTTGCGTAGATTTAAATTTGTGATGTTTGCAGATTCTACATTCAGCAGGCGTCAAATATGCGCCTTTAAAATGTGATTTCCGCAAACTGCCTACCGTTTGTGTTGTGAATTTTTCTGATTTTCGTTTCAGCAGGCGCCAAATATGCGCCTGAAAAGGTAATTTCCGCAAACTGTATAGCTTTGAAGTTGTATAGTTTGCAAACATTATTTTTGGCAGGCGCCAAATAAGCGCCTTACGAATTATATTTCCGCAATATGCCTAGCCACAATGCAGTATAGTTTGTAGAATATATTTTCAGAAGGCGCATAAAATTCGCCCCATTAATGGGGATTTAGATTTAATTTCTGCAGGCGACGAATGTGCGCCATAAAAATGTGAATTCCGCAATCTGGCTAGCTTTGAAGTTTTGTAGTTTGCGGACACTCCTCTTGGTGGGGGCCAAATAAGCGCCTAAAAATGAGATTTACGCAATCTGGGTAGCTTCAAAGTTGTGTAGTTTGCGGACTCTCGTCCAGGCAGGCGCCAAGTAAGCTCCTTAAAATAAGATTTCCGAAATCTGGGAAGCTTTGAAATTGTGTAGTTTGCGGACACTCGTCCAGGCAGGCGCCAAGTAAGCGCCTTAAAAGTATGATTTCCGCAATTTGCGTAGCTTTAAATTTGTGATGTTTGCAGATTCTCCATTCAGCAGGCGTCAAATATGCGCCTTTCAAATGTGATTTCCGCAATCTGCCTACCGTTTATGTTGTGCATTTTTCTGATTCTCGTTTCAGCAGGCGCCAAATATGCGCCTGAAAAGGTAATTTCCGCAAACTTTATAGCTTTGAAGTTGTGTAGTTCGCAAACATTATTTTTGGCAGGCGCCAAATAAGCGCCTTACGAATGATATTTCCGCAATATGCCTAGCCACAAAGCAGTATAGTTTGTAGAATATATTTTCAGCAGGCATTTTTGGCAGGCGCCAAATAATCGCCTTACGAATGATATTTCCGCAATATGCCTAGCCACGAAGCAGTATAGTTTGTAGAATATATTTTCAGCAGGCGCATAAAATTCGCCCAATTAATGGGGATTTAGATTTAATTTCTGCAGGCGAAGAATGTGCGCCATAAAAATCTGAATTCCGCAATCTGGCTAGCTATTAAGTTCTGTAGTTTGCGGACTCTCGTCCAGGCAGGCGCCAAGTAAGTTCCTAAAATAAGATTTCCGCAATCTGGGTAGCTTCGAAATTGTGTAGTTTGCGGACACTCGTCCAGGTAGGCGCCAAGTAAGCGCCTTAAAAGTATGATTTCCGCAATTTGCGTAGCTTTAAATTTGTGATGTTTGCAGATTCTCCATTCAGCATGCGTCAAATATGCGCCTTTAAAATGTGATTTCCGCAATCTGCCTAGCGTTTGTGTCGTGAATTTGTCTGATTCTCGTTTCAGCAGGCGCCAAATATGCGCCTGAAAAGGTAATTTTCGCAAACTGTATAGCTTTGAAGTTGTGTCGTTTGCAAACATTATTTTTGGCAGGCGCCAAATAAGCGCCTTACGAATGATATTTCCGCAATTTGCCTAGCCACAAAGCAGTATAGTTTGTAGAATATATTTTCAGCAGGCGCATAAAATTCGCCCAATTAATGGGGATTTAGATTAAATTTTTGCAGGTGACGAATCTGCGCCATAAAAATGTGAATTCCGCAATCTGGCTGGCTTTGCAGTTTGCGGACACTCGTCTTGGCGGGTGCCAAATAAACGCCTTAAAATGAGATTTACGCAATCTGGGTAGCTTCGAAGTTGTGTAGTTTGCGGACACTCGTCCAGGCAGGCGCCAAGTAAGCGCCTTAAAAATATGATTTCCGCAATTTGCGTAGCTTTAAATTTGTGATGTTTGCAGATTCTCCATTCAGCAGGCGTCAAATATGCGCCTTTTAAATGTGATTTCCGCAATTTGCCTAGCGTTTGTGTTGTGAATTTTTCTGATTCTCGTTTCAGCAGTCGCCAAATATGCGCCTGAAAAGGTAATTTCCGCAAACTGTATAGCTTTGCAGTTGTGTAGTTTGCAAACATTATTTTTGGCAGGCGCCAAATAAGCGCCTTACGAATGATATTTCCGCAATATGCCTAGCCACGAAGCAGTATAGTTTGTAGAATTTATTTTCAGCAGGCGCATGAAATTCGCTTAATTAATGGGGATTTAGATTTAATTTCTGCAGGCGACGAATGTGCGCCATAAAAATATGAATTCCGCAATCTGGCTAGCTTTGAATTTTTGTAGTTTGCGGACACTCGTCTTGGCGGGCGCCAAATAAGCGCCTAAAAATGAGATATACGCAATCTGGGTAGCTTCAAAGTTGTGTAGTTTGCGGACTCTCGTCCAGGCAGGCGCCAAGTAAGCGCCTTAAAAATATAATTTCCGCAATTTGCGTAGCTTTAAAGTTGTGATGTTTGAAGATTCTCCATTCAGCAGGCGTCAAATATGCGCCTTTAAAATGTGATTTCCGCAATCCGGGTAGACTTGAAGTTGTGTAACTTGCTGACACTCTTCTTGGCAGGCATATTGTGTTTCTAAATAGAAACATCGCCAACATTGAAAATAATTTTCCATTTAAAATAAATAAACAATTTCAACACAATAAACGTTAACACATCGCCCGCAGATAGCCATTGAACATAATTTATCATTACACAAAATCCTCTTTCTCGAAATCATCCAGATTTCTTCCCTTTTTTCCAAAAATCTCCTTTAGAAATATAAAATCCACGAGATTTGGGGACTTCTCCTCTCACTAACTGATCGTTCCAGTGAGGTGCATTTAGGCTTGTTTAGGAGTGGGCAGGCAACAAACACAACAGCGTTTCAAAGAGCCACATTAAAAGTTTCCCCACAAACCCAGCGCTTTGGACAATTTACTTTTGGGATTAAGGCTCTGGTAAACTAGCAAGTTATTTTCTTTGTGTATTGGGTATTCATGTCATATTTTTAATAATTAGGAACTTTTTTCGAAGGGAGATTCCGAGTGTAAGGAATGATCTGGAGGGAAAGGAATGGGGATGGTAAAATTGAAAGCAATACAATGAATACAGAACAATTAATTTATTTAAAAAATAAGAATTAAGTACATTTGCCGAGGAATGTACAATACATGAAGTGACGTAGAGACATTATCGACACTCCGTATCTCGCCAAAAGCGTTTTTAAATTTGAATGTAAAAATAACACAAACTTAGAAATTGAAACAGTGGGGTTAATTTAACTGTTGTATAAAAGTGCAACATTATATATAAATTCACTATCAATAAATGAAGGGTATATCTGGTGGAAAAGTGCAATAAACTCAGGAGATGATTAAAGATGACAGTACAAGTATATAAAGGTCTAAAGTGCCTATTTATTGAATGAGCGCAGCGAACACCCATTTTGTCTCTACCACTTTGTATTTCGTCTGTCTGTAAATTAGTTTGTATGTTCCGTATCCGGTAAATCCTGTCAAGAGGGAAGCCGTGTTTGATAATACATTTTTATTCCGCCAGAGGGCATGAACGACTGTTGCGTGCTGTCAAGTCGGAGTAATCAGATTTCTCATTGAACATATGAATAAATAATAATGGAGATTTTAAAAAAATTTGAAGAAACCGTTTACATCCATTGTGACGCCACCCACAAACTTTTAGAAATGGGCAAATTGGCCCTTCTGCTAAAAACGGTGTGCATCGCACCTGCTGTAGGTGAAATGGTTTGATAGAATGTCCACTTCTTACTACTGGCACCACTGCTGCACTGTGCATTGCACTATTGTGTATTTTGACAAAACGTGGGCCCATCACAAACCCTTTTAGTGGTTATCACCTCTTAAAATTATACCTCCGGACACCCTGTATATGTTTATTCTAACTTTTCCACTTTCAATTCCGATAAGAATAATCAAGTTTCATTAAGGCATGTTACTTATAATATATTTTGAATAATAAATGTAACTAATCGTTTGCCTTCAACGGGACAGAAATAAGTCTTTATTAGATTTCATACATCAGAGATCTTTTTTTAATAATCTTCAAAAGCTGTCCCCTGTGGTCTAAGGGGTTATGTCTGATTTATTATAAACATTATACAAATCAATTAATGTCAGAAAATGATGATGTTAGTATTCATAAATACTATACAATAATATAGTTTAAACTAATCTTTCTGCTGGCATTTAATCAATCTATTTACTTAGTTGCCCATTGGGCTTTTTATGTAGAAAAAATTACTTAAAAAATATTTGTAAATACATCAATGTGGAATATAAAGGTAGCGTATCATCGAAAATGACTCTGATCTTTAATTAATGATTCTTTTGAAAGATTGACGTTGTTTATAGTGGTCCCAGGCAGAAATCGTATGTGACTATCGTCCAAAAATGCTACCATGAAAATCTATCATCTACCATTTGAAATATATGAAGCAAGATATGACATACTGCTCATTGATAAATGTAATGATGACACACGTACAACCTCTGGCTGGAATCACTATATATTTATATATATATTATCTTGAGTGGGTATTGGATTTTAATTTTAAGTAAAACTAAGGAATTCACATTTATTTATGTTTAAAAACAAATCATTTGTGAAAAATATTCTTAATATGCTAGAATAATTTATTATTTGGTGTTTTATAGAAACATTTATTTTAAAATGCAGATTAAAAAAGATAAAAAAACCACATATAGATAGGCAAAAATATAAGTTAGTTATAAATGTTGGTAATACATTCTTCAATAAAAATATATATTTGGAATAATTTTTTTATTGGAAGGTATTGGAATTATCTGTAGAAGTAGTATTAGAATTTTCTGTAGAAGTAGTATTGGAATTATCTGTCTGTAGAAAAACAAATGAAATTAATGTATTTTTATAGATTTCTGCTAAAACACTTTCACATGGACCTTTTACTCAAATGCAAAGGAATGTTTGAAATATTCTTGGAATAAATAATAGTAATTTCAAATTAATGGGAATATCCCATAATAATAAAAATAATAATAATAAAAAATAAAATTGGACAATTTTTAAAGCGCCCCTTTTGTGAGTTATCACCTCAGGGGCGCTTTTAGTCATAATGTAGTAAAAAACTTATGTAATATTAAAATCAATGGAATACGATTATTTAATGGAAGTTAACAAATTACAGGCCGGCCGAAATACAGCCCAATTGTTTAATAAAAGACACCGTGCAGTTCTGTTAACACTTTATTGCTGCTGTTGGATGTCATCAATAGTGACTTAACCCGTGGTTTACTTGTAACTTGAATCTAAGTTGTTCAAATTTGCTCTTTTGTGTGCGTGAAGCTAAATTTGAGTCCGTGTAAGTATGTACTGACGGACTTCACTGATTGGTTGGAACAGGAATTTTGTTTCTAAATTGTGTTTGGGTCAGAGATATGATTCTGATTTCTTGTGTTTATGAAAGTATTTACGAAAAACCCCGAAAAAGTACATAATGATTTCTCCTTAGTTCGTAATGTTGTCCTTCCCGGATTGACTCAATGGAAATAATATATTATAAAAGATGTAACATTTTATTTAAAATTAATTAAAATCTATTAAATTATTAAGTTCTGCAAGTATTTTTTGTTTTTTGTAATTGTTATAGCTGTTTCGGCTAGTAAAAATAAAAAATAAAATACTTGAAGAACTTAATAATTATATTATCAAATTGGATTTTAATTAAATTTAACAAAAAATTAAATGGAGTTCTGTTCCATCTGACTGTCAAGGAAAAAATGTTATTATTTGAAACAAGAACATTTTAACAATTTCCATAGAATCAGAATCTTTTTCAATCCTCTGTTTTCAGCTAGTTATTTCTACACTAAATTGATTGATTTTCTGGACATAAATTGAATAGTCAATAAGCTATAATGATAGGCTATTTATTTATTTATACTATCATATTTTTACACACATTTTGTATAAAAATATTTATAAATTCTATTTTTATCAAGACTGCGATTTTAGCTACGGACATTAACTTGAGATTAACTTGAGCACACAATTGATATGTTTTGGACGGCTGCTTGCACAAACCACGGGTTAATAACAATGGTTTGCTTTTGCCTTAGAAGTAGTTATTTTGGGACCAGTTGGTTATGCTTTCACTGAGAACCATTTTAGTAAATAAATAAAAAATGAAATTGGAATCACGAGAAAAGAGTAGTTTAAATTTAAGAATCAGTTGAAATTTATCTTCAATGGTTTTTGTATTGAGAAATAACCGAAGACAAGATTTTTCATTACAACACCAAAAAAAATTCATATCCCTATATGTATGTAAATGTGCACTTAAATACAAAGATCAAATGTCATAAAAATATAAAAAAAGCATGAAACCTTACAAGTTATTTAAATACACATTATTAAATGCAATAATTTCTAAACATTACATTATCATTTCAAAGGTCACTTTCGAAAGTCTCTTCGTACCTACATATTTTGACTTAGAATAATCATTTCTTACAATAAACACAATCTCCGAGTGCCACATGACAATGAAATCATGTGAGAGAGTGCCATATTCTAATTTAATTAACTGGTAAGTTCAATGGAATTAAAAACTATGTTATTAAAATTAATACATAAATAATTTTTCAACGGAGGAATAATTACAGAAGGGTTGATTGTAATATTTGTTACAATATGAAGGCAGCGCGTAATAAATTAATACAAGAGAAATATAAAACTGAACTGCAATTACACATTATAATATCAATTTAATATAAAAATACTATGCTTTTAAAGATTATATATTACTATGCAAAATATTTGTTTTTATTTTGTTAGAAATTTGGTTTGCTCTTAAAATAAACTTATTTTTCAATTTAACCGAATTTACCCAGTAATATGTTCACACATCTAATAGTTTAAATTTTTAAAAAATCGAGAGAATAATCGAAAATAAAAATAAATTTAAATCCTTACCATATCCAACATAAAATCACAAAGTGAATATGTACGTAATAACATTTTTATTATTTTCCATAAAATAAAAATATATTTACATGAAGCATAGTTATTTGATATAAATTGGCATACAGTAAAAGTTTTTCATATTTGACTTTGTGTCAGCTGATTGTGGGTTTGATTCCTGTTGCAGAGCAAACATTTTATGGCGATGATTTTTTAATTTATTTCATATGCCCTTGAATATTTTTTGGTTTTTCTGGACTGGGTGTAGTGAAGTTAATTGCAAAGATTCCTAAACTAGATTTTATTGAATCCAATGTCTTTGGGAACATCTGCTGCATCACGGCAGATGTAGCAGAGATAGAATTCGAGAAATACAATCATGGTACATGGCTTTTTCAGACGATATCTCAATGGCTACTGAAATTTTTAGGTAGGTTTTTTTTACTAATCTGAACAATCCAATTGCTAATAAAGCATTTTTTTATCAATATACTCAGATTACAATAAATCATAGAATAAAGAAGAAAACTAGAAGCAACTGAATCTTTTTATGTCTGTTCTGCTTCACATCTTTCGTTTGAGTCGTTACAATAATAATACAAATAAAAATAAAAACAAATGTTCCATTTAGCCCAATAGCCCAGCACTCGCCTGACAACTTCATCTCCATCCCATTTGAGTTTTGTAATCATGGTGAATCACAGTTGTGTATTGGAAATTAAGGCCTGATGGGCCCAATATGTATGATTTGGATCACGAAACATGTCCATGTGGCATTTATTATGTTCTTCTTTATCCTATGCAATAAACTGTTATAAGTTATAAATAAATGTTTTATGAGAGAAAACCAAATCTGGGTCAGTTAATGTAGTATGTAATATTTATTACTTCATCCACATACAATTTTTTATAGATGATTCACTTCTGTAATTTTTTGGCATTAAATAATGTTTTTCAGTGAGTTTAAAGCATACTTTTTGTATGTATGTAATACAATTTTCATCAATACAATATGACATATTTATTAAAATATTTAACTTATAATATTATATATTTATGTACATAATACTTTTGTACTTTTACATAATGCATTTAATTTAAAATTGATACAACAAACGACATTAAAAAATAATTTAAAGTCAGATTATAACACTTTACTGTCATCTAATACATCTAATATGTATGTGCAAGGCATTGCTTCGCTATTAGGCTTATTTATGAGATGAATCAAGCTACATAATACCGAATAATATGTATAGTTTAGTAAATCTTTTACTATCAGATATTATAATGTGTCACACATAATCTAGAATTACAATTACCATACATGTTTATGTATTAGACAAGAACCCAGTAAGAACAGCAAAAACAAGTTTCCAATAAGCATGAAATATTTACAGGGTGTGACGCATTTGCCCATATAATTTATCTAAAATACAAAATAAATTTTTGGTTTATGCATGACTTCGTACCTCAGTACTGAACTTGTATTTTTAACAATTCTTTGTTTGATTTTTTTTTTCCAATACATACAAATAAAACTTTTTTGCATTTTAGATCAAGCTGGTCTACCCTGTATCAATTACTATGATTCTAAAATGAATTTGTTATTTAACTTTTAAAATGGATATACATTTTCGATTCTGATATGACGGCGCAAAATTTATTGCTTCTACTTCAATTATTAACTTATCAAAAAAAACATTTCACATTTTGTACTATTAAATTAACCTAATAAAATCATCTTTAAAAAAAAGAGTGTAACTTACAATCTGATATTTAAGAAAAAAATTGGGGGTGATGCGATCGATGAAGGTTTAGAAGATTGAGGTTTTAAATAGCAACACCAAGATGACTCGCATTCAAAATGAATGTAAATTTAAAAAGCACAATGATCCATGTGCATAGTTTTTGCTTTAACCAAATGATGTTCAGAAATTAGTGGTACTTTCCAAAATGAGATGATTCTACATCATATGTATTCATATTCTAAGACAATTTTGTGTATGTATATTCTTTTTTTATTATTTATTAGGAAGATTATTACAAGGAAAGGCAATTTTTTATTTCTGAAAATTATATATCAAAATAGGCATTTATTAGATATTAAAATAAAACTTAAAAAAAACCTAGTTTATGTTCCCTTTAAATGTTGTTTATTTAAAACGAACTGTCAAACTCAATGAGAAGAAAATTGAACGGAAAGAAGAAATTTCATAAACAACGTGAGTAGCTTGATGTTGCCATAGTAATGAAAAAAAGTAGTTCCGTTTGAATAAATTTTGAAATACCTATATTGTGCCAAGTTGTATATTCCTACATTATAAAAAGTGATTCTAGAACACAAAATTTTCATTAGAAAAAAGAGAGTTTCTTTCAAGCTAATAATAAATATTACATATTATATAAATATATTATAATTTCTAATTACAGATGAGTGATTCAAATTTTATTTAACACTTTGAACTACCATAATTTTAAAACAGCATACCTAAGTCATAAACTCAACACACCTAAATATTAATATACATTCTTTTATTCATCATTTTTTGGTTTCAACGAATTTACAATAAACCAGGGAATCAATTTTAAAAGTCACTAAAAGTAACTTGAAAAAATTTGAAAAGTATATTACTCATTGTTTAGGATAAGCTCTAAAAAATATTAATGTTTGCTGTGAAAAAATTATTAAATTTAAAATTATGCAGGTACATAATTGGCCAGTGGCGTGCATTGGTCTATGATTGAAGGTAGGCTGTAGGTAAGTAGTTTTTAATTTGGGTATGAATTATTTGAGCATTGAATATTTGAAAAATGTGTATTAAATTATTTTACTAAAAAGCATAAATTTGTCAAATAGACACAATTTATGGAAGTAGAACTATTGTGGTACAGATTTTTTTTCTGAAACGTATGGAAAAATACATTCAGATAAAATAATTTTTTGTTTTCTCTGATGGTTCGTGTTTTCTTAGAGTAGGCATGGCTTTTCAGCTTACATGTACTGCACGCCATTGATAATTGGTACAATTTACTTCACACTGCTAACAAAACTTTTTTTTATCAGAATAAATCTATTTTACGATACTAAGTTATGCCAGTCAAGGCTAAATTAATTAATGGCAAGAATGATGATGTACCTATTCGATAATAACTAATACATTTTGTTCAACTGTATTACACATGACAGAGAGCCTGTGCCTCCAGGAAAGGGGGAAAACAAAATATCAACTAACCTTGTTTATATCAGTCGTGCAAAGTCGATGTTGTACACTGTGTATCAATATTTTGCAAACCGGATATTACACCATATTGGAATATGGCTGAAAATAAGCAATAACTGTAGATGCACGTATTAACCTGTTAACCGGGCGGGACGTATAAATACGTCAAACGTAAACAGTATCGGGTACGGGTAGGACGTATGAATACGTCTGGAAAGAGCGGGACGTATATTCATGAGAATATCACACGGAAATTGAGTTTTAAATTTTTACATTTTTTAATTTTTTAAACTCAATGTATCTCTTTTATCTGTGTGCTTTTATTTATTGTTCTGTAATTATAACCTTTTCATATTTTTTGTTTGTTTGTAAATATTCTATTTTTTTAATTCGATGTTTTCACTTTTTTTTATGCATAAATAAAAAAAAATAATAATATGAAATTACGTCCACCGGGCGTGACGTACTGATACGTCCTAGTGAAGGAGTTCGCGCCCGTTATATTCTACGTAATTCAAAACTGAAC
Organism: Hesperophylax consimilis; assembly: GCF_061612785.1. Taxonomy (NCBI): domain Eukaryota; kingdom Metazoa; phylum Arthropoda; class Insecta; order Trichoptera; family Limnephilidae; genus Hesperophylax; species Hesperophylax consimilis. Next base: position 8,820,035 of record NC_142858.1, read on the forward strand.
TCCCCGGTTAACAGTTTAATGAAATGAAATGCCTTAATCTTTTATATGTATTCAACTGTTAATTTAGAGTTGTGTAAAAAATAGAATTAAATTTCTGCAATGTTATTACATGATTCTTTTATGAAAATATTATAATACAATATATGTTACATTCTAAAATTAGATATTTGGTGAGGTAAAAATTCATAAATGCAGATTTATCTTCATTGAAAAAGATAAAAATGTTTTCATGAACATTAATTAGCTTGACTTATCTTACGGTGTCTCGCCTCTGCAGGATATCGAACAGTATTCTATTGGAGTCGACGTCGCTATCTCCCGAATGGTTGTCCTGGCTGTCCGGCCGGCGCGAAGTGGAAGGAGCGTCCATGTCCGACATCAGCGGCACACTGTGCTCGCCCTTGCTCTTGTAGCTCGTGTTGCGGCGGAACAGAGATATGTCCTGATTCTCAAACCCGGAGCCGTCCAATTTCTCAGTCACTATGAACCCCTGAGATAACCTCGATGGGTACTTGATGCTGTGTGTCAGTTGTTGGTTGTTGTTAGCTGTCATGAATTTGTGTACAATGTGTCCAATTATTCCCAATAGACAGACCAGAAGCCCCATTGCATTGATCAAACTCAACTGATCTCCTGTCAGTTCTACTGCCAGTACCAGAATGACCATCTCCTGAAATTGTGAATCGAAGAAATCAAAATAAATACTACATATGAAAATTACGAAGTTAGAAAGCCTACATAATACAGGGTGGCGCAAAACTACCGTTATGGTTTGAATGTTTAATAACTTTTAAAATTTATTTTTATTTCAGAATTTTGTGAAGAAAACGTGGGGAATTTGAAATGGAACACTACACAACAGAACAGCGATCAACAATTGTTGAATTTTATTTAGAAAATCAACGGTCAATTGTTTTGACGCAGCGTGCTTATCGTCGTTTTTTTAATATGCGTACTGGACCTTCAGCACCAACAATAAACCGCCTGGTTGCAAATTTTCGACAAAATGGTACAGTAAGACACCTTCCATGTACCGGAAGACCACATACGGTCCACACAAAAGAAAATATTCAACGTGTTGTGGATAGTGTGCAGGACAGTCCAGAAACATCAACAAGAAGACGTTAGGCACAACTGGGGCTATCGCAGAGGTCCGTTCAGAGGATTTTGGCCACATTGCACATGTTCCCGTATAAGGTTCAGCTTGTGCAAGAATTGAAGCCGATAGACTAACAACAACGGCTTGATTATGCCATTTCATTCTGACCAAAAGCAGAAGAAAATCGCGATTTCATTAACGATTTGATGATGAGCGATGAAGCCCATTTCCAAATGAATGGTTTCGTAAACAAGCAAAATTGCAGGATATGGGCTACGGAGAATCCAAGAACAGTTCATCAGCAACAATTACACCCACTTAAGTGTATTATTTTGTACATAGTAAACACAAAATAAATTACTGAACGATGCGATTTTTTTATATAATTTATTATGCAAATAATTGAGAACCCTGAATTAGACAAGCCCAAATAAATAAGCTATACTTGTAGAGTTCGTTGCGCCTAACAAGTAATAACGCGTGATTTTAACCACTTCATGCTTTTAAATGAGTCACGCTCGGGCTATAAATGCTATCCAATTTCTACTAGCCCAAAAAATAAACTGTTCAGCCATAGCTGGGAAGCAAAATAGGTTATCTCTAGAGTCTCTAGACCAACAAAAGGTAAAACGCAATGCGCAGTGCCCATTTCGCATTGCGACACAATGCGCGGGCCTTTTCATAAATGTTCACGTGAACCAAATCAAAATTGGTTTGGGTTATTTTTAGGTGAATAGGCCGTGTCTAGTTGTAATTAGTCAATGCCAAAACCTGATGAATTTTATACAAAACCCCTAGGGTAAAAAATAGGTTGATTAAATTATCACACTAAACACAATTTAATAGAATGCATAAAATTTGTTCAAGAAAATGGTTAACCTTCCTGTTGTAACCAGGGGTAACCAAAATCTATGAATTGACTGTCCTCATTGTATTAGCTTATAAAGTGTATTTATAGTATCGTATTTTGTATTTTATTGATACATTAGAAATATTTTATTCCAACAAAACTTATACTGCCGTCATAAGCAAAACTGCAGTTACAAAAATTAAACATATTTTATTAATTACACACCAATATCTAGATAAAGCACAGTGAGCGAATAACATACAAATATAACAATAACATGTAAAAGACGTAAATTTAATAAGAAAGAGGAGAAAGGAAAATAAAGATTTAATATAACATTATAATTTTAAAAAGGAAGTTTAATACAATAATAAAGTAATGTTAATAAATTCTACAGATATTATGTTTAACCTATTACGTGTAACTGCAAACCAATTCATAGTTATGTTGGGATCACGATCCACCGCCACATTCCGGTAAATGCTCACGAGAGCGAGACCAGTAAGTCTGTCATTTCTATGGTAGGCATGTATTCAACCTTTTTAGGGAAATTTCTTCCCGGGGCGCAGTGGACACTGGAAGTGTGCATAAAATCTTCAGAAGTGTCATATCACACTGATCAATGGCTTCTAAATAAGTTCTAGGTTTTTCCACTGCAGACTGGTGATTGTGACTGAGCTTATATTCACTTATGAATCTTTGCTCTCACTTTCCCCTATTTTTTCGTGCTACTTTTATTAGCTTCTATTTTGACTTATTTTAATTTTGGTCACGTCAGATAGAAGCAGTTGAATTCCTGCGTTAGTTTCTTGGTGAGGTTTGAAGTGAAAGTTTGAAGATTAAGTTCGGCAACTACATTTTTTTTTTTTTTTTTTTTATTTATTATTTAACATTATAAATGATAACAATATGCAGACTTATAAATAATTTGTTCGTTATTATTCTCTTTCTCCATAAGTGAGCTCCAGGAGCTCGTGTTTATGGGAGGAGTCTTTACATTTAGTACTAATGATTTTTTAAACAATAATCAAAAACTTTTGAAATAAATACAAACATAATATTAACATAGGTACACAAATTGGAAAATTGTTTTTTTAAAGATAATTAAAATAATACATCTTTTTACAGATAAGTAAGCGTGAGGAAATTAAGGGTACAATATATCAAGAAAAATTTAGAAAAATTGTTTTTTTTTTTAAAGACAATCAAATTAATATATATTTTTTACAGATTGAGTAAGTGTAAGAAAATTAGGGGTACAATATATCATTATCCAATTTGAGGGACTTAATTAACTTTTTGAATTGTTCATAATTCACAGTTTCGGTTACACTAATTTTATTTTTGGACAATAATATATTGTACCATCTCACACCTAAATACGAATAGTGGTGCTGAGCCGTGGTCGTTCTAAGCATAGGAATGGCTATTAAGCCATTAGTTTTGAATCTATTGCTTATGCTATCTGAGGGGTGAATTTTATAAATAAAATATTCTTTATAAATTTGATATAAGGCGATTCTCTTATACAATTCTGTTATAGATGGTACATTAAATTCCTGAAATATCTCTAAAGTAGGGGAGTCATATGGTTTTCTAAGGATGATTTTTATAATTATTCTTTGAATTGTAATTATGGGCTGTAAAGAAGCCTTAAAAGCCCCTCCCCACCCAATAATCCCGTACTGTAATAAGGACTGAATTAATGCATAATAGACAATTTTGATAGTTTTCTTATTTAAAATATTTCGTATATTATAGAAAATATAGATAAGTTTTCTTATTCTTTCAACAGTGAGATTAATATGGTCTTTCCATTTAACATTTTTATCTATTAAGATATTCAATTAAGGGGTAAAATAAGTTTCCACAGCAGTAAATTTCAGGGGTCTTGCGCATGGTTTGTTTCCCTGTCACTTTAGCAATTATTTCACTCAAACTTATTTGTTTTGCTACAGTGACGGGAAATTTGAAAGTTTCTGAAGGCATCCAGGTTTTATCAACTTAAACTTTCAACTTTTCTATATATGAGATATATGTATCACATTCGTGTTTTAATGACAATGAATCCTCCCTGGCTGCAAAAGGCTGAAACGGTATTAAGTATTAACCTATGCAATCCAGTAAATATGTAATTTTATATAAAAGGTGTGCAAGGTGTCTAGGGATAGGGTGCACAAACTTCAGGAGATGATTCTAAATGATAAAACAAATTAAAAAGACATACCTATAACTCCAATGTTTTAAGGTAGTTTTCAAGTAAAAAAGTTTAATTGTTTGCATGGAAAAAATAACATTCTTCCATGGAAAAATATTTTTGTACGGGAAAAAGGAATGTAATTTAAAAAAAAGAAGTTATTATCTTTTTACTTCTACCATCATGTAGAATCACCTCCCGAAGTTTGTGTTGTTTGTTCTGTATAGAATTGTTTGTTTTCCAAACATGGTTTTTCAAAAATGTATACTGTAAAATCTGTACCCAAGAAGCATACGGATGCAAGTCCAAAAAGCTAAATGTTCAGGAGAGCCAAAATACTTTTATTTCTGTAAGTTTGGTCTCATAACTTCTGCGGATATTCATGATATTTGATTTTTATTTTTTATACTATTCCGTCAATTAATTTTGTATTGAAAATGAGAAAATAAAATAAAATATTTTATATGTATATATAAGTCTAAAAAAAATATTTCAAAAAAAGCATTATGGACTTGAGTCCTTCTGCTTCAAAATGAAATTGAATATTTTGGTACGACACATGGTATATTATAAAAGGATCAATGTTGAAAACTTCATTTGGAAGTAATATAATAACTATATAACAGGTAAATATAAATATCTATTTTATTTATATATTTTTTAAATTAATTATAATTATTATTACAAATTATTGGTATTTTCTATATATTCGTCATCTGACAGAGGATACTCTGGCATACTGGCCTTATGACTTAAGATTTTGTAAAAAAAGTGCAGTGGCTCTGGTACTCATTGTAACATCTTTTGTAGAATACCAAAATTTGGTGTATTTAATGCGATTGGATTTGTATTTACCTGGGGCAATATCTCCGGGGTGCTCAAAACGGTTCCATGATAAATCAACACATCGACAATTCAACACACCTTTAAAAAGTGATATAAAGTCATTAGAAACGATGAAAAAAATTAATTAAACCTAACCTAACCTACTTAACCCAGTTAATAAAGTTTTTGTTTCATCACGTTCCATGACTTTATATAACTTTTTTTAAATGTGATGAATTATCATTTTGATGATTTATCCGGTCACCGCTCAAAATACCTCTCCTTTTTCTTCTAATATTTTAAATTCAGTTTCCTGAAAACCATTTTTATACAGTAGCATCCCCGACACATTTACGTCAGCTCGTAGCCATAATACCGTTGATATTAGGAAACCCTCAACATTGTGAACCATTTTAAAGGGAATTTAAATATTTGAAATTTTCTAAGTTCATTTGTACAATGTACTGATTATTAGTTTTGCAATATCTGATGAATTGTTCCCGTTAATTTTTTTTGTCGTACGGTAAAAATATTTGGAATTAGGTAGCTTTTTTTTGCCGTTTCAATCGCTGAATGGACCGTCTACTTCCAGGTGACGTAATAAAAATTTATGATAAATGATCTTGAGGTTTTTAATTTTTGTAAAACCAGCCATACGTAGGATATGGCTATCGTTATATTTCTATTTTGACCTGCACAGTTGTCAGACCATATGGTTATTTCTTCAACATTATCCCCCATATCGCTGTATTTCCACTTTAAGAGGCAAGAAGCTACTTCATTTGCCCCTTGATTTCCACCCCTATAGTATAGTCCATTCAGTAGTATAATGATGAGGTAAGGTAAATGTAAGAAAATAAATAAATAAGTGACATGGTCAGGTCTTCAATAATAATATCACCACCTATGTTTCCATCAGTCTCTTCAGAACAATTCTCTTTCTTGAGCCTCGTCATCCATTCATACATGGAAATACTCTTTTTCATCATTATTTATTGCATTCCATACTATGTATGACAGCTCGGAGCCTGGGATTGTTGTGTTTAGTTCCACAGAAAACATAGAAATTAGAGGCAGAAGGACGCAAAATGGACTTGAGTCTACATTCGAATGTTTACTTCCATGGAAAGCGTAGTAATGTTAGAGGCAGAAAGATCCAAGTCCAATGTACATCTTTATGCTTCTACGATGTAATGGTTCTTGCATCCTTATATATTTTTGAAAATACCATAAATATTCAAGATAGGGCTTGCATCTTTCTGCCACTAATGAACATGATAATTTACTTCAGGTCTTCATCAAAAACTCATTTCTTCAAATTTTGGACTTGCATCCGTATGCTTCTCGGGTACAGAAATATATTATTAAAGGAACTTACCAAATAGAGAAACTCTTCCTTCTTCAGTGTTAGTATGTGTTGAGGGGTCTGGAACATCAGGAATAGAATTCAAAAGAGAAAATTTCTAATTTTCACTTGTGAAATCACAAAATCACAAAAATTGCTGACTACCAGTTTTCACACCACACGGAGACTGTAGAAACACAACTATCAAAAGTCTTAACCAAGCGCGAGTGCGGAGGTGAGACACAAGACGTAAGGGCATGCAAGTGGACAAAGTGAAGTGACCGCCCCGCCTCGTTCTCGCCCTGCTCTGCCTGCGGTAAACGCACAGTCGGAAAATGTTACTCGTATGTCCTTGAAGGGTACCGTCTAAAGATAATAAATAAAAATAATAGATCATTCTTCAGAAAGTTTTTCGGGACCTCTACTCACTGCAATTTATATCACATTGCTAAAAGAATTCAGAAAATAATATTATTGTATTTTCCAAGAATGTGATCTACGTTTTTACGATTTTGTATTTTTCTCACGAGGTGGATGAAAAAATGGTACTGATTGAATAATCATGAATGGTGATAATTATAATACATTTTGTCCTGATAATAATGTTTTTACCATAAAGATGTTTTTTTAACCTTTTCACCATTTTACCTATGTCTTTAGGGATATGGAAAAAGTATATAAATATTTAGAAAAGCATCAACATTACCTTGAAGATGCCTGCCACAGACAGGGTTAAGCTGGAAGTGTTGGTCACCACCAGGTATTCGCTGAGTTCCATTGTGAATGCGAGGATTGCTCCAAAAGATATTTTAATAAAATATGGAACAATTGCTTCCTTTTGAACCACCATCAATGTCTGAATGAGCTGCAAACCTGGTCAAATAATAATTATTTAAAAAATCTAAATGTTATAAGCTCCAACTGTAAATATTCAAACAAGTCGCAGAATTAAAATAAAAATAAATTCAAAAACATTTACGTAATGGTACAGTGACTTTTCAACCATTTTTTAATTACATTTATTCTTTAGTTAATCAAAAATATTTTTATCAATATTTACATAAGTCTTACGCGTAATCTACTTTATGGCTTTTAACATTAATAATAATACAGTTCTCCATTTGGACATATATATGGGGTACGATTTATCACCCAAGATTATCTTTCAAACACAAACTTGGAGTAAATAAAATACCAAAATAATAAATTATTTATGTCGGTTGGAGTATTTATATGACTCTAAAAGTTGAATGTTGAAAAGGAATGAATTGAATTGGAACCAATCTAACCTAACCAAGTCTCAATAAATAATATTTTTAGAGATTCAAATTTTTGAAAATTTTGTGATTAGTCTTTAGCTAAATGAAAAAAAAGAATGGTTTGAAAAACAATCAAAAAAACATTTATCGAAAATCGCAAAAAAAGTCACTGGAAAGAACAAAACAAAAAGGTAGTCGCGCAAAAGGTAAATAATGCAGAAAAAAGGACAGCAAAATTTTGCGCAAAAAATAAAATTCATCTCCTTGGAATGAATCTCATATCTGTAAAACGTTGAGCAAATCATCAGAAAATCTTAACAATGGCCGGAAACTAGAATTACTAGCGGGAAACTGGTGAATCTATATCACATTAGAAGTCGATTTTGTGATATTAGTTACTAAAGTAAATTGAGTCCAAAATTGTAATTTTTTAGGTCAAATTTGAAAAAATCGGTCACTAGAGAGTTCATATCAGCTGCTTAATGTATTTCAATATTATATAATCGTCTCCAAAAGTATTTTTTAACTCATTAGTTGTCAAAAAAAGTAAAAACCAAAATATTTAAATGTTCCAATTGAAAAAATAGGTTTTTTGGGTTCTCTATGTGATGTATATACACCATCCCGATTGCACTGCTAGTTTCATGTGATGTATATACACCATCCCGATTGCACTGCTAGTTTCATGTGATGTATATACACCATCCCGATTGCACTGCTAGTTTCATAAAGTAAGTACATAATATGTCAGAATTAAATTTAAATTGAGAACCTTCCTCAAAATATGTGCTGCATAAATTATTCTATTGTTATAGTGGTGTGCGAATTAATGACATTTTTCATTTTTATATTAATATAATTATAATTAATTTTCACAATTTTAAATTAAAACTAATAAGTTATATGACAGCCTATATCCTGTTTGTTAAATCTTTGTTTTATTTTTACATTGATAAACGAATGAATATGTTACCATCATCATGAAACCAGAGTTAAAAAATTGCCAAAATCAGCTCCTACTTGTTTTTGCATTTTATTTGATGTTTGAGAGGGATACGGTTAGATTTTGTAAGGGATGTTAGAACCTTCTAAATGGATTTTACTGTATTATGTAATTTTTTCCTGCGTTGAAACCCTGAAAATGTTAAAGATTTTTCAACCGGTGGATCACAATGGTATACAAAGACAAGGAATTTTTAGTGTTGATGATTAAAACAGAAAAATAAATGACACATCACAAAACAGTCAAATAACAAAGCATCCTCCACAAGATTTGGATAAATTGATATAATAAGAGCTGTTTTCCAAAAGGAATGGTCATGGTCCACCTGTACTGTACTCTGACCATTGTGACATTGAGAATGCGGTAAAATCATGAACAACAATAATGGATTGTGCAGTCGCTGATTCACTGCGGGCAATCTCATGATGGAGGCACTATTATGATACTTTCTATGAATCACAGGGCAAAACGTTTAGGTGCAAAGAATAAAATATTATAAATTCGCTAATAAAGAGCAAGTTGTAAATTGTATGTTCATAAAACAAATATGTAATAGTTTGCAGTTAAGAGTGGGTTATAGGGCAGAATGGTGATTTGCTGGAAAACGGCTCTCTAAAACGGCTTAATACTACCTTTCGTATGTCATTCTCAGACTTCATATTCTTTGTTACCAATTAATGGACTATTATTTTTCAGTCTGCCTATTTTTTTTGTAGTTGTTGTAGGCATTCGACCATAAAAAATAAAAACATTGATACACCATACAACCCACTTTTAAAACTTGGATCTATGATTATCGCGTTAATAACGGCTTTGCACAATATTTTTAATTTAAAATATGTATATAATACACACATCTGTAGAAGTACGGCCTCTTATTATCGTTATGCTATCTGTGGATATTAACAATTAAATAAATACTTCATCTTGCACCAAATTTTCAACACATTTCACAGTTTTTTACTTATTCCGGGATGGAAGCCCCCGGTGATGGCGGTGAAACTATAGGCTCCCTGTTTTACGGCGTATATATTTCGAAAATGCCATCATAATGTTTCATTAATGGGTCTAAAAGTAGAATACCGACTCACTTAAAGAATTGCAATAATCGAAGGAAGCTACAAAAACAGTACTCACAAATTCTCTTTTTTCATGTAAATTTGACGTATTGTATTTTTTCAAGTGTCATATTTTTTAAAAGGCGTAAAATACAACATTTAATATGCGTTTCTTTTCCTAACGGTTAGCACTAACGTCATGTTGTTTACTGGCGGCATCTTTATGCAAGTGTGTGTGAGAGAATTCATTGTCTTTACGCGCTCTGACTAAGTGGGAGAGTGAACGTTTTTTCATAGGGCACGTTTGGTAATTAAACCAAAAATTACCATCTCACGTCAGATCATTTGTTGGTTTGGTAAAATCGGACGTTTTAAGTGAAAACAAGTCAATTTTTCACTGTTCCTACCTTACATGGTAAGGGGTATTAACACATTGAACGACATTGTGGAAATGAAGAAACATTACCATTTTAAATTTGAAAAAAAAATACTCAGATGGCATCGGCGACCATCAAAACGTATTCCTTTTTTTTTTACCAAAATTTTCCATGAAAATCAAGAAAATTAACTACGGTCACCGGTGACCGTCTTGGCACTATGGGAGAAAAATGACGATTTTCATTATGAGGAGTAAACAAGTTTATTACCGTTTTTTATTTTTATCTTTAGATTAAACAGATAAAAAAATCTTTTTAAGGAAATTAACAATACCATCGCTTTTCTGCGTATAAACACGTAACCATTCACACGTTGTCAAATCAAAGATATTCTATCTATGTGTTGTGTTGTAAAGTTCCAAACAATAATATTATTTTTCTCTTTGTAGATCAATATTATGATTTATCCATGGCAGCCGGAAAAAATACTCCAAACAAGGTATGCTTCAAGTAACGAATAAATGAAAAAAGATTATTGTTTAGTTGTACTAAATAACACAGAATAATTTAACAAATATATAAATAAAAAAATAAAATTTCTTTTATTTCTCGAGGTCAATTTATTAATGATGTTATTAATATGTATAGATACTCTATCAAATATAAAATTAAGAAATTCACCAAATAAATCTACCTTCGATTTTCTCGAAAACGAAAGCTCAAATAAAAAAAGTCATAACCCAAAATTGACAATAAATGAAAGGTTATTCACAAGTTATCCCTTTATAGGACAATTTTTTTTTAAACGATACGCCCTTAATGGTTTTATTTATGTATTCTATATTCATTTTGATGAACAGAAAAAAACTTTTTTTTGCTTAGCTTTTTTGAAATTTTCGATTTTCCAGCGGGTTTTTTTCTGACCGTGTCCATTTAAAAAAAATGATATAAAATTATTGTTTTCATTACAAAACGACAGGTTGGTAAGGAAAAATGTACTTTTATTTATTTGCGTTACAGGGGAATAACTGCTTTGATAATGTTATAGAGAAACTGACCAGGACGCGATTTTCGTAAATTTACTCAACATGTGCGAACTTCGGGCGGTTGGTTCGATTCAAGACCTCTGTGCGTTACCTCAGAATGATTACAACCCAAGGGCTTATAACTTGTAAACATAAAGAAATATAAACCTTAATGTTGCAGGTCTCAAAACTATCCGTTTTTAGCTTATGACCTATAAAGGGTTTTACCGTTTATACCACGAGTTTCCGAACACCGTGTAAAACAAACTATATGTATCGGAAATTTTCCTCAGCACTAATGACAACAGCAAGTGAATGATGAAACATTTATAAAAAATGTCAAATTAAATGCTTTACCAAAATAGTAGGTTCTGCAAATAAGTCATACCTTTTTACTAAGTTGTTTGTTTTACTTAATATTTCACATTCATATTATACGTTCATTGCTTTGCGACAAACGCACATGTGACGTTATATTTTAACAAGTTCATTAATGTACAACTACCGCCCTCTAGTGACAAAAAAATGAAGACATTTTGACAGTTTGCGAAATTTCGCTATCATATAACAAGCGCTTAATAATTTAGTGAAAATATGAATTTCCCACTTATTTTTATGATAATCATGATAGTATCTTTATGTGACTTACTTTAATTGGTAAATTTAGAAAATCATAAAAATAAATGTCAGATAATAATATAAAGACTACGATGAAATGAAGTGTTTTTATGGTTATCTTGTCTCCATTTCTGAAAGTTGGAACCGATCAAAAAATAATAAAATTAACAGGTAGGTATCAGAACATTTGATATGAGATTTATTTCCATATTTTTTTTAAAGTTTTTCATTCGTATATTCAAAAATATTATTATTCAATTTAAAAAAAACCTATTTATTTATAAGCAAGTTCTTCTGTGTAATTATTATTATGCATGATAGCTACTTTGCTTTCTGAACGCATTATCAAATTGTCAAACTGAAAGGAAACAGCTGTCACGCCTATTAATAATTACACAGCAGGACTTGTTCATAAATAAACTATTTTTTTGTAAATTCAATAGTAATATTATTGAATGTATAAAAGAAAAACTTAAAATTAAAATGGAGTTCTACAAATTAAACAATAAATAAGATACTACATAATACAGCAAGGTTAAAAAGTATTAAAAAGAGTCCCTCCCATACCTGGTATTTTTGAGTAAAGACTTTCTGTCTTAAAATTGTCGAAAGCACAAAACATTGAACAATATATTATTTGCAAATCTGAGCAGGAATGTAAAAAGTTATGAAACTTTGTGAATTATTTTATATGAAATGACAAAAAGTGAGGTTACAGTAAGGTGTGTAATATCGATAAACTTTAGGGTGTATAAAATAAATACAAAGTGTATCGATATTTTTCAACAAGTTGGATGTTAGTTCTTTTGCGTACGATGTATCCAATGAGATAAGTCGATCCAACCTCATATGCACTCTCTGCAAAAAGGGTCTACGTGGATTGTGAAGCGACATATTAACTAAAAAAATATAATAATATGTCGCTTCACAATCCACGTAGTGAAGCGACATATTATTATATTTTTATTAGAAGCATAAGATATCATTCTTTACTTCTTTAATTGCAAAAAAAAATCATTAAAATTTGTTCATATTTAACCAAGTTATTGCATTTTTATTTAATACCATACTTTTTTATCTAAAACTTTAACAATATACATATATACTAGCAAAATAAGCATAGAACTAAAACGGTTAAGATGCTTCGTTAAGAAGAAATCAGAATTGGCTTTGGATGATGATAATAAATGCTCTGTGTTCATAAAATTTAACATTTCTTTTCCGAAGGGGTAATACACTTCTGCCAAATGACAGTTTTATACGTTTAAATTTAAACCATCACATTGCTATTTTTTAAGATATTAAATAATACTTATCAAATTCCAAATTCCGAAATTACTCTCCCATCACCACCATTGGATTTGCTATATCCCCGTATGTATGCACACTACTTTTCTAGATAACAATTATTTAAATCCACGAGTGCGATCCAAAAAATGCATTTTATTGAAAAGGGTTATGGTAATATATTTGGGTCACGCTTGCTTTCGTAATATGTTATTTACCGTTGAAAGAAGGGTTAATGCAGGTAACTCCATTAATGGAGGACTGAACGCAGTTGGCGCTAACAAAAAATTGACCAAAGAAGCGAAGATAGCAGTCCACAATAGAGTGCTGGTACCTACCCTGATGTACGGAAGTGAGGCATGGAACTGGCAGAGAAAGGATGAAAGTATGAATGCTGTAGAAATAAGATCCCCGAGGCATGTGTGTGGTAAAACCATGTATGATTGTGTGAGAAATGTGGAGATCCGCAAAGAGTGCAAGGCTGATGTAAGCGTAGTGAGTAAGATCAAGAAAGGGACGCTTAGATGGTTTGGTTATGTAGAGCGAATGAGCAAAGAAAAGAGTGTAAGGAGAATATACGATGCAAATGTGAATGGTAGCAGAAGTCGGGGACGCCCGAGGAAGACATGGCACGACCAACTGAATCAGATACTCGAGTCGGGTCATGTCAAGAGTCAGAATAGTATGTATGAATGTGAATAAGGCAAGGAGTGTGTGCCAAGACCGGGTTGTTTGGCGCTCCATTCTCTCTGCCTACCCCTGCGGGGAAATGGCATGGTGGTTGGTTAGTTATTTATCGTTTTCATTATTTAATGATTGACTGCTGGCTGAAGATGGCCGATGTCTGGTTAAAAAGGTAGTAACTAATATCTTTGTGTAACGGGAAAGGGCAAAATGAATATTAAGCGGACTTTCTTTAGATCATATGTTAATTTTTTAACTTCAGGTACATAAAGGTTAATAGAAAAAATAATAATTTATAGCTTGGGTTCGAATCTACTATGTGTTATATGTTATTTGTAGCTTGTTGCTCGAATCTACGATATGCTTTTTTATTTATAGCTTGTACTCGAATCTACTATGTGCTTTATGTTATTTATAGCTTGTACTCGAATCTACTATGTGCTTTATGTTATTTATAGCTTGTTGCTCGAATCTACGATGTGCTTTATGTTATTTATAGCTTGTTGCTCGAATCTACGATATGCTTTTTTATTTATAGCTTGTACTCGAATCTACGATGTGCTTTATGTAATTTATAGCTTGTTGCTCGAATATACTGTGTATTATGTTATTTGATACATATTTTAATGTTTTAATTAATTACATATATTTATATATAATTAATTTTAATAAATTATTGAATAGTAAGAAACGCAAATAAAACAACAGACCTTTACCAAATTTTTAAGGTAAAGTATGGTAAACAATAAAGATTTAAGGTAACATATATTTTTTTTATTCAGTTCATAATCACTGTCTTTGATTCAAAAACAGACCTCAAAAAAGTTTGCAAAATGATTAGTCAGTATTATGTAAGAATAATGAGAAATCGTTATTCACTTGACAAAAAAAAAAAGTAAACATAAATTTTTATCATGTCCACTGGCGCGAGTAAGTGTACCTATCTCAACAAAATTAGATATATTATTTATAATACATTTATTAACATTGTTACGAGGACGGCTTTGACCTTGTATTGGTCACATTTAATGAGATAAGAAATTTGAGTTTATGAGAACACCAAACCAGGGCAAGCATTACGTGATGTTGATAATACAAATGTTATTATTACCGCAGTCGTGTGCTCTCGTGTCGTAAAACACATTTTTAATACAAAAATACACGAATTTAATATAAAAAATGCAGGAAATGAAAGTATAAATCCTTTTGGAAGGGAAAGGTCCGTTTTAATGAATTTAGATAGAACAAAAGCTTGGCTGAGGTCTGGCACCTTTATTTTCATATCATGTTAAAAAATTAAATGCTTCGGCTCAGAGCTCAGAGTTAGGGGGACTACGGTGTATCTAATTCTTGGGGAAAGTTTTCAGGAAAAAGGGGAGAGGAAGTTACCAGTTCTAAACACATATTAAGCCATTTCAAGATTTTTTTAAATTCATAAGTCATATTGAATAGACGATTTGAAGTGTTTTAAGGAAAAAAATGTGGAGTAAAATGTGTTTAGATAATAGATAAGCAAGTGATTAATAATTGCTTAAAGAAAACTATGCAGGTGATCACACAAGATAGATATATAATGAAGAAGTAACTAGACTGGTAGCCTACTCGTAAAAAAAGAGTGAATGGTCAAAAATCTTATCAGTATGTAGTACATATGTATTGTCACAAAAAAACCTAATCATAATTAAAAAGTAATCTAGACCAGAAATATAATCATAAAAAAACATTATCAATATTAAAAAAAATAATCGCACATACAGAGCTGCTGCTAGCATTTAGCAAAAACAGTTTACAAAATTATACAGAAAATGCTATGAATATACAAATTTATTCCATATTTGTTTGAATAACAAATGTTAGTATCTCCCAAGGAAACAGTAGTTTGCAATTTAAGCCATAAAGTTCGGCTATTACATTTCTCTGAAGTCTGTAATGGTAAAGTAGTGATGAATAGATTCCGCAGCTAATTAAATAATTTCTCGCATGAATAAGATAAATTTTATGCTCCGTTCTGCAGTCTGACCATTTAAGAAACGCCTAATTTCTATTAAATTAATTTAGGATAGAAACCGGCAAGTCTTGCGTCATTGTAACAAATGTAAAACACAAAATATTTTTTTGCAAATGCATAGAAAAATGTATTTTAGTTTGCATGACAAAACGCTTTGATAAATAATGTGAATGCCTCTTAAAAGGCTTAACTATTACAAATGCGAATAATTACCTTCAAAGCCTACAAAAATGGGCAATACTGAGAGCATCATCCAAGGCTGGACGTAGTAAACTATGTCCAGTGGGTTGTTCAGCCCAAGTTTGGATTTCTGCATCAGGAGCTGGGCAAAGGTCCAGCGGAGGCCGCTGGACAGCGAAGCGAGGATCAGCAGAATGAAGCCGTGGGTGTTAAACTGGGTGGCCTTGTAGGTGAACATCACCAGCCCCGTGCTTATCATCACCACTATCATGACTAGCGACCACGACTGGAAGCATTATAAACATCAAAAAACTTAAATTACAAAGGTATGTATGACATCCAGCTATTAGTTCCATTTTAATTTCTAACCCTTTCTTACAACTATGGAAGTAAAACCTGATTAATCCCATGTCTTATTAATGTATTTTATTTATACCCTAGTATCATAAAAAAACCGAAAAAAGTAATCATTACATCCTGTGCCCTTACTTATTTTATTGTTTTCTATTTGTTCCACAGTTTATACAAGTACTTGTTCAATGTTCCAAAAATAATCCACATTTTGCTCAATATTATTGATTGTCGATCAATATAATAATATTATTATATTGATCGACAACAATATGAAAATTTTAAATTTTCTTTTGAATTTTTATGTTCATTACACATTTTCCAACTGCATCTTTTAACGCAATTTCTTTTGCTTTTTTTACATCATAAATATAAAGCAGAGAGTTTGTTCATGTTTCCAATTACTATTGAATGGGAAGCTCTAGCGCAAATTCAAAGGTGGATATATTAAATTAATATCAATATGTGTAAATATTTTGCATATCGTCTGTCAATGGCTAACTAAAATTATTACCAAATTGAGTTTTTAATGACCAAGTGAAATGATAATTTGAATGTTAAATATTCAACTTATCATTTTGCCTTTTTTAATGACAAATGACATTGTAAAGAACGTTCTTGGTTATTAAAAACTCAATTTTCTCAAAAATATTAGTTAGCTGCTTGTGGCTCTTAACCGACAATATGTCTATGACTCAACACAGTGTAATATTATTGATATATGTACATGTCCGCAACAACACTGACCCTATTAGAGTTTCTGTTTATTGTTTGTTGCTTTGTCTCACAAACAGCTTTCATTTTGGTGCTATTATTCAGAATAAACTTCCCACTCAAACACTGAACATTTTAACAATAGAGCAAAATTTTATTTTTTGAAGCTGTAAAAATTATGGAACCTTGAAAAAATTTGTGATTGTGCACAAAAACAGCGCTATTCAAATCATCCAAATACTATTATTACTATAATTAAAGTTAAGAAAACATTAAGATATACATTTCTAGAATATGTACTATTTAAATTGACACACTTTTTTTTTCAATCTGGGAGGCGGGTTTGGGTACTGCCACCCTGGGAACCATTTAACTAACACCTCTGCCGTAGGTCACCCCAAGTGGTTCGCTACGTTTGGTGACTTAGCAGGGGTGCTTGGGTTCATCAAGTGAGGTGTGTTCAGGATGCGACCACCCACCAGCTGTGTGGTGTGACAGATCGGGAGAGGCTGCTTTGGGGAGACCTCTCCAACTGGTCTTCATATGTATGTCACTCCTGGACACACTGATCCCTAGATTCCTGCACAACCCTCATACCCTTTACCTTCCCAGAACTTTCTGTCCTTCCTTTCCTTAAAAAAGACCAACCACACAGCATCCCAAAGGATGACATAGGCCCTGAGGGAAATTATTTTCCTGAAGACCTCATGTGTGGGGTTAATGGATAAATAAACAGGTAATTTTTTATTATCATTGTAATATAATAGTTACCTGGGGGCCTACTCTGTGTCTTTCGAAACTTTCCAGAGCTGGTTTAGCCATGTCACAAACCCGTATTAACCCTTCCCTTACGGTGTTAAAAAATTCCACATCCTCCGGTGCTGTACACTCGGCAAATATTTATATTTTGTAATTACATAATGCAATTCTTAAATGTATTGCGGAGGAATACCAACAAATTTTAACCCTGTGTTTAGTATATTTGCAGAGATATTTTATTAATTAGAGACAATGTTCACTCAGTTGACAGCACCGGCAAGGAAAGGTTAAACCACAAACTTACTGGTTTGGTAACCCGAAAGATACAGAGTAGGCCCCTTGTAAATATTTTGAATACATACTAAAAATTGTTTTGAACCCATGATTAATTAATCACCATTATGAATGGAGGCCACTGGCAAACATATCAATCCTTACTTCTAGACATCGCGGTATTGGCCCCAGCTCATGACACCAAGCCAGTTTCCCATACAATAGAAGTAGAGATAGTCATTTAAAGTTTCTGCTACTGGACATCGGAATTTTTCGATGGCATACACATACTATATTACAGAAGTTTTTACCCGTCTTTCTAATCCCATGAGAATAGCGAATCCCAGGATGAAGATGATAGTAGTGGACTTGGTCATGGTGTAGAGGGACACTGTTACCATCTCCAGTGCCCAGTTGGAGAAGCTGACATCCACGCCGCTGGCGAGTCCTGTGGGTGCCACGGAGCGCACCGACAGCATGAAGGGCAGCACAACGCGCGGCGTACCGGTATATAGGCAGATCACCGACCTCAGCAGGGCCGCCAGCCCGAACTTCACCATCAGGTGGTAGATCACCACCGACAGGGGGAAGTGGAAACCCTGCAATGTGCATTGTACAACATGCTGTAGCCAGGTAAGTTCACAATAGTTTAGGCTACAACAAATTCCTTCCTACTGCCTTATCCCTGCCCATCTCATAATGTTGCCCAATTAGGTTGTGATATAATTCTTTTGTATGTGTGCCGTACAGACAGGGTCTTTTATAAAAGTGTTGTTAATAAGTTACATTTTACAGAGTATCTGTTTTATACAACCAAATACATAAATATAGTTTTCCTTGCATTGTTTCACTCATAGTATTGTCATCCTATGAGTCTATGAGATAATGAGCCAACACCGTCTATTTTAATATTACAGTTAATCAAAGTTAAAAAACAGATTAAAATAACTTTTCCCTAAATTTTCTGCAAAAAAATACAGTGGTCTGAAACCCAAAAATTTTATTTAAAATATTCTTATTATACCAGAATGATGGACAGCCTTTTGTGACACGTTTAAACTTGATTTCTGATTAGTTGCAATTAAAATCTTGTGTTTATTTTTACTGAGAAAATTTAAGAAAAAAATCAGTACCTGAAGCTATATATTTTATTTCAGTGTTTGAAACCATATTACATACTTAAAACTGCATATTTATGTGTATGAAACCATATTACATCCTTAAAACTGCATATTTCAGTGTATGAAACCATATTAAATACTTAAATCTGCATATTTCAGTGTATGAAACCATATTACATACTTAAAACTGTATATTTCAATATGAATATGTATGAAACCATATAATAATATTAATATTTGGATGGTTTGTACAGCGCCGTTTTTGTGCAAAATCACCTCAAGGGCGCTGAAATCACCTCAAATATATTTTGTTTTGTAATTTTGACAGCTATCAACACAGAATACGCAAATCTTTACAATTGAAAATAAAGAGGTTTTTAACTACTAATTATTTGCAACATTTCCTTATTGTACTAAATTCCCAAGTTTTCACATAATATTTTAAATGTATGTATTTGGGCAAGACTATTCTCAAACATGGACAAGTGACAAGTCATGTTTGAAATGTTCATAGCTTCATATCAGTTTTAACCTTGAGAAAACAGTTTTATGTTTACACAGTTGGTTCAAAAATATAATCTATATTATACTTATACCAGACACATACTGAAAATTTATAGTTTTTGAAGTATATAAGGTATTCAGAGATATACTTGACTTACATAAACCAGTGATTCTGACATTATTTGGAGTAAAAGATATATATGAAATATTGGTGATTGGAAACTTTTTTTTTCTAAAAAAAATAATCTTATCCTGTCATCACTGGTCACTAGTCACTCAGACTAATAACCATCAAACCCTTATCCCAATCGTCATATCCGTGGATTTTTTAATGTTTTAACTGGGGAAAAAAGTCATTGAAGACCAAAAAAGGTGTCTACATTCTTTACTCCACACAATCAGGAATCACAAATCCAAAAAGTTGTCTACATTATTTACTCTTCACAATGAGGAATCAAAGTAGTCAGATACGTCTTTTAACATCCTTTATAATATGGTTTATAATATAAGGTTTAGTTCAAAATTTCTTTCAGTAATTTAATATTAATGAAAAGTATTTTTTACACAAATATTAAATCCAGATAGAAAAATAAATTATATCATTCAACAAATTAAAATAAATTCATCATGTCAACAGAAGTTTGGCAATGCACAGCGTGTGATATGACTGCTTAGTATATTGTTCACCCTGATAATGAGTTTAATGAATTGAATAAGTTGTATATTACTTTTTATTAAATAACAGGTCTCCGTATAGGAAAAGTAAACGAGGTTAGCGCAATTCAAGGACATTTATATCAACATGACCTTCGTTTTTAAAGCATATGTTCCGCAACTATATAGCTCTAGGTACCAGTATTTAAATTTCGGTAATAAAAATATATATTTTACAAAACATAAAATTGAAAAAAGGCGGAGGTGGCATTGCAACATACCTTCAGCAACCATCTCTGGTAGAACGTCAAACCGATCGACAATGCAAAGTATATCAATATAAAAGATAACGATTGCAGGGTTTTCTGAAAACACCCTCTGCTGAATATTCCCGGTTGTATTTTGGTGGGAGCTTCATCGTTTTCCTTGTCATCGGCTTTGGTATTTACTTGCTCGTAGCGTACCATTGGCATATTGACAGGTCAATGTCAACAACTAGCATGTCCCAACATATGCCACACTCCTCGGCTTGAATACCGATGTTTACGAAGGTGAAGATAAATTTAAGTTGAACACAGTGCTAAAAATCTACGCGAAACACTTAGTAGTATTCCGGAAAAATCGTAAAAATTCAGCCCGAACTTCAAATATAATTACACGCCTCAAATAAACATTTTTATAATTTTACGGAAACCGTAACGTATGACAACAAATTTGAGTGACAAATAATTGTGAAACCATAGAAAATGCAACTCTGCTTTCTGTCAAAAAAGATAAAGCACACAAAGTACCTAGCCGCTACTGCCAGCGAACGCCACATCATCCTCACAGCTCACAATAGTTAATAGGGTGGTCCAAAGGTGTGTGTAGAAGCGATGTTTTATTTTCTGCTCGAAAAGTAGCCCTGATAGGACACGGTTGTCTCACTTGGCTGATAATTTAGCAACTTTTCTGTACTAACGATACATCACCTCATTAAGTCTGTGGTGGTCTGACTCGTTCTCGGCTAATAATACTGATGGGCTCGCAAAAACTAATTAACAAGACTCGTTGCAATCTGTCAAAGTAAAATTTGAACTAATTTTTGATTTAGCATACGCACATAGTTCAGATACTTATACAAATAAATTCAATCTTTAAAAAAATCTCGTTTAAAGACCAAACTATTCACTTTGACACCATCGTGATTAAAGGAACATAATGCAAAATGTGTATTTTTTAAGACATTTACTTCGCACAAGAGACCTTGAGGAAAATAATTTTCCTTAGACCCTATATCATCTTTGTGAATGTGGTGCTGGGAGTCTTTTTGAGGAAAGGAAATAGTGAACCTGTTTTAGGAGGGAGGAAACACTGAGGCCGGAAAACCATTCCACATATTCCAGCTGTTACACTCAAAAACGACCTTTTCTGGTATGACAAATGATGTAACGGTTTACGTGTACGTAAATATGTTTATGGCGAACATTTGGCGTGTTTCCCGACTGCTCACCAATACTGAATTTTCTTCCATTAAAAATCGCATTTCCAATTGAAAAACTATTTTGTAATCATCTACCAATATACGATTAATTAAATTTTGAAACCAAAATAATGTGTAAGTATCTACTCAATCAATCACTCTATTTTGTCCGAAGGATTATGAAAATTGGACAGTATGACAGTTCTTTTACACAGACATACATTGTTCACACGCGAATACATTTATTTGTTTTCCTCTAGAAACGAATTTACTTGTTAGAAGAAACAAGAAACAGATGTTCACAAATAAATCAGAATAAAGATATTTTGTGCAGTGGTGTACTGCATCGTAGGACCAATAAGGGGTAAAAGGGGACTGTTGACGGGTATTGAAAACTAATTCGAACCAGTTTGGTACACTACCGGTGTGCACAAATTCAACTAAACGTGCGATCTTTAAAATGATTTGCCTATATGCATGATTTGAAAACAACCCTTTTATAATTTCTCCGTGAAAATATTGGGAACATTGTATATGGATACACCAATTAGGAATATAAAAGTTTTATTATATGTTTATTAATTAAAATTTGTTTAAAAAATAATTAAATTCCATCACACATTCTTGGTGCGGCTTCTGACGTCACTTTATATAAAATAACAAGATTCAATCCTGTTTTGCAAAATGTTTTCTATGGATATTTTTTTGTGTTGATATTGCTCAGATATTAAATATTATTTAAGTTTCATTTATAGTTTTGGAACATAGGGTGACTTGAAGCCATATAATTGTTGTTATGTATTAAAAAATCCATTATTAACGACGGAAATGGGAAAAAATCAAAAACAAACCGACAGTAAACTAACGCGTTTTAAATATTCTTGTAGTTTACGTATCTAATTAGTTTTATTTCTTGTGTTTAGGCTTTACTATGAATATAATATAACATTATGTAGTGTGCAGTTATTTTTTTCTGACATTTTAAAACACGACCCCATAAACGCGGATCGGGATATTCAGAATACGGAAAAATTGAATCGAGTGCGGAAAAAGGGATGTTGATATCGTGTAGTAATGCGACTCATTATAGCAAAGTTTTAGAAATGATATCAGTCGGCTTATTTCGTCAGGATTCCTACCAAAAAGCAACTTGACGAACGTAAATATCTCTCAATTCGAGCAAAGAGAAACCGAAATTCCGGGCCACAACATTCCTGCATGCACTGAAAAAACGGTCATAAGACTCAACATAAAATTTAATAATAATCACGATAAAAAGTACCTACTACTTATGACATTTTCAACGTTCCATCACTAAACCAACACCATAGATTAAAAGACAAAGAATGCATCGATCGTCGGACTTATGCATCTACATTCGTCGCATTGTCTATGTACGACAATGTCAGTAGAATCCAGAGTGATTATTTAATATTGCAATATTGTGAACCTTTTTTTGCCACGCATCCATTTGGCAAGACTTGCAGAGTGTACCCGCCCATGGTGTTCTGGTTCTTCTATTAAGTTTGCTATTCAGTGACCCCCGCCGGACATTAGAATTAGTGTAATTTAGTAAAGAAAGCTTCTAAAGTCATTCCAGCTGTCGGCGATTTCTCCAGTGTTCGTTGATCTAAAAAAACATGGCGTCTCCTAACACGCGTCGAAAGTTACAAGAGTTGAGGCTTCTTCACGATAATAACGTAAGTGACCCATGTCCAAATGACCAGTCGAGTGAAGTTTGACGTTTGACTAATCTACGACATCTTCGAGACAGTTAAATGGTGATGCTTTTCATATTCTTATCACCAATCTCTGTTCTCTGAAGTCGAAATCTTATCTGTTTTATCCGTCCCTAATTCAACAAAATTCATATGAAATAAGAGTGAAATTATTCAATTAAATACTTATATGGTTAATGCTAATTTGTAAGTTTTTTTTTCAAATTGGTAATGTTTAGTTTTTGTGGATAAAATGGTTCATATTATTTTTCATTCTATGTATATCTCCATCAGATATTTAGATTTGGATATTTATTTGGAAAGTAGCGACCTTGCAAATAAATATTCACCAACAATCTGTACAGGGAACTTAAAAGTTTCAAGGCATACAGTTTAAATAAAGTGATTATATTATCAAGATATTGGATACATTTTAACATTGTTTTATTAGATTGCATAATGACATTATTATGTATGTTTATGGTACAATTAATTTTATATGGATGCGATACTCTTGATGCGTATTTTGTATATGCGTCTAAGTCTGCCACACTCATTAAATACAATATTATTTTTTTGTACATTTCTAACAACATTTTTTTGTGTTAAATCGGTTTAATTCTCGCAGTAGTAATTTTTCTAATAATTCATCTGTTACAAGTGTGGCATACTTTAACATATTTACCGCGGTTTATTTTGCATGATAGTGAATTATTTTGGTCAGCAGAACTAGCAAATGTTACAGAAATAATTGGCTATGATGTTTCCTAATGTTTTCTCATGTAAAAAGGGTTATTTTGGGAGTATGCGGCAGCTTTTGTTGCGAAGGTTGGAGTAATTCGAATCTCTTCTAAAAGTAATTTTTAGCTTTCATATCTATCTATTTCAAACTCCCTTATAGCAGTTGTAATTATTACATCGATAGGTTTTTTTTTTTTGGTGTTCCTTTATTCATAAAAATTTCAATGATTACATTTGTTTGTTTTCTACAGCCACCATACTAGGCACATGTCCATATTATGGTAGCCATTTCCATTACATTTCCAATGTTTAAAATATTTCAAAGGTGTTCATTAGGGACTCCAACATATGTGTTCTTTAGAGTAGCTGTTAATATTGCGGCGTTGCTGTTCATGTTTGCATTTCTCTCCAATTGTTTGTACTAATTGACAGATGTAATATTTGAATCAGTGGAAGTTAATGTCTAAATATCTGAGTGGTTCGCTGAATGGTGGAAATAGAAAGAATTCGTACAGCAGTATCATTAACTTCAGCATTGTGAAAGTCTGTATTGTGATCTTAGTACAGTCCTTGAAAGCTCCGTAATTCGCCAGTATTCATATGTCAATTTCAGTAGTATTAGACTTGAGCACCAAGCTATGTACACCGATGGGTTGTGTTATCTTACTCCACAGTTACTATACTGCCATCTAGCTTGTTAGAACTGACCATTTTATCAGTCACCAGGGTTCATTATTGTTGTTTTAGTACATTTCGGTAAGTCCTCTGTGTATTATAGCAACTGTCCCTTGTGTTCTATTTGTTTCTTTTCTGGCACATTTTTTGTTTGATTTTGTTTACAAAATGCAATCTTCTCGCAAACAAACACATGACTCCTTAACTTTAAAACAAAAAATTGAATTATTACAAAAGATCTGATGGCGGTGTTTTTTTGTTTTTATGACGTACCGGTTTAAGTTTTTTTGCATATGTAAGCTCTGTACCCCGCCGTTTTCACTTAATGAACACTTTCCCAGTTTTCGGGGTGGTGGATTAGTGAAAGTTTTGGGTGTACTAGAGTGCTAATATTACAAAAAATGGTATTATTGATGTTGTTTTAGACGAAAACGTCTTTTTTATTTCTTTTTTGAAAATTTGGTTTTTTGTATGAAGGTTTTCAGGAAATTCGTGCGGCTAATTTGAAATTTCCTGAAAATCTTCATATATAAAATCGAATTTTCTAATGTTGTAATTATTTATTCAATTTGTATTTAACTGTGTGCGGATCATTGGAACAATATGTTGGATTTATTTTATCTTTTTTTTCAGCAATGCTTTGAGTGCGGAACTTTAAACCCACAATGGGTGTCTGTGACATACGGTATCTGGATATGTTTGGAGTGTTCTGGCAAACACAGGAGTTTGGGTGTGCATTTGTCCTTTGTGCGGTCTGCTACCATGGACAAATGGAAACCATCAGAATTAGAAAAGATGAAGGTTTGTGTTTGACTGTATGAATAATAATAATAATAATAAAACTTTGACAGAACCCCAATGTTTTCAGATATGGATACATATGTACATAGTAATGTTTTTATATTTGCTGTACAATAGAGATCTTTTCTAATTTATCTGTTATTTGTAACAAACCTCAATCAACACTTGATTTTCAAAAAAATCAATGTATGCTAATAATGTCTTTACTCTACTAGGTTGGAGGAAATGACAGAGCTAGGAGCTTTCTCAATAAACAACCTGACTGGAAAAATGAATCCAACCTTAGCCAACGCTACAACAGTAAGGCCGCTGCTATATACAGACATAAGGTAAGATATTTTAAATATATTATTGTACAACATAAAAATAATGGCAATACAATTTTACACTTCACCAATTGAATTCAAGAAATGAATCGTAATCTCCAGATTATAAGATATTATGTACTAGATATTATCATACCAGTAGATTGGTTTTAACCCTACCTAACATGTCTTCAATTATTACGGAGTTTTGCTCACCGTGCCATGGAGAGCAGTTGTCAGTAGTAGCTGGTGGTCTGCCAACTGTAATGGACCTATCATGCATTTTATGCGTGGCTGACGGTTTTTCCTCATTTTCAGGACTAATACGTAATATTTTACTTAAGGTCATGCGTCCATATACAGGGGGTAAAGTGCGCTAACTTCGGAGAGTGATTCTTCATGATTTTAGAAGTAAAAATAATAAATTAATTTTTAGAAATTCCAATGTTTTAAGCTAGATTTAGATAAAAAAATTGTTTGTATTAGAAAATAAATATTATTCTATGGAAAAATATTTTGGTATAAGAAAATAGCATTGGTCGAAAAAAGTTAGTTATCTTTTTTACTTCTACTATCATGTAGAATCACCTCCCAAACTTAGCGCACTTATCCCCGGACACCCTGTATACTATTAATAAAATGATTTACAGAAGTAAAAAATGTAAATTATTGATATTTACCCAACTAACCCATGGGAGCCGGCAAGAATGTTCAATAAATAAAAATACATACATTTTTGTTAAGGCCAACATGAAGAAAATACCATACTTGATAAAGTGACATTTTGATTTTTGTGTTTAAAAAAACCAGCAGAAGTAATATCCAAAGGCAAAATGAATGCATAAGTATTGTAGTGTTTCATGATGTGTGTGAGCACAATTCTTCAACACTGCAATTGCAGGACTCCGACTCCTAATGGTTAAAAGAATGACAACATTGTAAATGTGTACTCAGTACACATCACCGGACCCGTGAGGGAGTTTTTAGTACTGTAAGGAAAGGGTTAATATTGTTCTAATTCTAAAAATTATTATAATATTTCCTTTGTTATAGATCTCAACGCTTTCTGAAGGAAAGCCATGGGACGAGTCTGCATTTGCGGAATTCGAAAAAGGGCTTTCTAAGGGAGAGACAGAATCTTTATCAGGGAAATCCTACAGCTCCAATCAAACATCTTATTCCAACTTCAATTCAAATGAAGGAAATTATCAAGATTCCGGAACTGGGATGAATCGAAGCAGTTCATTGTAAGTACATATTATAATATTACCATTAGCAGTTATTCAATAATAAGTTGACCAAAGAACTGCTAAAAACAACTGTTAACTAGACCAGTGTTCCGCAAACTTTTTATGTTCACGGTACACCTAACTAATCAAAAAATTTTAACGGTACACCAAAGAAAAAAAAAACAAGGTAAATTTTGGATAGGATTGGCTAGGCTTATTACGAATAACGGCGAACTTTGAGGTTAAACTACGAAAGCTGCATGTCATCATAATTTAAAAAAACATCCCAGGTTTTGAATAGTTTGTTTGGCAAAGCAGGGTTTGTCTAGCCGGGTTTGTGTAATTATGGTTGATATTTATCACACAACAGTGACAGAATGACCGCGAACTGTCACCGAATCGGTTCGAGAAGTGAATTTTAATTTTACGCAATTGATAATTAAAATGCATATTTTTCCGCCGCCACCAAGCCAAAAAGTTTCCTTTTATAGTAATTACGGCATATCTAAAGTTTTTTTCTAAAAATTATTCGTAATAAGCGTGGCCACTCCGAACCAAAATTTACCAAAAACAATATTTTATTAATATTTATTATTAAAATCAATATAACATGAAAAGATGTTTAATGCGAAATGTGAGCCTGTTTAACTGAACACAGACGTTCAAAATTTGGAACAATCGTTGATAACGCTGCTCGCATCTCTTCGTCGATCGTCCTCAGGCTTTCTCTTTTTTTTTATTTTATCGTTGTGAGAGTTGAAAACCCCAATTCGCATAAATAGGTCGTGGCAAATGGTAATAGAATTGCAATAGCTCGCTTTGACAGCAATGGATACTCATTTTTTACGTGGAGCCAAAAATGTGCTAACTCTGTTTCAGAAAATTTTAATTTTAGTGTCCGATCAGTTTTAAGCTCCATGAATTCTTCCTGCTCGTTTATTGGTAAATGTTCAAGGGAAATGCTTTCCGAAAATGGATTTCTTACCCAGTCCATAGGTTGCAGGTCACACTTAGGAAAATATGAGTTCATTTTTTCTGCTAACAGCTCCAAGTGTTTCACTATCAAAGCCTGCACTTTTTTTTCTGAATCGGCAGCCATGACATTTGGAAACATTTCGTTACAACCATTGGTAGCGTGGCTGATCCATAGCACCAACTTAGCGCGAAAGCTTTCAATCTTGTCCGAAGACGTTAAAATGTTACAATTTCTTCCTTGCATTTTTTTGTTCAGCTCATTTAATTGAGCGAATATGTCCGCCAGATATGCAAGTTTTGCTACCCATTCTTCTTTTTTAAATAGAGAAGCAAAGTCTGAACCCTGGGTTTCTAGAAATGTCTGGGTCTCATTTTTCAGCTCGTAAATCCGAGAAAGCACTTTTCCGCGAGAAAGCCATCGTACTTCTGTATGAAACAGAAGTGACTGATGATCTGCTCCCATTTCCTGACACAATGAATTGAACAGACGAGAGTTCAGCAGTCGCGACTTGATGTAATTGACAATTTTGACGACTTCTTGTAAGACAGACAACAATTCATCAGGCAGAGACTTCGTCATCAGTGCCTCTCTCTGTAAAAAGCAATGTAAATTTTTAATATTAGGATTTTTTTCAGAAGCCCTGGTTATAAATCCCCTAATTTTTCCTGTCATAGCTGCTGCTCCGTCTGTGCAAATGCTTAAGCAGTTGCGCCATTCCAAATTGTGTTCACTGAAGTACTGGTTTGTTACTCTGAATATTTCTTCTCCGGTGGTATAACCAGGTAGTGGCAGACAAAATAAAAACTCCTCTTTTATTTCATATCCATCCGTATACCTCACATTTGTGATGAGATGCGCGTGACCACTGATATCAGTAGACTCGTCGACTTGTAGCGCGAAAACTCCACTTAGCTTTAATTTTTCAATTAACGTTGATTGAATGTCGGCGGATATTTCATTAATGCGACGTGAGATCGTATCTGCTGAGGCAGGTATTTTTTCGATTTCCTTAGCGGCTTCTTGGCTAATCATAATTTTGACAATTTCTTTGCAGACAGGTAAAATTAAAGTTTCAGCGAGAGAATGAGGTTTCTTCGATTTAACCAGCATATTAGCGATCACGTAGCTTGCTTTTTGCGCTTTGCTTGATGTATTGAAAGACGAACTCATGAGAGTTACCTGTTTCTTAGACTGGTCTTTCATACGTTGAAAGAAGGCTTTATCTTTGTGAGCCACCGATGGGTGTTTAGTTGTTAAATGTCGTGAAAGTTTACTGGGCACCATCGAATTATTAGCCAAAGTTTCTCCACAAACAAGACATTTTGGGATTGGGCACGATTCGTCACCGCAATATATAAAGCCATAACGCACATAGCTCTCATCGTATTTCCGATCAAAAAGCTTAGATTTTTTCTTTGTTGACTCTCCTTCTTCTTGGGAATCATTAGTTTCACTTGACAAACTTGCGGTACGTTTAACGAATTTATCCATTATATACACGTAATATGGGATATTTTTTTGCAATTAAAAAAGTCAATTAAGTTCGCGCCGACACAAACAAACACTAGCATTAACGAATGACTACTAAACAAGCGGGCGCAACGTCGCCGTCGTAATTCGTAATGTTATATTGTCACGCGCATGCACCCCGTTAGCTCGTGCGCAATCACGTGATAATCCCACCCACGCCACCTCCGGCCGCCGCGCCGCACAGAAAAGTAAAGACCGATTTACAGAGCACTTTGTGAGAAGTGACGCGGGACTCGCGGCACACTTACAAATGGCCACGGCACACCAGTGTGCCGCGGAGCACACTTTGCGGAACACTGAACTAGACTACACTTTCTTAAATATAAAGCAGTACATATTCCGTTTTCTAAAGCAGCTAAAACTATTTATATAGCCCACAAAGATAATATTATAAATAAGGGAGATGGGCCATGACCCAATATTAGTATAAAATCGTGCGCACAAGTGTCGCCAATATCGTTCACCCACCAAATAAGCATTTTACAGTCACTGTTTCATATTTTTCAATTCAAATCTCAGGTGAAACTGCCTAGAAAAGGTATTATTATAAAACAATTGGTTTTTTCAGTGCCTCGAATAGTTCAGAGAACCGCTACACAGGATTTGGAAACACCAACTACAACCAGCAGAATAACAGCAATGGGCAGAACTCCAAGGAGCTACTTGATAACACCATGACTTCACTAGCTAGTGTAAGTTTTAAGTATTATTATGAAACATATCTTTACGTGTGGCTCTTTGTCCTTGCATGTGTTGTACTGTGTTTAATGGTTTTTTGAGAAATATATTTTTTCAAATATACGGTCATTTCTGTTTTTACATGACCTTTTTTTGATCACATGTTAAAATTCATAACTTTTGTATTTTTTTTTGTTAAAAGAAATTAATTCATCTTACTTATTGGTTAGTCTTTATTTCTCTCATAATTCAGCGCCCTTGAGGTGATTTTGCACAAAAACGGCGCTATACAAATCATCAAAATATTATTTAATATTATAAGATACTGCCCATAATAGTATTTCCATGTCATTGCTAGTGAGCGAGTACATTTGAAATTTTTACTGAAAAAACCACATTTTTATGCATTTTAATATCCGTAATTTGCCAAGATTCTGATTTAAAATTGCAGCGCACAAATTATTAACATCGATTTAAGTGATGCTAATATTTAGGAGACATTTACACCAAAATGATGTAATTATCTTTTGGGCTGCGTCTTTCAGGCTAGCGTTACATTAGGAAGTTTGGTTTACCACTTATGTAAGTTTTTGAGAAGTCACTCCTGAGTATGTTTATGTATTCATTCAACTTATGGTAATTAACGCTTACGTAGTAAGTTGTGCTGAAGTTTAAAATATGAAAGTGCTTACAGCGACCAATACACTTGTATGATAGTGATTTATTTTTGGGGTATTATGGCATGTTGCGCTACCTCCTTCTTTAGCCAACGTTTCAGACATCATTACAGTCTCTAATGTAACGCTGTCTGAAACGTTGGTTAAAAAAGGAGGTAGCGCAACACGGTATAATACCCCAAAAATAAATCACCATAATACTTTTAGCCGTGAAAATCTCAAATCAATACACTTGGATGTTTATTCGCGTTAAGATGGTGGGTCAACGACGAGTTGTTGCTGTCATAATTTCATAGTCAGGACTTTTTTGAAATATGTCTTTGTTGTGTTATATGAAATAAACATTTGACTATCTTATTGTTCTAGGGCTGGTCAATGTTCACGGCATCGGCTTCAATGATTGCCCAGAAAGCCAGTGATAACGCTGTAAAGTACGGAGGCCTTGCTTCTCAAAAGGTCTTTGAAATGGCAAATAATGTCAATGAAAAGGTAAGATTATTAATATTAAATACATTTCAGACAGTCAATATTAACATGATTACGTGTTTTAATAGAAACATCAACTGTTCAAAATTTCGTTCAGTTACACTTTAGGATCAAGAGCAAAGACTTATATCGCCCACCCTCTGTGTATTGATTGAATTGTGAAAATTTGTATATTTCTAACTATTTCTAACTCACACCATTTCACTGCAGGTACAGAGGATGGAAACCAAATAATTTTTCTATCTCAGCATAAACTCCTTGTTTCATGCACGCATTGTCTTATAAATACCCTAGGAGGCTGGATGGTGTTGAGGCAAACATTAAATTGGGGTGTTTCCAACTCCTTCACATTTGAAGACCATCAAATCGACATTCGGCAACATTTGAATGATTAATGCTTATCGTCGATTCGCGGCTATCTGAGATCTGTGATCGGCTTACAAGCCTGATGGGCAATTTTTTTTTATACTGGTCGCCACCTGGAAACTATAACTCTACCCGTACGAAAAATCTTTGCTTTACAAAATCATTATTCTCTTACATGTGATATGATACAGATAGAGTTTGAAACAGAAATACCTTAGGTATAAAAAACAGGCAAATAAGAGAGTCGTGGTTTCCCAGAGGCGACAAGTACTCTCCAAGGGCTGTAGCCCAAATAGTTATGATTTTTGCATTTTTTATTTCCAATTTGGTTTAATTTTGTTTGCAACGTGCAATCACGATCTGTTACAGATCAATTCGCGTGGCAGCTGGAGCAGCCTTGGTGGAGTCAACAACTCGGCCAGTGGCAGTGTGTCCCCGGGCAGTGGGGCTCACACCACTTACCAGTCTGAGCTCTCCTATGGCGCTCTGAAGAGCTCTGTTTCTGAACCGGCCCCGTCTTGGTAAGCAACCTAGTTATGTATCTTACTAACCACTTCATAACTGGGCACCGTTCTTATTGTGTGTTCGTAATTCCCGCATGCATGTGGGAGCCGACCTTGAATGATTAATGTTAATTAAAAGCTACTATGTACATAATGGCTTTTGCAACAATTATACTAAATGAAACAACTTTATTTAAAACCACAAAATTTATTTCCATTCTGCTTTTGTTAGATCGGAAGAATACTTGCACATTTTATTACATATACTGAACAGATATAGTAGAACCCTGTTAATTCGAAAAAATATCCATAAAAATTTATTTGTGATATTAGTAGATTTGATAATGCGTAGGTTAAGTCAAATTTAGTCTTAGGGGGCCTCAGCACAGGTTAAGCACCCATTGAGGCACACATTACCAATGTGGGATCTGGAATAAACAGGAAAAAAATTAAACAAAAAAAAAACAACACATGTCTTCATGGCCTTCCCTTCTGTGTACGTCATCTTCTGAGCATTACACTCAGTCCAGATTTATTGCAGGCAGTGGTCATCATTTTTAATTTTTTTTCCAGGGATGTGGCACCGGCAGCAGATGACTTTGTACCCATCAAAAGCACCCACAGTTCGAGGAAAGCAGTTCAAGAGATCGACTTGAAAACTGGCCTCGATGTGAAGAGTCGCAAATTCAAAGCAACGGATGATGCTGCCTGGGATATACTGAACGGCTAGAATGAAATTAATAGGAAAATAGTCAAATATCTATGCATTAATTTATATAAATGAAAGGAACTGAGAACTTTATAAAAGATATAACATAATCATAAGTTTAAAACATATGAAATTATTTGCCTTTAAATAGACATAATATTTATTTTTCGGAATAACTTTATTGAGTAAACCTCAAATTGTAATATTTAAATATTGAAGACAATATTAGTGATTTCTAAACGAAAATCTGAAACAGAAAAATCAGAAAAGGATACTGTCACATCTCTCCTGGGTTCGAGTCCTAGATGTGACAGTATCCTTTTCTGATTTTTCTGTTTCAGATTTTCGTTTAGAAATCACTAATATTGTCTTCAATATTTAGACATAATATTGTTGACTGTTCCGAATTGAACTTTTGCACATGTCATATTTTTGTTGATATAGACGCTTATCCTTTTCACTGCATTCCCAACAAAGGCGTAGGGGTAACTTTAAAAAAATATTTTTACCTAATGGAGACGAATCTGCAAAACAGATTTTCCATCGGAATCAATTCCTCGAACCAACTTTATTGTGTAAAGTTTTCAGTTGAAATTACCCTATCATTAATACAGAATAGTTGTTACACTATTTAATAGGCAAAACTAAAATATAGCTTTTCTTTGTTACTTTTTAATCTTAATTATAAAACAGAAAATCTATGTGCTGAAAGTGAAATTTGCAGTTTTTTTTTTCTGTCTAGGTCGATACAACTATCTTTAGCTTTGAATAATCTATTTAACAGTCACAAAAATTGACAAGATGCCTATTGTTGGTTCCAAATAATTCAGTTGCTTGATAAGATTTTTCTTCACATAAAGTGTTGGATCCCAGACGAAACCGGATACATAATAATGCTTACACAAATATTTATTAGGTCATGTGGCCGCTAAGTATAACATAATATTATTGCTTCTATACATTGAAGTTAGAAAAATAATAATACAGTAGAACCTCGTTAATTCGAAATCCAGCGGACATCAAAAATAAAATTTCGAATTCCCACGTAATTCTAAATTTTATGAACAAAAAAAAAAAAGGGAAAAAATCGAGTTCCTCGGCCGCCCCTTCAAATTCGGGTGGTATCTTAGGAGTAAACTTGTATTAACTCTTTGCACGCGGCCGTATCAACTGTTGTTACGGCAAAAAGTCTATACTCACACGCGGCTGTATCAACAGTTGATACGGCAACTTTGACGGCCGATATTCCCGCTCTCTTTCGTCATAAATGTATTTCTTGCTCACTTGGACATTTGTTGAACTATCACGATGCTGACATCTACAAGAATTTCTCAAAAATAATATTGTATTTCATAAAAAAAGATCGATAACCAAGTGCGCCTCTTCGCGCCTTTTAGTCCTTTAGTTTACATTTTTGTCAACGGATGGCGTTAGTACTAGTTTGTCATTCACAACTTTTCATAACTAAGAATGATAAGTGATCATGGTGTCCCACTTGTGTCTATAAACACAGTGGCCTAAGTACACACACACCGAGAGTGGTTTATTTATGACGCCGAGTGAATGGCGGGACCACATTCAAAAGATACGGTACGTCTTTGTATGAAATTTTATGTTTTTGTTTTTATAAACATCTAAGAGTGTTGACACACGAGGATTTGTTTTCATATTGTGGAGAATAATCTGTTCTGTCTATATAGTCCAATAAATCATGCCAGAATGCTATAATTTGACATTTAATTGCATGCATAGGTATTTGAAAATATGTACCGCGTACGGGTATAGATAAAACGGAGCAAATTAACGCGTTCAAAAGGTTAATACGAATTATTCCCGTTTAAATCGAATTTTTGCAGTCGATTTCCATCGCGATCAGCCCTTCAAGTTCAGTTATTCTAAGCAAATTCATAAAAATACCACACATTTCCGCGTAAATCAAATTTTCGCAGCTGATTAACGTCGCGGCCGGTCCTTTAAACTCGGATATTCGAAAAATACAATATATTTATGTGTAAACCGAAATTTCGCGACCGATTTCCGTTGCGGCCGACCCTTTAAATTCAGATATTTTAAGTAAATTTCGTAAAACTACGTCATATTTCCACGTGAATCGATCTTTGAACTCAGATATTCGAAGTAAATTTAGTAAAAATACAATATATTTCCGCGTAAATTGAAATTTCGGAGAAAATTATCTGTGGATTTTTTTTTTGGCGAAAATATAGAATTATCGGGGTTCGAATTATCGGGGTTCTACTGTATATTAAATTTATCATGTAAATAATGAGAGTGTATAACTTTTCTTTAAGTTACTTTGGTTGACTAGTTCAATTCGAAAGGGTTTAAATACAGCGCATGTATGGTTTAGTTAGTTTTTCCAAGATGTTTTAGGACCTAATCATTTCTAAACATACAGGACAGTTTAAATATGCAAATGCAAAAGCATTTATAATTTTTTCATAAATTAGTACTCTAATATTTTTAAGGAAAATATCACTAGATTTTTTTAAATTACTATGTACAATATCAAATGCTTTAAATAGCTCTTCTCCCATTCACTTACGGTGAGCTGTTTGACAGCTTTCATGTGTTTGATATTTTGGCGATTACCAGATGTGAGGCCTATTCGGGACATGTCCTGATTTCTAGCTTAGCAATTTCCTTGTTTTCCCCACGCCTTTGCTTTGTGGCTTCCAGTTTGTCCCTCTTTCATCACACTTGTCCAAGCCAAAGGGTTGTGTTGAGCGGACTTTCTCGGCTCTGGATGCCATTTGAAATGTTCATGTTGAAATGTAAAGGTTTTTTTTAAATTTAGTGACATCCAGTGAACAGTGCTGTGTACACGATGTACATGATGTGTGCGGGGAAATAGCATTTTTTTATCTAGTAGAATACAGCTTCAGTATTTGGCAATGTCTCATTGTTTAATAATGAAACCTCCTAGCATTTCAGCCCACTTCCCATCAAGGCTGGACATTGAAATCATAGTTAAGCCGTGTTTCTTCATTTTCTTCAGATTGGTGTTTTCTTATCCCGAAAAATGATTCCTGTCTCAATATCATTATGTACTACTGACCCATTGTTAGTTGTACTTACACCCATCGCACATGTCAGCCATCCAAGTGACCGTAACAAAGCCTGGGTAATTTCAGGGCAATTGGATATAAGATTGGTATAAGATCATCTTCTATCTCTCATTCACCTTTTTATGGAAACCATAGCCATTTAAATTAATAGACTTGAGCTAACATGAAATCTGGGATATTTCAACTAGCTGAAAGCAAACCACATGACCATATTTTTGGTACCAGAAGGGTTTGAGTAACCTGGATGTACGCAATGCATGTACGCATAAAAAATATGCAGCTTTCCATGATTATACGTTTAAGATGAAAGGCTAAATACAATTTCTGTGCATTATGCAGTGGTACGGTTTACCATACCGTGGAAGTATTTACCATACCAGTTCGTCAAATTGTACCGCAAGACTAACTTAAAAAATAAAACTCAATGATTAAGAAAATTGTCCTAATAAATATTATGTACCCTCAAAAAAAATGTTTTTTACTTGAACCTAAATATCTCCTAAACCGGTGTTGATTAAGGTTTTTAGCCACAGGGCCAATTTATCCATTTTCAGTTTGTTCGCAGAACGCAGGGGTATGTACATACAGCTTGACATGGTTTACTCTGCAGTCGGTGATGTTGCAAACCTATTATTTTTCTAAAACGGTAATTTTTGTTAATAAAACAATCAAAGAAAGCAAAAATAAAGCACCACAGGCGAAAATTTAATATCTCCAAGGCCTAACCAATAAATGCTGTCAATTTTTATCATTTTGAAATATTTAAGAACTGTTAATATGTGCTTGTAATTTTGGGTGGCTGATTCAAAATAGATGGACAAAAGTTTGTCGCGAAACCCTTTTGTAATTTCTAATACAGATTTTGAAAACGTTAATATTTATTAGGTATATTATCAATATTTTATCACGGAACCCTGAGAGATTATTATTATTATTTAATGATCAGGCAGCATCCTGCTGATGCACTATCTGATTAATTTAATTATTTTAAATTGTTTTTAACTTCTTGATCGCTGATGCTAAATTTTTGCCATGCGCCAGCTGATTCTATTTTCGTAATAACTTACTTGTTTTTTGCATAGTGATGTTTTTGTATATTGTATCATTTTACCAAATAATGTGTTTACTTATATATTTATATAATAAATAAACTGTAAGTAGTTTCCCCAGAATAGCTATGCAGTTATATTCAGAAAAATGATTTTTTGATAGTATCCTCATGGACACGTTGGCGAACAGGAGATAGTTAAGTATATGTTTTCAGAAACATAATTTAGAAGCTTATCCTTATAAACTGGAATCCATGCAAAATAAGCATCATACCGCGGACAAATAAAGCGCCACAGGAAAAAATTCTCTTTTGGAATTTTAAACAATATTTAGTCAACAAAATGTTTTGTATTTCATAAAACAGAAACCATAAAATGGATCAAACATAGATTTCAACAAAAAAGTGCTGCGCTGCGATGGTGAAAATTTTTCTGCAATCAAAGTTAACCATGAAATTCTGTCTTTAACCCATTGGCCTCAAACGACGCATTCCTGGCGTGTGTACGGCGATGTGTCTTAAAATCTAACGACGCCGTCCCGGCGGGTCTGATGTCTGTCGGCTTAAAAACGAAAAAGGGATACATTATTGACATCTGTGTTTAAAATTTTAAATGCCAATCGCTCTGTAGATAATTAAGCATTTATTTCGTAGTAATTGGCAGGACTCCGTTGGTATAATTTTTTCCTGATATTTACGATTGAAATTTTGTTATATTTCAGCTTCATTGAATTTTTTCAAAATGGCGTGTGGTTCGGGAATTGACAAGCTTTTTCGTAAATCGCATGGTGGGCTGCTAACAAGAGCCTAAATGGCAAAAAATATATATTATGGAAATAAGTATGATTAATGTACAACTTTTCTAAATCCAATTTTTAAAAAAAAATGGTTTTTGAAAAAAAATAATTTTCATATCCTCGTTTAATCATATTAATTTTTTTTTTTTTACAATGCATATGTTTTTTACATACCTTGTTTCAATGTACAAGTAAATTAAAAAAGATTGTTTCGTTTGCATGTTTAGTT
Source organism: Hesperophylax consimilis (assembly GCF_061612785.1). Taxonomy (NCBI): domain Eukaryota; kingdom Metazoa; phylum Arthropoda; class Insecta; order Trichoptera; family Limnephilidae; genus Hesperophylax; species Hesperophylax consimilis. The sequence continues at coordinate 8,858,242 of NC_142858.1, forward strand.
TAAAAGTTATGCAAGATTTAGTACACCACTGCACTTAAAAAATTTGGTACAAAATTAATTCGGATGTGAAGGACAATTTTTTAGCCAAACAATTCGGATGCCAATGGGTTAATAGGTATAAATGTTAAAAAAACTTATTATTTTGAGCGGCAGATTCATAACTTTGAAGAACTAAGTTTTCTGATAAACTTTTCTGCAAAATGAAAGCTTTCAATATTGTTTACAATAATTTTTAAAATATTTTATCTAGCTAAGAGGGCCGAACGAAATGGATCCGCAGGCTGCGGGTTGCTCATCACCATCTTAAACCATTCCAATCATAAATGAGTGCGAGTAAAGAGCAAAGTGGTACGATATACCATACCTTCCCCTATAAGGTTCGCATAATAATCCTTATGAAGTTAATTTTTATGTAGCCAAGTGGGTCGCACGAAAAGGTGACCGGATAACTCATTAAAATGACAATTCAACACACCTATAAAAAGTATTATAAAGTTATGAAAAGTGATGAAACAAAAACTAGGTTGAATAGGTTACAAATGTAACTATTTAACCTAGTTTTTGTTTCATCACTTTTCATAACTTTTTAACACTTTTTATAGGTGTTTAATTGTCATTTTGAGGAGTTATCATGGAACCCAATAAATGCAAATATAAATAGTCTTTGTTAATCACAATAAATTCCGCAAAAATATATTTCTACATACTTACGGGATGCTCAAAATCACAGCCTTATAAAACCCCCAGAATAACTATTTTACCCCCGGGTTCAGAACCCATATTATAGAATCAATTTGAAAAATAAATTTTATTTATTCCCAAATTATTATTATTCTTTTTTGTATTTTCCATTTCAATTCCCGTTTTTGAATACACTTTCACATTATGCCTTTGTACAATCACGTTTTCTGTTCTTGGAGTGCATATTAGAAAATGACCATTAGGTACCTACACGGAGAAAACTTACTATTTATTAAAAATCTTCAAACGATTCGTAATCCGGTTAAAAACGGTTTCCTGTTAAACTTTTAGTAAAAAAAGGAATGTATTATCGCTCTGTTAATAAAAAATCATATTATATGCGCAAATGCAGGTGCAAGTACACATGTTCATATATATCAGGAATGTACTAAAAGCTTAACAGGAAACAGTCTGCAATTTTAATAAATCAGCAATACTCATTTTCATCCGTGTACGTGGAGAAAATGATCCTACTTATTATTAAAATAGTTTTTAAATGATAAAGTATTATAAGCAATAATTATTAGCCTGAAACACCCAGACAAATTGAAAAAAATCTTGCAAGAAAAAATTCATGCCGCCGACGGGAATTGAACCCGCAGCCTTCTGATTGCCGGTAAGTTGCTCTACCATTACGCTGGGTCGGCTTATTCTTAACCCGCCAAATAATTTAATGTGTACTAGTATTTTTTATTAAACAATTATTGCTTATTAGGTTTCTTTCTTACAGAAAATTATAAATCTTGGCTAGAGAATGAGATCTAATTAAAAAGACTAAAATAATACCTGAAAAGGAGCTCAGAAGATAAATAACTTTTTTGAAGCTGTGTTAGATGAAAATAATTTTGTCATAGGTACCTGACCTTGTCAGATTTTGCAGATTTTAGTGATATTAGGTCTATTATTTGATGCTCTCATTAATAAATTCTCCATATAAATTGGTAGTAAGTCTTTCACGTTTAATAGTTTTATATTGGTTATTGTAAAAAAACTGAGCTCACACTTACAAGATGTTGGAAACTATAACAATATTTAACAGTAATGGTCACAGCTAAGAGCCATTTCATAAATATTATCCATATCCACATAGAAAAGAGTATTAGATTGCCAATAACAACTTGCATATTTATAAAATTCCTTGTACCTTGCAAACGCAAGTGCTGCCACATATCCATATTTAATTTGTGCAACTAAATCACAATACTCTTACACGGTAAGTTTGAATAATCCAACATAAATTTAATCCACCGTAATAGATGTTAGCTTTTATAATATCGCGTAGCACTTGCAACAAGCTCGTGGAGCACTTGCAATAAGCTCGCGGAGCCCTCTCAACAAGCTCGCGGAGCACTTGCAAGAAGCTCGCGGAGCCCTTGCAACAAGCTCGCGGAGCACTTGCAACAAGCTCGCGGAGCACTTGCAACAAGCGTGAAGAACCAATGTTCTGCGAAGCACTACACATTAACTATATTTTTGCTAATGGAAACATGCTAATTATTGTTGTCCCTGGAAAGTTGGAAGCACAATGTTAAGTATTTATTCGGTGTAATTAGTGAAAAAACGATGATGAACAACTTAAATTTTATTTTAAACATAATTTTTAACATATCTACATGTATTAAATGGATTGCGAAACAAAAGTAAAAAAAAAAAAACAGTTGAGTATATCAATATAATATTTTAAAAAGGAAGGTACTTAGATTTTCTTAAAACTAGGAATAATAATTATAATTACAAGCATATTATTTAACTGATACAGTTAAAAACACAATGCCCCTACATAATCTAAATAATAAATTAACATGTTTTAATTACCTATCTTGTTCCAAATCAAACGCATTAAAATCCAAAACCAAATTAAAAGTTTTTGTGATTTAAAAAATAGTGCTGACAAAAAAGTTACAGTAAAAAATTTAATTTTATCATTTTTACCAATTTGTTCATTGAACCAAAAGTTTGTTATATTATTTACCGTAAAGACAAATAAATACTTAGGTATTATGTTACAATATATATTAAATAATAATATTATGATCGAGATCATAGATGAGCCTTTTTCTACCTTTTTTTATGTATGTACAATTTATGTTATAGGTATGTGCACGCACAGGACGCATTTAAAACTAAAGACGTACATACCCTGTACAGAACCTCAATATGCTAGTATATTAATATATGGGTGTATGAATAACATTGAATATTACTGAACAATAGATTAATATAATGTGAATCAACAATACCGCCTTCGAATGAAGTCTTATTAAGGTACATACATAATTATAAACGATTCCTTCAGTAGGAACCTACTGAAATGTCATAGGCAATTCTTTTTCTTGTGCATTGGGGAATGATAATACCTACCTCTAGCTCTAGTGAAATAATTATACGATATTGGGGGAAACATGAAAGGCACAACATTTTAATTTACCCAGATAAAATGGATTTTGATATCTTTCTAATGCAGCTGATAGATCAACAACATTTCAAAACGCTGGTATATCTAAAAACTCCTTTTTATGACAAAATTGAAAAAGAAAATTATATTCAATTCAACATGTTGATGATCAAAATATAACGTGTTGAAGGTCCTACGAGTATATTAATTATTTCTAGGATGTTGAATGGTTTTAACATTTGTAAATTATAACATTATGTAATAGGTACGCCTTAAACTGGTATACTATAAAAATATAAAAGACAATAATCAATCATTAATTCTAACAAGTTTACTTTGACAGCTCGCTCAAACCAATGAGTTCCTAAGAGGTCCTCTGAAAAAAGATAATTATATGCAAAACTTAACATTCGAAATTATTTATATCCAGGCTTAAATAACACTGTATAATAATTATTTATGGAACACTTATGAATTCCTCGAATTTCTAATAATTTTATTTGGCATACTAAATATTAAACACTCAAGTTTTGGACGCCTTACATAAGCATATACTATGTAATTGATAGGTACTAAGTACGCATTTGAGTTTATATGCCACTAAATGGCTCATCGCTCTTCTGGTCGCGAGATTCCACTATAACAATTAATGTATTGGCTTCATTATTCGAAACCCTGTTATAGAGTTGATTTAAAAATAGTTATATATTTAACAGCCTGTTTATCGATGGACAAGAACCGTCTTCAAGATTTAGATAATATCTAAAATAGAAATAGTCCGCCGTTGAGTATATTTATCACATTAAAACATTTAGGGATATCCTATAATGACATTGACTGACTACGGCATCGGGGCCATGGTGGAGGAGTTACAGGACTCCTCCGAGTCAGAGTGCTCGGAGCGGGAGTGAGCGCGCAGGCTGCGGTGCGTGCGCATGTGGCGCGTGATCATGTCCCGGCGACACGCGGCGTAGGGGCACTGCGGGCACTTGTAGGGCTTCTCCCCGGTGTGTGTGCGGCGGTGGGTCGCGAGGTGGTCGGAGCGGGAAAAGATCTGGCCGCAGGTCACGCAGCGGTAGGGCTTCTGCCCCGTGTGCAGGCGCAAGTGGCGCGTCAGCATGTCGGAGCGGGAGAACCCCCGGTTGCACTTGTGACATATATGGCTACGGCTAGGCGAGCGGCCGCGGTGGCGCGAGGCCACGTGCTTTGCCAGGCGGTCGCGCTGGCTGAAGAGCTGGCCGCAAACTGGGCACGCCCATGCGGTGTCTGAGCCCAGCGGCATTTGTTCCACCACGGGCGATACCTGCAGGTTGTAGCGCGCCGCCACACTCTCCCGGGTTGTTGGCGAGGCCACATCTCCACATACAACTGGGTAGGCGGCTTCTGAGCCTTTGGGCAGAGTGGATCCTGACAAACGTCCCTTACTTCCAACGGATTGCTTCGGTTCAGATTTCACCTTCTTGCCTTTAGTTACACTTACACAGGACCCCTTAACTGATAAGTCCAGCGGTGCATTTTGGTATTCCTGACCGTCCAGTGGTTCCAATTTGACTTTCTTTACCTTTTTTGGCCATGGATTTTCCATCTCGTGACGTGCTTCACTATTCACCGCAATTTCTTCTTTGAATTTATGCTCGGTGTTATAATGTTGTTCACTTATTTGATTTGGGTTAGTATTTTGACAGTTGTAGCCGGAGTCGTGAGGTTCTTCGGCTGATAACAATGAACTGGACACGTTTAAGTACGGAGCGGTTCCATATGAGCCAGAAGTCACCGTGTGTGAGACTAAGGGAGAACGATTTCCTTTAAACCTCACTTGCTGACCAGTGGAAGCCGACTGAGCTAAAGTTAAAAAAGACGGAGGCACGTTGCTGGGAACTCCGTACATAAAGTATGATTGAAGGAAAGCTTTCCCTGATTCCGGTAGAATAGACATGACGTCTGGCACAGTGGAGCCTACTTGTGGCGTGGAGCGGCACATGCTGGCCACTGCTTGCGCAGAGTGCGGGATGAAGGGATACGCCTGAGGAACTGTCGAAGCGAGCTGGGGAGTCATTTGAAGGGGTGTAGGACTGGCCTGGGAATAACTAACATTGTTATTTTCCCTGTCAGCTAAGAGGGTTCCGTTTCCCAAAACAGCCAATTTGTCCACTACTCGGCTTAACCTTATTCTCTTTTTGGTGAAGCATACTGTTCCTGGGGAGGCATCTTCATTAGCCATTGTGTCGCTGTCCCAAAGTAACCGTCCAATACTGCCTCCTTACTGTGGATCTGTGGACAGATAACAAATAAGTTAATAACAAATTAGCGTTTGGCAGAGGCATAGTAGTGATAAGTTTCGTGGAACACAATATGCACAGCGCCTGAGTTACATGGATCACCGCCCTCAGAATCTGTAGCATTGAAAACTTTGTCATGGAAAATATCTTGTCAAAATTTAATTTTCGATAATTTAATTGGTAGGTAATAACTAATAACAAAGTAAAGAAATGCATACAAATATCATATTTCATCAGCAATGTTTTGAATATAAAAAAAGATAAACAATTTTATTATCTACTAATAATGTTAATTTCATAAAACATTGAAACGCCGCATCATTTTTGTTAGTTGTGGTTACAGGAGTAAAACAGAAAGATATTTGATTATTAGATAAAAGTTCAAGTAAAATATGACAGCTGTACATGTGTAGTTTGTTGACATAATAAATTTTCTTACGCAAATGTAATTGATACATAGTATTTGATAATTGACACATTTTCATTTGCTCATAGTCTGTAACTATGAACAAATGAAAATAAATTGTTATCTTGATTATGCAAAAGACGTGTAAACGCATGGTCACGCAAAACAATAAACGGATAAAACATGCTTACAATAAAGACACAACACAAAATTATTGCATTCATTAAGTTAATATTTTTGCAGGTGTATAGTTTTTTTTATTAAAATTTTTTATAATGGAAAAAATAAAACGCAAATGCTTTTTCCATACAAAAAAGTTTCCATGAAAATAAAACTTTTCGGTTGAGTTTGTAAAAAATCCAATTTGTAAGTTTTGGCTCTGAAAAATTGCAAAATTCGCATAACACATAAATGGCGGTACACATTCTTGCAAATGTACCCCGTAGGTTACGTTGGAAAGCTGAATGTCGTATATAATTACCGAAATTTGAAGCACGATTAGACAGCGTGTCTCGACTGGTGGTTTTCAGATGGATGATTATTTTTCTGTAACAAAAAATAAAATTTTAAAAATTTAGTTGTTTTTCTTTTTTCTTCAAACATTTGAAAAGAACACGAAGATTATTTGTTTTGTAGATCTGTTTCGCACGTCAAAATGTGGTGTTGCATGTAATCGCAATGGAACTTAACTCAACTTACTAGCTTAATGGTATTTACTTTATTTAATTTAAGTTAGTTACTTTAACAATAGGCAACATTCCCAAAATTTACATACATGTTTTAATACATAATATGATCCTTGCTTGATATAAATACAAATGGTGTGTGAATGTATCTTTAACCCCGAAGGTCATTAACTCATTATAAGCATCGCTTCATGTAATCTTCATTTTTTGCTTATTTCGAAGAGTCATTTTATGATTGAACAGGATTGAGAATTACATGATGAAATAATAAAGGCGGAATTTTCACATGTGTAATTTACACGCAGAGGAAACTGAACTCGTTAAAGTTACCATTTTTTAATTTGATAGAATGTTTATTTTCATATTGAAAAATTGCAGAATTTCTTTCCCTTTCTAATTTCATCCTATCGTATATTTGTAGATATTTGAAATGATAATCTGACATTATTTATTTATCGATGAAGATATTTTCAAGCACACGCATGTGAATATAATTCTACAGGTGATAGTACATTAAATGGTCATTTCGGTATTGGCGACTTTATTATTATTCCTTTACTTCGAACAAATTTTTTACCGACATAAATCCGTAAATTTTACTATATAATTTTACACCTATCCTAAGTGTCTCTATTAAAAACATGGTATTAATTTAATTGACTTTACTTGCAATTTACCTACCTAATATATTATTATTGGTAATGACCAAGCAAGTCAGAAAAATTAGGATATTAATTAATAATTAATAAAGTGAAGTCGTAGATCTTGATCTTTTACAAGTTGACGATCCTATGGAAGAAGTAAAATATATTTGTAAACAAAAACAAGGTATTTTTCTGTAGGCTATTTTGTTTGTAAAATCTCTGTCCGTCCCAATTTGGTTCTTATTCGAATGTATTTATTTATTTTGCTTTTATAAGTTGATCATTTTCATGATGTGTTGTAATTCGCATGATATCATTAGTTACCTATTAGTAATTTAATCGCATCCCTAGTCCATACATACATATTGGTACTTTTTACTAGATACAGTATTCCAATAAATTATTTTATTTTTAATTCAATATCCATTTTTTTGCCTATTTCATTTCTATTTGAAAACTAATAAAAAAACGTAAATGAATAATGTCAATATTCTTACGTGTATGCAGATATGTTTATAAACAATTATAAAATAAGTCCAGGGTTGTCACCCGACGACCTGTTGCTTTTGAAAATCGCACACACGAATAATGTGCTTCGTGCTGGGTACCTTGTTTACAGTGTAAAAAGCGCGCATTAACAATCTTGAAATTTCCCCATACGGCTGCAAGACGTACCTGCACCGTCTGACCACTGTGCCTTGAAGCTAACTGTGAGTAGAGTACAGACCGATTGATGTCCAGAAGTCTTTTGGTAGGACTAGGACTTGGGACTTACAGATCCATCCCGCAGGGAGCACGTGACGGGGCCTGCTGGGGCTCTCCAGCACCTCGCACTGCACTAACACGGACTGGATGGTACAGGCACGGTTCAGGCACGGCACAAGAACAGGCACGAAACAGGGACGGCACAGGGACGGCGGCACCCACCCACGCCGAGATCCGGCTACGACTGCCGCCTGACCGGATAGCTGTCCGGCCGTACACCTGCCGGCGTATAATACTTGTGCTCACAAAAAATTAACTGTTCACCAAAGTTCGACCAGTTTGTATCGTGGGAGTGTGTGCCGCGGCTACTCCCGCATACATGCAACCCTGGGGTGACCATGGCCCTCCGGCAGTCGGCACTCACAGAGGCCTCATCTGATGTTTGCATTATAAGTTAAACAAAGCAAAAATGGTCTGTTATAATTGAATAAAAATAGTTTGGCTGAAATATTACTAACTTAAAATATCTTATTCGGAGTGAGTCTTCGAACGAGTCCCGATTAAAAACATAAATTCATCTTTCTTACTATTTCTAATTTCTGAATAAACAGTTCAGTTTTAAAAATACAACTTTGAAATATATATATTATTGTGTTTTCTCACCACCATTAACTACGGGCTTTTATAAAAATAGTTAAAAAATATATTTTTACGTTCACCAATAAACTAGGGTCAGGGACAATTTCAATAAAAATCTCCCACATTTTAAGTAGATCCATATATTTATGTTAGTAATAAGCGTTATATTGTATCTAACTAACAAATTTCACCCACACATTGATGCTTAATTGTTTTCATTTGTATTTCTAAATTGCTTTTGCAAGCCGTTAAAATTTTTTGTTCGCTTACATGCCTGTTTGTTGTTAATGAGACAAGGGAGAGATTACAACTGAACTATCCATATGTATAATTAAAAAAAGGAAATTTCGTAAGAATCGAAATACCTCTGACGACTCCGTTGTAATCTCATCCCCTTTCTCTTGACGACGACACAATCAAGAGGAAGAAAAGTTACAACGGAGCTCTCAACAGCTAAATTAAAATAATATTATAAAACGACAATAATCCATATATATAAAGTCGAGTGTCGCGGTGTGGGGTTTTTTTTAAACACACTGTCTCCTCTCTCACTTCCTCCCCTTTTCTAACCCCTTACAGCAGAATTTCAATATTTCTTGTTGAAATTTTGCACTCTTGATGTTCAAAATAAGAGGAAAATTACAAACTGCATGTGATATCGAAAAGCCTGGGAAGTGATGCACGGGACTTTAGCTAGTATTATAATACAATTGAAAATAGTTGTATCTTTAGATTCTCAGTGATGGACAGCCGATTCGTAGCGGTTGGTGGGACTTTCGCGCGCTCGGCCGAGAGGCGGCGGGTTGGAGGCGGGGGGAGGGGAGGCATAGCGCGGGAGGTGACTTGACCCAATACTCGTTCGGTTATCAGATATCTATATTTTATTTTCTTAGCAATTTTTCGAGTCGTCAGAAGACATGCAACATATAATATTATTATGTACCAATACGGCAGTAAATCGACAATCACTCGCAATCGTAATCGATTGACTGCCTATTAACTTGTTTGTCTACCCCGCAGCGTTAGTTTCATGTGAAAATATCATCGAAAGTATGCAGCAGGCGAATTATTGTTTCGACCATTATGTCTACTTACCTCAATCGTCGTTATTACTCAAGTTTAAGTTAAGAATTATTTGCTTTAGTTTGTACTACGATGTACGCGTGTATTCTAGAATTTATTTCTCGTAGGTTGATACAATTTCTCTTTTCTTAATCTTTAGAATTCGTGAAATATTATGTATGCAATATTATATACACTTTATGCAAACTTTCAATATGCATATGTTTTTAGGGAGAAACAAACAAAATAGTTTTATGTTCATGCAAATATTGAAGATTACGATAGAACTATCGATATGAGATGGTCAGCTATAAAAGCAGTTAAACTGGGTTAAATTCTAGATCAAGAAATTTAAAACAAAATTAAAAATTTTAATATTTAAATTTAAAAACTTTTTTATTTTTTTTTTGTAAATTTTATATCCCGTGTTTTGTCACGAGTGTGAGCTAGTTACTATTAAAAAAACGTATGTAAATATTCGTACAATCTTAGTAAAGAATGATTTTTGATACGATAAAAAAAATGCCAAAAAAATCACACGGGTCAAAGATGTGGGGACTTAAATATACACGTTGTGTGTGGGAGTTTTAATTTTCGAGTAGTTCCATTAGAAAGGGTTACATTATACTATTTCATATCGATAAGCGATTTTTTCCACGTCCTTACACAATGCTAGTCAGGATTGTGAGACAAACAGGTGTTGAATGAAACACAACTTTGCCGTGAGAAAACAAACATGGACGCCATCAATAATATGATATATGACGTCACGTTCTGATAAGAATCGATACTTGGATCGTATTCAATCTTCGACAGCATTTATAATAGTATAGACATGACCTTGTGTTGTAGGTAGCTACCCAACAAGACAAGACACCATATACACGAATTTTTAGATACAGGCAATTGTTGGGAAGATACTGCAAGTTTAGTAAGTGGGTGTGAAGTATACAAAGGAGTATAACTTCTATAAGTATAACTTCTATGTCAGAACTGTGGACTCTGCACCGTCAGAAGGGCCGCATCATTATTATCATTAGTATTATTATATTATTATTATTATGTCAACGTGTTAATTAAATACCTAATACAAAAAAATCGGAAAAGTTATTAAAGTTATAAAATTCGATTTTGTTTTAATTTAATTAATGAATGAGTGAAATTGAATTTTTTTATTGAACACCCAAGCATTTATCTGAAATTGGATGACATTATAAAAAAATGCGGCAATATACGAAATTAATTACGCCCCAGAAATGACCACAATTATGTCGAAAATTGAAAATAAATGCGTTATATAAAACATTTTTTTAAATGAAAACTTATGTTTATTCAGGAACAACTTTTCCTGTTATCTTATTTTGAAGGTTATACACATCAATGTAATATATCATTGAAAAAGAAAATAATACTAATAAATCTAAACAAAACGTGAAACAGAACAAGACACAGAAAAATAAAAAAATATAACGGTCACAATCCAGGATCTCTTATCTTACCGGGAGAGACGTCTTACACCACTCGACCATTGGGTCTTATTTATTAATATTTATTTGATGATTTCCGTTGCTTTGTCTATAATTTCTGAAGGTTGCGGGTTTGAATCCCGCTGTGTGCAAATATACAGGGTTTTCCAATAAGAGGTGTTATTTTGATGTTTAATCGTAAAAGATCAATGGTTTCGTTGCTTGTGTGGCACGTAGCGCCGTTTTATGGAATGTAAACGTTGTCCAGATCAATACCATTCAATTTCGGCCATAAAAAATCATTAGTCATCTCTCGACAGCGTAATCCATTCACCATAACTGTTGCTCCAGCCTCATTTTCGAAAAAGTAAGGTCCAATGACTCCGCTGGACCATAAACCGCACCAAACAGTCACACGTTGAGGATGGAGAGGCTTTTCAACAATAACTCTTGGGTTTGTCGAGCCCCTTTTTGATTTTGATTGTTGAAGAAGCCACTGAGGTGGAAATGGGCCTCATCACTCAAGATGATTTGCATTTGATTCACTCAAGTGAATTTTAATAATTTCAATGCGTTGTTGAAGCGTGTATCGTTCCATTTTTATTAATGGGGTAGTTTTTACTTGTCAAATGTTAAAAAAATGACAGCTTCAAAAGGAACATCTACCGAAATAGCGGGCTATTCAAAATAACACCTCTTATTGGAAAACCCTGTATATTTTTATTAATATGAGGTATTTCACATTTAAATAATATAAAGATAACCTTTATTTGCGGCACGTTCCACAGTAATAACACTGTATAAATATCGCCCAGGTGAAAACCAACAATCTATACGTTCTTTTTTGTTATTTGTTTTTGGGGTGTTATGCCGTGTTGCGCTAACTCCTTCTTTAGCCGAGAAGGAGTTAGCTAAAGAAGGAGTTAGCGCAACACGGCATAACACCCCAAAAACAAATAACAAAAATACTTTTGGCCGTGAAAATCTTAAATCATATTTAATCTATACGTTCCTTGAAATGGCTTAAGAAGTTTTTAGTCACCATATTTGAAAAGTTAGGAACTTCCCCTCCTTCCGCTCTCCCACCTACTTCCCCTACCAACTTCCTTCGGTATAACGACATACCCCAATTGAGGATGCCATAGTCCCACTGGCTCTGAAGTTGGGACCATTGTGTGGTATTCATACTAACAAAAACATAAATCAATTATGTATAAATTTTTCGTTCATATTATTAGACATATATAGCTTACTTAAATAAATTAAGTGGCGTACCGTAATTTTTCATGACCCGTAGATAGTCACTTAGGGATTATGTTTAAAAAAAATGCAGCATGTAGTATGTACGCAGTTAATATGATAGTAAGTATTAAATACTGCACCATACCAGCAAGTATTAAGTCATTTGGGCCAGCGGCAGTATAAACACTGTCCGTCTTACTCATAATAGATAATGCGGAGGGATAAGAACAGGTTAGTAGAAAACTAGGTAGGTTACTCATAATCACGAGCATGCGTACTAGGGATTAGGGACGTATTACTATCGAGATCGCACACTTTTTTAAAAATCTCGTTGATTTGACAAATATCGATCGATCACGCAAAAAATGTGAAAAAGCAGTAATGCCCTTTGGCAGCACTATCAGAAAAATATTTTAAATAAAGTAACGATTTACCAAAGCAAATACGGAACGCATAATCAAATCGGCTAAATATCGAAGAAATTCAAAGCATTAAAGATCGTGAAGAAACGTGAAGTTATTGTAGAAAGCAATCACTTTGTGGTTTGACATATTTAATAAAATAAAATACTTTTTTGTTTTAAAACCACGATATTTATTAATTTAAGAACCGACCGGTTTCGAAAAGCAAAAATGTATAAAAACTTTTCAATCAAGTATAAAGTGATGTGTATTAATATATACTTTTTCAAACAGTGCATAAAAATGAAAGTGTTTCCTAACTATTTAAATGCGCAGTTCAAAAGCGCCAAAAATCAATCATTAATTCCTCAATCTTCCATGTATAAAGCTAAATTGGCGTGGTTAAAAGAGGATCTAAAATGTGAATACAAACGACGTAATAATATCAAACTTAATTTAAAACTATTACATACTGAACTAGTGTATGAGTTGCACCCAGTCGAATGGGACTTATTTGACGACAAAGTGAGATACCTAGTGTCAGTTAAATCTTTTAATAAACTTAATACATTAAATAAAAAACTCAACAACTTGTGCCGTATAAATAATCCAGATATTAATATTAGTAACCCGGAGTCGGTCCATACATTTTTTGACCGTGTACAGAACCTGTCTTCTGTACATTTTCTTCCTGAGGAGATATCCCTATTGGCAAAGGGATTAAAATATAACCTTAAATACTCGAATAATGTCTTTGTGTTGCTTATATTTGTATCATGGTGTCTCCCTCTATATATTGTTATATATATACACACATTATGTACTTCTTGTTTAGTATTAATTTGTACCCTGATGATGCTTAAGTAAAGCGAAACCGGTCGGTTCTTAAATTAATAAATATCGTGGTTTTAAAACAAAAAAGTATTTTATTTTATTAAACGTGAAGTTAGCCACTAAACGCGAAATGCGAAAATGACCGTGTTTTTGGGGATTGGAACAAAGTGGTACCTGTCTAAAATAATGTTGCATGAACATTATATTGAGTAAATATTTTAACCCGAGCAGTACACGGCCCTCTTCACCCTGTAGCTATATCAGCGCTGCAGCTACGTACAAGGGAATATTTATATGTAAGACTGTGCAAGTAGATATATAGTTAATAGTGTGTTCATGTTTCTTCACGAAATATTGCCATGGTCGTATTATGTAAAGTTATTGATTAAGAATCCTTGTACATGGTCCTGATGCTCAGAGCTCCCTTGCAACCTTTCATTCTATTACATTCCTTGTTTATAAAAATAAGAAAAGGTTTTAAATTTCCAAGAAAGACGATCATTCCCAGTTGATGAATAACCTACAAATATTTGAATTATTGCCAGTGCCGTCATCACAAGCGACAAATGGCGATGGATTTAGTTAGACGAGCCGTTCACAACTGTAGCTCATATACGATTTTAAAACTCCTCAGGAAAGTCCTCTGTAATGTTTCTGTGATTTGGAGATTGCAAAAGATTATGTCATTCAATTTAAGTAAAATCGGCATAAATGTAGTTATTTTCAGAAATAAAATTCACTTGATGGAGGCTACCCATTAACCTCACGGCATTCCTCTGCTGCTAATATATTGTGTAAATTTACTGCGATCATAAGTAAAAACGAAAATCGCGAAACCCGATGAAAAATTACGACAGTGTTCTTTACAAAGTTGTAAATTGTATTCTAAGCTGCCCTAAAATTGTTTATGGTACTTGTTCAACATAGTTTACTCAATCCAAACCGTTAAAAATTAATCAGTAAACAAAAAAATTGATTATAAAGTGTAAAATAAATTCTTTTAATTCCTACTAAGAGTCCACCCAGATTCCGATAGGAAGCTAAAACGTTTTTAAAATTTTTTAAATAACATTCTCATATTGCCCGGTATATCGGTAACTTTTGTACTACAATCCTCGCTCAAACTTAAGTGGGCTATAAAGGCCGCTTATACCTTGATAAGCCGCAAAATATTTCCTTTATAGACGCCGAGGCATTAGCAGTGACATTTATGTAAATAATTAAAAACTTTATTTTCACGGAAATGTATGTAAATTGCCTACTTTTAACAATATCAACTTGGATAATTCATCTTACGATGATGAATGTCGATGACGTTAATAATTGATGAAAATCTAAAACGGTCTGATAAGAGATTTTAAAAGTTCCAATGTTGGCTTTTTATAATATCGCGATGACAGTAATAAGGTTTTGCAAAGAAAAAAGAAACACGTTCCTCTATCAAATTCATAGAAAAAAGTTTAATGTTGGTGAAATCTATGCTTATTATTTACGATTATGTCATTAGAATTATATATCAGTTACTGCTCGGCTTGGTTATTTTGACGAGCTTAGCGTGGCTCAATTTATTTATTTTAAATAAATAAATAAATTAAACCACGCTAAGCTCGTTATAATAACCAAGCAGAACAGCAACTGATATACCGGGCCTATGCCTTTTTGCGAAACGCGTACGGTCAGTAAATATAAGCATATATGTATATATTATATTTACATCAAGTTATAATGTGGTTCTATAATGTATGACCGTGGATAAAATTTTGATCAGAAAAATCTGAATAATTTTAGAAATAATTAAGATTACTACTGTGTTAAATAAACCTCGGGTAATTTAATGACTAACATATTGTTTTAAATAAACAAGTTTCACAGTGCACTTTTTCTAACCACCTGAGACAGATTATACTATAAAATCTGCTATAAATATAAATATATATTGAACAGGTAAAGGCACATCATTTTAAAGGGAAGATTTTAATGTATAATTTAGAACACCCACCCGCAATCCCCTCTTAATCTGTAACAACAACACAGTGCACTACTGGACAAGAATAATCTCTTTAAAAAGATTAGTAAATGGTATTTAAAAAATATATGTAGTCACCGAGAGATATAAAGAGAGAGCCAAACACCCTTTTTACTATCCAGGTCATAAGTCCTAGGACAATAGTATCATTATTGGAAATGCCGTTCTATTTTGATAGTAAAGAATTTTTTTTCTAATTTATTGTATCATCCTCGGCGACTATTTGTCTCTCCTAGCATCCTCTTTCTACGGCACACATACGAGAATAAGAATTAAGTGCGAAACTTGCGAGCATTGAATGATTGCGATTGATGCGACAGTGCGGGATAATAATACCCACGTGCGCAGTGCGCGCTCCAGCAACAATGGAGTGTAGTCGGCCCGCGTGGTGTGTGGGTGCGACGGCGCGCACACCCTCTCAGCGCGTCGCGGCGCGGCGTCCCGACGGCCGTCCATCGCGGGCGTTTGTTCGCTCCTTTTTATTTCCTACGCGCCTGGCATTTCATCGAACGCGGCCGCTAACGACGGAGCGATAGTCCGAAATAGACGCGGATTCCAGTCACCTTAGCACCGTTGTCTCGAACAGGTTCTATTTCTATAGACTCTTATATCCAGTGGTGGTAAGGCCGAGTCCTTCGGAACTTTCGCAAGTTGAAGGGTTATTTGATTCCACCCCAATCTTTCAGTTTTAATGTGCATATGGCGATGTGACCCAAGGAAAAGTAGTATAGCTTAGAATAAGAACGCCTCTCACTCTATGGAAGCCGCAATCATTTGATGCAAGTGTCTTCTATGGAGAAACTCAATCGTTAAAATTTTAGACCCTCGATGCTCAAATTCACACCATCGCAGATTTCCTTGTTGCTCCAAGTCCAAGGTTTAAGATTACTCTAGTTTTGAGATCGCCCCAGTCACTGTGCTCATACTATGTACCAACGTATTTTATACAAAACCAACTTTGAACAACAACAACAAAAACTTTATTTGTGGCAACACAACTTTCGATTTTATACAATATAAGATTATATACAAAGATAAGAAACGTAATGAAAATATATTTGGAAATAATAGTATAACAAATAGAAAATTGTTTTGATTTCCAAGAATGTTATGAAGCATTCATAATAATTTCCAGAATGAAAAAAAGCGTCGAGTTAAAAATAAAATGAAAACGGTGAACAAATAAGTTAACATATTTGAAAAATGACCAATATATCAAATACTGATAATTATGTACACGACGTTGATGATAGTTTCAAAAAATCTACTAACTGTTGTTTGTGGGCTGTGCACAGCTGTCCGAAACGATGACTACACAACACATGGTCTCCGCAAACTCGTAGTTCATGTGGGAAACTTGTGAATCTACACTACCCAAAATAACATTTTCCGATTTGAGTATTTAGATTGATTTTTTATTAACTTTTTTAGGTAAATTAACTTTTAGAGCCGACTTTACGCTTCGACGCGTTTTAAAAGATATTGGCCGTTTCTTTTTTCAAGTTCAGACTCCATTAAAAAATAAAACCTCAAATCAACACAAGTTATACTACAAAATTTGTAAAAAATGTGATTCACCAGTTTCCGGACACCGTGTAAAAATGTTTGCACATGAATTGCAATCTTCGAGAAATAACGGTGTTCTCGGACACCATTTCAATGAATGAAAGAAGTGAAGGCGAATTTATACTTTAATATTGGATATTGTAGTGGAGTTCGGACTTAGAATATATAGAATATTTAATGGCGGCGAGAGTTAGGAGCTCGCAGGTAAATTATATTAATATTATGTTATAGTATATTGACGTTCTCTGTGGCCGAGGAGTAAAGCTCCCAATTAGCAACCGACGGCCGCGGGCTCAAATCCCGGCTTGCGCAAATAAATTTCATTTGATGAATTTTCGTTATTACACAATTTATTAATTTAAAGCAGGTATAAAGTATAATTTTCATTATACTTGTGGTACGTTCCAGAGCGGAATTTACGATAAGTATCGCCCTGGTGTAATACAACCATTCAGAATTGTTGCTTGGAATGGGTTTAGCCGCGTTTGGTGTTCAGATATGAACAGCCTGGTACTCCCCCACCTTCCTCTCCCTTATCTTATTCCCACCACACTACCTCCAGCTTCATAACATACCCCAATTGGGGTTGCCATAGTCTCACTAGCTCCAGGCGGATGAGAGCAGTTGAGAATCTTGGGCGGTATTTACAATAAAAAAAATAACAAATAAATATATATATATGTTGATAAATTTTGATTAAATTTTCAAATCAAGAGTCCTTTGTGTCGGCATCGTCCAAATAATATCGTATTATGAAAATGGTTTGTGAAAATTATTATTAATTATTGAGGAATTCGTTGCCAATATTCGTCAGAGAAATTGTGTTTTAGATAAGAAGTTAGATGATATTATACAGCCGTCCACGACCGTCGATTGGTTAGGCCTGCTTGGAGCGCGGGTGAGCGGCCCTTGATTGTTGCTTTAATTAGCAGAACAGTGCGAGCACTACCGCTGCAACAAATATCGGGATTTACTTGGCGCAAGTGCATTATGCATCGGATGCACCTGATTACCGATTGTCAATATTTACAATTTTGGCAAACAATAAAAAGGTTTGGTCTAGAAACACAATGGGAAATGCATACAGAGTGTTCTCATTTATTTATTTCAGAATAAATGTGAAAAAATAAGATGAACGATATACAATACTTAGAAGATGCTATACAGATTCACCGACGGGAAAAACAAAAATCCACAAAAAATATGAAATATAGTACTTGTCTATACATTTTTAAGTCTGCAACTGAGCGATTAATGTGATTTTTGGTAAATAAAATATTTTCTCCATTCTTGACTTATTTTATATGTTAATTAAGAATTTTTTTAATTAAATGGTGGTGAAAACAATAAGTTATATTATTTATTTAAAGAAGAAGAAGTATATTAATTATTTATATTAGACAATAATGGTGACCGGATAAATCATCAAAATGATAATTTATCACATCTTTAAAAAGTTATATAAAGTCATTGAAAGTGATGAAACAAAAACTTTATTAACTGGGTTAATTAGGTTAGGTTAGGTTAGGTTTAAATTTTTTTTCATCGTTTCTAATGACTTTATATCACCTTTTAAATGTGTGTTGAATTGTCGCTGTTTTGAGTTATCATGGAACCGACAATAATAGAGAGTAAATTAAAATTACGACTTACGATATACATTAGGAAATGTAATGTCCATGCAGAGAATGACCAAATATTACTTTAAGATACTTATTAAGAACAAATCAAAGGGAATACAATCTTTTAGACAAACTTTAATTATAATCCTACCGTTTTTCTTTATATGCTCACTGTTATTTTCAGGTACAAAAATAAAATGTATACACTTATATTACCCACGAACAGGCTGCGCCTTAGTGGGATCCCTTTCTTATTATTATAAAACTGTAATGTCAAATGTATAAATTGGAAAAAAAATAAAGGAAATAAAAAAAAATATCAAAACAATATTGTAAAAACAAATCCGTGAACTTATAATTAGGTTGCTATAGGAATTGATATAATTGTTCAATATTTACCCATTGCAATTTTGATTTGAAAAGGCACTCCAAGAAATATTTAAGATACATTTCAGTTAAATAGTATGTAAAGTTTATATATGTGGATGTTGTGATACGTTTGACAAGGAAATAAGGGTACAAGAATCATTGGTAGGGTTTTCGCTGGGGAATGAATACGGTGAGGTTGGCTACTCTACGAGAGGGGTTGTTATAACTTGTTGAGTCAAATAAATTACCCGAATGCAACGCTTTTACCGTGGTACTAACTGCCAACTAAAAATTTATAATAGAATTTGGAAAAGTTCTAAGAAAGATTAATACCTACTCGCGTTACCTTTTTAAAAACTGTTTTAGTGCTACCGGGAATAGACATTTGGGATATTACAACATTCTATGCGTCAGGTCGGTAGGTACCATAATTACTGCGTAGAAGCCTCTTCACCTTTACTCTCGTTGTGTCTTTGTTCAATCACAATTCTAACAAACAAATGGCCTATTAATTCACTGTTTCCTTTGGGATTATTTAAAGTAAATTTTGAATATGTAAACGCTAAATATTATAATAACATTTGTAAATATATAACTTGTAAAATATTTATAGATTAAATCGCTCTATAAAAAATACCAATAGGTATTTTATATAATTTGTTTTAAAATAAACTAGAATTTATTACACAGGAGCTTGAATTTTATTTACAGAAATGAAAACAATATATAGCAATGTAACGCTTAATGAACAATAGCTGATAAATTTCGCATAAATGGGTAGGTAAACCTACCTATATCTTCATAAAAATCCGTTTTGTTTTTCTATGTAAACACGCATGTAAAATAATCGTTGTTTATTAAATGTAGATGTGTATAACATTTCAATAACACACATCAAATACGACAACCAAAGCTCGAATGACAAATCAAAACATTTAATGTCTAACGGAAACTTTTCAAATATGTGTCCCGAAAATAACAAAAAAATTTAAATGATAAGTACTGATTTCTGACAAAATACATACATATACGTTATAAATACATTACATATACATGTTACAACACAACACAAACTTTTTTTAAAATCACTCGAAACAATTGAAAAGTAATGTTGTTTTAAGGAACTGCTAATAATGAATGAATGAAAGTAAGTATAGTGTACTCACCACTTATAGATGAACTAAAACTGTAATCTCTCGTTGGTAATCAGTATTCACGCACTATTTGATGTCGGTGTCTGGGCGGGTGTCAGTGCCGGGGGTGGTTTGGTCGCTGGTCGGGTCGGGTCGGGTCGGGTCAGGTCGGGACCCGCGAAAAGGATGTGTCTACCGGGAAAGCGTCCTGTTGACTGACTTGGCCGCTGACTGATATGCGGCTGGAAGGAGGCGGCGATCCCTTCCCCCCACCACCGCCCCTCCCCCGCGGGACTGGTGGGAAATGCAGACCCACACATCCCCACTCCGCCCGTCTTCTCAACACGGGGCATTTTGGGCCTAAACAAATAAAGCTTTATAGGTACCTACTAATAAAAAAATATATAAATAAAATAAATTACTTTGGTACTTGCATTCTCCACAATTTAAAAGAATACTGATATGTGTGTAATGATTTAAAAAAAAATTATTATTCTACTCTCCATAGCGCGTGGTTATGAAGGAGTACTTTTTATGTATTTATTTATTTAAATAGAAACGGTACAACATGTGACATTAACATAAAAAAAATAAGTTTAAAGGTTTAAAATGTAAAAAAGTTTTAAAGATAGAATAACTACAAGGGTATATAATAAGTAAAAAAACAGAAAAACAAGTTATTAATTTTGGTATAAAATAATAATATTTAGTATAATATCAAAATAATAACCCCTAATAGGATCATTCGTCAATGATGCCAAAATGTAGAAACCCATAAATAATATAAATGATTTTCAAATTAGAGGGTGACTTAAAAAACTTAGCTATATATCGTCATAATAAGTCATAATTATTGTAAGTCAACATCTGTTTAATGAAAAATAATTCTTAGTAGGTGATGTGCAAATAATATTCAATAAGTTATTAAAAAACTACAAATATAATATATTAGATAAACAAATAGTGATATTATGTAATATGGTTATTCAAATCTGGTCACCAAGCCCGGTTAAAGCCATTTCAAGACATTTTTCAATTCTGAATGGTGGTCTTACACCAGGGCGATACTTTCCATTCTGCCGCAAATATATAATTTTAAATGAATACACTGTGAAATAATATATATTAATAAAATAACCAATCAAATTTACTTGAGCACTGCGGGATTTGGACTCGTGACCTCTGGATTGTTAGTTTAAAGCGTCAACCCTCAACTACGGAGGTCCAATTGCCTATTTGACGCATAATTAAAAAAACTGATATAATTGATATCAAATTGACAAAATTCAATCATTGTTTAATGCAGCATCATGGCTCGTAACTACAAAGGGTTTCTAAATATTCGCTCATTTCAGAACACCTTCGTAACATTCACTGGCTAAAGTGCCCTGAAAGAATCCAGTAAAAATTGTGCTGGATGGTGTTTAAATCCACCAATGAAATGGCCCCATCCAACATCTCTGAACTATGCGTCCCGGAAAACACTGGTCTGAGGCAGTCAACATCATCAGCTGTAGGCAGACTGATGGAACCTAAGCGCAAGTCAAGTTCTAAGTTTGGTGATCGCGCTATCGGATGATCTGGGCCGAAGGCTTGGAATAAACTCCCTCCGGAACTAAGATCCATAACAAGTCCAACAGAATTCAGATCTAAACCAAAAACTTACCCTTTTAAGCTGTCATACCCTTAAATTAAATATACCATTCCTGAAAGAAAGTATAATCTAATTATATTCTATTTTCCAATTATGTCCTAAATCCTGTATCTAAATTTCGCTAATAAACAATTAGTTAATGTTCATTAACTTTTATCTTAAGTGACCTACCATGTAAGTATGGTAATGTATATTATCTCCATATTCAGTTAGTAATAACATAGATCATGTAGAAATGTATTATATATTTGTACATCGCCCTCGAGGTGATTTTGCACCAAAACGGCGCTATAAAAATCATCCAAATATTATTATTATTAAATATCTATTTAGAAACCTAAAAAGTTTCACGTCATGAACCTCGAGTTGTAAACCCCCGCCATTATTACTATAATGACACCCCATATTTTACCCCCTGTGAAATCTTTGGAGGTATTTGAAAGGTCCCACTAGCCTTACAAAAAATATAATTAAATCGCTTCTTACGTGTGAAGTGAAGCACACCCTCCAAGTTGAATAGCTCATGGACGCCAACGTAATGGATGCACCAGAACTAAAAGTAAATAATTTGTGGTTCACCTTTCTAATATTATCTGTGGGCTTTTATTTCTTTCTCTCTAAAAAAAATATTTATTTTTTTTTTACCTGTGTGTTTTACCCAAACTAATAATACAATATTAATATAATTATGATTTTTGATCTGGATCTTTTGCTTATATCATAATTCAGTGTAGAAGCTCTGTTTCGATACAATCCTTATTTACTTACTGCGCATGTACTTATTTACTTCTAAAATAACTTTTGGTTATTATTATTTTCTTATTGTTATTATTATTTTTTTTTTTTTTAACTTCCGATTTAGTTGTCCGGGTTAAATCTTCCCCAAAGGAAAAACTTAACCCTTCCACTCACTTTTCCACAAATGATCATCTAGTCAATCAAAATTATGTAAGTGCATTATATAAGCAAAATAAATACAAAACAATACAAGAACAACACGTCAATTCACCAGAGATCAAATGGGAAAATAATTCACCGACTCCAGATATTTTCATATCAGAGGGTTCGGCTCGGTAGAACTTCTAACAGGGCCTATAAATCCTACTGATCCCTCAACATAAATATTTAAAAAATCTTTTGTTATCCTACATGTATTCAAAATGACCGACTTTTGCATCTTTATATATAATTTTTTTGATAGATCTAATACGCCTAAATTTTTAATTAGAGAGCTAGGTATAATGCCAGTAGTCGAAATAACGAATGGTAATATTTTTATAGTCTGAGAATGCCAAATTCTTTTTTATTTTTAATAATAATAATTATTATTATCTACTTAATTCTCGTATTATTATTTACTTTAATTATTATCTAGCTAATTTATTTACTTACTTACTTTTTATTATATTATTATTATAATATTATTTACTTACCTATCGGTTATTATTTACCTATTTTTATTTAGTTATTTTATTTTTTCTTATAATAAATTATTCATACTATCCATGTTGTAATTGTTAGTATGGTTACCCTATGCTTGTGTCTGATAAGAGAGCACAGGTACCTTGTACTTTAGTTAACAGAAGAATATTATTGTTGCCAACTTACTTACCAATGCTTCTTTTGTTGACATTTTTGTTTTTATTTTTCATACATTTGTTACTAAAATGTTGTTTATTTTTGTCTACCGGTCTCGAAACGACCGTGTCATAAACTTTTATTTTTTTTGGTTTAAATTTAATGTTGTTATTATTTTAAGTTTACATATATGTTTTAAAAAAAATGATATTATTGTAAAGCTGCACATCTTGATACAGGAATGCCCTAGTGAGATGTGCAGAGTATGTTTTTTTATGTAAAAACTGTTTTTTGAATAAATAAATGGTAAATAAAATACAACATAATTTTTTTAATGTTTACATTTAGATATTACGTACCAGAGAAAAATAAAATAAAAATATTTATTATACTTAATTTTTTATTAACTATTTTAAAAATACAAATTAGATTAGTTTAATCGCAGCCTCCTCACTAGATATTTCTGTTCCGAGGCGAACTGAAGTTTGTTGTCTGGGTTTATTTTATTTTATTTATTAATCTTAAGTTAGCTCACATCTTCGTGTGTGCTAATAGTTTTATAAACATATAAACATGTACATTGTTTGGCAAACATAATCTTTCTTTAAATATTTCACTAAAGTCACAAAAAAAAGAAACATTAATAATTGAGATAGACATATTTTCTTAATTCATTTAATAATGGGTGTTACATCATGATTTCCTCATCTTCATGTATGTTGATTACCACAAAATAAAAATTAAAAAATCTTTATGTTTCACTACAAGTTGTGTTGATGTTACATGATATTTTTATGATTTGTTAATCTTCATGTACGTTGATTACCACAAAATAAAAATTAGAAAAAAACTTTGTTTCACTGCAAGTTGTGTTGATGTTACATGATATTTTTTATGATTTCTTCATCTTCATGTTTAGTTAGCCAGTTTTAATTTTTTTTATTTCTATGGTGCTTTTAATTTCTTTTGGAAGTCCATTATTTAGTTTTGTATCATGGAAATTATGGTTTTTCTGGCCAAAAGATTTATTTAGTTTTGTGATGTTAGGTAGATTTGAGGTTTTCGTCTATGTAGTGTGGGTGTGTCAGTCATTAGGATACTGTTTTTATAGATTTGAATGGAGTATTTTTTAATAGAGTTTTATAGTACATGTATAAGTGTTAAACATACTAGATAATGTACAAATAAACTTTGACCGGTCGGTGGCCGAGTTGACATCGCGTTTGGGTCCCACCCAGGCGTAGTGTGTTCAATTCCTCGACTGGCTAAGTCCTCCATCACAACACAAGCAACATTTTCAGCTTACTGTGGTGGTAGTAGGAGGTTTTCAAATATTGTCAGGTTATTCGTAACCCGGGAATGTTTGTCTTTCTTTATAAAAAAAAACTGTAACCTTTCACTTCATTATTAGTTTCTTAGAACAGGCACTGCCTATTTAGATACTCTTTTAAATGGGCCATAAAGTAGTCACACATGTATTACAGTTCATCTTCGACGCACATTGTACATGTCATAGTGTTATATATCCATTGTCCACACAGTATCCATGTCTACATTATATGGCTTAATTCTGTAACCTATAATTTTCTGTATCAAACGTGTAACAAATGGTATAATATTAATAATAAACAGTTAGTTAGTTGTTAAAATAAAGTATTAAAAATTATTGTAATTCTCACGTTAATTAACTAGTTTTTCTGGTGAGCATTTGTTTATTGACAATAGACAAAACGACATTTCTGGACTATTCTATAGATTAAAAAATGAACCCATAAAAAACAAATAATACATCTATTTTTATTTATGGATATATTTAAAAATATAATTTTTTGGTCTCACTGAAGATTGAAGTTTCGGAAAACTTTAATTTGACTGAGGATTGAACCTTCCTCCCCAGGGACTAAAATGAGTGAACCGCGATATCGCTTAACCAAATCCTAATTGGATGGTACTGAGATTAGGTACTTCGTTTATTAACTGCTGTATTTTTTTGAAATGTCAACCAATTTCAGAGAAATGTGTGTGTGTGCGCGTGTGTGCATTGAATGCATTGTCATCGACAGCCACTCTATCTGCCGAGTTTCAGCTCGATCGGAAAGCAGGTTTATGTCCACTTCCACGATTGCACTTCATACATATGAAAAGTGTGTGAGGGTGGGCAGAAATCTGAGGGTCAATATATCTATAAGTTTATTTCATCCCTGCGTTGCAAGGCGATGGATCGAGGGAGTCCGGCTAGAGAGGTCAAAGGGTTTACCCCAACCGGACTCTACCAACGCGACCCGCAAATCCAACTGGACAAACCCAACTGGGCAAACCCCACATGGGAACCATGCTAAGTCACCAAGTGACCTATGACAGAGGTATTCGTTATCCAATAAATGGTTCCCGGTTTGGTGGTACCTATACCGGCCTCCAAAATTATGTAGGTATAATATAAATCTCGACCAATCATCGAACCCAGACTACCTACCCACAGTTTAACACCTTGCCTAAATAAATCTTTAAAAATTTACACTATTTTGCCGAGTGAAACCGGTCTGGTAAAAAAGTCAATAAAGTTTTTTTTTACATGACATTACTAAACAACAATTCAAAAAGTTCTGTAAAACCGAGACGTTTTTTGTTTTTTTTTAATAGAAAGGCAAACATTAACAGGTTACGAAAAACTTGACAATATTTTAAAAACTCCTAATACGTCATTAACAGTGGAAGAGAAATAATTGAACCCATGATTTCTGGGTACGGTACTCCCAGCGGCATTTGACAGCTCAGCCACTACCCTATCAATAATAATAATAATAAAACCTTAGCTCCAGTACATAATCTAGTTTAATAGTTGTTAAGTAATAATAATATAAATTTAGTTTCTAAAATTTCTTCATGAAATCATAAGATTTGTAAGTACTTAAATACTTAACTAATTATAAACTATGTATTTTATATCATATTTTCTTATCTTAAATAAGGAATTATATAATTTGTCAGAGGAAACGTCACTATCTCAATGATAATTCTCTTTTAAAACTTATTTCAGGGAGGTAGGTACAGGACTTAGTTAAGCTCAGTCAAAAACGATCGTAAAGCTTTAACATTAAAACCATTAACTTTGCCTAAAAAAATGTACTTCTTCAAATAATTAATTAAGTTGCTACTGTACCTATCTACCTTCAGAATATTTATTACACTCCGCGAACATAAGAATCTTGTCAGTATCTTGTGACAAAGCACTTAAGTATGTTTAGCAAAACAGAATGATTTAGTTTAAATCTTACTTTGTATTCAACAATTCATTGGCATACTGCATTGTTATTATTTGACCAGTCGAAAAATTATCTTAACTGCAAGATCTTATTCCATCCACAAGGACAAGGTATTATTATTCATTCGTTCTTATAAACAATATGACCTCTATGCGGCGGTGTTTACATTAATTGTGAAATGGACTGAAATTATTACTACTTCATAAATTCATCTTAATTACCTGCTGCATTCTTAGCAGCGTTCAACCGTCTTTAGCCCGACACACGAGGGCCTGTATAAAAAATAACTGTGATACAATGTAGAATATTTAGGTTTACAGTCCGTCATCTGATTGTTAGTGAAAGAGGAATAAATACAGTTTCCGTTGAAGTAGATAGAGTTAGAAGCTGATATAGACAAAGAAAATGAATAGTCCTGAATGTATCGTAAGAAATATTATCTAAGGGCAACATTGGCAGAACTGACTTCTCGTAACGTAACCAAAATCAAAAATACGTATGAAATGTAACGATCAACAAAGGTAAACAAAACAAAATATTAGGTAATGATACCTATCTGAAAGTAGATATAAGTGCGGAATAAAAATATTTAACCAAAAGCTCCTAAACAACGTACAGTTGTGTACTTCGATTACGTTCTTGAATTAACATATTATGCAAAGCACACAAATCAGTTTTTTTCTCGAATAAAAAGCCCTCTAGCACACATCGTGTATCAGTACTCAACAATAAAATATGGTCTGAAGCAGTTTGAGATTTACATAACAGAAAAACAATTGCGATAAATTTATCACATTGCAGGTTTAGTGTTGGTCCAGCAATGATTGATAAATCACCGTCGTAATGGCGCTACATCCATGGGTGGGATTTGGCCTCATCCACAAATGTTCTCCACCTTTAACCACCTACTCTTCGGTCTGCTTCTACGTCGCTTTGGGTCGTAACACTTAGCAAACTATATTAGCCCCATCGAAGTCTTTTTTTTTAATTAGAGAACCTTACAACTGTCTAGTGATATTTTGATTTTCTATTTCATGATTCATCCCTTTTAACTGAAAATAATAATTGTTTCATTGGAACAGTTATAAAATGCAGGATAATGTGAAATAAAAACACAAAAATATTAGAAAATATAAAAAACTAAGTGTAAAAAAAAAAATCAACAACAACTGCAAAGCTTGTGCTTCGGAATCATCATTTTTTTATCACAGTTCTATGACTTAAATTTATAATGCATAAAATATTAAATATTACAGAGACTTGGCTTTTTAGGAAAAATTTATTAAACCAATAAAAAAAGGATTTCTAGTAACAATTATATAAATGTAGTTATAAGTGAGATAAAATTTAAGTAGCCAGAAAATAGAGTCACATTTTGCCTAGGAGTAAATAAAGATGATGAGATGAGGACTGTTAAGACTTTAAAAAAATATAACTTTACAAGGAGCACTCTCTTAGCAATCTTTCATCTTCCCCTAATCCTGCCTCCTCTACTAAAATCTTCTATACTTGTAGATTTTTGAGTTAAGTATTAAACTGCCCTGAAGAAGCTACTGTGGTAGAGAAACCTGTTGGGCATTAGGTATAAAAAATAATAGTGGTGTTTACTAAGATATTTTCTTATAAATAAATATATCTATTTCAGTGACTTTAAGCCAAGATTTGATATATTTTAGATATCTACATTATAGGTAGTGAAATGAACGTTTTAGGTGCAATATAATTAATATGTACTTGGGACAACTTGTTTTTGGCATGTGTTTGGCTAGAACGATTTGATTTTTTGTGATTGTTTTGCTGCGTATAAATAAAGTTTAGACATTGAATGCTATAGGTCTGTTTTGGTTCTAAAATGAGATGGGAAGAGGAAGGTGGGGGTGGCTAATAATATTACGGTCGCCAAACGCATCCAAAGATATTTATTTATTTAAAATCAAACATATAACAGAAACATAAACATACATACCGTTCAAGGTAACATTAGACATATTTTTATTTTATTTTTTGTTTATTGCAGAAACAAACAGTACATAATTACATAGATGACAATAGTTACAAAATTATAAAAGTTAGTACAATAATTGGTACCAATGACATGTCGCTGACATAATATATATGCATATGAGGTATATTATACATTTTACTGGAAAGATTTTTTATTTATAATTTATTTTTTTATAAGAAAAGTAATAGAAAAAATATAATAGCGCAGTAATAATGACATATAGTATATAGGTATATTTATTTTGGACATAACCTGCCTCACTAGGCGCACCTATATTGCAGCAAAAAATATTAATTTTAAGTGGAGACGGTTTGCGCATAGTGTTATTTCATCGCATTCCTTTAACATTAATGGTCCCTTTGATAAACTTGAGTACACAATGTACATTATTAAATAAAATTTACTTGATCAAGCCGGGATTTGAACCCGCGACCTCCGGATCGCCGTCATAGACCGTCAGACTTTATAAACTTTATTATGAGCTTAAACATTTAATATCGGGAAAACTTTCAATATCTCCAACTATCTGTCCTTGCGGTGACTCATTCCGATGACTTCCGATATTATAGACACTTAGTAAAATAATAACAATAAACAAGACAATACAAAACAACGTTCCGATACGTTTCTTTGTGTTCAGTGTCACAGGATGCCTGAAAAGGTTTCACGTCGACCCTACACTAGCTCAGGACTACGCCGTAAGTGCAGATGTACGTAGGCTCACCTGACAGGCCCGACAATCAGGGGGTCTAGGATCTACGCAGATCTATGGATTTGGTCACAATTTACGTGGGAAGCTACGGAAGTAACTTGCGTTTCGTTACACAATAGTCAAGCGTAACAATAGATCTAGAAAATTTACTTTTACAAATCTCTTGACCTCTTGACAAAAAAAATACAATTTGGTTACGACAACAATCTGAAATAAATCAGTGTTTTAGGTGCGCCGAAAAACATACATTCATAATTTTTTTATGTGGATACTGCACAAGCGTCCCGAATCCCCGTCCTATGGCATCCCAAATTGTGGTATGTTGTGGGGCTGAAGTTAGTGGAGAGAAGAAGAAGATAGGACCGGTCAGTGGTTGAGTGGGCATAGCGCTTGGGTCTCACCCGAGCGTCGCGTGTTCGATTCCTCGGCTGGCTAAGTCCTCCATCACAACACAAGCAAAATTTTCGGCTTTCTGTGGTGGTAGTAGGAGATTTTCAAACATTGTTGGGTTATTCGTAACCCGGGAATGTTTGTCTTTCTTAAAAAAAAAAAAAAAAAAGGGTAGAGGAAGTTAGGGAAGTACCGGGCTATTCAGATCTGGTCCCCAACCATGGCCAAAGCCAGGCCAAAAGGCCATTTCAGAGCGATATTGAGAGTATCTTACACTCTGGAAAGTGCCGAAAGTATACTATATATTATTTTTAATTAATAAATTACACAAATTATTCAAATAAACTTTACTTGCGCACGACATGCTTGCTAGTCGAGAGCCTTACTCCTCGACCACGGAGGCCGTCAATGGCCGTATCTGGTGATCTGTCATATTAACGAACACAATAATATAAAAACAAACAACAAAATAAAATAAAAACTTTCAATATAAACATCGATATAGTTGGTCGATGGTCATAAATTATTACGTAAATGAATAATAACGTACACTGAAAGCTTTATATTTGTATTATGTTTTGAAATACTAGATGGAATGTTAAAATTTTATGGTATTTTTATAATGATTTTAAAGCGTGGCATTATCTATGTACAACTTCTTCAATAATCCCATATTCACTTTGTGGCGTTATTTTTATAATGAAAATAAATAATTTTACTATCCCTAACTATTATTGGATTTGGGTGTTTTTCACTCTTTTTCTTAATTACGTGATTATCGTTTTATTTTATATATTTTTTAAATAAACCATTTTTATGTTTAGTACGAAGTTTTTGATACCCTACCCTAATTTTTAACCACTTGTTGCACAAAACGCGTCATACACACTAGTTGCTTATTCCATAGTACCAACAGCGACGGCTCAGCAGTGTTAGTGCTACAGTTTAGAATATTTTAGGCGGCACTGACACTGTTGACTATACAATCAGTTATAATAATATTCTTTTGTTCGTTAGTTCCAATAATACATACATAACCTAACAGTATTGTGTAGTTTTCTGAGATTCCTACACTCTACAAGACCGTGCCCTCTACGTTTTACAGCGTTTCCAACTACGCAGATGTACGTGACCCACAC
This sequence comes from Hesperophylax consimilis, assembly GCF_061612785.1. NCBI lineage: Eukaryota > Metazoa > Arthropoda > Insecta > Trichoptera > Limnephilidae > Hesperophylax > Hesperophylax consimilis. Next base: position 8,889,199 of record NC_142858.1, read on the forward strand.
CTGTGACGTATTGCCATATCTTGCGTCTTGCACCGGTATCGGCGTTACGTGGGAAGCCGAAGTAGCGGGACTGGTGCAGTACCTCCCCGTCTCCGCACTTCCTCAGCGTGTGAACGGATTTAGTCAAATATTGCCCCCCCACATCGGGGACAAAGGAAGCAGGGGAAGTCACCCCATGCGCACAAGGAGCCATTGTGAGGGCCCCCGACTAATTCCGATAGACGATCGCCTGAAAGAAAACTGGTATTGCACGAGGGCAGGGCAGGCTCAGATTTAATCGAATCAAAACAAAACTATTAAAATTAAGAAAATTATATGAATATAATACATGTTTCCTTATTTACAAAATAAATAGTAAACTCATACATACAAATACAGAACTCATTAAAACGTCCCAAGTACACAAACACTTTACACGGCAACACGATAAAATACATTTAAACACCATACATACTCATTATGACAAGCAATCCATTGGTTACGAGGGGAGCAACATATATAATTGCCTCCCAGACGAAATTAAAAATGAAAAAAGTATAGGTACATTTAAAAAAAAATTGATCAGTTTTATGCTCAATCAACAAAACAATGAAAGTGAATAATATCGTTGTGTAATATATTTATGTGTAATGATTCGTTATTTCTAGTTAAATAAGTGAAAAATGTAATTTTCTTTTATCTACAATAAAAATATTAAAAAAATCTTAAGATTTACAAAATCTACAGTTTTAGTTTTAAATGTTTTTTTTTTATTAAAACACATTATTACGGATAGTTTGTTATGATATTTTTAGGTGTATAACAGACTGTGTCTTTTTACTATAGACATGAACAGCAACGCAAATATAATAATGCGTCATTATAATATCAGATAACATAAAAAAAACCGCACAAGACACCCAACTGTCTGGAGCTAGTGAGACTTGGCATCCCCAATTGGGGTATGTAGTGAGGCTGAAGGTAGTGGGGAGGAGAAGGAGATGGGGAGAGAGGAAGGTGGGGGAAGTTCCTGACTATTCAGATCTGGTCAGCAAACACGGCCAAAGCCATTCCAAGCAACGTTTCATCTGTGAATGGTGGTATTACGCCAGTGCGATATTGGAGAATATTATGCGTAAAAAAGTATGGCATGAATAATTAGAGACTTTATTAAATTTGCTAGTATTTTTGTATTTTAGTTATTTTTAGTAGTAAACAACTTACTCCAGAGGCCCCACACCCTTTTGTATTGATAATGACTGGGGAATATTAATCTTCTATTCCACTACATTTTTTATAAATATACATATAAATATATTTAAATACATTTTATTCAAATCTTGAAGTGTCTTGAATTTAAAAACTTATATTTGTAGGCGACTAGAAAATAACGAATCAATGTTGTTTTGCATTTTGTCCAAACGCCCGACTGCACAAATTAAATTGTAAATATTTTTTCTGATTTTATATAAACAATTTATTATGAGATCAAAGGATAATAAATCTGTTTTATTCTTTAAAATCTCAAACTTATCGACCGAATGCTTTAGCAGATAAATAATTCGGTACCTACTAAGCGAAATTCAGATTGTGAATATTTTTCGGCTACGTCAAGCAGCTAAACCACCGTGTTTCCCTGTCTTAGGACGTCGTTCTGCGTTACCTACTGTATCTCACTATCCCAATTACAGATAAATTTAAAACACGTTCATTAGTAAGATTGTATAGGTACATCTGGCGTGATGCCCAGTTCTGCCCTGATGTAAACAAGGGTAATCTTGATCGTACGCGAGTACCTAGTGAAAGGACAAGAGTTGAGTGAATGCGAAACACGAACAATAATAATGTTGAACATTTTAACTATTCGTCGCATATCATTAAGTAGTGTGGGTAGGTTCCTAGTTTAGGAATCTACTAAGTTAATAATAATAATAAATTTATTTTACATAAAAATCATACAATAAAACATGCGGAAACTTTGACTAGCCAACTAGGAATGGATCCTGTTTTAGGCCAGTCAAATTGACAAGTTCGAAAGTACTTATCAACAAAATTGCGTATGTGTTAGTATGACATATTTCCGTTATATCAACACCTTACTTAAGGCGATGCCGTACGTAGTAATGCAAAATCATGTGTTTTTGGTTTGAAAATTTGGTTGCCTAAAAATGTTTCAGATGCTTTAATTATTAGATATTAATAGTAATAATTTTTTAGATAAGTCTTTTTATAAGCTCAGAAAAAAATAATGTAAAGGCCTATGAATACTGCTTTAAAGTTCAAAATCTCCTAATTACTAACATATTTTCGGTTATGATTTTATTGTATAATGTGGCAAATTAAGTTATTTATAAAATGATCAAAAAAAATTTAAATATTTATGCCTGAACATCCACAAAATTAGTTAAAATGCATTTTTTGGCCATGTTTTTTTCTTGCATAAATCAAAACAGGCATGAAACAATATTGATAACACCATGGTGTTAAGCGGGAATTTAAACGTTATCGCCATCTACGTAAGGGTTGTTATTGATAGCGGCTCAATTTAAAATATTACATGACGTAGTGCATCGCCTTAATCTTATGTATTATGGACATAAAATAACAATACACAGTAAAAACAATATCAAGTGACAGCTGTTTTTTTAATTTTTTTTTACGGAACTGTCAAAGTACGACGGCTTTCTGTCGTTTTGTGAATATCCACAATCACTATGTTGCTTTTTACCTGGAATAAAACAAAGAGAGAGAACAATGTTGACATTATTGGAATTAAAGACTATATTATTAAAACACAAAAAATTTAGAGTCAATTAAATACCGGCCCCAAGAGGGTATCTAAAACAAACGCACACTTCACACAATCTACACATCTGCCCTGACGATGTACACTGTAAAGCTGTAAAAAACCTTTCGCTAAAGAAGGAAGAAGCGCAACATGGCATAGTAACCCAAAAATTAATGGCAATAATTTTTAAGATAGGTTTATTTCTGTTCTAAGAATGATTGAAAAATTATAAAATAATTGTCAGGTATTTCTTCTTTTTTATGTCTTATCACTGTTATTTATTATTTCAGTCGAGGGTTTTAGTAAACATGGGTTTAGTTTGGGTTATTTTAATAATGTTATATATTTTTTATGTATTTCTTTACCTTCAAAATGAAGTTAGTAATTAAGTTGAAACCAAGTGCTATTTAAATATTTGTTGTGTATTAAGCGTGCAGTGGAATTCGATAAGCTTATCATACTTTTTGGCTTATCATCATTATATTGAAGTTGTGCGATTAGTAAACGAAATTCTTTTCCATTGTCTCCAGAACGTTTCAACCTTCTTGAACTTTATTCACATACAAATAATATATCCCTTCAGTGTGTTTTTTTGAAATTACATACTTATATTTAATCCTGTGATAGATACTTATAATCACGTGTATGGAGGTATTTTATGAAACATCTCCATACACGTGATTCATTGTTTAGTAATGGCGATAACAACCTTCGATCCTTCAATGATAACTTATTATCTTTCCTACTCTCAATTGATGGCTGAAATCACCTCCAATAATAAATAATAACAAACAAAAGACGGTCATGATGCAGTAGCAAGAGCAATATTAAATGCAGCCATCACTTCTGTATTTCAGTGTTTACAACCAGTAAAACGAATGTCTCTGTCGATTTTGCGCAAAGCTCCATAAGTGAAGTGCATGATAATAAAATATTGCACAAAGACTACGCCTGCCCGTATTTTTAATACTAAAATAACGTGCAACGCTTCGTCAAATTACATGCACAAAGCCCTGACTGTAAGCACCCGAACCCTTATAACTATAACGAAAAGTTACGATTATTGCCTGCAACTGCCTACCTTCCGTTGCAGTGCCGCAAGCCGACTCGAGGCTCTCCTAATGTGCACGTACGTGGTGATGAATTTGAAATTATTGAGTATAAATAATGCATAGATTCTTACCTAACCACCGATGACTAATTACAACTTGAAGGCTTTCTTGCTTTTGTAAACGTTTTCATTTCTTACATAATTCGCAATGATCATGTTTCAATATTTCCTTCGCTTTTTAGCATCTTGCTAATTATGATTTATACAAATGTGTTCATAAATATTATTATTTTCATGTACCATGAAAAGATTTAATCGAAAAGCACACACAATTGTCTTGAATCTGCAGAAAACAAATAACTTAGGTATAATTATTCAATGTCACTTACATACAGATTAGTAGCGATCTTTAGATGGATGACACTAAATAGTAAAACTGTCCCCCATGACCTTTTTACACTTTACTTTGCTCTATATCCACACATCAACCTTTTCGAGTTGCACAATAATGTGCTAGACCTCTTGAATGTTCATATATTGTCGTCTTTGGTATTGTTTGAAATCTTCAATTCACACATTTATTTATTTATTAACGCCCTTTTTCGGGGCTTTTACATGAGAATATTAAGAAATGTAAATTATTTATTGTACATAACTGAATAGCTTCATTAACTACATTTTATATTGTTTAAAGATAATTTGTTTATTGTTTAAAGATAAATTGAAGAAGTCCACTGACTCGGTATAATTGTTTCCCTCCATTAGTATTCTGGGCAAAGAGCAATACATATGGTAGTTAGTCCCAGAATTTCTGCACTGAAATAAATCTTGACTTCTAGTATTACGTTGTGGAATCCGCAAGCTTATCAATTCTAGCAATACCGGACTATCAACTAAATCATTTAGAATTTTATATAGAAATACCAAGTCAGTGAAAATTCTTCACATGTTACTTACGTACTTCTACTATTTGTTATCGCTAACACTTTAATATATTTTGTTTGGTCATTTCTCATTTACAGTACCTTGCAATGCTTTGTGTGCTTATTAATGTATTACGGATATATAACTGTTTTAGGGAGACAATGAAAAATAAATAAATAAAGAGGAATAAGGAGCGAATGCAGTAAAAGCGGGATCGCCGAGGCATTTGTGTGTGTTACAAATAGTATATTACTTACGAATGAGGAGAATAAGATTTTTCAGAGTTTTAAAAAAATATATGTACACCCAGTAATTAGTAGGATCCTACTGATTGTATGAATTTATCGAAAATGTAACAATTTTTCTGTCAAATTACCATTGCGATATAAAGTGGGCGTTCTGAGGCTCTCCAAGCATTAATCATGCTGAAAAAACATCGTTTAATCTGCATTCAAAATTTGATACAAATTATAAACTTTTGAAATGGACCGTTTTTTACGATAGATACTTTTATCTACCAAAATTTTTAATTTAGATATTTAACAATCGTTAAAACTGGAGGATAGAACAGTGGGGTGGAAAAGATGGGATTCAAGGATCTCATTTTTTATTTATTTTTTATTTCGAAAAAGTAGTATACCAAATTTATTATTTAAAAATACATAACATATAAGAAAAAAAAATTGTTTCAAAATTAAATTAGTGAAAAAATATGCTTTTTAGTATTTCTACACCAATGAAGAAAACTAGCTCTTGAGTTTGGTGTAGGAGTAAAAAGTGTCATTGTTCCAAAGCGCAAACCAGATACTAAGTTTGGTGAGCTTGTTTTCGGAGGGGCAGGACCTAAAGCCCTGAATGAACTGCTACGTGATTTAAGAACGATCACAGACTCAAAATTTAGATACAACTTAAAACCAACCTTTGCAGACGGTCATATTCGTAAAGTCCCAAACCTTGCACCTTCAGTAAGTAACTGTTTAAAATGTCATATTTATACCTATGTACGCGTATTTAAACCTCTATAATTAGATGGAGCCTACGAAATCATATTTTTACTTCACACTTGAAGTGATTTTTCACAAAAACGGTGCTATACAAATTATCCAATTATTATTGTCGGGCAAAAATTCATCGGTGTCTTCATCCTACCTACCTCTTATGTACACATTCTTATTTTCGTTTAGAGTCAACTGTAATCAGCACACCTACGGATATCATTCAGGTACAACTCGACCAACGTGCTTTTCTCATTAACTTTTTCAACATTTTGATTTTGAACCAATCACCAAGACCGGTTTTAGGCGTGGGCGACGAGTCGAATGTGAAGATCCAATACGGTAAAAGAACGTAGGCGACGGAATAGTATGTCTATAACCTGCTTGACTTATAATATACATACCTACCCAACGCTACATTATTATGTATATGTTGAAATGTATAAAATACATACATCTTCGATCTAAATTACATAAACATTCTTAAAATTTCTTCAAAACGATAGGAAGAATAGGCAATTTCCTATAAAATTACTGTAATTTGGACGGTGAACAAATACTTTTATAGGAACTCATAATCAGAGATGTGCAAAATGGGTACCCAAAACCATTTGAAATGCAAATTGGAAATGGGTCAAAATTTTTCCATTTGAAAATGCAAAATGCAAAATGGTTTTTAGAAAAGCATTTCAAATGCAAAATATCCATTTTCAAAATGCATTGAAAATGCAAAATGGTTTCTCAGGTCAAACAATTAAAATAATTATAGAATTTTTAAACGATTTTGTTATTTAACCCTCCGTAAGGCACACCTATGGGCGAACCGAAATCGGGCGCACCCGGCCTGAGAGGCCACCAATATATTTTTAGCCCCCACCTTCCACTATACTAATTCTAATACAAAATATTTGTCGGGTAGTCTTTACTAGGATCTATAGAAAGGAATTAAACCAAATATAACACAAAATAACCAGTTTATTAAACATTACCAACCATAAACTAAAATAAACAATTTTCCAAAAACAGTGTTCAAAATAATTGGTCAAACCGAGCTCCATAAAAGTAATAAAAGTTTTAAAGTAATAAAAATTTAAAGGTAAGGTACGTGGTAGTCTCTACTGACTGCAGCCGTAGCCAGATATGGACGATTCCCGGTATTCAGGTTCCCAAATCAGCAGCCGAAAAACAAGTTTGGCACAGCGCGTTTACATGGAGTAAACAGATCGGTTGATGACAACCTAAACATTCGTAATTCGTCATCCTCCTAAATCCTGATTCAAACCCGCATATTCCACACATTTGCCTTTTTTGAGGTGTTGTAGGGGATGTGTTTTATTGGAAGCGAGTATGCAACTGCATCGGCATTCCACTTGTATTCAGACTTCGCCGAGCTAGTTGTCCGATGTCGCTCTCATCGCCTAAATCTTCAACCAAAGCTGGATCTTCAGAAGCATCATCATCGAGAAGAAACGTCACCATATCATCAGCATCATTGCGTTGAGAGAGATCATCTTTTCTAGCCATTTCGGCAGAAACATATGTATATAAAATGCCTAAAACTGAAATTATAATTCAATCGGGCGTACTCTGCCTGAAAGGCCAGGGTCCAATACAGAACTTATTTCTAAAGATACTGATAAACTTTATACAGAACAGGCATAATTGAGTATAATGAACAACTGCAAATAAAAATATCCTGAAAAAAGTCACCTTCAAAATTGTGATGCAATCGGGCGCAGGCGGCCTGTGAAGCTGAGTGTAAGGTGTGTAAAGACCGACGACTGACTGAAGACGGGCGCCGTGTGAGGTTCTTAAAGTTAGGCGAGTAAAATGAGGGAAGGGCGGGGGGCCGCCTTTGATAATTGGAGAGGGAAAAAATGTCTTTTGTTGGCCTCTGAGGCCGGCTGCGCCCGACGGAGGGTTAATAATGGACATCAATGTAGAACAAACATATTACATGATGGTAAATCCAAAAACACCACGACTACAGATTATGAAACCACAAAAAATTTGCGCTGGACTAATGTTGCCAACGTAAAAACATAGAAACTGCTATCTAACATTTAATATTACAGCGTCATGGCCATGTTCAGTATTTGAATCAGAATTTTTTGTAATGGTATCACTCAATTGACAAATGTAAATTATCTCTCATAGCGAGGTTGAGGACCGACATGGGACCGACTGATATTTGGCGCTTCTGAAAAAAAGATGAGTGGATATAATAGGAAGAATGTTGCAAAAAAGCATTTAAAATGGAAAATGCATTGAGAAAAGCATTTAAAATGCAAAATGCAAAATGGTTTTTAGAAAAGCATTTAAAATGCAAAATGCAAAATACCCATTTTGCATTTTGCATTTCCATTTGAAATGGATTTATTTGAAATAAAGCACATCTCTGCTCATAATGTAATGTGTATTGCTAAACCATAGAACAGTGCATGGATTAATTTTGCTAAAAATTCTGCCTCAATATAGATTCGCCTAATCACGTTATTTATTTATTCATTTATTAACGCCCTTTTTTGGGTTTTTTACATATCAATTGTAAAAAAACATAGATCATTAACTGTAATGATCTATGTTTTTATTTTTCTATGTATATGTACTGACATATACATAACTAACCTGCCTCAGTTGCAAAGTGATGTCCTCTAACTCGGTGTAGTCATTTTATAGAATACACATGGCAATTGGTAGAATTTGAAAGCAAGCAATTATGGACTACCAAATGCATAATTTAGAATTTTTTACAGAAAGTCAGTCTGACAATTTAAGCATATTCATTTAATTAAAAATAGTGTTGTAATTCGACAAAATTGCGGGAATACCCATTGTAAAACTTAGAAAACGTAAGAATTTATTTTGTATTCTTTTAATAGCTTGTACACGAATATTGAAATGTGGGTTCCAGACGGGAGAATTAATGTCCTATTTATATACCTACTGTTATAGTTTCGTTATTATTGTGCCATAATACATTTTTTTCTATAACTGTTCTTATATATCTAAAGTTACCTTGATACGTTTATAATCCTGTTACGTTGTTGATGATAAATAAATTATTAACCATAATAAAAAATAATATTGATCATCTTTTATTCGGAAGAAAAAAAAAGTTGTAAATATTATTTCTAATATTGAAACTTTCTAATAATGGTTGAATTCTTCCTGTAATTTTTTTTATGGATTTTCCTTTTTAACTTTCTTGTTAAGAATTTTTGTATTTTATATGAATAATGTGAACTATAAAAATGAAGTACAATTCAGAAAAAATATCTTTAAAAATAAATTATATATCATAATGTATTTCAATTGTACTTAAAACATAGGCGAAACAAGTTCCTGATGCAACAGAATTTTTTCAGGGAATACATTAAATGTTTTGTCCGAAACCGGTTAGTTGGAAACATTTTAAGAAGTCTCTGAAAAATAGGGATTGTAAAACCAGTCTGAAGATGGGTAACTAATGGAAATTTCTTTAGATTGATTACACACTAGCAAAATATATACCTAATTCTTTTATTGATCACCACTCAAGAAAACATATGTGGCAGAGCGGTAATGTTCTTGGCTTTGGACATGTTGGTCGCGGTTTAAAAACCTGATAAACACATCAAACATAGTTTTTATAGCGTAGAATTTAAATAAATTGACTTTACCTTTTTCAACTTCCTCTTGACGATTTCAAGATAAATACGTTACAATGGACCACTTAGCGGTAGTATCTTACGATTACCTTGATAGATTTTGACTGAATTTAGCACTCGCAATGAAAATACAGGACCAAACTGAATCCTTACAAGGGTTAGATTTTCCAGACGAACAAGGATTGCTGATTGCGTACGCCGTACGCCACCCCTTGATCACCAAAGCCAATGTAAAGGTGTCCACCGCAGTGTGGGATTGAGCACAGATTCTAGGCGCAACGCTCCCACGGTCTTGCGAGATAAGGGGCTAAGGGGCCAGCACAGCGTACAGTTGCTGCTCGCTGCCCCCCTCGCCCGGTGTGTACTGTGTAGGCATGCCCGATTTGAGTGCATTTTTACCTTTAGGGAGTCTAAATCTATAGCTGAGTAGCAAACATGCCGATACTAATAATGCTTTATTCAATTTATTAGGTATGTTCGCTCAAGTACCTACACGCATACATCAATAATTTTAATATTTGTATTATGAGGTAGTTTTCCATATATAGATGCGTTCATTTCATCTAGGCACATAAGCAACGCCTACCCTACATCACTCACATAAAAATATAAATAATATTAAAATTTTAAAAATTATTGCACACTTTCAGAAATACGCGCAAAGTTCAAGTTACAATGCCTGCCCTATTCGTGTCAAAAGCAAAAACTAAGCATGGAAAAAAGATGCACACGTAATATTCAAATGCGGAAATACGGACAGTATTCCACACAAAATTGTGCATGTGTGCCAATGCGCCTTTAAGGGAAGACTCGTGTGTGTTAGTGTCGAAAGAGACCGTGCCTTTCGGCGCAAATCATACATATCTATTGGTACCTCTAATAATTAGTTCAACTTTAGTAAATAAATTATTAACATACTGTGCTGGCTTTATTGACATATATACATTTTTTATATTATCCACAAATTGGCTAGTAATATGCATAAAAGAAACGGTTATTTGTATATTTGATGTGGCTTTAATCCCAATTACACATGGAATAAAGCCAAGCTTTAACATTTAACATTTCTAACGAAAAATTACCAAGTATTGTGGTAAGTTTTTTAATGTCAATTAATTCGTTGCTTCCCATTGCCTACCCAGATTAAAAAATCTGTTCACGACACTGCATCATATTATTATTTTAAATAATATGGTTTATTGGCCATGGTTTATTCATTAATATATTCACTTTCTGTTCTTAAAAAAACTTAGTTTTATTCAATTTTTAACAACAAATTAATGATGGAGTAAAAAATGTAAATATAAAGTCGCCCACATTAAGTTTCAATTTCGTCATAATTATTTAATATCAAACCAAAATTAATATCAAATATATGTATAGGCAAATGTTTGGTAAAAATATGTATGTTCATGTGAGAAATGTGGTGATTCACAAAGAACGCAGGGCTGACGTCATCGTAATGGGTAAGATTAAGAAAGGGAGTGTAAGGAGAGTGGCATACGAAGTCGGGGACGCTCGATGAAGAAATGGCACGATCAAGAGAACCAGATACTTGATTCTTGCTATGTCAAGAGTCAGAATAATAGAAGAGTACGTATGAGACGATGCATGAATGTAAATGAGACTCCTCTCGGCCTATCCCCGCGGGAAACGGCGTTATGGTGAGTTAGTTTTTAAAATCAAAACACATTTCTATGCAACCCAGGAAGAATGTACTCGCGAATGCTCGATATACTCGTATGATGTTAGAACTGCCGATGCAGTGAGGCAAACCAAACAGAGCGCTTTGATGTGATGTCTAAATACGAATTATTAATTCAACGTATATTGTATATTATTTCATTTTACTTTATGCCCAGTCAGGCTTTTTCATGGATTTTAAGAACAGAATATACCTAGTGAGCTATCGAATATTATACACAAAATTTGTAAATAACGTTAAACTGATAAACTGAAAATGAAACAATATTATTAAAACATGTAACAGTAACATAAAATAATATGTAAACTATAACAGTACTGCATATAAGACAAATCACTAAAACAACATTATCAACGGCACTATAATTGTAGGATTCAACAAAGTGCTGATATAGATAAGGCTTAGTTCTGTAAATGGAGTCAGTAAATATTTCAATAGTACCTCCTTCTTGCCCAGATCATGCATCCTTTTGGTTAGTGTGTGTGTCTGATTGTTGGTTGTGTATGTATAGCAGAAGACTGTTACATTGTGTTCCTAGTTGGCACATGGAATTTAATAATGGCAGGGCTGTCTATTAAGTTGTTAATGACTCTGAATAACGCAACCAGATCTGACATAATTCTCATGCCAGACAGCGTTATCAGATGCAATTGATTTTTATTTGAAACTTATATACTCAGAATCAGCGTTTGTTGATTTATAATGTATCTGAATACTTTTATATATTTAAGCCATAATATTTTTCACTTGCGTTCTTTATTCAGAATGTTTTTGATTCAAGTATATAACAGCATTAAATTTTTTTATTTAAGTTTTTAATCCAACAAGGGGTGGATGGTTCAATCCCAGTCTGCGTTATTACATATAAGTGTAAAATTAAATACAAGGAAAAAACATTAAAAAAAAACGGAAAACTAAATAGGTAGGTGATGATGATATTAAATAAAAAAGTAATGTAAATAAATTACAGTAAAGGATCCTCCTTCGGGGACGTCGCCTCATAATTTGCTTCTATCAATCATCGTTCGAAGATTCATTCGAAGATAAAAGTTACGATTTGCGAAGAATCGAAAGATTCTCGATTTGCGAAGAATCGAAAGATTCTCGATTTGCGAAGAAGATCGAAACTGCAGTTATGCCAACAACATTCTAGTATTATTATTATTTTATTATTTATTTTTCATGTTGCGGTTGAACATAATACTTATCACACAGATAAGCTATTTTCAAAGTAATACCACTGGCAATATGTATAAAAAATTTCTATAATATCGCGATAAATTCTCACTTTAAGGTTTGATTTTTAGGGATATGAGCCTCCCTGCCTTCTTGAACCAATATTTCACTGCACTGCATGGTCCATTATCAGGGTAGATTCAGGCATCAGTGGACAGTGGTCAGTGGTCCGGAAGGTATGTTAATGTGAACACCGCACAAGCGACCTCTGCATTTTAACGTGAATACCATGAGCCACAACTGCCCGAAGCCAGTGGGACCATGGGATTCTCAATTTGGTGTATGTTGGGAGGAAAAGGGAAGTATGGAGAAGAAGACGATGGAGAATGGAAATATTGGAAAGTAGTTGGCTCTTCAGATCTGGACACTGCACGTTGTAATTCGAAATGATGGTATTTCACCGCGTTGATACTGAGAGCTTCTTCTTATTAATTATTTCACCCTCTTAACTCAAATGACCACGTAATACAATTTCATTTATTAGTACATAATATTTTTCTTAGCTAGGCACATTGTAATTTTGGCAAGTTATTTAGAGTTTTTTTAAAATTTAAATCTAGCTATTCGATTTTCCGTTTTAAGGCTCTCGGGGAGGAGATTGTACATTATGTGTACTTTACTTCTAGAATGCGGTGCAAATGCAATACATTTAATGTAAATTAAATTATTAAGTTAGTCTCAAGGCCCTCAAGAAGGATAATGAAGCTCAAAGCAGCTCCATACCTCAAACCTCAAATTGCATTATACCTACTATTGGTCGTGAAAATCTTAAATCATAATGTGAGATACTGATGACAATGCACATATCAAATTAAATATTGACCCGAACAGTCTACCGTTCTGAAAGGACCTACATAATTTAAAAGAATCTTGAGCCATAAAACCAATTCATCAGTTTTTTAACAATCAGATTAAAGCACCCCCATCTTTAAAATACCCACCCTCCGCACTAGGCACGGGTATAATCCCACCAGGTGACAATAACAACTCTCGGTTTCAGGGTTTCGGGTAGCGCAGCGCAGTTAGTATGGCGCGCGTTGGCATTCGGAAGGAACTACTACTAAATACTTGGTCCTGACATACTGAAGGTACAGTTACTCAAGATCCCAACATCTGCCGTGTCTATTCAGGTCGGGCTTTTTGTTCGACACAGTCAAGTGTGACGTCACCTTTTGTTGAATGATCGCAGGGTATTTTGGGGGATACAGGGGTGCGGGAACACAAATTAGACGCAAAATAACACAAGATAATAATATATACCTGACTATATATTTTTCATTACGTAATACGTAACACAAGGACTTTTAACGTTTTAGTCAGCGAAACTCTTTTACGGCTTCATTGTAAGATCGCAGCTAGTATATGCGTCTCCTGTACATTCTCCTATTTCTACTTGTGCTTGGAGAAAGTGCAAAAGATGTTTCTTACCTTCTTGATTGCCGACGTCAAATTTTCGCCGTGCGCCAGCTGATTCTATTTTCACTTAATTGTTTTTTTGCAAAATTATGTTGTTGTAAATTGTACCGTAGATAAACTGTTTATATATATATAAATACAGTATATAATCTTTTTTTAATGTTTCTATTTAGTTATAAAAAAAATACATTTTTATTTCTAATATAAACCTTTTAACAACTTATTTCTATGACATTAAGGACACTTTACAATACATCTAAAAGTTAATCTTTATAGTATTTAGGCATAACCTACGAAAAGTAGCAAGGCTTTTAGCTTCTTTAACATCTGTCGGTAATTCATTAAAAATCTTAAATCCTTTAAAAAAGCGATTATTTTGGGTTACCGACAAATTTGTTTTTAGAAGTCTAAAATCCCCAAAGTTTCTCATGGCGTAGCCATGTATTAATAATAACATAATTATCAATCTACCATAAGAAGATTCCCCAGAATCCAGATTCAGAGAAATAATTTTTTTTGAAACAGGAACTTAAATAATATGTTCAATATAAGTTGAGACAACCTGTACCTGAATGAAACCAAACATGAAAGAATCTCGAAGGTTTTCTTATTAATACTATTTAATTTCTTAAATTATAAACCCCTTACTAATAAACGTGTTTTAAATTTTAAACCACCGATAAACAACTATTTGCCCTTCATTAATGGTTGTTTATCAGCTGTTTAAAATTAAAAATACGCCATATTAGTAAGGCCCTTATTGTTTATTCGACTCACGGAAATTCCACTGTTTGCAAATAATAAACATTGAACTTGGTTTTATCACAATTTTCACTCAATTTTTAGAAATTCCAATGGCGGTCAATTCCGTGAATTAGGCCTGCGAAATTCTACGATTTTTGTTGTTGTTATATACCATGCTTCTATAAAAGCGATTAAAAAAATATATATTATTCATTGTACTTTCGGTAATAAGCAATGTTATAAGTTAATTTATTTTCTTTCGCGAGAAAAGTGACTAAATGGAATTGAGTTGTTACACTAAAGGCGGGTCTCCAGCGACAATATTACCAGAAACAATGAACCAAAGTCTCGGAAATAAATATTCTGATCTGGGAGATATATTTCATCTTAAAACTAGTCAATATAAATGTTGTTTATTCCATTACTTTAATTTTTCTACAGACAACAGACCTATGTAGGTACACTTCTTCTACTATTTTCTATTTTTTTTCAATCTTTTAAATTCAATTATCCATTGGAAGATTCTTATTTTAGGTTAAAATTATTATTATTGTATTTTTTTGCAACATAGTTCTTTATTGTTTTATTTTTTATATATTTACATTCAAACAAATATTATATAAACGTCCACAGTGAACTCTATAGTAAAACAGTAAGAATTCTACCGATGTCTTCTGATTCATTTGAATAAGTCAAAGAGGTACAGTACCGGGTCCAAGTGAGATAATCGAACTCACAAATTTGAACCAAAGTAAGCCCTTCGAAGCAACCCCAAGCCCAGGGTGAGTTAACCTTCTCGCGAACGCGACCATCTCTCGAATTTGGGCTACCTTTTGGACAAGCGCCCCTGACAGCATAATCCTCCTCATCTTCTTCCCTTTGTACTGATCGGGTCGGGGATCCATCGCTTCGATAAGGCGCGTCCCTGCCTCCCTGTCCTACGCTTCTTCAATCTCGTGATTTTTTTAATTCCGAGAACTGCTTTTATCTATTAGGTCATAATATACTTGAACCGAAATAAACACGAATATGCCTGCTATTCGCCTGCTGCTAATTCCTGGTTCCATGATAAATCAACACATCGACAATTCAACACACTTTTAAAAAGTGATATAAAGTCATTAGAAACGATGGAAAAAATAATTCAAACCTAACTTAACCTAACCTAACCTACTTAACCCAGTTAGTAAAGTTTTTGTGTCATCACTTTTCATGACTTTATATAACTTTTTAAAGATGTGATGAATTATCATTTTGATGATTTATCCGGTCATCCTAATTCCTACATCCATACAAAACAAGTGATCTTGAAAATTGTAATTATGAAAACCTACTTCCTAACAATTTTTGTACAGTTATTATTTTTTTTTTGACATTTTGTATAGCGAATACCTATTTACAGATGCACAAGATTTAATGAGTACACTGAGAAAACGAGAATTACTAATTTATTAAGAATCTTTCAAACTATTGGTAATCCGGTTAAAAATGGGATTGCAGGCCGTTTCCTGATATACTTTTAGTAAATTCCAAATATGTTTTTACGATGTCGGAACACGTATACATGAAAATCCGATTCGGAACACGTGTTCATGCACCTGCATTTGCCTTGTTAATATGTACTTAATAACGAAATGCGAAAATACTAGAATTTTTATGAACACGTATTTCGAGATCATGTTAATACATTCGTACTTTGCTAAACCTATCAATTCATTCGTTAAGGGCCTGCAATCTCTTTTTAACCGGATTGAGAATAATTTGAAGAGTTTCTTAATAAATTAGCAATACTCATTTTTACCGTGTACTTAGTTACCTGCAAAATAGTGCATTCTGATTACCTGTCGAAAACTAAATATTTCATACGTTCTTAGTTATACTAATAAGAGATGTTTCGCTTTCCGAAAGTACTGACGAACTTTAAATATAACCCTCCATTACTTTGTGACAACGTTTTATTACAATTTTCTTAAGAATGCTCTCTGACTTTAAAAAAAACATCAAAATTAATAATCAATAAAAAATTTAATCATTTATGTATTTTAAAAAAAAGTTATACAAATTTGGAACTTGTATAAAATAGGTAGTTGAGATAGACATTACCTGCCAATGATTGTCATCCCACGATCCTATTGGTCGCGCAGTGAGCACGGGCCCCGCCCTCGGGTTCTCACAATGCCGTGAGTAAATACGTGGGTAGATTTTTTCAGTGAGGCACCTAACGCCAACTCAAACGCGGTGAATGGAGATCATACAATGATCCTTTATAGGTTACCAAGTTTCTTTTAATGCGTCATTGCCGTCAGTGCCCAGTGGGCTACTCCTGACACATATTATGCTTTGACGAGACTTCCTATCGCACCTACTCGATAGGGCAAAATATAATTATTCTCGATTTTAGTATATTTATCCAAAGGTTTTCCAAATAGTTTCTTACGAGAAGTCAACATGGTCCTGATAATCACATTTATTTACTCCCATATGCTGTATTTGTTTATAAGATTGCCAATTTCATAGTTCTGTTTTAAAAAAAACGCTACTAATTTTAGAAAAATCTTTGGTTAAATAACGAAAAACGCCCGCTTATATTGTACACAGGTTCCTATTTTTATAATTTTGTGGTAACCTACTGTTACGAGCTCTGTAGGTACCGTTTATGTTAAGTATGTAATGTTTTGTTTATGTTATGTTAAGTATGTTATGTTATGTTATGTTATCTTCGTGTCACCTGTTCCTGTTCTTCATTTTACTTAACTTAACTTCTCTTTATTTTTGTTATATTTATTATTTTTTAAATACCTGCATCAACTGTAAAGCGCCCCTGAGGAGATAGGTGTCTCACAAAAGAGGCGCTATACAAATTGTCCAATAAATTAATTAATTAATAGAAAGGTGCGAATAAGATGGATTTGAACTCAGGAAAATATAAAGCAATTTCTTTTCTATCGCAATTAGGGCCGGCACTGAGCCGAACTGGCGCTAGTAAAGACCTTAAGGGCGCCGTAATAAGTGTTAGGTGTTATCAGCGCATTGACTTATTGGCTCCTTGAAGCCTTGCAGTATGTATATGCGCACTAGGTTTAGAGAATAGAGACTAGACTCACTTTCAAACCGTACTAATCTCATTAATATTCCGCGTTAAAATCTAAATCATTGACACAAGTAAATATCTTCTTTTGGCCACCACATCTTGCCAAACTGGTATAATCATCAAAGAATAATGACTTTCTCTGTCACAATTTGCAGAGCGATAAGACTTGCAATGGATCAATCAATCTCCGGCCAACCTCCCCTCCTGAAGAACAGGGACACGGATTGTTCTTCTCCCCAAGCACCGAGCACTGACACACTGAAAGACTGGGTAGGTACTGCGATGTAATATTATTTATTACTATCTGTGTAGACTGCTTTTGACTGATAGGTATTCAATATCTATTACCTAAATTATATGAGCCTAGATTTAGCTCAAATTATATGGGCGGAATTGCCATATTTGCTAATGAAACGAACTAACTGGACGCAAAATCGTAAGAGGTGTAAGTAGCTAATTGTTTAGAAAATTTCCAAGTTGAGCGCGGAAATTCATTAATTTTGAATCCTTTATGTTAATTGCTAGCACATATTATATCAAATCATAATGTTAACTTATACCTGGACATATATTGTAAAATGTATGTCTAGGTTGAACTCTTGAGATCTTCGATAATATTTTGTGATTGTCAAAACAACTATTTGCGCACTTTTTACTACGCGAATGATCCTTGATTTTAAACATGTAATTCTACGGTAAATATTAGGGACTTAAGTACCTTTATGGAGTCGTAAATATAAATGCAGACTGTAGGGGTGACGTAAATGATTGGAAAGGCAATTGAATGTCTTTAATTAGAACCTACAACAAATATCGATTATTATTAATATATTAATCAATGTGAAATAGAAATGACCGATAACGATTAGGAATTGAACCCAGGGCCTATCCCTTGCCGGGGAAGTGCTCTGACCACTGATCTAATTCGATCATATTAATTAATGTTTTTTAAAACTCTTTCATACTTCGACTGAGAGCTACCAACATTATCGTATGATTGTAAGATACCACGCGATACAGTCTTAAATGATAAAATATTAGAATTTGAGGTTTTACTCATTAAGTTATTCCAACACTGAACAGATGTAAATCATAACTGATGTTATGATTTACATAATAATAAAGACAAGCAGTCCAATTGAAGTACGTCAATATTTAAATTGAAGTAAACATAAGGTTTTTACAATTTATATATTGGTGACTTATTCAATCAAAGTTTTCCTATATATTTTGGATTTATGGATACGTGTATCTTTCCCATTTCATGTTCTACTTTTTTTCATTGCACGAACCGTCAATGACGTATCAATGCTACAGATTTCACCCTAGATCCTGTGTATTCCGAGAAGGTATAATATCCCGTGTTTTCGTAAAAGGTTTGAATATATGGAAGAATTTCCTGCAATTAGCAAAATTATCATAATGTTTTACATGGAAATTTGAAATATAAATTGGAACTGAATTATTAGATTGATTGCTAGGAGTACCACGGTGAAGGCTTTCCCAATCTGCTTCTGCTATCATTTTAAATAATATGTTCTGATCCACATTTCCCACTGCCATTCGTTCACGTTCAACACCGAGCTAAAGCCCCGATAAAGAGCGGCCTTTTGCCCTCTTGGATCCAAAAGGATGAGAAGATTTCGATCCCTCCTACGCATAACTTACTGACAATCAACGTCCAAGCGATATTATGTAATTTTTTTTCTGTGTCCAAGTGATGTTGATTAAATTTATTTACTTTTCTATGTTAGTGGATAAAATGCACAAGAAATTGAATTTACGAAGCGAATCTATGTGTGTAAAGAAGAGTGTCTGTGGCGGCGATTATACAAATCTACAGTTTTATTCCGAAATTGAAAATTTTTGCACACTTGACTTTCCAAAAACGAGAAAGGTCACTGTCTACATCTGATTTCGAAAAACTATGGGGACTCCTGCTAGTGTGTTATAAAACTATGTTTGTCTAAAGTTAGGAATGAGCGATGAGTTATTATGAATTATGTGAGTGTCTTTGAACGTACATTTAGTACAAAGCATAGAAGTCAGTTGGAAGTTGGAAGGCGTCGCGTCATCGTAACGTCCTCCCCTCATTCCTGCGAAAGGAGGGTGTTTGTAGTGGTATGCAGGTGTGATTGCCGTTTCCCACGATTTAGGAACAATATTGTCCCTTTCAACCTTCGACTGCCAGTGGGGTGGCGGTCGGGCGGGGGGTGTGGGCCCCCTTCTTTAACGGGATAAAGGAGTATGAAGAAGACTAAGTAGGTACCCGCAGGGAGGTATGAAATACCTACATATTATGTAGGATTTAATTTATCGATAGGTAGGTAGTGATATTTGAGTTTCAGACATTCGCTATTCTCTGTTATTAGGATTAGTAAACCGTTAAAGTCAAAATGTAATTAAAATTAGTGAAATCACTATTTTTGATTAATCTTTAACACGATTACGTTATGAAAACCAAAAAAATAGCGTTGCTTAAATTGAAGCATTTCCTATCGTTTTGGTAGAGAAAAATATAAATAAAATTGTTAGTTACTTTATAAACAATAAAAGCGTTAACTACTAAAAAAATTTTTAGTAGTTAACAATTAGTTATTTAAAATCGACCGTCTCTGGATTCCGTTTTCCAAGCGATTTTTATGCCATATTCGTGGTAATATAAGGCACACTAATAATAAACACATTTTTGGCTTGTGTGTTCTTCATTCTACAGTCTTAACTGGAAAATTCGTACTTAGTAGTCAAATAAAATTTACGCACTTTGTTGAAAATAATATAGAAATCAAATTTGTCGTTTAATTTTATAGACATGACTACAAACCTATTATACTTTTTCAGTAAGTAGATAATTTGCATTTATTTATTCATAAATATGCTAAAATACTCGCCTGCTTCTTGCTTTGCTCCCCGAGTATGAGAATGTTCAGTTACTTTCTTGTAACATCATAAAATAAAATGGTAACATTTATCTATAAAATGTACACCAAACGAGTTGTTTACGTACTTTAGGTTCCAGATTGCAGTCTGCAGACTGATGATAGCTTACCTCCGACAGGGAGTTATGTTTCCGCACTGAAAGTTGAAGAATGTAAAAAGACTGAATACCGCAGACATGCGATTCATTAGGCGAATGTGTTGTCAATGCTTCGCAAAGAACGCAAAGCTCATGCTGGTATGAGCATGAAGACCAAATTAACGAAGAAAGCAGTGAAGGTATAATATTATAATGAATGGTAGAAGTCGAGGACGCCCGAGGAAGACACGGCACGATAAAGTAAACGAAATACTTGAGTCGGGCTTTGTCAAGGGTCAAAATAACAGAAGGGTGTGTATGAAACGATATATGAATGTGAAGGACCAATGAGTGTGTGACAATACCAAGTTGTTTGGCGGTTCATCTTTCTGCCTACCCGTGCCCAGAAAAGGTGTGATGATTAACATTAGTTTAAAAGTTTAAAAACCAACCTTAAAAAATAAGACAATAAGAAAATTTTAAGAATTGTAATCAAACATTTTAATATAAAATAAACCGTAGTTCTATTTTTTACCACCATGAAGCTCTCGGTATCGTAAGTAGCAGCTATAATAATGTTTTTCTTGAAAGAATCTCTGCGCCTCTGTAGACCGTGGATATATTACTGCCATCTAGCGTAAAGGTATCACACTACAGCAATGACAAACCTTGCGATCATTATCTACTGAATAAGTAGTTACCATTGCAAATACCTTTATAAACCGACCAGCAGAGTTCACTAAGTTACAATAATGAGTAGATAATAATTATTTATGGAAATCAAAAATAATAAAATTTCAGAAATATTTTTCCTTGTATCTAAAATTAAGAAAAAAATAATTGATAAAAAGGACAAGGAACTACTGATTAACCAACTCATCTGTTCAGGCGCCCAAACGACGAAGTAAAAAATTTTGCATCATTTTTTTTTTGCATTTATATCATCTTTGAAAGTTTGTTGGAAACATTTAAACGAGAAAATTTATCAGAAAAAATGTGTCTGTGTTTTTTTTAATCATGATCATATTGTAAAAAAGTTCTCATTGCAAATATCTTTATGGGGATATTTTTTTATCATCCTCCCGATAAGCTGTCAAATGCACTATACATGAGATAACATATATTTTAGATTTATTTAAAGTCCGCTTGAGTGTCCTACATATTAGGAACCCATGCATAATGGCTATGTATATATAAATGAGCCAATCTTTCTAGGCATTGCAAGTAGGTATATGTTTATCACAATGGATAGTTATCGAGAGAAAGGTGAAATACCCCCACAGGTTCATAATAGACAAATATAATACAAATAAAATTACATTTATTGTTTACAATTTTTCAAAATGTCCCATAAGTTATTTTTAGAGTGTAGCGACATTATTAATGGGTTGATTTAATAAATATGATATATTATGTACACCGAATTTAAGTTATGCTGGGTTCTCACCTTATGTAAATCAATGGTCTATTCGTAGAACAATGGTTGAACAGCATAGTCCGTGTAGTGTAGCCATTTCAGTTCAACATAATATTTCTAGGTTAAGGTTAAACGCGACGTGTGTTATTATCTACACGTTCCACACAATACTGTATCGATGATACAATCTAATTTTGAATGCCTTTCTTTAGAGAATTGAGTTTTTATACGGACAAAACTATTTATTCACATTCACACTGCATATGTACAGGCGCAAACAAAAAAATTGTCTTAATATCTTAAAGCATAACTTGCAAAAAGCGCATTTCAATAAAATGACTATATTAACACCATCTATGAACGCGTAGATTATCACAAACATCGCGTCTAACCTTAAACTATGAAATCAGTAACCTGTTTTCATACAAACCTTAACTGTACTGGCGCAGAAGGCAATTTTTAACAGGGGTAATGACCTTGTTCATCAAACCCTAAAAAAACTCATGTTTTGCCAGAATGATAAACGAATAGATAGTAAAATCCTGCCCATTTTACAAATAGTTTTACAACTTACTTAAGGTTAAACGCAACGCTCGTTGTATTCTACGTGTTCACAGATGGCGTTAATTAATTAATTTTGTTTAAATACGCTTTTGCAAGGTATTGCTTTACAGTATTAAAACAAATTATTTGTTTGCGCCCTCATATACGCAATATGAATATGAATAAATAGTTTTGTCCATATAAAAACTCAATTCTATCGAGAAAGGCATACAAATACAATATTGGATTGAATCATCGGTAAAATATTGTATTTGTGTGCCTTTCTCGAAAGAATTAAGTCTTTAAACGAACAAAATTATTGATTCATATTCATATTGCGTATATACGGGCGCAAACAAATGATTTGTCTTAATATTGTAAAGAAATACCTTGCAAAAGCGTATTTAAACAAAATTAATTAATTAACGCCATCTGTGAACACGTAGAATACAAAGAGGGTTGCGTTTAACCTTAACATCTGCAGCCCGAACACGTGTATACAATCTACTACCATTTGATTGTGTTCTAAATGCACTTATTGTTAGGATGTAATATCATGTATGCTGCATTATTTTTTGCATCTCATATCAGAGTGGAGATAGTAACAACGTTTCAAAGTTCAAAATTATAATACTATCTTTATTTAAAAAAGAAAACAAAATAAGCAATGTATCAATCAATATTCTATTTCTTAATAACATTTTGCACTTAAAATCGTAAAACAATTAAATTAATCTTTTGTTTATAATGAAGAATTCTATCAGAAATATTTTCAACAATTGTCTAAATTCTTTGCATTTTAGGTAGTACATTTTAAAATTGTGCACTTGTTATACATAGAAGAAACGTTAGATTTGGGGCTCAAGAAAACCGAATAAAATCTATGGTAAACACTTCATTGTTAGATTTTTATCATTGATCTTTTCTTCTCTTGCTTCTTTAGAGATTCTACTTTTGGCAGGAAATCGAAAAAACGATACAAAGCGGTTATTTGATCAACTTTCTGTTGTTTGTAGAATCTTTAACTAAGCCGAGAACAGGATAGTACTTCGCCCACTTTTTTACGATCCATTCTCCTAAACATAATGTACTTAAAATCATTGGTTTGCTGACTCTTAGGACTGTTTCACAGAATTTGGAGAATTCATCATATTTCTAAGGTGATTTTCAATTTCTGTTATTATTTCACTTTTGTGAAACAACTGGCCAATAAAGATGTAATAACAGAACTTGAATAGAGCTTGAAAATCAACTTTGAAATTTGATGAATTGTTCAAATTCGTCAGTCACCTTAGCATTTCAAAAAAAGATCATGTGAATTATTTCTTCTGGAAATTTTCCGCCAATCCAACTTTACTTTCAGTTGGTATAACAATAATCAAAGTTTTAATCAATATATTTTTCTCTTTTTTTATTATTATTATTTTTTATTTAGTAAAAGATTATACATTTATATACATTATTTAAGAAATGTTTTGACTGCCCAACTAGGAGGATTCCCGTTTTAGGACAGTCAAATTAGGATGAGTATTAACATTTTGATAAGTATAGTGTTAAAATAATAGGTATATGTACTTTTAACTGGTGCCTAAGCTTACTAAGATATTTTGTATAAATATGAATAACAAAGAGAAGAAATAGAATAAAATAAAATATCCACGTTAGTTTGCAAAATGACTAAAATACATTGATGTATTATATTTCTTTGTTACCTTCAATTGACATCTAATACCCCCAACGGTTTAACAAAAACTATTGAGTCAGGTCTTTCGGTGAAGGATTCTTTAGTGCAAATAATGATGAAGGTGTTTTTTTTTATAATTTGTGGTATTTATTTTGTCATTGTAGGTTTTAACCTTTTGAACGCGTTAATTTGCTCCGTTTTATCTATACCCGTACGCGGTACATATTTTCAAATACCTATGCACGCAATTAAATGTCAAATTATAGCATTCTGGCATGATTTATTGGACTATATAGACAGAACAGATTATTCTCCACAATATGATAACAAATCCTCGTGTGTCAACACTCTTGGATGTTTATAAAAACAAAAACATAAAATTTCATACAAAGACGTACCGTATCTTTTGAATGTGGTCCCGCCATTCGCTCGGCGTGTGTGTAATTAGGCCACTGCGTTGATAGACACAAGTGGAACACCATGAGCACTTATCATTTTTTGTTATGAAAACTTTTTCTAAAACTGGACACGTAAATTTTATGTCACAAAATAATAACAAAATTGAACTAACGCCATCCGTTGACAAAATTGTAAACTATGGCACTCGAAGGCGCGAAGAGGCTCACTTGATTATCGATGTTTTTAAATGAAACACAAATTTATTTTCGAGAAATTCTTGTAGATGTCAGCATCGTGATAGTTCTACAAATGTTCAAGCGAGCGGGAAATAAATTTATGTCAAAAGACCGCTGGAATATCGGCATTCAAAGTTTCCGTATCAACTGTTGATACGGCCGCGTGTGAGTATGGACTTTTTGCCGTAACAACAGTTGATAGGGCCGCGTGCATAGAGTTAAACATGTTTGTAGAATCATAACGTAGGTCTTCAGAAGTCTAAGATGTACCTGTAGTGTATACTTCCGCAGGATATGCTATGTCTGCGTGGGTTCCAAAAACTTTAGAGGCTTCATAGATATAAGTAAATGGTGGATCTTCCCTTACATAATCGATGGCTACAGCCGCAGTGCTTGGCACCATTTCATCATGGGCATGAGAATTTTCCTGACCTGGGGGCCTACTCTGTATCTTTTGAAACTTTCCTGCTGCCGGTTTAGTCAAGTCACAAACCCGTACTAACCTTTCCCTTACGGTGTTAAAAAATTCCTCACCCTCCGGTGTAATTACTTAATGCAATACATAAATGTATTGCGGAGGAATACTTAAAATTTGAACTCTGTGTATAGTTTATTTAGAGATATTTTATTAATTAGAGACGATATTCACTCAATTGACAGCACCGGTAAGGAAAGGTGTGATGTATAGTAATAAGTTGGGTATTCAAGCGATAGATGGCACTAGTCAGAAAGTTTACTCTATTAAATGCTATTTAGATACATGAAAGTTATTGACAGTCATAATAATGTAATATAATTTTTTTTAGAGTACACTCAGAAGCTGTACTAAATCTAGTCAGTGGGCGGACTGTCAATTGACGTAGCCATGATGCTCTGATATCGTTTATTGGTGCTGCTGGCGGTCCACCATCATTCTTCTTTCATGAATATCTCGGCTACCATCCTTGAAACATTATTAAAAGTCAATTAGTACACATGAGTCAGTAGAACCTATTACTTGATCATATTTAACCTTTCAGGCTAATTTGATCAGTTTTGCTTACAAACAGGTATTACCCATACCCCACAGTCAATTTGTTCGCTTTTGGGAATAGCTCATATAACCTTGTAGAAATTGTTGTCTTCCTTACATGCATGGTGAGAAATATGATCTAAAAGGTGTTAGAAAGAGAAAACACCATCCTTTGTATTCAAATCTAGATGTTAACCACAGAAGAATTGATATGTATACTTCTATGATCCAGATGCTCCGACCGCAATTTGAGAAAAATATGTGAAACTCTGTGAATTTATTATTAACTATTTTTTTTATGAATGACAAAAAAGTGAGCTGACAATAATGTTTATTATCTCTCAAATTCTCTGACCATCTGACAGCATTTTACGAAATATGTATATAGTCAAAATTAATTAGATTATTACCATAAGAAAAAGATCCCAACCTTTAGGCTAGCTGACATTTCATGTTTTCAAATCGTGCTTGGAGCTGTTTGAAAGAAATGTATAGTGACCCAACTATATTAAATTCAGTTGCGAAGGTGTGCCATGTTGCCTCTCGCTGGTTGAAGCTGACTGTTTTTTTGCTGGTGAGAATATGTCTGTATTTTCTTACCAGCAATTCCAATCGATCTCAGTTGCAGAAAAATTGGGTTGTTTCCTAAAACCATATTTTAATATTTATAAGTTATAAGATCGTAACAAGGTATCTCTGATGTGAACTTAAATATGTACATAAAACCACCTAAAACATAATAATTAGGATAAAAATATAGAAACCCATCAATCATGTTTCTTGTGGATATTTTTTTGCACACATTAAGGTATGTTAAAAAACAAAGGGCCAATTGGAAACATAGAGATAACACGTTTAGCTTCAGTTAGTTACAAGAGCACGCCGAGTACGTCTCCAGCAATAAACATGTTCGCTAAGATACTGCGCATAAGTCGTTATTATTTTGACGTGGAAAACTCGGCTGCGTTCACAGAGTATTTAAAGTTGGCATGACAAAGTTGGCAGACAAACTCAGTGCTCCTGATGGTGGTTAGCCACTGACCACTTCATCCGTTGAGCTGTCGAAAGGAGATTGGCGACATTCACAGTTGCATCAACCCCCTTCCCACTTCCAGTGCGAGAAAAATCTTTTACAGGACTCTATTTGTATACCTTCCTCGATGTTTGACATGAAAACACTACACTTCAAGTAAAACCTTATTGAAATGGCAGAAAGCACATGTAATATTTAATTCTCAAAGCCTAAAGAGTCTTAAATGCTCCAGTCTTAAAATAAATATCAAACTTTTGCCACTAATCTTCTAATAAATGTAATATCAATAGTAATGGAGGGTAAAATAGCTAATGTAAAATCATGTAATGTCCAGTGTTTAGAGACTCTGCGTGCAAAGTTTGTAAACTTTCTATTATAAGAGAATAAAGTTTATCTGAAGTGACCTGCCTGGGAAGTATGAGTTCTGTATCTCGGAATAATTTGTACAGCGCCCTTGAGGGGATTTTTCACAAAAAACGGCGCTAAGCAAAAATTACAAATAATGCATAGGTAAACAAAAACCAAAGGATTACCCCCGTATACGGTTACAACAATGTGCATTTATTCACAAATTTGATCATTATTATGACAAGTAAAGATAACAGTATATACTTTAAAATACTTACAGTTATATTTTAGGATCCATTAAAAGTTTTGAATAAAATCGAGAAGCCTAATGAGCCCAAGCAATCACAACAACATCACAAAACTGTCAATGAATGGCGCGAAATAACTTTTGACGAGTGCTGCCAGCGTAAAAAATAATCGCTAATCTCGTAAAAAAACAATTCTCCGAAATAAATGTAAGGAAAAATGTGATTCGGAGAGGAACAATCAAAGGAATTATTTAAAAATAATAAAAGGTCATTTTTTTGATTTTTAATTGTCCGGTCCGTGAATTCGATAGGACACAAAGGATTTCATCTCACCAAGGCATCCAAGATTGTTATTTATTATTTCATTTTTGTTCATTGTTTTTTATGATAATTATGTCCCCAAGCTCTTGCGGTCCGGGACAGAGATGTTAAACCATTGGGACACTTGACGTAGTATTAGGTTTACTAGGAATTTCAGTTTGTAGGACTCACACGCACGTTTGGTAAGAAAAGGTTGCGAGGCACTGAACTCGAATAGTATTCGAGGTGTTGAAAGACATGGGTCATGTTTAAGAATTGGTCCCATGTGATCATTGTTTTGGTGCGCTAGATGAAGACATTCACAACATCAGTAATAATAAAAAATAAAACGAAACATGAGAATAATTGCATATTTTTTTAGAGTTCATCTTGAAGGCAAAGCGTAGCGTGTTTGAGAAGAACCGAGAGAACTCCATAGCTGTTATAGTTTTAAGTGATTTATTGTGATAGAATAAATATAAAAATAAGGGTTCAGAGACAGATCCGTCTTCAGAACCAACTCCAGCGTTTACAACGTCTTCTGATGAACCGCGTGAAGAGTTAGAAGCTGAAGGAAGTAAAGATTTTGCTACTGCTCCATCTGCTGTAACTGAACCGACTGAATAAGAGGTAGTTTAAGGAAAGAAAGTTATAGAGCTTCCCAAGAGGACGAAGGCTGTGGACGTGGACTTGATCGTTATATGTCTCGCCAGTGTTAATGCCTGCCGGTGGTACAAAGAGGTTTTGAATCCGTAGTGTCACAGTCGGGTCATCAACTCACGACTCATCTATATAATGTGTCGAAAAATCATTTTAACTTCATAATATTGTCTAGATTACAACATTAGCTAAGTAATTGGTTCAAAAATATAAAAGATAATTTTGAAATTATAAAAAAGCGTTTTTATTTTAAATACCTACGTAATTTATTTTAATTTTAAATATATAATTTTTAGGTATATTATTTTTTTTTAAATATTTGTACGTTTTTAAAATTGTGAATAAGCAGATTTTATTAATTTATTCGGAATACAAAAAAAAAACAAAGCTCCTTAAATTCTAAATTTAAGATAAAACCCTAATTTCATTCCATTTCGTTCATTTTTCCTTTTTTTATTTCTCACATTTCTATTTATTGCAAAATTCAAAATTAATAAAAATCTTTCAGTTATTTATTTCAATTTCTTTTATTTTCTTTTCATTAATTTATTTATATAAATTTCATAATTTTTTTCTACTCATTTCCTCAAGGTGAATGTTGTAAAAAATCTACTTGGTTATGCGATGATGCATTAACGTAACTATTCATATTTATTGCGACATTTTTTCTGATGTGCCTACATGCTTACGAAACTTTTTTTGCAGCAAAAATAAACAACCTCTCTCCTTGACGTTCGCTCGTAGACAGACTAAATATTATTCAATAGGCTTTTTATAAATTATAAAAATTGTGAAAGGTTTAGACATCAATGATGTTGTTACAATGTATATGTTAATAATTTCCTGTATTTAGGATGAAAGCATATAATAGAACTTTAGGCCATTTTTAGAGTTTTTGTTAATATTTATGATGTAATTGTTTTAAACACTGTTACACATTTTCATCCCCCGAGGTATCAAAAACATGTAATTTAAAACCTAATTTTATTTTGTTGTTAACAAAATATAATGGTCGAAACTTTGCATAGAAACACATTATTGAATTTAGCTCTTCATAAAGCTTTGCACATAAAGTGTTTAGACCGCTGGTATGTAGAAGATTATAAAAAAAATCTAAACCAATCAGATGACCAGATCTGAATAACCAGTTACCTTCAGCCTCATAATAACCCCTGATTGGAATACCATAGTATCACTGGCTCCAGATGATTGGGAGCAGTTGGGGCTCTTACGTTATTCACATAAGTGGAAAATATGTTAGTAATTAACCATGCATTTGTTTTTAAATGTTTAAAATTATGGCCGACCAGGTATTTTAATGTAAATACCAAAACTAAATAATTAATTATAATAACTAACTGCTTAGGCATGTTGCAAAACTGAAAGAAATGTGAAGGCCGGAGGGGTAGGAAGAGGTAAGAGGGGTAGTA
This sequence comes from Hesperophylax consimilis, assembly GCF_061612785.1. Taxonomy (NCBI): domain Eukaryota; kingdom Metazoa; phylum Arthropoda; class Insecta; order Trichoptera; family Limnephilidae; genus Hesperophylax; species Hesperophylax consimilis. The sequence goes on from NC_142858.1 coordinate 8,919,104, forward strand.
CCTAACTGGCCATTCACATCTAGTTACTAAACATTTACAGATCATTTGGTTTCAGGAGGGTGGGCTGTATGATATTTAGTGTATCTTCTAGAAACTAGGCGTAAACTTATACAAGATAAATGTGCGAAGGTCTATTCTTATTTGCACTGGGATTTTGTATACATTTTACAGGGATTTAAGCCCACCACCTCTGGGACAAGGATTATTCCGCTCTACCACGGATTCCACTATTTTACTCAGATTATTTTATCTTCCAATCGAATTTCTAATACTAACAAACACATGAGACGAGGAAAAAAATTAAATAAGACACCCCTTTAGAAAAAAACCCTTAGTCAAAATTCAATGATAAAATAAAAATAAAATTCAATTCAGAGAAACGAAGATATTTGGCGAATTACCTGAAAAAATAAAATTACAATAACGAAACACATAAATAACGAAATTATGTGATTTATTCTAAAAGAATGTTTTTTTTAAATGGCGTATGATTGTGATACTGATTATTTAATAAAATATGTGTAAGGATTTTATTAGATTGGCACACACTTCTTGCCTCATTCACATTCATACACCGTCTCATACATACTCTTCTATTATTCTGACTCTTCACATGGCCCGACTCGAGTATCTGATTCACTTGATCGTGCCATGTCTTCCTCGGGCGTCCCCGATTTCTGATACCATTTGCATCATATTTCCTCCTTACACTCCTTTCTTCGCTCTATATGCACAAACCACCTAAGCGTCCCTTTTTTAATCTTTCTCATTACGCTTACATCGGCCTTGCACTCTTTGCTGATCTCCACTTTCTGCACACGATCATACATGGTTTTACTACACATAATAGTTTTACTATCTATAGTCAGTGATAATAAAGATCACTATAGACATATACTATATGCTTCTACAGTGCCCTTGAGGCGATTTCGCTCAAAAACGGCGCTATAAAAATCATCCAAATATTATTATTATTATTATTATACGCCTCAGGGATCTCATTTCAACAGAATTCAATCTACTTTCATCCTTTCTTTGCCAGTTCCATGCCTCACTTCCATACATCAGGGTAGGTACCAGCACTTCATTGTGGACTGCTAACTTCGCTTCTTTGGACAATTTTTTGTCAATATGTTGATTGTACATTATAGGTTAAAAAGTTATTTTTATTGATGCCATTGGTTGTGTATATTACATGTTTTGGAATGATTATTTTTTTTTAATATTATGATGTTATAGTTTGTTTTACTTGTACTTAAAGTTATAATATTAATTACACCATGCATAAAAAGAACAATCACATTCGAACGAAGTGATCGATATTTTAAGTGTACTTTTGAACCGCAGGGTGTTACTTTTTAGACAGATGTAATATTTATTGTATTACAACTTATACTACAATTTGTATAAAATTGGTAAACTGATTACATTAAATATTCCCTAATATTTTTTTTTTTTTTTTTTACAGTAATACCGCACAAGAGTCCCAACTGCTCCCGTCTGGAGCCAGTGAGACTATGGCATCCCCAATTGGGGTATGTTGTGAGGCTGAGGGTATTGGGGAGGGGAGGGAGATGGGGAAGAGGAAGGTGGGGAAGTACCTGGCTATTCAGATCTGGTCACCAAACACGGCTAAAGCCATTTCAAGCAACGTTTCAATTCTGAATGGTGGTCTTACACCAGGGCGATACTGAGAGTATCTTCCACTCTGGAACGTGCCGCAAATATACTATATATTATTTTAAATTAATTAATTGTGAAATAACACAAATTAATCAAATAAAATTTATTTGCGCACGCCGGGTTCGAACCCGCGACCTTCGGATCTGTAGTCAAAAGCGTATACCACTAGACCACGCCGGCCATTATTTAGGTAATCTAGTTAATTTAATAATCATTAATAATCTTGATGGAAAAGAACTTAAATCTTAACTAATAAAACCTGTTGGTAGCAGATGCACTTGCTATCAAATTAATAATTGAAATGTAGTTTACTGCATTTAGTCCTCCACAAATGCACCTGCATTTACATTTACATTTATTTTTCTTTCAATATCTCTGTTTGTTTATCTTGTAAAATATCGTAAAGTGAGGTGGGGCAAAATTTGTGTTAATTCAATCTGTAAGTTATTTGTTAAATGTTTCATCCAGATTGCATGGAAGACGGAAGTTTTTGTTATTTTTAATTATCAACGCCATTCTACACGATTTTAAGATTTTACTTGAGTGCATGATATACAACGAAACTCAACACGGTGACAATCAACGCAATCTTTCAAAAGTTATATGAACTTGTTAAAACCGTCAAAAAACCAACCGATAAACCTGACCTATTTAACCTAGTTTTTTTCTTCAGATTTTACTTGAGTGCATTATACCTATGCTACGAAACTCAACACGGTGAAAATCAACGCAATCTTTCATAAATTATATGAACTTGTTAAAACCGTCAAAAAACCAACCGATAAACCTGATCTATTTAACCTAGTTTTTTTTTCATCACTTTATAGCACTTTTCATAAATGTATTGATTTATTAATGTGTTGAGTTGTCCAGTTACCAAAAGTATGATATAGTATCTCTTATGGGGTAAACATGCACTAAACGCGTTTAAAGATTAATTTAATTATTTTTATGAAAATACAATTTTTGAAAGTTATACTTTAAAATATTAAGACGAATTATTTGTTTTGCAATATGAATATGCATAAATAGTTTTTTCCACACACAAACTCAATCCTTTTAAAAAGGCATACAAATACAATATTGGATTGAATCACCGACAAAGTATTTATGATAAAACACAGCGCCCTTGAGGTGATTTGCACAAAAACGGCGCTATATAAATCATCCAAATATTAATATTACTATCAAATAATTAATCTTAATATTTTAATGGATAACCTGCACAAATTGTTTCTTTCCTAAAATAATAAAATTATCGCCATCTATGAACGAGGAGATTATGAATTATTTTAAGTTTACCCATAAGGTGAATTTATTTCCAAGTGTATGAGGTAGTTAGTCTCGGATTGATTGGTGCAAAATAACACGTTTTGCTAGCTCCATAAGGTAGGTACTAAAGTGAATAATTATGAACTAATTATTTTATGGTGTATTTAATAAGAATCTATTTGTTGAATTGGATTCCAAGGCAACCCAGGATAATGGCAATTCAACACATTTTTGAAAAGTGACAAAGTCGTTATTAAAATTGATGAAGAAAAGGTATATAAACCAAACCCGATTTAAACTAAATTTATTTCATCAATATTCAAGACTATCACTTTTCAATAGTGTATTGAATTGTCACTGTCACATTGTTGAATCGGTACCTACGTGTAGTTTTATTTATTTGGTGATTTTCTCGACTACCATACTAGGCTAATGCCCGTATTATGGTAGTTTGAAGTAAATAAATCGTACAAAAATTCAACGTACAATGCTTCTCTGCATCAACTAACTAACTAACCATCAAGCCGTTTCCCCGCAGGGGTAGGCAGAGAGGACGGACCGCCAAACAACTCGGTCTTGGCAAACACTCCTTGCCTCATTCACATCCATACATCGTCTCATACATTAACTAACTAACTAACTAACGATCACGCCGTTTCCCCGCAGGGGTAGGCAGAGAGGACGGACCGCCAAACAACTCGGTCTTGGCAAACACTCCTTGCCTCATTCACATCCATACATCGTCTCATACATTAACTAACTAACTAACTAACGATCACGCCGTTTCCCCGCAGGGGTAGGCAGAGAGGACGGACCGCCAAACAACTCGGTCTTGGCACACACTTCTTGCCTCATTTACATTCATACCTCATCTCATACATACTCTTCTATTATTCTGACTCTTGACATGGCCCGAATCGAGTATCTGATTCACTCGATCGTGCCATGTCTTCCTCGGGCGTCCCCGACTTCTGCTACCATTCGCATTTGCATCATATATCCTCCTTACACTCCTGTTCTTATATACTTTCATCCTTTCTTTGCCAGTTCCATGCCTCACTTCCATACATCAAGGTAGGTACCAGCACTCCGTTGTGGACTGCTAACTTCGCTTGTTTGGACAATTTTTTGTTAGCGCCAACTGCGTTCCCTGCATTTACCCTTATTCTATATCTATGTCAGCCTTCCCATCTCTCGTAAATACATGCTCTTCTATTATTCTGACTCTTGACATGGCCATACTTTTCACTTGATCGTGCTATGTCTTCCTCGGCGTCCCCGACTTCTGCTACCATTCAATATACTAGGATATAACTATTAGAATAATTTTAACATTGAATGAAGAAATGACCTTATTAATTCATCTCGTCTCTACTTTATACTTACTTGCCTTGACAATGTGACTTTTTTCCTGTTAATAAGTATTTCCTTGATATCAACAATGTTTTCCTTGTGTTTGTTAAACATCTCGTAGTTTGTTTGTACTTACATCATTTGCTATTGCATTTTTTAACCTTTTCTGAAACTTATTACTGTATTGGCAGTTGGCAATGTATAATCCTTTAAAAGACTTTCAGAAAAATATACTGTTGCTGTATTCTCGACCATATTACGTTATTTTCTTAGCATATTACATAATTTAAAATATATTTATATATATACATTTGTGGATGCTGTGGTTTGGGAAAATACATATAAGGCATTAAAAATAAAACTAATTTTATTCCTATAATATGTTTATTTAAGTTCATTCCAAACAGTTAACGCAATATAAATAATACATAATGCTGTTCATCCATAGAACAACTCATTCCATTATTCGGGTCCTACGGCGATAGTCTCTGTCCGTGATATATAGTATCCTAATGATTATGGTTTATTATTATATTTGATAAATATGGATAACTTGATAAGTTTTAATATTAGGGTTCATAATTGTAAAGGTATTTATTAGAAATTCGGTAATTTCCCTTTCAATTCAAAATGTGTTGAAGAGCCTTCTTGACTTGTAATCAAACGTTATTTTGGTTGTGATTTATAATTTGAGAGAGTTTGAATATCGCAAGTAGTATTCAAAATAAGTTTCGTTTACTTATTTGAACACTATTTTCGATGTTTTCAAATGATACGAAAGTTTTCTGGGCAATGGTTATTTCCTACGTGAGTTTCGAGAATCCAGAATCAGAATAAGTTATTTTCAATAAAAACAAGCCACCCTCCATCCGATAATACAACAGGTGTTTAATAAGGATTCGAAGTTTTTTTAATCATTGTTTTCATCCCAAAAAACAAAATAAATACTTTTTAAATAATGTTTTTTAAATTTTATCCCAAAGGATCTTTTATCATATTGGGATGCTTAGATGACATTATTTTTTCAATGACTAAAAATAAAAGTGTATAAAGATTTCCAATCTCTCTAAAATTACCCTTGTATTTGATTTTAAATAACATGTCACTTGTCGCTCACAGGCTTTCATAAATAAAAGTTTTGAAAATGGGAAAAATAATATTGGGTTTTTTGGTATATCTTAAATCTACCACTCTTCGTGTCGAATTGTCAGATATTTATAATAATTCACAATTCGTTGATTCCACAGAAGAAGTTAAAAAACGGAATCATTTTATTGATATTCTTATATCTATCACTCTCAAAGTTGAATTTTTCCGATGTTCATGTTAATGTGACGTAGCAGAAGAAAACTTTTAAATTTAAAAATATTTACTTCTCAAAGGGAGTGAATTTAAACACATCTGTACTTCTTTCGTTTAAAATGAATAACTTAAAATTCAATTACATATTCTCTTCTTTAAGTTCGAATTGTTCGGATATTTAAAATAATTCACATATCAAAGATTAATTGAAAGTCTTTAAAGTATACATAAGTATAACTTCATAAAGGAGACTGTTAAAAATATTTCAGCGGAAAATCATTATTCCGCGCTCTTGCACCTCTTAATACTAATAAATAGACACTTTTAAAGATAAATAATAAGAAGATGTGAATGTAAGTAGACTCTAAATTCTACGGAAAAGTAATTCTCAAACATAATTTATTCTTTAAGAAAATTACACATTTTTATTTGACTGCACGCGCACAGGATATTTTGTAATTACAATATATGACAGTCCCATGATGATTGTCAGTAATATAGTTTGTCGTAACGTAAAGAAGTTATCCAACCATCTACCTTCTTATCTAAAGCAATATAAGCAAGCTAACCTCCGTCCGAAAGTCTTGGGTGTTTTAAAGGGTCCGAATATTGTACACTGCCCAAATTCTGTTGACGAATAAATTGAATATCAAAAGTCAAAGCGATTGATCTTAGCATGGAAGACAAACGGATATCATGTTGCTTTCGTAAACGGAATGTAAGCATTCCCAATGAGTATGTTTTATTTAAAAGAGAGGCCATACGCAATGGTCACGTCAAACTCCACACTACCTCCACCCTGTCAGGCCACTTGTCACTGGTCCAGGTGTCTCGTCACAGCCGGCAATATTTGTCACCCAAGCGGTAATGCCCCTTTACTGCCATCAAGGCGATTGTTCTTGCCAATACAGTTTTGAACAAATATTCAAATGAGCTAGCTACTACACCCCCTTAAAAGGGAGAAGAATCTAACCGACACATCAGACTGCTACTTTGAATCGTGTCCGGAAACCCCGGCAACAATCTCGGCGTGCAACCTGTGCTAGACGGTTAGGTGCTAATCAAATATCTTCGCGACATTGTTACTGAATTCACTCGATCTTGACCGAGTTCCTAGCTCACTCAAATCGTGTTCACATCTTTATGGACGAGATCGCATCTTGCGCATAAGCCGGTTGCCTAGGAGCCATTGGAGCCAGTGATGGTGGCACTAATCCTAGCCTAAAACCCTATGGAAATGATGACTCTCGAAACAATTTCACCTAGAATGGTTTTTCCGTCGGTGCATCGTAAGCTTGTCTGCGCCCTTAATCGAAACGGTCAATAGATACTAATCCATTGCGGGATCCTCTACCCACAAATAATGATCAAGTATAGATTGATACTGTAAGGTACTGGACCGTGTTTTATTTTAAGTTTCATACTGGCTGATAACCCCGAGAGAGTGGTTTTTCTCCACTCCACTGTGAGTCAGAATGTGTCTCTTAAACTGGATTTATCTGAATATGTGACTATTTAAATTAGGCCTTGGTGAATATGAATAGTTACAGTTGGAACAAGAGAATCAGGAACCGGTTCCAAAAGTAACTGGAAAATGAACCTATTCCTTATTATCCCTACGGCATCCATGGATGACGCATCCTGATGATTGTGACAGTCGTCCTGAACATAGAGCTACGATTAGAGGCGCTACTGCATACTAATGTCTCGTCGAAACTTGTTCCACTATTAGAACGCGATAAGCGGTGCGCGTCGAACTGCGATTTCTAGGCGGGCATTATTATGCACAAAATATTTTCGTATTTTTCGTGTAATTATAGGAACTTTAATGGCCGCGGGTTGGCCGGCCCTGTTATAACAAATAATAAAATAAATCTTCTAAAATGTAATTTCTGTCCCTGCACCATTGGCGTGCCGCGATCCTTTATACGGCCGAGGAGTTATTACAACTTGAATTTACTTGTACCATCTTGATGACGTATATGTTTTTTTTTTTAATTTAATTAAAATCAAATATAATTATTGAGTCTGCAAGTATTTTTTTAGTTTTTGTTATGGTTACAGCTGTTTCGGCTTTCAAGGCCATTTTAAAACTGTCTTTGTTTGAAAAAGTTTGAAAATGGCCTTGAAAGCCGAAACAGCTGTAACATCAACAAAAACCAAAAAAAACACTTGCAGAACTTAATAATTATATTATTAAATTTGATTTTAATTAAATAAAAAAAAAATAAATTAAATGGAGTTCTACGAATTAAACACAAAAACAATAAATACGTTTATGGTACTTGGCTGTAGTGCAAGTCACAGCACAGTCAGCAACGTACGATACAAACATTTAATCATTCTTTAAAATCTTATTATGATGTAGGTTTCGGCTTTTCAGTTTTTAAATCGTAGATGCGTACTAATAGAGGCCGATTAAATATCACGAAAAATGTGAGTATTTTCGATATATTCATATACGCTGTTGATATGCCTGTTGTGGGAATTGACAAGAATGTTCGAGAAAACATTTATTTCACTCTTCCCATCATACTGCCAATTGATTTGTATCCAATATGGGTTAAAGTTTACGATTTTGCAGAAATTCCGTGATTTAAATAATGCTCATCAAAGATAATAATGGATACAAGTTCAATATTTTACCCGGTGGTGACGTTTCTAATCAAATTTAAAAGCAGTAAAAAGCAGTTGAGGCCCATGTAATCTTGATAACAGATACGAATAAACGTCACACGTGACACTTTTTTCAACATCTGAATCATTGGCGAGCCACGCCCCCTAAAACGTGACGATCTTGAAATAAACACTAATCCATTACAGAACGTTGTTTCTAATCTAAGTCTTTCCTCCTACGCAATCAAGGAACGGCAAAATGCCGAGCAAGATAGGTACTCAATGTACTATTTTCTGGAATCGAGCCAATATCTTAAGTTTTGAGCTAACTAAATGAAATCCTAATCCTCTTCCGAAAAATATCAAAAATAATCTAATCAATAATTTGCAAAGCTAAATCTACTCGACTTTATCGTTGCGTTGTTACAACAAAGAGTTAACATGGTGTTACCAATATCATTTAGAATACGACGGAAGCATGATTCCCATTAGCTAGGCCACGCTCCCAGTAACATGGTGTGTCAAGATATTATATTCTTAGATAGCATTAAATTGTGAGCGATATAGACTACAGGAGCAGTGGCAGCTGTTGACTTTTTGAGGCTCAGAAGATTCAGATTGAAAAACATTCAAAAAAATTATATATCTGTCTAAATTTAAAAATCTAACGGTTACGCGCGAACAATAATTTTCAGTACTGTTTTTTTTTTTAATTTTAATCTTCACTCAAAAAATACCGACAAATTGTTTTCACTCGCATAAGTAATCAATATATTTCAAACTTGACTTTCCCCTGACCATGAGCGTGGACAATAGCCAACGGACTCAATATGCGATGACAGACCTCTGATCCGAGGGATGCCTCCCATCCTTGGGACACCGAATTCAACGCTCACTTATCCATATCCTAGAAAATGCACTTTGGTGCGTAAGTTTGATAATGTTGCTCTTTTGCGGGTTTTTGGTTAATGGGACTCCTTTGTCGTCAAATTGTAATGAATTATACGCGTTACTGCAAAGTTAACATTTTATTGAATTTTTTTTGTTCAATTTCACGAAGAAATTCCGAATAAGTTGAAGATTATTGTAATCTTTGAAGTAATAAAATAATAAAAAATGTGAGGAAACGAGATATACAAGGTAAGTACAATTTTTTTGCTTCTCTATACTTCACGGAGAAATCCTGTGATTGAACTAACGTAAAACGAAATGATTTGAGTACCACTGGTAGCAACCCGAAGTGCCCCTGTCCACGGGCATAGACCCAACAGTCCCAGCAGGGTCTGATGGTCTGCCAGCGCGAGCACCAGAGCTCTGATCCAAGTGATGCCTACCATTATTAGGACACGTAGCGACCCGAAGTTACTTTTGGCGATGAGGCGTGCAGTCAAATTAAAATATATCCACATATCTTAAGTCATCATACTATGAGAGGTTATAATTTTAATTAAATCAACTACGTCTTAACTAATAACATTTATGTTTTTAAAATCTTAGCCTAAAAGCAACCGGAAAAATGAAATGTTTTGACTTTACTGGCGATTGCGGCGCGTCCCTGAAAGAAAAAAAAACAGTTGTCAAAAACAAAGAAACACAATGAAATAATTTTGAAGATTAGTAAAAATTTAATACACGCTTCATGGTGGCTATTGGCGAGTCGTCTCTAAAATAGAGAGTTTTGCATTTTAGGATGATTTGTAATACATAATTGAGTAAGGGATATTTTAACCCAAAACATCTTCAGACTGGTTCTAAATATTTACGTGTTGCCCCAACTTTGTTTGTAGCTGAAAATAAATCAGTTATTCCACATACAGACGCGTACGCACTTTTTGGGGTCTGAGTTCATCGGGTGTCTGTCACTTCCACGCGACTTTACCATGTCAAATAGCTATCAAAGAAATGCAAATAGAATTGTTATTTGTGGGTATTGTTATTTCTTCAATGTAGAATATCGATAGTAAACTGTTTGATCAAATCAACATTATGCTATATTTGAACATACGAACAAAAGTTTTCTAAAATACTAAAAATCTTGATCAGAATTTATTATTAAATTCAGTTTCTAGGTATTTTCATTACATTAAGAGAATTTCCATAATCCATGAATTGTTTTTATTTTTTTCACATTATTTTTTAAAAGACATTTTTATATAGGTGTGCACAATATATTATGCACTTAAATATTCCTACATAAGTAGGAACATGTAAGTATAATATATAGGTAAATATTTAAAGCAAATGTAAGTAATGGGTTCTCACTGAGGCGGTGTTTGTTTGGGTAATATTACCAAAAATAAGTATTATTAGGATCAATTATTTATTTTTAAAGTAATTTATTGGTTTTGTATATAATTTGAGTTAAGGCAAGCTAAGCAAAAACACAATATGCATGAATTTACGAGTATGTATGTAGAACTCATGATTTAATGCAAAAAACAACAAGCAATTGTTTTCAGACACTCGTATTACAAGCTCGAAAAATGGTGAATCTGCATCATCTAGATTCTAGAGAACCCAAAAAACTATTTATTTCCTTTTTTATTTTTTTTTCTCCATTTTTTTGCAATTAAATTTCAATTAAACTTCAACGTATTTTAAAAGAATTTAAACAGCTTATATTAACCCCCTAGCGACATATATTTTTCAAAATTTACCTAAAAAAATCTCTACATCTCTCGATTTACTCGAATACCAAAGCTCAAATCAAAACATTTTAATCCAAAAATCAACTCCAAATGTTATGCAGATTCACCACTTTCATGTTTGTTTTACCTACAAATTTCTGGGCACCGTGCATAATGGAAATGTTGACGTTTCAGTATGTAAGTGCAACTTTGTATTTTATAATAATAGTCAATTTACACGGCACAGTTTTGTAGATATCGCATCCAGTAGAATCATCTTTTCAAGAATAACATAGTTTCCAGGTATGTCGATTCCTCCCAGTGATATCGTTATCCCATCCAGAGGACTAAGGACGGGTTGTTTCGGAGAATTTGAACAATTCATCAAATTTCAACGTTCATTTTCGGGTTCTGTGGAAGTCCTATTCAAGTTCTGTTATTATATCATTACAGACTAGTTGCTTGACAGAACTGAAATAACAACAAAACTTGAAAAAATCTTTCACAGAACCCGAAAATGAACTTTAAAATTTGATGAATTGTTCAAATTCTCCGAAACATCCCGTCCTAAGACTCTATTCCAACTAGTATCTAAGTATTTCATAAATCCAAAGAATATTCATTTCGTCCGTTTTCAAGATGTCTCCATTTGATTCAGTGCAACATCTATTCCACCGTAATCATAATTTTATCCGGTTTTGTATATATCTCATCCAGTATAATCTTCTCTTCACGAATCACCTAGTTTCCAGGTATGTCAATTCCACCCAGTAATATCTTACTCCCTTTCAGAGGGCTAGGACTCCATTCCAACTATTTTTCTTTGTATTTCGATCCATACATCCAGTGGAGCCATCATTTCTTCCTCCATTTGATCCAGTGGAATATCTATTCCTACCAGTTTCTACATAGGCATTCCATTACAACGATTGAAGTCTTCGTTTTATTCAGTTATCTCCATTCCATTCAGTTAATTCAGTTGATATCCCCTCGCCATTCAATATTCAATGGCTCCATTCCACAAGAAGTTTCTATATCTTCCTTTTACTATATATGTATATCTTTATACCACCCAGTTATATATCGATTCCAACCATTGAGGTGACCATTCCTTCAGTGAAATCTCAATTAATTTCCTAAATGCAAAAGGGAAAGAAAACTGTTAACTAAATCCTACCTTTATCCTTCCCTCCCTTGGCACCCTTGTTTCGGTTGCACTTTTTAGTAATCTGGCGATTCGGCTCGCACCCGGCGTCACTGTTATCCTTAAGGGTATCAGTTCTCGTCATCTCGCCATTCTCCTTGCACTGGCTCCACGCTGACTTTTCGTACCGGCACCCTACAACAATAACAAAAAATTAACCACGTAAAAATAACACTTAATCATGTAATATATTATTTCATAAGAAGAGTTATGAGATATTCACCACGCTTCTTGCACTTCTTTTGGATGGTCTTGGTTTGCTCGCAAGTTGGATCTCCTTTCTTCAGGGTGAGCGAACGAGAGCGGGTGTTGGTCTTGAAGTCGCACTCGGTCCAGGGACCCTTGACGTATCGGCAGGTATCTAAATGACAAAACAACGATACATTAACATAGATAGATGTTAATTACAAGCATATGCAAACATTGATTGATCTCTTTCTTACTCTTGGTGTTGACGCCTCTTTCATTGCGAACAAGGACCTCTTTCTCGTTCTCTTCCCAGACCTCGCCCTGGGCACTCTGGGCAGTAGCTAGGACGAGTATGGACATCACCAGCAACGATAACGCTAACCAATTCTTCATCTGCAAAAAATCACATTCTCAATACAGAGTAGAAATTTTTTATATTAGCATCGTTAAAACGTTTTTCAGTTGATTGAAGACTGAAAGATGTTTTACTGAATATAAAACAGATTGCCGGAACGTGAAATAAGTTAAAAGAGGACAATAAATGTTTTCACTGAATACTATTTAGTGATGTAAATCGGTGACATGCATTTTGAAAAATGTGGCACATTTGGTTTGGAAAATAGATCTCCCGCTCATGGTGGGATCATTAATGGCTTGTACCAACAGGCGCAATAATAAGCAGACACCAATAATCCTGCTACCTTAAAAAATAGAGCTTTTACATTCGGTCTATATTTTGGTGTTCAGATGGTGTTTAAGCTAACTGTAGCCACACGTGCACCACTTCACGGTTCATGGTTGCCGCGCGGTTCATGGTTGCACCGCCATAACGAAATAAAATATCATGTTACATTTACAAAAAATGTTTCTTGGAACTTTTAAACTTAAGCCGCTTTCGGAATTCATTCTAATTTGGATATCCAAATCAAAAGAATAAAAAAAATACAACAAAAAGATGCTGCCATACTTTCTCATTTTGCCGTTAATATGAATATCATCGCTCATATTAATGAATGGATTATTATTTATTTTTAATAATCTTTATTATTTTATGTTTTTAGAATAAAATCGCTCAGTTTAGGGATTACAAGTTGAAAGAATGCGGTCAAACATAGTGATAACATTTTTTGTGGTTTGATAATTCCAAATGAAATTGTTGCTTTCCACCACAGTAAAAAAGTTTTCTAGATATACACAGTAAAATTTGAAAATTCATGACACCTGTTATTCATTAGGCATACAAATATGTGTTATAAAAAGCAAGGAAACAATAACACAAACATCGCTATAAAACAATAACAATAAATGTTTTCATAACGCAATATTAAAGTTGGTGGAAAATCAAATATTGATGAGGATGAGGGGGTAATGATGAGGATACAGGGTCGCTGGAATGCTAAATTATTCCGTACAACTGAAATACTCGTACGTCTTATTCGAGTGCGTCAACAAAATATTTGGCCCATTTAGGTAATTTATTCACCGAGCGCAAAATACCAACAAAAAGGGAACTACTGCAGCTGCTGGAATCGTTGGAACATAATTAACTCTGAATAAATAAATAAGCTTTTCAACGAAGGAAGAAATAATATACGTCGAATAATATTTACGGAGAGTTGTGCGCCCAGGAATTTAATTTGGCAGATCGATAGTCAAAGATTTACGGACGGTTTTTAGTTACGCACAGCGCCCTTGAAGTGATTTTTCACAATAAGCGCTATTCAAATTATAAGATTATTTATTACTGAGATTGATACATATCATCACGTCTAATCAGAGTTTTAGTGTCGCTCAGAAGGCTGAAAAACATTGCATCGCACAGCAAAATGAATACAAATCAGAGTATGCCACGCTTTGCAATAGCACTACGCCATAAGACAAAGAATAAAATTTACTCCTAGATTTACTCTTTGATTTTATCAACATTTTTTTAAAATCGCATTTGCAGCTTTGTTTACATGGTAAAAAGATGCCAATATTGTACAGCAAGATCACTTTATAAAAACAAATTTTTACCTCGCAAACTAGGAAGGTAAGTAATGGAGAAATAATATATACTATTAATAGGTACTTTGTGCGCTAAAACAGGGATTCCCAGTGTTTGTTGCTTGATAGGTCCGCCAGCAGTAGTAGTCAAAAGGCAGTAGCCCACAGCACAGGGCAGGTACAGGTAGATAAAACACTGCACGGAATATCACGTAAGTACTGTATGTAGATATGATTGATGTCCCAGGAGAAAAGAGAATTCAGGGATCGGGCTAAAATGGCGACCGTCAAACAGTCATCCATTTATATTCATTTATCTAGGTTCATTGTATCCAGCACTAGCATCATCTGTCAATTTTAATTTAAACTCACTTTTATCACACTAGCACTTCACAAAGCCGGGCGGAAACCGACGCACACTGAAGTTAGACGCACATAAACATACACATTAAAATCACACAATAATTCATTATCACCGCCCTAAAAACGAAAACATAGAGACTGTAAACACTATAATTACATGTCATTATCATTCAAATGTCGCGGCAATTAATTATTATTTGGAAGCGAACGTCAGCAGAACAAATAATCGAGAAATATTATTGAAGACCCGAGATTAGAGCAATCGCAAATTCAACAAAAATAAGCAGAGCAGTGTAAAATTAAAATAATGCTTTCCGATTCCAACAGGGCGTTTCAATTTCGGGTTAGAAATGTTTGTTGGAAGTGACTTACCTTTGTTCCTGTGAAGTGTCGGCTCGGGTACGGCAGTGGCTTGGGAGTCCTTCCCGGCTGGGCGCGAATGTCCTACTGGAGCTGGCTGGAGAGCGCAGGCACCATATTGATCTGCGCCGAGCAGGCCCGGATCCCCGGCGCTCACTCGCACTGCGCCTAGGCAGTGCTGGGCACGGCCACAACAGCGCACACCAATCCTGCACAACCCGAACCGAATACACACTCTTCAAAACGCCTTTTTACTAAGTTGCGTTACGCTTCAATACAGCCTGATGCTGCGCAGGTGGGGTACGAGTTCTCCTCTATGATAACCGGGATAGGAGCAGCCCGAAGAAACTTTACATTCTTGTCAAAAGGAACAAAAGATTTGCACACAAAGCCATCCAAATGTATACATCTTTGTTGTGTTCTTTTTTATTCGGGTATGATTTTCTTTGTGTTTTGTCCAAGTCGGGGCGGGGTGTGATGCTGGCGCGGCTGCGTCTCTTATTAAACCCGTCCGAGTCGAGATAAATCAAAGGAACGGGAGCTCTATGAAAGGGCGCGTTATCTCTCCGTTCGGAAGAGCGCCAGAGAAGTATTTTCGACTAGCGTTAAAGATTTGGCAGCAAATGCAACTGTTGCCTTCCAGCTCCGCTTTGTGCTCCCGCGCAAGCAGGAATGTCTCCGCTGCTGGGTATGGGATAATGTTTACAATGTTTCCCCTGGATGATGTCCTACGCATCTAGTGAATCTAGTCAACAGCATCTATGGTCCACAGCAATAAATTACTGGTCGCCAGACCAAGTGAGATACCATCGTGGCTTACGATCGTGATGAGATATAAATGTTCTGTAATCTCCTTAATAGCGTTATTGCGCTACAAATCGCTTACAATTATATTACGCAGATGATTTCAGTTATAATGGCGTTAACTCAAGTGATCTACGCACACCAATCAAAATTAAAAAATAGTATTTGTAGGCGCAAGCCCTTCTCAAATAATTACGACGATGTATTATGAACACATGTCGCTGCTGGTTTCTTTTAAAGATTTTAATATTATTTTTCACATTTCTACTTAATAATTTAAAATGGATGGCGGAGAGAAATTAATTGCTAAATAATGAAATATTACCTACATATGTTTATGAAATAAAATTATTTAAAAAAAAATTGTGAGTAATTGCACTCTTTCTATTTTAAATTTTAAGCATGGCGTTGAGTATAAATAATATTTCGTGCTTTCCAACGATAAGAATTCAAAATTATTTACTTAAAAGGTGTTGCATAACAACTTGCGCTACCGTCTCCAAGTGAAAATAATTCTGCAATTGAGAACTAATTCTCTTACAGAGACATATCGTATTATTTTTTTAAACGGATAACATTACACGTTTAATACGAGCATTAGCTTATCAATATGATCAAGAGAGTGATGAAATAAAGAGCACTTTAAATAGGCACTGAAAAAAACAGTAAAAACCTGATTTAAAGATTCTTATTTAACCGGCAGCACGCTTTGCTGCTGAGTATAAACTTGTGAACGCTTTCCGAATACAAACATCTTAATTAGGCGTAATATTCGTGCAGCTCGTGAAAAACGCGCTAGCCCTGTGAAATATAAATTTGTTGCAACGCCACTGCCCGACGCGCCCAGCAATCTGTAGAGGTAATAAATTATAAAACCTACCCTCCTACTACCAATTAGTTAGCACTACCTTTATATGCAATATGAAGGTAGGTAAGTGTTTTAATCAACGTTTTTTATGCTGGGTAGGATATAGCGTTGCATGTTAAGAGCTCCCCGGGCAGACCGAATAACTAATATAGAGGTCACGATAAGAATTCTAAAAGAGAGAAAAAAATTAAAAAGCCTTTTATGAAAACAAGCTCTTTCGGTTTGTAAAGAAAAACAAAATATACCATAAATACTTCAGCTTATAATATGCTGCAGGGATAGTTAACTTGTGTAGCAAAAGAAGCAGGTATACTAACTAGCTGAATAATCTAAATGTATATATTTCTCTAATAAACAGTGTTAATCTGAAGTGACCTACTAGGTAAGTATTGTCCTGTATATTATCTGCCTGTACAGAATATAAATAAATAATAATATACGTACATTCTAACGCAGCATCACGTTCATTGGTCAAATGCATTGTACATATAATGCTACGTATACATACGCGAGCCGAACTGCCGGACTTAACCTCAACTTATGGGAAAGAAACTAACAACCGCAAATGTCGCTAAACGCCGCTTGCAGTTGCTTCGTTCCTCTCCCGGTACGGTTCGGGTTTCGGTTCGCAAGTGAAGTCGTACCCTTATAATAATAATAATAAATAATTAAGCATAAATTATATAAAAAAAAAAAAAAATGGATTACTTGTATAGCGCCGTTTTTGTGCAAAATCACCTCAAGGGCGCTGTACAAACTTAAAATATATCTCTTCAGTGATCTATGTTATTACTTAAATATTTATGGAGATAATATACAGTACAATACTTACCTGGAAGGTCACTTGAGATTAACACTTAATTAACATTATATAATTGTTTGTTGGCGAAATTTAGATAAGGATTTAGGACATAATTGGAAAATTGAATATAACTGGACTTTTTCTTAAGAATGGTATATTTAATTTAAGGGCACGACAGCTTAAAAAGGTAAGTTTTAAGTTTAGACCTGAATTCTGTTGGACTTGTTTTGTAATAGCATCGACGAACCGGTGGATCAGTTAGAATATTTTACATGGTGAGTTGTTTTCCATCTAAATATAGGGTTTTACAATAAGAGGTGTTATTTTAAATATTCATTAAGGAATTAATGCTTTTTTATGGCCGGAGTTGTAAGTCTAAGTGATAAGAATACATTAAATGCATAAATTAAGTTGTTAAGCGCCCTTGACGTGATTTTCTCACGAAAACGGCGCTATAAAAATAATCCAATCATTATTATTATTATAGTAGTTAATCACATAATAATTAATATGTACACCTGTAACAAACGAAAGGCGAGCCATTGTTACGACTTTTATATTTAATAATCAAATGTATATCTAATAATAAATGTTTAATTATTTCATTACTTTTGAAATACACACAAATTCTCCGACGTCAGAAGCCTGCAAGGTTGATAAATTTAACTTTAGGGCACGCATTATTAGTACGTACAGGTAGGTAACGAAAGCTTAAAACAATGTATAGGGGGAGGTCCTCTAGTACCGTCACCTTAAGGATTATTTGTAATGAAATAAAAATCCTTTCGCTTATGTGCAAAATACCTAATGAAATGTTTAAAGGAACTCTTTTACTATAAATAGAAATAATAAAATATCGATATATTTAGAAACATTCAACTTAATTGATAAAATTGTAAGAACATGAAAAAACGACATTTAAAAAATTGGCCTCCAGTACCGGCCAGCTAAAAATTGTCACGTCTGATGTCACGTCTGATGAGCGTCGGATGAGCGTCTGATGAGCGTCTGATGAGCATGGACCCTTGTCAATCACCAGGGCTATTATGGGGCTAAGGCAAGAAGACATAATGTGTAAAAGCATTGAAGAACCTTGATCATGTTGTCACGTCTGAAGGTGTTTTGAGAGTCCGCCAGCGGTGAGCAGGTTGCGCCGGGTAGAGATTCGTCTGATGGAGTGCGCGAGGCCATCCTCAATTAAACAGCATCCATTGAACGTTTAACGGAACAATGATGATTCATCTTTGTGTCACCTCGACAGCATGCTTGGTAATCCAGTGTAGTCTCCAAGGAATTACGCTTCACAAATAAAACCATTTTTTAATCCAAATAACCGATTGTATATTTTCATCTCTTCAAGCCACAACACTCGAACAAGCACAGGCCGATCCCACACAGGAGTCGAAACGTTGGTTATGTGTTTTGTAAATTTAAACGGAAAGTCTCCAAAGGATAAGTTCAAGGTATCCGCGCGATCTTTTTCTCAAAATTTCAATCTCCATTTTTTCTCGCCTAACGCCACGCGCACCGCGGAATCGTCCTCCCGCGTATTGTTCCCAATCTACCTACCCGCGTAATTTTTGCTCGCCCCTCAAACCGATCGCAGGGCAGCCACCCGAAAAACTCTCAACAAAACAATAATCAGGCACTACCGTGACAATCCAAACTTGCACAATTCTTTGACGTTACAAAATTCAATATTTATCCAAGGTAATAATCGCTAAACATAAAAAATAATAGCAAAAAAATGAAACATTATATTTATCCAAGACAATAATCGCAAATATATATAGCTGAAGTCTCTGAAACGTTGGCGCAGGCCTCGTGTATCCAGATCTTACAATTTCCGCATTGAATCCAGTCTTCGTCATGAGACTCTAGACACAATGGGCAGACTGTATCTTCTTGAGTTATTGTATTGGGAGACTGTTGACATTTTTTTTTTGTTTTTTGTACTATTTTTGGTAACATCTTTTCCTGAAAGCAAACGCTTGCCTCGCCTAACTGATTCAGCACACATTTTATCTGCCTTTTTCTGTTCCAGCATATTCATTTACTCAGCACCTTTTCCACGGCTTTTCGCAAATTGTTAGGATGCCAGGTCCCCTTTTTCTTCTTCGTCTGACTAATATCTTCCTGGTCTGGCATCTTTGTGTACCTAAAAGCAAAATTAATCACACAAACATTAATTTAAATAGTGGCCAGTACTGGAGGACAATTTTGTGGCCGGTACTGCAGGGAACGGAGTAAAATATTATTTCGACATAGCGTGACACTGTGCGAATAAAGATTTATTTTAAATGTATTTTATAATAGCTATATAAACACTCAATACATACCAAGTTTGACTTTTTTAGAAGTCGTCCTCAAAACTATAGAAATAACACACCGAACTTTAATCGTGCGGCGAACATCCGCTCCTCCCAACAGATATCTTAACACTGACAAGAAGCTAGTTGAAACTTGTCGCCGCCGAGCGGGGCATCTTCATGTGATACCATACTGCGTGTATTGCATGAACTGTCTCAGAGCCATCTGTTGTAGAATCTCGGAAATTGTAACTGGCTGGTACTAGAGGCCGGCCGGTACTGTAGGACCTCCCCCTATATATAGACAAGCCTATCTTTCTGTAGGCAGGTAGGGACAAAACTTTTCATGAGTAGGTAATTGGGTTATCAATATAAATCTTTTACCACAAAGTTGATAGTTAATAATTTTCAGAAATGACAAATTTCTTCAGTGGCCTAATATGAATGAACATGATTGAGTGCAATACATTGCCTATTAATGTTTTCAATTCACTCAATCCATTCAAAAGAAAATCCTTTCAATATCGCTAGTAGCGAAGATCCAAAACCTTTTCCATTAAAAAAATGATTGCAACAAGTCTTAGAAGCCTGGTTTTGCCGGCGTTCAAACGTATTTGTGGTATCAAAATCTGCGTCTCGAGTCTTTCTAGGGAAATGAATCTTCAAGACAACAGACAAAGAGCTCTACATTTCATGGTTTCTTGTAATCAATTACAGCAGAAGTAAATCGGTCGTAAGTCGTAAGTTCTATCATGGACTTCACCGGCTTCTGCTAATATTGTGGGATTATCTACTCATTGCTGGATGGTTGAAAAAGTACTACAACAAATCTCACTAGTGAATAAACTGGAGCTTCCTCGAGTCTGCTCAGAAAAATTTGATTAAATAGTATTTTGTGATGATGATTCCATCTCATTCACGAAATAAAATGTACGCTTCCTTAAAAAATTAAACAATATTATATGTAATCTCAATTATTCGTCTTCTTTCGTCACCAGTTATCCATTCTTCTTGCTGGCTTTTCAATTGGTTCATAAAAAAACTACAAATATTTTCTATAGAAAATATTGTCGGCTTGGCGGCAAAGTCCACTAAGTCCCGTTTTTTCATGAAATGACATAAGTATGAGGTCTTATGTAAAAAATCGTCCTCTTTCGACTGGCATACTCCATTAAGTCGTATATTTAATCGTTTTCGATTTAAACATGTTTTTAAATTCACACTAAGTCATAAATCCGATATTATTGGCAAGCAAAACACATTAAGTCAGACATTATAATCGGCAATATTTAGATTCCAAACTAACCATTGCAAAAATGCAAGCGCTGTATGAAGGGAAGTGTACAGAAGACGGCGATGACAATCCTGTTAGTCTTATAACTTACCGAAGAATATTTTGCCAGAACTATAACTTGTCCTTCTTTAAACCAAAGAAAGATCAATACGTCACCTGTACAGTATACAACAAGACCGGTGCCCCAGAAAAGGAAACCCTTGAAGATAACTATCAACAACACCAAAACCGAAAATCTGCATCCATGACAGCCAAAGACGAAGATAAGAAAAGAGCTATTGAGGATTCTACTTTCATGTCTATAACATGTGACTTGCAAAGTGTTTTGCAATTACCTTCCTCCCAAGTGAGCTTACTTTATTATTTGCGGAAGTTAAATTTATATAATTTTATAATCTATCAAGCGGCACCTCCAAATAAGGGTCTCTGTTACCTTTGGACAGGAAATAACGGGAAAAGGGTAGTTGTGAAATTGGAGCATGCATGGCCCTTTATTTAAAACAACTCCCACCGCAAATCACTGAAGTATCCATATTTTCATATGCTTGTGGTGGACAAAAAAGAAATATACAAATTTCCTCGCTGTTCCTGCATTTCGTCCAAAACACTTCCATGTGTGTTATGGAACAAAAATTTCTTGAAAGCGGTCATTCATTTATGGAAGTAGACTCAATGCATAGTGCAATTGAAAACAAAATATAACATTTGGATATCTTTAGTGTGCACGAATGGATCAACGTTTTTAAAATGTCTCGATCTTACAAACCAAAAAATAAAAAGCCTCCACATGAAACTAAAGAAGTTTTATTTACAGATTTTTTAGATCTGAAAAAGTTGGTTGAAATGACAATAAAAAATAAGAAGGTTGATGAGGATTCCAACATTTTCAAATGGCTAAAAGTTAAATGCTTCCGATATCAAAAAAAAAAACCAAACATTATAGAATATCGGTATGACTATTCCAGTGACTACAAGAGGATTTCCGTTGCCTCCCTTTCACGACCAATCAGAAATAAAATAACACGTGCACGGATCGAAGAGCAAAGCAATGTTATTATACCAAAGCTTTATACAAAGCCCATTCCAATATCAGTCTCAAAAAAGAATGACCTGTTAAAACTATGTAAGACCAATATTATTCCACCAGCTTTACATAACTGATATGAAAATATACCATGTTTAAGTAGCATCAAAAATGTAGCTCCCGAGCCCAGCTTTTCTGATTCCGATCCTGAAGATGAGTAGAGTGTACCGTACCTACATGTCTACACGTATACGCATCCCTTAAAAGCCTTTTTTATTATTATAAAATTTTATGAATGTGTCTTTCAGTAAACACCAATAATGATTGGTAATTATTATTATTTTTATTTGTAATAAAAAATATTAAAATTTGTATTGCATTCTTGGTTTTCATATTTACTTCTACTAAACATTGCTTATTTTTACGTTGATTAATGTTTTTATAATCTTTTTTATTTCATCTAAACACACACATTGTTTATTTCTGATATTCGTCATAATATCTTTTATGTGATTATTATTATCATAAATATTTCTTTTGTAGCTTTCAATATCTGTATTTCAGTAGGAACCAACATTAATTTGTAATTATTAATATTTTAATAAAAAAACTAAGTAAAAAAAACTTTAGTCTTATTTAGAAATTATTATAAGAAATAATAATTGGTATTTAATAATTAAATATTATAATTAAATAATCTTAAAGCTATTTTGCAGCATTACAGTCAACAATTTGACAATAATCTTAACAAGCAAAGCACACTAAGTCATTATTGACCGGTAAAAACCACTAAGTCCGGCTCATTTTTTTGTAAATCTTTAATTAAAGGTTGCTGTTATTGCTTTCAACTAATATTGTGTATTGATAAGGTACTTAAGAGTTTAATCTAAATTGTAAAATATTAAAAAATATATCTTTAAGAGATATTCATCCACTTGTAGCCTTTCCAAATTCGCTAAATATTAAAATGCGATTATCTCAGGATTGTGTTATAGTGACTTAGTGGACTTTGCCAGTAGGCCGACGATATGAGAATAACAAAAAATTGCTGGAAATTTACATTTTTTGTTGTAGACGACAGAGGATCTTTCTTCTTACAATTAAATTTTAAAACTGAAAACATTTTGAATTTTGACGATTTTAGAAAGCGGAAGTTTTAACGACAATGTAAACTAGTATTTAATTACAAGCCTTATTACTTCGATTATGAAAGCAAATGTAATTTATGGATAAAAACTTGGGAAAATACGGTTAAAAAATGAACAATTTCGTTTTACTATGAAAAATCTATTTTTATCAATAAATTATTTGGTTGACTGGATCGTGCTACGTTTTCATCGGACGTCCTTGCTTTATCTACCATTCACGCCTTATATATACGCCTTATTTCTTATCCGATAAATATGTCACCGAGAGTGTAGGGTGGCAATGCAGCGCTTGTATGTCTGATTAGTATCCACGGAAACCGTACTATACCTCCTGTACATGGTGTAGTAGTTTTGCGTGAAGTGCGATGAGAGTAATTATTAACCTTTCTGAAATTTGTGAACAGTAATTTTTAGAGTTGAAGAAGAAGATAATCAAAAAGACACAGAAAATAACGGTCACAAATAGGAATCGAACCCATGTTCTTACCGGGACATTAATATATGAATACTTTTTAGACTTTTAGAAAAAGTCAATATGTATCCCATAGAAATGAAAATCTGAAATGTTTATCTGAGACACTATCTAGTTTACAAAACAATTCATTAGAATTTTGTGATCATTTGGAAAGGGATCTGCCAAAAATAAGGGAAAAGTTAGTTGCAAGATGATATTGATTCTGAATTTGAAATATGAGATCGACAAATATGATGTTTACTAATTAGGTTCCAATCATAGACATATGAATATTAGTAGACCTGCCCTAAGTGATTAAAAGCGTATTATCCCCACTCCCCAAACCGGTTCCATTGGAGCCGGCTGTGCTCGCGTATGGCCTCAAGTGAAATTTGAAAACATGACGTCATCATTCTTGTGCGAACTATGGTCGAGGCATCATCGGTTCATTTTACGAAATAACACTGCAAAATGTTGACTTGTGATATGAAAACTTGTAAAAATAGATGTGAAAAAGAGAATAAACCCAATTGTCGTATTACATTCCATAAGTAAGCATTATTTTACTTTATTTTAAGCTTATTCACACCGTATTATATGGATCAGTTTTAGAAACATATACTATCACATCACAATGTAGCGATTCTCCAGTGTGCTTATCGTTGTTTACTGGGGTAAGTAAATTATGAAACATTTGTAAAAGTGTCTTAACTAAATACTCTGAAACTAACTACGACTCTGAAAATAGAAGCTGCCTTACTTTGCCGAATTTGGACTTCGCAAATTAGTTCATAACGTGGCGAGTAATTTGCGCTCCCATGTAAAAATGTCTATTCATTCAAAAGCAGATTTTACTTTTAAGAACTAAATGGTGATATTATAATGTGAGATGCCTATTTACTGTCAGATTGATTTATTGACGAATCACAGTCAGCCTTACCCCCTGCGTTCTTCAACAGTTGATTTTACCCCTCGCCATTATCGTCTGTGGTTCCAATGGTCGAGTGGTTAAGAAGCTGTTCGGGCAAGACAATAAATCTTTGATAGATTCGTTGTTGTGACCGTTATTTGATTATCTTCTTGTACAATAATATATTACATTCCAAAAAAAAATAAAAAGTTGATCTTGTCTAATTTTTAGGTTCTTCAATATTTGTATTTTGCACCGGGAAGGGTTAATTTTTAACATTTTTTAAAAATATATCTTGATACCATATTTATCTTCATACTGATTTAACTCCTCAGGCGTCTGGTATATTCTGAGGAGACATTGATTTTACCCTTTTCTATTTTACCCTCCATTACTAATGATTTTACATTTATTTGAAGGACTCTTCAAGACTGGAGAATTTTGATGAAATGACCTTAAAAAGCTTACTAAACTTACAAAAACTATTTACTTTTTTACACATTTAGTTATTTACAGTCGCGGACTGTGAAGGGGAAAAGTTTTTGTCTTTATTGATATGACTGTCTAAAAAGGTACGTTTTAAGTTTATCTCTGAGCTCTGTCGAGTCTGTAATCATTCTTAAATCATGTGGCAGTTCATTCCAAGCTTTAGGTCCTGACCCTCCGAAAGCACGCTTACTGAACTGGTTCCTTCAACCTTCTGATAGCTGATGACTGATGACGCTGCTGATCTAAGGGTTGAAGGTTCTATTCAAGTAATGTTATGTAATTTTTGGCCAGTTGCTTCACAAAACTGAAATATAACAGAACATGAAAAGAACTTGAAAATTAACTTTGAAATTTTATGAATCATTCAAATTCTGGAAAACAACCCGTCCTTAGTTTTTTTGTCGTTTCATGTAAAAATAATTCATAAACATTTCACGTGTTCCATATCATTTTAATCTTTCAATGGTTAATTTTAGATCTGTATATAAAGCGTGGTGTTTTCTCTTTCTAACACCGTTTAGATCATATTTCTTATCATGGCAGTAAGGTACACACTTTAATTTCTATGAAACCTATAGGAGCTGTTCTCAAAAGCGAAACAATTAGCCTAAAGGGTTAAGTAACAATTTAGGCTAGTTATGGTTATTTAAGACTTGCGTCGTCAGGTTTATCTCACATATTGTGTGATGTAAGATATACATAGCATTATGAGATTCCTTTTCTGGATAGTTATTCATAACATTATTTTACATCACACAATATGTGAGATAAACCTGACGAAACAATTAGCCTAAAGGGTTAAGTAACAATTTAGGCTACTTATGGTTATTTAAGACTTGCGTCGTCAGGTTTATCTCACATATTGTGTGATGTAAGATATACATAGCATTATGAGATTCCTTTTCTGGATAGTTATTCATAACATTATTTTACATCACACAATATGTGAGATAAACCTGACGAAACAATTAGCCTAAAGGGTTAAGTAACAATTTAGGCTACTTATGGTTATTTAAGACTTGCGTCGTCAGGTTTATCTCACATATTGTGTGATGTAAGATATACATAGCATTATGAGATTCCTTTTCTGGATAGTTATTCATAACATTATTTTACATCACACAATATGTGAGATAAACCTGACGAAACAATTAGCCTAAAGGGTTAAGTAACAATTTAGGCTACTTATGGTTATTTAAGACTTGCGTCGTCAGGTTTATCTCACATATTGTGTGATGTAAGATATACATAGCATTATGAGATTCCTTTTCTGGATAGTTATTCATAACATTATTTTTGGATCAATATTTTATGTCATTTGAACTACATGAAAGGTTGATGTCAGAATTCATCTAGCCATCCCCCAGGACAGGAATTTTTTTTCTTAGAAATTCTCTACCAACCTAAGTTTTTTTTTTCATTTTGGGAACCGTTTCCAAAAGTAACTGGAAAAAAATAAAATTATTCTAGTACCATATCGGTTTCCGGCAACTGGAACCGCAGTGACAATCCATTTATGGAAGCAACCACCTCTACCATAAAAGTTTTTTATAAGATTAGCTACAGAAGTTAAAATTTCTATTACGAAAGAAGAAGAACTTTTGTACAAAGATACACAATAATAATACAATGTTATTCTTTTACTTTCCTTTTACGCAATCAGAGTAAAGTGGAAGAAAGACACAAAACTTGACAACGTAACCAGAATAACGATGTTACGACTTTGGGATCGTTCTGCAAAATTGTTAAAATATGTTTTTAATGAAATAAAATAATGGGTGCAATAATTATTTTCATATAGAATTTATAGTTATGCGATTAATTAATGTACCCGAGAAGCATACGGATGCAAGTCCAAAATTTGAAGAAATGAGTTTTTGATGAAGACATGAAGTAAATTATCATGTTCATTAGTGGCAGAAAGATGCAAGCCCTATCTTGAATATTTATGGTATTTTCAAAAATATATAAGGATGCAAGAACCATTACATCGTAGAAGCATAAAGATGTACATTGGACTTGCATCTTTCTGCCTCTAACATTACTACGCTTTCCATGGAAGTAAACATTCGAATGTAGACTCAAGTCCATTTTGCGTCCTTCTGCCTCTAATTTCTATGTTTTCTGTGGAACTAAACAGAACAATCCCAGTGCTCTCATCATTATTTATTGCATTCCTGCAATAAATAATGTTGAAAAAGAGTATTTTCGTGTATGAATGTATGAAGAGGCTCAAGAAACAAAATTCTTCTTAAGAGACTGATGGAAACATAGGTGGTGATATTATCATTGAAGACCTGACCATGTCACTTATTTATTTATTTACTTACATTTACCTTACCTCATCATTATACTACTGAATGGACTATATAGGGATGGAAAACAGGGGGCAAATGAAGTAGCTTCTTGCCTCTTAAAGTGGATATACAGCGATATGGGGGATAATGTTGAAGAAATAACCGTATGGTCTGACAACTGTGCAGGTCAAAATAGAAATATAACAATAGCCATATCCTACGTATGGCAGGTTTAAAAAAAAATTAAAAACCTCAAGATCATTCATCTTAAATTTTTATTACGTGGTCACACTCACCTGGAAGTAGACTCTGTCCATTCAGCGATTGAAAGGGCAAAAAAAAACTACCCAATTCCAAATATTTTACCGCACGACAAAAAAAATTAACGGGAACAATTCATCAGATATTGCAAAACTAATAATCAGTACATTGTACACTCAATGAACTTAGAAATTTTCAAATATTTAAATTCCCTTTAAAACTGGTTCACAATCACCTTTTGTATATCGAAAGAAGAATATGAATTGTTAGGGTTTCCTAATATCAACGGTATTATGTCTACGAGCTGACGTAAATGTGTCGGGGATGCTACTGTATAAAAATGGTTTTCAGGAAACTGAATTTAAATATTATTATATTAGAAGAAAAAGGAGAGGTGTTTTG
Organism: Hesperophylax consimilis; assembly: GCF_061612785.1. Classification (NCBI taxonomy): domain Eukaryota; kingdom Metazoa; phylum Arthropoda; class Insecta; order Trichoptera; family Limnephilidae; genus Hesperophylax; species Hesperophylax consimilis. The sequence continues at coordinate 8,947,121 of NC_142858.1, forward strand.
AGCGGTGACCGGATAAATCATCAAAACGATAATTCATGATAATTTCCCATTTTTAAAAAGTTATATAAAGTCATGAAAAGTGATGGTAAAGTGAAGAACAAAATCTCTATTAACTGGGTTAAGTGGGTTAGGTTTAATTTATTTTTTTCATCGTTTCTAATGACTTTATATCACTTTTTAAAGGTGTGTTGAATTGTCGATTTATCATGGAACCGTTTTGAGCACCCCGGAGGTATTGCCCCAGGTAAATACAATTCCAATCGCATTAAATACACCAAATTTTGGTGTACTAAAAAAGATGTTACAGTGGGTACCAGAGCCACTGCATTTTTTTTTTACTTATTTTTTTAAATCTTTTTTTTCTCTGTCAGATGACGAAGATATGGAAAATACCAATAATTTGTAATAATAATTATAATTAAATAAAAAAATATATATAAATAAAATAGATATTTATATTTACCTGTTATATAGTTATTATTTTACTTCCAAATGAAATTTCAATATTGATCTATTTTATTTATATTTATATTTACCTATAAATAAAATATAAATATCTATTTGATTTATATTTATATTTTTCTAGTATATTTAAATTTATAAAAAAAATTAAATTTATATTTACCTAGTATATTTATATTTAAAAAGTAAATATAAATATCTATTTGATTTATATTTATATTTACCTAGTAAATATAAATATCTATTTTATATTTATATTTACCTGTTATATAGTTATTATTTAACTTCAAAATGAAGTTTTCAACATTGATCCCTTTATAATATACCATGTGTCAAACCAAAATATTCTATATCATTTTGAAGCAGAAGGACTCAAGTCCACAATGCTTTTTTTAAAACATTTTTTTAGGCTTTGCATATAAAATATTTTATTTTATTTTCTCATTTTCGATACAAAATTAATTGATTCAATAGGATAAAAAATGAAAATCAATTATCATGAATATCCGCAGAAGTTATGAGACCAAACTTACAGAAAAAAAAAGTATTTTGGCTCTCCTGAACACTTAGCTTTTTGGACTTGCATCCGTATGCTTCTCGGGTACAGAATAAAAATTATGTATGGAATTTTCAGTTCAAGTGTGATTTAAAAACGAGAATTTGAATAATTTAAATTTGAATTTGATTTTGAATATTAATTTTTGTTATTTGTTTTTGGGGTGTTATGCCGTGTTGCGCTAACTCCTTATTTTGAACACATCTGCCCTGATGATGGATACTGCAATGCTGACCGAAACGTTGGCTAAAGAAGGAGTTAGCGCAACACGGCATAACACCCCAAAAACAAATAACAAAAATACTTTTGGCCGTGAAAATCTTAAATCATATTTGAATATTAACATTTCAATATTTTTATAGCACAAACAGTATAAACAAAAAATAATCAGATCAAACTTTATACTTTGATAAGATGTGTCATTGTAAAACATAATATTATGGTCCAAATGTACAGTACGCAATTATTATGGCCAGTCATAATAAACTAAATAATTCAAATGATAATTTAATCTTGTAGCTCACACGTTCGATGATGACCCATCAGATTATATTATTACAGATTTAGGCAGCAATGTCCATCTACACTGTAATTCTACACGAAGCCGATATTAAGTTCTACTTTCGTTGTAGGTACCTACTCCTTGACGGATGTGGAAGGTGTCACCGCTGTGGAGAAGAATTTTAATCTTTTTTTTTAATGAATTTTATAGAAAAATTATTTATGTGGTTCTTCATTTAAATGTTGGGTTATCAAAACAACACACCTATTGACTCATTTGGATATCAAATTATGTTTATTAATAAACACAACGATAAAAATAATCTTTACTTGACAACCGGTCACCATCTTGTACCGGAACCGGAACGTAACAAACAAATTTATAGACAGGTGAAATGCCAAATGGTCGAGTTAAAATATAACTATTATCTCAGTATCTAAAAGAATCTAGGAATTCAAAAACCACAATTTTTTGATATTATCATGAAAGTTTTTTTAGTAAAGCGTTGATAAATTGTGAGTTGTATTTATTGAACCACTGAAGCGCTGTAAAAATATTCGTAGAAGCTAATTTGCTGCTAAAACAGATACATTTTAATTCCATACTCACTAATTTTAATAGCAGTTGCTTTAAAAGGTAAAATAATCTAAACATTGTTTAACCCTCAGAAAAGCTCTTTGCCTTGAAGAATAATTTTCCATTCTGGCCATGTTCTTCCTTGTTGCTTTGCTCCCATTTTCTATGCCTTCATGTTTCCCGAGGGATAGCTGTAATATATAATACTACCTTCCTTGACTATCACGATCAAGTTTCGGAAAACCCGCAATAAAGGCGACTAAAAGCCAGATAGAAAGTGATTAAGAGTAAAAAAAAAATTAAATCTAGATAATTTTTTAAGGGTAATGGTGAATTTGTTAAAATACAAAGAATAATATTTGTGTTTAGTTTGTAACTGACTGATGATTCTTTTTGTTCAGGAGGGATAACAGAATTTAGCTGAAATTAAAGATTAAAAATGAAATGTTGAATGTACCCCTATAGGGTGGGTAGTGGGTAGGCCACCCTTCTTGAGTCTGCGTACTATGAAGAAGCGTAATATGAATCACCTGCTAAAATCAATGACAGTACATAGGTAGCCACTGTCGTTGATTACAATATCATAATATTTATTTGCTTCTATTTATATCACAGACTTATCTTGGAGTAATTGAGTTTGACGGAAGACGAGTTCTGATTAGATGGTAAAAACAAATTTAGATAAATTTGGTAAGGTTGAGTAGAAAAAAATTCTTAATGAAAAGTTTTTCTTTAATGCCAATGTATGAAATCATTTACCGCTATATCAGATTTAAAGTAACTTTTTGGAAACATGTTGATACTTAATTAATAATAATTTTTAGAAAGTGGCCCAAAAATACTACGTATATTTTATTAATTTGAAGAGCCAGAAGAGAAATATTTAAAGATATTAAATAGGTAATAATTGTTTTCATTTAAAAATATATAATTACACCTTATTTTATTGTCATCGTCATTATTATATATTGCTGTTAGCAAATGAAAAACTTTATATATTAAAAGTAAAAAATTATGAATTACCTTTTAAAATATATTAAAAAAAATTATTGCTAATAAATATTTTTTTGAAAAACTATATATTTATAAAAAAATCAAAAATTCTATTGCTGTTAGTAAAGAAAAAGTTTTTATATTTCAGATACAAATAAGAACTACGTACATTGTATAATAATATGTATTTATTCAGTTTCCATTTGGGCTTCATGCATGATTCCCATAAAATATTAAATACAATAGGTGACTTTTTACGAAAACGGCGCTATATAAATTAGCCAAATATTATTATAACAAATGCATGTAATATTTATAATTAATCATAATATTTGACTAATTTATATAGCGCTATTTTCCGTGAAAAATCACCAACATGCATTTATATTAAATCCTTATTTTTGTTTCTTTAATATATTTATAAAGGAACGACATAATACATAGTGCATTAACAAAATATCAATAATAATTTAATTAATGTAATTTTACACCTTATAAACCATAATCTGATGGTTTGTGAATAATGTTTATGTCTCTATTGTTTATATCTTTATTATGATTTGATTTATATCTACAACGTCTCTCCATTGCAATAAATGTATTGTTTTGTAAATTTTTCGTTTTATATAATCTTTTGTTTTTATATGATTTTTTTATTCATATTTCTTTCTCACAAACTTAATTTACTTATTCCATATTATGCTGTCTCAGTAGAGGTAAAGTCACAAGGAGGAAATCCATAATTGGTTTTATTTTAGCTATATAATACTTATGTACAAACTGATTAAATGTAAACTGTCAATTTACCGAAAATGAATAAAAAAATAAATAATTAAAAATAATACGGACATGTGTCTAGTGTGGTAGTCGAAAAGCATGTAAAAACCTGTATTCAAATATATTTTATGAATAAAGAAAAAAAAAATAAATAATAACGCCACTCCCCAATTCAAACACGAGAAATAATATCTTAGTTTCGTTGAAAAATATCATTATTTCGCAATCATCCTCCAAATATCTTCATTTGTAAATTGTTGTAAAGTGATTGTATTTTTAATAAAAAAAATAATAATCTTATAACTTTTCAACAATGGCAAAGAATTTTAAAGACACATTTTTTAAAAATTGATAGATATTCAATACACATGGTGTCAACATTGTATTACTTAATACCTAAACTACACCGCCGATTCATCACGAAATTGAATTGTTCATTGGTCCCTATGTCGCTACAGTTGTAAGTTATATTATTTGGTCAACGGCGATGTATTAAAAGTTTTCTCGCTTTACTGTGGTAAAAATCTCACGTGTTGCTCTTGGAGGTGTGTCCTGTGTGCGTGGCACAAAGTGTAAGGGATTTACTACCTTCCTGCAGTCTACAATCATACTCAATCTTACAGTCAATAATGTCCAACTAATGGGGTACAACACTTGGAAGGGGGCAACGATTGTTTGTTTGTGCGAGGGAAGTTCCGAGGCAACCCCGATGTAATGATGTTGAAGAAATGTTCCTGGCGCGGCGGTGAAACTACTAATAAACTTTCCGCTCTCATGTGTTTATCACGTACACACTTTAAGCCCCCGCATTCCCAATTTCTACTGATTTAAAAATGTTTCTCGCTAACTCTTAAAGTTTTATGTTCAAAAAAAAAAAAAAAAATTTGCTTCTAATATCTATGCATTTGTTATGCCAAAACGTTAATTATACTGAATTCCCTCGATAGAAAAACATCGCAAAGAAAGCTCCAAAAATTATTAAAAACACATTGTATTCTGTTATTTAATATGTTATAGGAATAAAAAAATCTACAGTATATCTTTAAATGCAACTAAAGCATTTGTCAAGAGATTGTTTTCACCATTTTGGCACAATTATTATGTTTTTTTTTTAAAATATTAGCGTGCTCCCTCCAAAATTTGTATTTACATATCTCCTTTTCAAACCATTTTTGAACGCGACGGGGCCTTAATTGGTCTTAAGCCTTTAAATTTATTGGCTTTGTTGCATTTAAAAATACACTGCAATTTGTTTCATACCTATAACAATTTTCGGAACTTATTTAGCGTTTTTTTTTCTATCGACGGAATTTCATATATTTCGTTACGGCAAATGTATAGATAATATCTTCAAATATATATTTATATATTTTTTTTTACTTAAAAATTTAAGTAGTTTAAGTGAAATATGTTTTAAATTGGTAGAAATTGGAAATGCGGGGGCTAAAAAAAAGGTTTGACATTTTTAAATGCATTGTTGTCGGTTTAGGTTAGAACAAAATTAAAAATGGTGGTTTTGATTGGTATTTCATTATTATGAACATGGTGTATTAGTTTTATTACAATGATGAATTGTAGAAAACTTCCTGTCATATTGGAATATTTAGAAAATTTCCACTAATAATTACGATTACTTTAAACAATCTAATTTGTGTGATACTAGCACAGACCAATTTAAATAACCAATATTTAAATAAAAATAAACTAATAAAACATTTAAGAAATGTGTGAAAATTACCAAGGCCGATAATCAAACCCCAATCAACTACTTCTAATAAATATTTCTTAATTAGAATTATATATTGAAAACATAAGATGCACGTAGGTGCATATTAGTAAATATTTATTATAACCGAGATTACATTGTTTGATAGATTATAGAAGATATTCGAGATTACATTGAGATTACACTTCAAGGACAGATCCGGCCATGCATCATGAAAGTATTTTATCTTTTTTTATATATTGCGTGGATATGTGATTTTATCATCGTCGGAAAGATAAATTGTTATTATTATTCTCAGTTTGTCTCATATATATATAGGGATTTTTTCGTCGACAGTAGAAAACTAAAAAAAATATATTTTTTTAACAGCTTAAAAGGTGACGATGGTTTTCTTACTAATTTACTACACAAAAGAAATGTGTTTTCTAATACTGAAAATCTTTTAAAATTACGTACTTTTCGAGCCAAAATGTTTTTTTACTAACATTTTCATGTATGATTTTAGAAATATAATGTTTTTTTCAAAAACAAAATTTTCAAATATAATTTTATTTAGATTCTAAAACGGTTATTCTTTATACGACAAAAATAAAATAAGAAATTCTTTTCAAATTTTAGATACCTCAGTAGCATTTCGAAATTCCATGAAATTTCAGTGTCGTTGGGACTTGTAGGTAAAAATATTTTAAATCCCGAAGTTTTGAAAAAAAAAAAATTTCTAATGAACTTGTAGATTCGAAGTTTTCAAAAAAAGTCACATAATATTATGATCCTCTTCCGGCATAAATCTTCCTCGGATCACGCAGGTTTGCCGACTGTACTATTAAATTTTCCAGCGAATGGGAAATGACAATGATGTTGTTCAAATTTAAAAAATGTTTTATTTGTGATCACACAATTCTAAGCAGATAGACATGTTTTGTTGTTTTTAATATGGAGTGTAAGGTTAGCTTGAAAATGAAAACATGTATTTATTTGGTTCTTTAAATTCACTGCTTTCCAAATGTTCTCAAAGCCAGAAATCATTGAATATAATAGTATTATTTACAGTAAATATGATTTAACAGTAATATGGTAAAAATGTAATTGAATGCCAGTAATCCGCGTAAATGATTAATTTGATTTCTGTCCGGTATGATGGGAAATGGTATTTGTCAGCAACCCTCCGGGCGTGTTCACTTGCACCGGCCATTTTGCGCCGTTACCATGGCAACGCAAACGTAAAGGAGTGTTCACATGGCGGGAAATTGAAATGTTTAGTCTCAACTGCCAAGAGCCAATAGGAGTGTGGAATCTGATATTTGTTTTGAATTTGGCTCTGCAAATCTAGTTACTCTCAAGTTAAGTCTCAATTCGTGACCACCCACGTTCTGATTCTAAATGTTGGTGTTCTACCCCGGCCTCGATTCTCGACGAAGTCATTCTACTCGAACAATGAGTGGGTCGAACCACTCGTTGTACGAGTGGAACGTTTGGCGTATGTAAATGTGTATCCTCGAGGAGACTCAAGAGTAAGTATTTCGACCAATGTATGTACATTCGACAGCGATTGCGAGCGGCTTGGATTGGAGAATTGATACAAAGAGCGATAATTTAATTAAATTTATTTTCAAGATAATGGACCCATGGTAGTTAGTCCATGTATGATTTATTATTCTGTTTATAAAGTATAAATTTATTTCGACTTAGCCAGTAAAGTCGTATTATAAAAGATATATATTTCGATGTGCAAACAAAAAACGGTTCTGATTTAAAGATATTAAAAAAACCAACCCGTAAAAACAATTTTTTAACACTAGGTACAATTAATCTATTATAAAAAATAAATAGATATATATATTTTTTGTTTTAACCGAAGATTGATCCTTCCTCCCCAGGGACTGGAGCCAAATCTTGACTGGGTAGGACACACATTTATTTCGTATATTAAAGGCTGTAATGTCATCCAATTTCAGGGAAATACGTACACGTCCACGGGCGTATGCATGATTACCACCAAAGGTCTTTATAATGCACTGTCATCGACAACGGGTCTATCTGCCGAGTTTCATCTCGATAAGATGTCGGGAAGTGGGTTAATTTTCACTTTCAAGATTTGCATTAATTTACTAACAAAGGTGAAATTCAAATGAATGTATTTAAAAACGCAATGATTTCAAAATGTTGTCGCTGTCATGAAAATTCGGTAAAAAAAGAACATAAGTACTAAACGCCTTGGAAATCTTTTCCAAATAGAAAAAAGACATGCAGGCGGCTTATGGCACCTGAAGGAACCGTTGTCTGAATGAGGCTTTTGGATTTTACAATGTGAATTCCACCCGCCCATCTCCCTTCTCAAGGGAGCCAAGATACTACGCAGATCGCTAGATTTGAATAAGTAAATATCTACGTGGGAAACTTTTTTACTTTGTGGGGTTCTCTTGTACTTCGGAGTAGCTGTACAAAAATAGAATATCCTATAAGGTTTACCCTTCTGCAAACACCACGTCATTTTTGTACCAGAACGGCGTTTGAAAACGCATTTAAAATATTATGCCATTATATATTATGCTATGTGGCGATTGTCAGCAAAGTTATTTATACATAATTAAAAAGTATAAAGTGCTCAACATATTTTTTTAAACAATAATTATTAGGTTGAAACACCAGTGTAAATTGAAAAAAAAATCCGAGAAAAAATACATGCCGCATACGGGAATTGAAGGCGGAATTGAACATCCTTTCTGATTGCCGGTTAGGTACTCTACCAAATGCGCTACATCGGCTTATTCTAAACCCACCAAATTATTCAACACATACTAGTATTTTCGTTCAACAATTCTTGCTCATTGGATTTTTTCACTGGAAAATAACCAACTTTATTTTCTGTAGGAAAGGCATTGCAAATGCTAAATCTCCCATTAGATGGCATCGAGACATATTATATCTTCATTTACTGGTGAAAATCAAAAATAATATCTTAAATCTATATAATATCTTTGGTGAAAATATTAGAATATTATTATTTTTAATGGTAATCTAATGTTTAAGGGAACAAAGGATAACATATTATTTGTGAACAGATCTGAATAGCCAGGTACTCGCCCACCTTCTACCTACTCATCTCCTTTCCTCCTCACTACCTGCAGCCTCAAAACATACTCCAATTAGGGATGCCTTAGTCTCACTGGCTCCAGACGGTTGGGAGCGGTTGGGACTCTAGTGCGTACATATATGTAATGAACTTAAAAAGTAAGAATGCACTAGCAAAGAAATAGTTTTTGTATTATTATGCGTAGAACAAAAAAGACGTTAACCCTTAATTTGGCAAAGATGTCACAAATTAAATTGTATTGAATTGACTGTTTATTGGGATTCTGGGTCATAAACAAGCAGAAGAAAAAAAAACCTGTATTTTCAGAGTATCAGAAAAACAATGTTTACCACAGTGAACATTGTCAAAGTTACGGAAAGAGCACCTAAGTTAAAATGTTAAATACGGTGAACAATGTCACATGAAAGAGGTTAAAATAGATATCAATATTTTCATTTGTAAATCAGCTAAAACTTGTCCATATCTTTGATCTTTTACCGAAGCAATCTACTTCCTGGATCTAGTTTTCCTTACTGATGGTATAACTAATACTGGTATCTTTTCCTGAGTACAGAAGGATGAAAGATATGGTAAAGATGTTTAGGAATATTATCAGAATTCGGTTATGACGTTGGGAAAATTTACTGAAAAATTGTAGTCAGTGGGAAGTCTTTGGCTCGATTTTTTTGGCTCATCCTGAACTTTATTATTTTCAGTTTGATCATCTGGTGCACCATCAAAATCGGAACTGCTGAGTAGGTGAAGATGTTCTATAAAATAGTCAATATAAAGTGAAGTTGAAGAAAAGTTAGATAAAGAGCGGGGTTAATGCAATTAATTTTCATTGTCAGCATCGGAAATATCCCCAGTTGCCGATTGCGCATTTGCTTTTGGTACAAGGGCTAATATTTTTGCGGCCCGTCCTTATGTCATAATGTCCAATTGGCAAAAAATAAACTAAGCACTACAATGTACACCAATTGGCAATGTTGACCACAGTGAAAATATTAAGTAGGAGTTTGTTTTCTATGGATTTGACAATGTTCACTGTGATGAACAAACAACTTTATAATTGTTTACTAACTCTTAAATCATATTAAGATATGTGAAAATTATTTTACAATCACTAAACAAACATTATTTAGCAAATCAAAACCAACATTTGAAACTCATTTTAAAGACATAAAAATAATACTTTGCTAATAACAGATGACCTGCGGTGAGCCAACTTTTTCTTACGGAATGATAATTAAGAGTTGTTACTTTCAAGATTTTTATTCTCCAACATTCTTAAGGATTTGTAAACATTATTGAAAATAAATCCCACAAAAATATCCAAATATCTCGTAGCTTTTTTTTTTCATTTCGTTCACCACAGTGAACAACATCAAATTAAGGGTTAAAGCATCACTCTCTTACTAATATACTTGTTTTAAACTGTACACTGCTGATAAACAACCTTAAGGTTATAATGTTAAAAGGTTTGGAGTAAATTTATTTCATATGTCTAACCATAATGAAAAACGAGATATAACGAGTTTTATGAGGACGGGTCATTTGGTAACAAATAAAGCACTACGTGACACGAGTGGCTAACACTGAAAATAAACATACAAAATTTTGAAATTCGACATTAAATAATCTTAACCTCACTTAACCTAACACTAAAAATATACATATTTTGAAATTCGAAATTAAATAATCTCAACCTAACACAATGTATACATATTTTGAAATTCGATATTAAGTAATCTCAATGGACATTGGCTGTTTTATTCCAGCCAGTCGAAGAGTTTAGTCCAAGTTACCTAATTTCAAATCATTGTCCATTGATACGTGAAACACAATGAGACTGGACTTTTCTCTGAGTTCACGTATCATTTTACCGATCTTATTTTCTGATAGCTTCGAAACGTCTTTACCCACGTTTGTAAAATATTGTTTTTCAATGTTTGATAATTTTTACATTGATAGTAATTTAACATTATGAAGACCGATTAGTTTCGATTAACGAATTGCGGTTTAGCATCATATTTATTTTTTATTCCTTTTTACATAATTGATTGAAAAATTCTGAAGATTAAAATGATACTTGCAAGAAAGATAAAGTCTGTATTTGATGAATAAATTTGTCGTATATATTTACAGTAAAAGTGATATTTCAATGTTTATGTTTAAGCGAAGTTAGCAGTCCACAATGGATTGCTGGTACCTACCCTGATGTATGAAAGTGAGGCATGGAACTGGCAAAGAAAGGATGAAAATAGATTGTATGCTGTTCGTGTGGTAAAACCATGTATGATCGTGTGAGGAATGTGGAGATCCTCAAAGAGTTCAAGGCTGATGTAAGCGTAATGAGTAAGATCAAGAAAGGGACTCTTAGATGATTTGGGCATGTAATGCATTTGAGTATGTATTGCTAATTGAAGTTCCCTTTGCTGCCCTGACTTTACGCAGAGTTTTTTGAAATCAGTGCAGACCGTAATTTTGAAGAGTGCAAAGTTTCATCAGAGTCAAAATTCTGCTATAAGGGTGGGGGTAGTTTTTTGCACTATCATTGGACAGGGACCTTCTCACTGTTTTGAAGGTCAAGTAAAACAAAATTTCATAAATCTCCGAATTAAACCATAGATTTATAAAAAAAAAACAAAGCCAGGCCGCCCGCCGGCCAAGTCGTCCGCCGACGCGGTACTACGACACTGAAGGAAGAAGTTTTTGAAGTAGCGGCACTGTAAGCGAATATTAAGAGGGTCTGCAGTAGAGCGGTCCAGGTCTGGTATACAAACTAATTAGAAACCGCCACAAAATATTAGGAAATCAAAAAAAATCTAATAAATTGTAGTTCTACCAAAAACATCGTTTTTGAGGTATCGTAGTCAAATTTGCAGGTACTTTCAGACTTTGCGGTAGAACCTTTATTTTGTAGCGTTATAAGGTCGAAGTTTACTATAGGAAGTACGTGGAGAGGGTGCTTGAGATCATGCAATGGTCAGTCAGGGGAAACCATTTTATCAGGGCGAGGTATGACTCATTGAAAGAAGAACAAATTTCACATTCCAATTTTACATTCCCCCTTTTGAACCTGGCGACATTTAACATGGCCGTTGCGCTACAAAGAGTTAAAGATTTTTTTAATTGATTCAACTTAAAAGTTAAATGGTACTTTTCTGATAATCGGCAATTGAATTTTTGGATGGTTTTGTAGGGAACCATATTGTAAACTTTGTCAAAAGAAAACATACCGCACAACAGTTTCAAGTGCTCCCAACCGTCTGAAACCAGTGATACTATGGCATCCTCAATTGAGGTGGGGAAGAGGGAAGTTTGAAAGTACTTGGCTATTTATATCTGGTCACCAAATACGACCAAAGCAATTTCAAGCAACTTTTAAATTCCGAATGGTGATCTTTGACTAGGGCGATACTGAGTGTGTCTAATATAGTAAGTAGGTATTTTTTAGTATGAAATATTGTGAAAAACTTCGAATTAATTAAAGAAGATTTATCTGCGCCCGCCGGGCTTTGAACCTTCGACCTCAGCATTCGAGAGTCAAGTCAGGTCGAGAATATTACATTCGAACACTGATATCATGATTTTCCCAAATACGCCAATATATTTGGCTCTTGAAACGCTCGGCATTTTGTTTGCTTACTTACCATATTTTGATGTAGATTATCTGATTAGTACTACTAATAATACGTTGATAGACTCCATTAGATCGGCAATGAAATCCATCATAGGGATTGACAAGTCATTCTGCTTTCCTTAGTTTCAGTAAGACATTTTTATATTTTGATACGTGATTTTGTGCTTAATTTCATTCGAAATTTTTCTTTAGATTTTTGAAAATAACCGTTTTGAAGGTATGTTTTTTTGTTATGGCCCCGTAGTAAGCGTTCAAAGATCGTTTGAAAGGATATAAATACGAATGTTAGAGGGAGCGGGCGAAAAATTATTGGTGAAAATATTTAGTAAAACACAACTCGTTTGAAATAGAACAAATATCTCTCGACAAATTCTTTTAAGTTGCATTTAAAAATACAATATTATTTTTCATGCCTATAACATATTAAATAAAAGAAAAAAAAAATTTATACTTTTTTGAGCTTATTTTACGATTTTTTTCTATAATTTAGGGAATTTCATAGAATTAACTTTTCGGCATAACAAATGTATGGATATTATCTTAAAAATAACATTTAAGAAACATAATTAAAAATAATAATTTTTATTCCAGGATGTGGGGAGTTCAGTACAATCCCATACTTCCCATATAGATATACACATTGATTGTACAATAGATATGTGAAAATGCAAAAATAAATAAATTAGCAATTCAGTACAACTATATAGGCATTGTCTTGAGTGAGCTTGGGCCCAGCGCTCACTCAGGAGTGGCGCTTGGTCCCCAACGTGTTGGCCGAGGCCATTAGCCGCATCCTGGCTCCAGTGACCCGGTGTCTCATCAGGCCGGCAAATCCATTTAGTCCTGATTCTGTGAACATTGTCGATGCGCTGATGTATCTTCGGTATCCAAATATGAATCTACAGGCGTCATTATATTGGATTAGGAGTCGTTCCATTGAGCAAGTTCGGTAGTGACAACATATCTCACACGTATACAAGCAGGTACAGAATACGTTGAAGTGTTTTTTTTAACAGTATTACCTGCATTTGCATTTGCGGGCAATCATATTAGACACTATGCTTTCTCACTTTCACTTCTTTGTCGTTCGATATCGCCATCGCCCGATAGACGTTAAATTTGCAGACCTTTATTTTTTTAAATTGATTAATTGTTGTGTGTTTTGTATACAATGTATAATTCTTAATTTAAGAGAGACGTGCCCGCTGAGACCTAAAATTCTTTAAAATGAAAATAAAAAAAAAACAACCGGTAAGAAAACATTTTCTTTTACAATACATGTGGTGGTGTTTTGTTAGCAATCTCTGAGACATTAGTCTCCAGGAAGCTAACTACAACTTACAAAAACATGGAACATATTTTTAGTGTGGTTAACATAAACAAAAACCGTAAAATCATTCTAGGTTCTATTTATATTCCTCCTTCTGCTGATCAAATTATTTACAGAAATCATATGGATGAAATTCAAATACTAATGTCTAAATATCCAAAACAAAAATAATCATTGCAGGCGACTATAATCTACCAAAAATTAATTGGGATCCATTATCCTCAGATTTATCTAGAAATTATTAAAATTATTGAAATTATACAAAGAACAATTATTAAAATTATATTAAAAAAATCCTTTGACTACCCAACAGAACGCCTGTTTGAAGAATTTCAAATACCTACATTAAGACCTATATATTAAAAACTCATTAATCCAAATTATAAAAGAAAAATATAAATATAAATTTTTAAATGAAAACAGAACGCGACTTAGACATGTTTTTCTATGCCCAAAACTAAATACGTCTTTTGCACAACATCATTATACTTACCAGGGAAGAACTTTTTTCAATCGTCTACCAGAAGAAATCAGAAGCATTAATGATAAAACCCGAGCTCTCTGTCAAGAGACACTTTAAAAATATTCTGAAAAAAAAACTACTGTCACTTAATTAATCTCACAAATATCCTTAGTTTTCCATAACTTCCTTTCTTTTTTAAAATTTATTATATTAATATATTATCCTTCACTACTATCAAAAAAATACTACAGCAAACATACATGTACAATGAATTATTTAAGTACTAACTAACAACAACATTTATGTACACTCCCCTTCCATACACAAGCAAATGCTTTCAATGGAAGAGTAGTTAAAAGACCCAAGATGTAAAATGAATTTTGTACCATGTAAACATATTATTAAAAATTAAAAATAATTACAAAAAAATAACTCCAGCATATCTGACATCGAAAGAGAAATACTCGAAATGTCCAACTTTTTAACTATTATTTTACAAGCGATAATTATTAGCCTGAAACACTCATCCGCATTGAAAAATCTCCTGATAAAAGATACATGACGCCAGTCCCGTTGGCGTCATGTATCTTTTATCAGGAGATTTTTCAATGTGGATGAGTGTTTCAGGCTAATAATTATTGCTTGTAAAATAATTGTTAACCTTTGTGCTATGCATAAAAAATCTTGTCTTAAACATTAGTTTACCAAAAAAATAATAAGTCCAACTTTTTAAACTTAAATCAATTAAATGATAACAAAAATAGCAACGACCGAACCTTGGATCTAGTTTTTTCTAATATCAAATCTGTTACTGTAACTAAATCCTCAGAAATTCTTCTTCCCTTGGACATAACCTTAGCTATAACTTAGATATAACCATAAACAAGACCATATGTGAAAATCCTAAAATCAAATTAATGTCTCATAACTTTCATAAAGCAAATTACACTGAAATTTGTAACTTCCTACTAAATGTTGGTCATTTCTGAATGATGGCAAATTAAATGACAAATATCGAAAATTTTTACTGTATCTCAAAAAAAGCTATTTAAAGTTATGTAGATACCTGTCACTTCACGTAATACATCAACTTTTCCTAAATGGTTCACCAATGATATTATTAACTTAGTTTAAAAAAAAAGATTGCTCACCATAAATTCAAAACAATGAGAACACTCGATGATTATGCTGAAATTCACAAATTGCGTAAGCAGTGCGCTGTAATTTCAGATAAATGTTACAAGAATTATATAAAAGAAGTTGAAACCTCCATAAAATCCAATGTTAAAAGCTTTCTTTAATTATTCTAAATCATTACAAAACAACTATGCATCCATCCCTTTATATTTTTATACAAAATTATAAATTATCAGTTGGATAGCCCTGATATATTAATGTTGATTCAATTTCATGTACCTACCATTAGATCAAGTATGACCTCTAGTATGTATTATTGTGACAATTATACCACAGTCTTAGGATATAACTCAGTTATAAATAGATTGCACACACTTGGGAACTTTTGTGCTAAAATCGCAGATACTTTTAATATTCCCCTTGTAAAGTATAAAGCTGCACTAATAACACATTTTAACGCCACTTATTTTAATGAGGTCACTACATAACATGCTATTGTCATCGCTTCTTTTAATTAATTTAATTCTTTAATTTTTCTCATCAAAATTTAATACTGCACTATGTATATGTAAAAAAATAAAATAAAAAAACTTTGTATGTAAATGGCATTTGTGCCGTAAATTCTAAATAAGTAAATAAACATCTACTTTGAATATCTGTTAAAACTTTATTTATTTATTTTTGACCGAGGATTGAACCTCTTACCCGGAAACTGAAGTCGACAGCTCTTTCAAATTTGCTAAATGCCAATCGGTTATGACCGACATATATTTCGTGTACTGCTGTTTTATCAACCGATTTCGGAGAAATGCGTGCATGTCCGCGTGTGTGAAAGCGATTATTACCAAAATATGATAGAATGCATTGTCATCGACACCGAGTCTATCAACCGAGTTTTCAGGTTGATCGAATGTCGGGAAGTGGGTTAATTTCCGCTTCATTATCGAATACAAACGTGAAATTAAAATGTGTTTAATAACTTCAAAAGAATTTATTGAAAATGTCTGTAAAGAAAATCAAATAACACTTCCAATAATTTTTTTAATCATCAAATTTTCTCTACACTGTTAGTTTTAATTCTGTTTGAAAGGGTTCGACGTAAATTATTCAGTCTTACCCAACCTCAACTATTACATGCCCAACCCCAGACATTCTATTCCTGACCTACCTAAGCTGAATGACCCATGATTTTACTCTTTCATACATTTGTAAGGAATGCTTTCAAGTTCTCCTCGACTCTAGCCGCACCTTTAAACTACGTTTTGGCGACGATTCTGGAGAAATTTTATATATTCATCGAGCTTTTTTTCGTAGAACAAGAAATAATTAAATTGAAAATGAACAATAATTAGATTAAAAATGCTCCTAACCGTGATGAGCTAGTGGGAATATGTGACACATATGGGAGAATATCGTGAGGCTTATTGGAGTGAGGAAGTACTCTGCTATTCAGAGTAGAGAGTAGAGACCATGAGACCACAACATTGCTTTAATGACTTGAATAGCCAGGTGCTCGCCTACCTCCCTCTTTCCCATCTCCATCCCCTTCTTATCATCCTAATCCTCACAACATACCACTATTGGGGATGCCATAGTCTCACTGGCGACGGTTGGGTGCAGTTGGGTCTCTTGTGTGGTTTCACATAACTAAAAAAAATAAATCAATTGATAACGTTCCTTTTGGCGTTTGTACATTATCCCTATTTCAGAACTGCGCGTTTTCAAGGTGTTAGAATTTTTTTTTTTAAATTTAAGAAAATTATTTATGGAAAATATTAAATTAGCAGAAAATCTGTCGGATTTAAATCACTTAAAGGGTGATCTCTGTCTTGATTAAATTTGCTCAGGAATTACTAGGTTAACTTGACTGTTTACGGCTGGCAGCACGAGATATGGAGCTTCGGCATATCCATATTTGCTAAGGCAAAAATACACTGAGATGATTCACATTTTGCAAAACTTGCCATCTAACATAAATCGAAAATTTTACTCTACCTAATGTATTATGCAATGTTTGCAGCAAAACTTTCCAACTATTTATTCCACAATGTCTGCATAAAAATAAACGATCCCATCTAAGATAATGTTGTGCTGGTGCACATTATCTCAGTCAGTTTTAGAGCGAAAATGCAAAACGCCCAAGTACGTCATTCATTTCCCGTCGCGTTTCACGCTATAACGTGGACGGCGCAATCTACTAGCGACTTGTACCGCCCACCCCGTGGGAGGCGTCATTCCAAACCATAACTCATTATGTGCAACACTCACTCATACGAATGAGTATCCCAAAATATGTTCCCTGAGAATTGTGAACGTGGATCGAAATATTGGGTTGAGTCATGGATTATATATTATATGTACGCAGGTTGTCCAAGAATTTATATTTTATTATTTATTTCTCAAAAGATGGCAGCAGCAGCTTGTAGAGTGGACTTCCCCCTCTACATCCGGCTTAGTAGTTGCTTCAGAATAACCGTGACCGTCGTTTGAACTCCACGGAGCTCCCAAAGAGGGAGGTGTGTTCAAATCCATCTTCATCTATTCTTCATTTATGGTAATGTGATGAACCAGCGATATGTCAGGCAGTGGTGTGCTGAGGTATTGAGTGGTGGAACGTTATGAGAATGAGAAGTATAGGGGATGGAGGTCTTTAATTGTCCTTTTTGTTGAAGAAGATCGATGGTAAAAATCGCGATAATTGCCTTCTAATAGTCCGTAACCTCTCAAGCTTGAACCCAGACGTCAGTAAGTCCACCATACAAACGATTTTGAAGGAAAATATGGGATATGCAAAGGTATGTGCAGGTTGACTTCCCGAAATACTGCCAGAAACTTACATCGTGCGGAAAGCGCTCGGGTCGAGGCGAGGCTTTATGGACTCTATTGTCACAAGCGATGAAACATGCCCTAATCCCGGAGTCAACAAGGCAATCAATGATGTGGCGCCAATCCTCTTCATCTCTCGCCCGAAAATTTATCTGACACTCTCACGCCGGAAAATCATGACAACCGTTAAAAAGGCGTTTGTTTTTTTGCCAAGGGACAACCATCAACGCCAAACGTAAGGCTACCCAAAACAAGCGACGAGCAGAGCTGACAAATAGTGTGTACTTACTGCATGACAACACTCATTCAAATGGGATCTCCTCCGTCATCCTGTTCATAGTCCCGCCCTGGAGACGTGTGATTTCCATCTTTTACCTGAAAGAACTTTATTTTATTCTTTTTTCGGAACGCTTCGAGAACGACATGGATATGGAGGAAGATTTGTAAACATTTTGAGGACGGAGGCGCCGGAGTTCTTCGACAAGGGAGTCAAAGACCGAGTGCCACGGCTCACCGATCATCGATTGTAACGGAGATTACGTCGAAAAATAGGGGGGTGTGAATGTAATAATAAATAATAAAGGTCTTTATTTCTTCGAGAAATTCACACTTTACCCTGTTCAGTGTTCATATTTGTGGGGGAAAAGCTTAAGCTATCCAACGACAGCGTTAAATAGCACGTTCTTAATAATTGTAGTAAATGTAGTCGTGGTGTCGTTTCGACTTCTAAAATCTATAAGATGATTCAACCATGATGGTAAAATGCCTGTTCGTATTGGGTTATTTTCGATCCAATGAAGTGATCATAGAAATTAATTGATTACGTTTTTACATTAGATATATTATTATCGCGGAGTATTATCCCAGCGTAATGTACCTAATTAGTAGTGTTTAAAGTTCATAATTTACTATAAAAAATATTTTTACTCACTTACTAAAACCAGTATGTATTAGTATTCCAGCGTTGACACTTTGACACAACTATGACTACTGTCAAACTCAGTATTATATGTGACAATGAATATTATATGTCTCAGTATTATGTTGCGCTGCAATTTATAAACATTGGCGTTGAAATTTCATGAAATTACCGAAAAAATTAAGGGTTGTAAATTTCATAAAACAAAAGCCCACAGCTTGAGAGTTCATACTGGTTTGTTAGTGCGCTAACCGGAGACAGATATATTTTAAAACGGCTTCCGTCTCATTGCCTTGTGCTTTCTACTGAAGCGCGATGAATATTGTTTCCCAGGTACTCTGATGAGCACTTTGTAATAATAATTTACGTGCTTATATGCACCACTTCAATATTAATATTCATGGATTGATGCAGTTATTTTTCCGATACATAATATGACGTTTTTTATTTAGGTAATTAATTGTAACTAAGCAAATTTTTGTTTTAATATATGGGACTGTGAGTTGGTGATTATTTGTGTAAGTAATGCTTTTGCAACTATTTACATTAAAATTTCATCGACCTACTCTTGAAGAGTCATTCTTGAATAACTCGTATGTGAAAAGAAGACGCGTTTTTTCATTTCATCCCCAATGCGGTTCTCTTCAAGACCCAGAAACACTCCTTTCTTTCATTAAACGTTCTCTCTACAAGGAAACCCTACGGATAAAAAGTTTGAAAATAAGAAAGAAATTATAAACAAAGATAAGAGAATTAGAAAAAAGAAGTCTCACTGGAGGTTATTTGGCCACATTTTGACCAACATGCAAAACCCCCGAACTTACGCTGGCCAAAATATAGCCAGTTTAAAGATATATAAAAAGGAATTCATTATAAAGTTCCCTGCAATATTCTTTGAGATAACTGTTTTACACAGTAAATGGTTTCTCAAACACACGCAAATCTCAAACGCTCTACGCATTTTGTTGTAAATATCTTGGCGTTCCAGTGGATAACAAGTTAAGTTAGTAAACCAATGCATATTTTTATGTATAAATATTTCATTAATATTGTTTTTAATAAATGATGGACATGAGAAAATATATCAAGATATTACTTCTGCGGATAAAGTATCGGACATTGTAAGGCTACATCGATTACCAATAATTTGAAGGTACGCGGAGAAAGCTAATTGAAATAAAATATTGCTAACTTATTAAAAAATCTGGTAAAATTATTCTGATTCCTGTTAAAAATGGGACTGCAGGTCTTTAACGAATGAATTTACAAAACTCTTAACAAAGTATCAGTAAAGCGTGTTCATAATAATACTTATATTATTATCAGTCTTTACATTTATCAGGAAAAGAACACCTGTTTCGATATAATATTCTGAATGGATCAATATTTTATAAGGAAATGGATTGTCATCACGTTTTTAACAGGATTTCCATAAATCAGTCATACTCATTGTTCTGCAATTTACTGTTTCATGTATAAAAAGTACCTACCCATTGCTTATATAGGTTTTAGTAAAAGGTATATAACGCTGCTTTGAAGGGGATTGAAAGCTCATCAAAAGAAATTTGACATTTCTGATCCTAACACTGAAAGCAGAAGGATCATCTACTCTAGCAGACGGGATAAACCATAAGGGTTTTACAGGGAGGTTATAGTGATATTCTACCCTCTCTTTCCTGCTGTATTTTTTCTTTAATTTAACCAATACCATTCTATTTTCTTGAAACCTATACAGCTTCTATAGAAATAGCCGTTTTAAAAATTTCTCAAAAAATAAAATTGATTTAGTATTTTTGAAGTATATTTATAAGATTATCCATTTTTCAGTCAAAACTAATTTTTTCGCTTTATCTAGCGACCATCATAAATATATTCTAAAGTTTTACTTACCTATAATTTACCCAAATACCCAAATGTATTGGTAAAAGCGATTGAAAGTTTGAATCCGATACCGTGACTTTGTTTTACTAAATGTAATTATTTATCAAATAAACTTTTTCTGGTTACAGGGACCAATGCTCATTATTCACATCTGAGAAAAAACATTTTACACTGTTTATAATTTTTAGTGTTTAAAAGATACAATAGCCTCTTTTACAAGCTTCAAAACGGTATCTAACTGGGTGGCGAAGTAGCACCCCTATGTTTACACTGCACAGGCAGGGGGGTTTTTGTGAGGCGTCACACAAAAAAATTTGGTACAAAAAGCTTTTAGATTTAGTTTTTTTATCATTCATCAAATTGGTTTTGCTTCGACGCTCTCCGACGCTTTTTTATTAATCGGTAGTTTTTTAGGTTATTGATTCTAAATACGCGTCTGAGTTATAGTTAAACTTAACATTACTCTCATAGTTTCCTGTGTCGTATTGATATATCTGTATTAATCCACGCGCACACGAGCAACTTCAGTTACTGGGTCTGATGGTCACTACCTCAAAGTTTGTATGAATTTAAAAAAAGTCTCCGTACTGTTTTAATGCAGCGACGCAATCGATGCCGCCAGTTGCTCGTGTATCAGGTGCATTAGTAGCATTTATTTTAATTTTAAACCAAAATAAAGACGCATAATATATGAAACCCGTAGAGTGCTGGAGTTTCAAAAGCTTTATTATCTCGAGAATAAAGAGCAAGGTACTGAATATGACAATAACCGCTGATATTTTAGGAACGATTTAAATTTTTGGGTTTGACATGTATGGTTTTTACCATACATTTTATACCTAAATCACTCGCCCCGCATTCCAGAGTGAAAGATACGTAATTTAAAAAATGTTAAATAGGTACTTTTAATCTAGTCTCACAACTTTTCCCAAAAATAAGGAAGCCTTAGTTCTACCCGTTCCGAGTTTCAAATTATATCACATTCGTGTATTAAATCATTATATGTACATATGCCAAAAACTGTGCTAACCGCACCTAGATAATTGAAAAAAACACAGTGAGGGTGTGCACAAAAACCAGGCACGTTAAAATAATCATTTATGTAATAAAACTACTAAGTAGGCACTGGAAACAACGTTTCAAGTTCCAAGTGGGAACTAGATGTGGTTTAATAACAGTAAGTATGTCAGGAACATCAAAACTAAACAATTGTGAAGTAAATTAAAGTACAGACTCGGCATTGTATTCCCCGAATAGCACGTAAGGCCGCATTAGGCAAATTAAAGTTGAAATCATTTAACTCGAGTAGAATACGATATTCGTCGCTGTATTGTAGCAGGGATGGCGAGGGAAAATATTATTTAGGACGGGTTCTTTCAGAAAATTTGAACAAATCATCAAATTTCAAAGTTAATTTTCAAGTTCTGTGAAAGTCCTATTGAAGTTCTGTTATTATATCAACATGGGCTAGTTGCTTCACAGAACTCAAATAATAAAGTCCATGAAAATAAACTTTAAAATTTGATGAATTATTCGAATTCTCTGAAATAACACGTCTTTAACCTTTCCGGGAGTAAGTTATGTAATGCTGGCCGTGCTCTGGGGAGTGAGTTTTTTTTACAAAAATAAAAATATGTATTTTTTGATTAAATTTTATGATAGTATGCAAAATAAATAACAGCCAGTATCTCTGTCGATAATGATGTAAAATGTTTAAAATTGGTATAAAGTAACAGTAATATGCCCATAGATAGCAATACGATGCATATTTACAGAATATGCATCGAATATGAATGTGCAACCCCTGTCGTCCATAGCCATCCATACTCCTTTGGCGAAAGTGTGTACCGTCGTCCATTAGCGTCCATACTCCCGGAAAGAATCATAGTTGATAATATCAAACAAAAATTGAAGAATTGTAGTGTGATCCAGTTAAATTGACCGAAGGGGTTAATATCAAATTAGTTCAGTGGTAGATCAAGCTGGCGAGGTTAAGGTGCTGGGTTAAATTCAAAGATGAGACAGAATCTTTTTCAGGTGTGATTTGAGATTTTCAGTGCCAAAAGTATTGTAGTGATTTAATTTTGGGCTATTATACCGTTTTGCGCTGCCTCCTTCTTTAGCCTACGTTTCGGACACATTACTGTTATGGAGATAGTGTGCCTACATTATATACATATCGCATTATTACATTTCTTTATCCAAAAAATCATGATTTTGGCATAAGCATGTGGCAAACGACTGTCAAAGGTGTCAAAAATGTTGTGCCTACCTAAACAAATGGTACGGTTAACTGCTAAATATTCAATTGACTTGTGAACCTTAAAAAGCATGAACCTTCTTTAGGTCCATGACAAAAAGTGATATTCTATTAATACAAATTTTAGCATTTAAAACCATTACAGTTAACTTTCCGGACCGCCACTGATAGATTATAGAGAGATGTTTTCAGAAATAATATAATTTCTTCCATAATTTTGTCAGCTCGAGTAAGGACTCGGCTGAGGGTATCAAGGGAAAAATTAATATTTAATTAAATTTTATCGTGTAATTAATTTTCAAGTGCTAGCCAAGTTACTCGAGCAACTGAGGGTGAGGTAATGGAGGCAAAGTTGTTGCAAATAAATAACCGCGTTTAGGTGATAATAAGTAATAATAAGGAGGATCAGTTTTTAAATATTGAATTTCGATATTGTTTTCTTTAATAAATAAATTTATGAATTTATGAAATGGCATCTTGGAAGTGGAAATTATCCCACTTATCCGGCATCCGACAGCTGAAACTTGGCAGTTTGCCGATGACAATACATTATTTCAACTTTTGGTTGCACTCACGCACACTAGCGCATTTCTTTGAAATTGAATGACATTATAAAAATTTACAGCAGTTAATAAATCTCAATACCATCCAGTTAGGATTTGGCTTAACTGATAACGCGGTTCACTCATTTTAGTCAGTCCCTGGGAGGAAGGTTCAATCCTCAGTCAAATTGTTTTTTTTCTTTGATATTTGATACAAGCCGGCACAATAAATAACGCAACTAGATCGAAAATTGAAAAAATATGAATTATGGGTAGTAAAATAAAGGTTTTTACGGCTTGATTTTTTGCATACACAAATACACACAATTTCTTTTGAATCCCTTTCAGTTGGTAATATTGATCGGCGATCGTGACACATTTGGTAAGCTATACTATGTGGCAGGCGCATTTTGTATTTAGGTAGGTATGCACAAATGTTGTTAGTTACATCAAAATGGAATTTTTGCATTAATTTAAACAGGTTTTTTGGTTTGTTATTAATCACTTGCTTATGTCGATGGTAATAAGCTAATGAGAAATATGTAGAATCACGGTTGTTGAGATTGCTGGGTGTGTACAAGTTTATTTGCTAATTTGTAAAAATTTTCGAAATTAATATTATTATTTTTTTAATTTAATATAAATCAAATTTAATAATATTATAATTAAGTTCTGCGAGTATTTTTTGGTTTTTATTATTGTTATAGCTCTTTTGGCTTTCAAGGACATTTTCACACTGTGTTCTTAAAATAATTCTTACTCTTCGAAGTTAGTCGATAGATAGGTACTCTATATGGCTATTCCAAGAGAATCCTCTACAACCGATAATTTAATTTTGATTTTCTGCACCATGAAAATAAAAGAAATTCTTCCAATAAGAGTAGGAGGTACAGAGCGAGGACTTGCTTTGATAAAATGCGTCTTTATTCAGCCTTGGTGGTGACGTTTGAGAGGGCCGGGCGCCCTGTGTTAGAGGGTGGCGCGTTCCTAAATCGTAATGCTTGCACTGGGTAGGAACGCGGGAATGATTTAGAGGTGGGTTTTTAAGGGTTCTTTCATCGCTTCCGCAAAAAGAGAATCTATAAGAGTAGTGAAAGGTTTCTACATTGCGTCGTGTTTTATGGGAGACCAGTGCAATCGCGTGCAATTGTATTCGCTAAAGATAAATTAATGTGAAAAATAATGAGAATAAGTAATGGTGTATTTCTTTTATTCAATATAATGGTGCATTTGAAATCAATGGTAATTTGACGATTTTGAATGAAGGTAGTGTAATTATTCATAAAGATCGATGGAAAGACATTTAGTTCTTTAAAAAATATCAACTCGTAGTTTTCGAAGCTTTGCGTGAATGTTATGCAAAACGCAGAGCTTCAGGACTTCAGTTGAGCACATGGAGAAAATATACTGACATAATATAATTTATTATAAATTAATTAAAATAGATTAATTAAAAACGGGACTTATCGTATTCCTGGGAGATTCGAATGAATTGACAGGTTTCGTAATAAACCGTCGGTAAAACACGAATATTTTATTAGGAAATCGTCACACGTGTTCATAAAAATTCTAATGTTGTAACATTTCTTCATTATATTAATCAGGAAAAGCACGCGTGAGTTTTCCGATATATTCTTAATAGACTAATATTTTATTATGAAAAGGTTGCAATTACTTTTGAACAGAATTTCAATAAATCAGCCATAATCAATTTTTTCCGTGCAGTGCGGGGTTTCTTGTGTTGGAATTTAGCCCTATGAAAATATCCAACACGTCCATGAACCATGTAAGACTCAATGATTTAAAAAAAATACATCTATTAATTTTCCATTTAGTTCTTCTATTATCGAGTCAACTGTTCTAAAGTCTTAAATTACGCCCAGCTCATATCTATTCCATCTGTTTTTAGATTCAATAATTATCTTTATGGAGGACGATCGATAAAGCTCTATGTCAATATGATATAGACTAAATTCGTGATCTATGGTCTGTTAGTAACATTCCCTATCACGGTCGACGATTGATAAGGAATTCGGACAAAGAAATGTAGGTATTACAAAAAAATATAAATATTACATAAATA
The DNA here is from genome assembly GCF_061612785.1 of Hesperophylax consimilis. Classification (NCBI taxonomy): domain Eukaryota; kingdom Metazoa; phylum Arthropoda; class Insecta; order Trichoptera; family Limnephilidae; genus Hesperophylax; species Hesperophylax consimilis. The sequence continues at coordinate 8,972,873 of NC_142858.1, forward strand.
AATTGAAATTAAGTTAAATAAAATGAAGTACAGGAACAGGTGATCGAACAGACCGGTCAGTGGTTGAGTGGGCATAGCGCTTGGGTCTCACCCGAGCGTCGCGTGTTCGATTCCTCGGCTGGCTTAGTCCTCCATCATAACACAAGCAACATTTTCGGCTTTCTGTGGTGGTAGTAGGAGATTTTCAAACATTGTTGGGTTATTCGTAGCCTGGGAATGTTTGTCTTTCTTTAAAAAAAAAAAAAAAAGTGATGAAGTACAGAAACAGGTGACACGAAGATGGAGACTCTGCAGCAAGAACAAGAAGGTGGTGAGGAAACTGGACCAGCTGCTGCAGCGAGAAAGTCCACCGCGTCCATCAACAGTGCCATCACGAGGTTCGTCATCCGTCCAGGTATGTGTATGCTGCTGATAGAGCGCTGACACAGTCTCCCCATATAGATAACAGACCTTGGCAGCACCGCTGTGACGTTCGGCAAGTCCATCATTCATCTCCATGTTATCTTGTTCCTGGTGATTGCGTTAGTGGTGCAATGTGCCCGCAATAAAAGGCGACGGTTGGGATAATAAATTACCCTGGGCACTTGTTAGGGCCTTCAGAGTTTCCAAGAATTCCGTTGAAAACATCTGGCATACCTACAGTTACCGATTCTCGTCCCAAGTTCAACTTCAGCGAATTTAGAATATTTTTAGGACAATTTTCGATTATTTATTTTTAACACAATGCACTCTAATCACATTACTATAAAGTTCTGATTACTAATTGGTAAGTTAATTTAAAATGTTGATTGACTGATTTTAAAAATAATTTCAAAGGGATGTTGCCTCATTTCCCTTGAAAATACTAAAAAAAACACAAAGCGGTTGGAAAACGGCATGACGAGTCCGGCTGCCAAGAAAGGCGCTACAATTATCCCATTTTATTAATATTTTTTCGTAAATATATGAAGTTTGATGATTCGGAATGTCAAATGTTGACAGTATTTGTCAATAATTTTACAATATCGGATCGATATACGGAACTAAAGACGAATTTATTTCATTTCGCGGGTACAAGATGTTAAGCTAAGAAGCAGCATTATTATTTTATGAGAGTTTACTAATTATTATTTCAGTTTTTGAATGTTATCAAACTATTGTATTGTCTAGTAATAGCTCCAGCATTTCTTATTCATGAGTAAAATGGCTGACGTCTGAAGTAGATTATATCGACTTTTGATTCTTCCAGAAGCGGAAGAGATAATGAGATATCGGATATCTTTAGCAAGGCGGGAAGTTTTCCTTACAGCTAAATACCAACCGAAGTTTCTACACCGAGGGACAATTTAATTACGTACAAAGTAGATACCAACGCCCCACAGAACATTGCCGGGCCAAGTCGTACCTAGACCTACATTTCAACCAATGTCAATACAAACAAGGAAGATGTGCCATGAACCATTATTTACCCACTAAACAAATTGGTGTAAAAACGGCGCACACTAAAGTGAAGCCAACATCCTTCACCCATTCTACTGTAAATGTCATCATCGCACAGCGGCGGCGCACTATGGTTCCAATGACCGATCAAATTGTACCTACTTTTTTTTATCTGCCTTATTTATTGTTATAATATTTTGTATGACTTGTATATGACCCCTTGTGTTTATCTAACTCAGGTTATCAATTTTTATGAATTAACTAGATTGTTTTCATAATGTTTTGGCATTAAAACAACTTAAATAAATGTTAAATTAGAAGAAATCTAAACTAGTTATTATCTAAGGTGTTATCAAGTGCAAAATATGCTCTACATATATGGAAACAATAATGCGTTAAATTGTTCTTTTCTTTGGGCGGTGCACCACAAATATGGCGATTCTGAGACGATAGATCTATAATTTTTTTTAATCAATCATAGAAGAAACTACCTCAGGCTCTACTGAAACTTGTCGCCAATTTCACAATCTCAGTTTCAGCGCGTCAAACGAAAAAATAGCTCCTTTCGAAGAAAGCCGCAAGCACCGAAAAAAGTGATAAAAGGGAAAACGCGGGCAGTGCTTTTCAAGGTCGAAAATATTTGTCGATAATTCATAAGTAATTTGCTTTGACCGTAGTTTGCCCACGACAAGATGTTTGCACGGCGACTGACGGGGGTGGACGCTCAATTACCTGAAGAAAGGTACAATCATAAACTTCTAGCAGTCCTAGTGGGGTCCAGGCTGAAGATATCGGAAAACTTTTATTGGAACGTAAACAGGTATTCTGCACCTTTTCGAAAAAAATAGGTCAATAAATAAACGATTTTTGTAAAAGTGGATGTTTATAATCCGTGCCGTATGGTCATAGCTCTACGACAATCGGCACGTTTCTGTGCCATATCTCCCACATGTTTGTCGTATTCACTAAAATAGTCACCATGTTATTTATTATTTTTTCGATAAATTAATGTTTTAAAGACAAGATTTTATTTATGCATAGCACAAAGGATAACAATTATTTTTATAAGCAATAATTGTTCGCCTGAAACACTCATCCACATTGAAAAAATCTCCTGATAAAAAATAAAGTTGGTTGTTCTCAGGTGAAAAAATGTAAAAAGCAGTAATTGTTGAATGAAACACTAGCATATATTGAAATTTTTCTAAGAAATAAGCCCCCATAGCTCAGTGGTCAGAGCTTTCGACCGGAAATCGAATGGACACGGGTTCGTGTCCCGTTGGCGTCATGTATTTTTTATCAGGAGATTTTTTCAATGTGGATGAGTGTTTCAGGCGAACAATTATTGCTTATAAAAATAATAGTCACCATGTTATTGAATAATTTCATTTTTTGGATTGTAAATCACGATTACAACTAATATATATTAATGCATTGAAGTCAGTGTCACGGAGATAGCATGGCCGGCAAACAAAATATATGTACCTTTTTTTTCATGTGTCTCCTGAGATGGCAGTCTCCCGTTAGTAGTCCTACCAGTTCCCTCAGCGAGTTTCTGTCCATATCGAGTAGTTTCTTGGTTCGTCTAGGGTCTGGTCCTTTTATGAGTACTTTGGATTATTTCATTCCAGGTGCCCTCTACCATTCTCTGCAGTGCTGGGATTTGACCTACCTATCAATATGTAATTTTGTGTGACAAGCTGCTACTCCTACGGCCGTGGTGCTTTCACCCCTTTCCTTGCTAGTTTGTCAGCCCGCTCGTTATCCTTAATTCCTTTATGTCCTGGTACCCAGATTAGAGTTATTTTATTGATGGTAGCGAGTTCTGTAAGAACAGTCCTGCATTCATTCACCAGCCTGAAGTCGCATCGGTTACTTCCCAGAGCCATTAGGGCTGCCTGGCTATCAGAAAATATGTTCATGTTCTTATTCCCGTATCCGATGCGTTTATTCTTCTGTGCGCAGGCCAAGATGGCTTCCATCTCAGCTTGAAACACAGTACAGTGTGTTCCTAGAGGTATACTGAGTTCCTTCTTGGATCCCTGCAGACAGCCTCCGGCCCATGTTCCCTTATCCATCTTGGACCCACCTGTGAACCAGATTAGTTCCTGTTTGGAGGTAGGACCTGGAGCCGTGTCCCATTCCTCCCTTGTGGGGTAGATCACCACAAACTGCTGTCTGAAGAAGTATTCAGCTTGTTCGTCGTCCTGCTTCATTCCAGCTGTCGGGCTAATTGCCCTCAGTCTTGTTCCGATCTCTGTATGACTGTTTTTGGGCAGCTCGCCTCTCCATTGATCTTTGCATTGTAGCCTGTAGGCTGCAGCCATCGCCGCCCCCTGGCTAGTATTGGAGTGGTTCGCATAGCTCCCGTGATTCCTCTGCATGCGAGTCCCTGTATGTGAGTGAGTGTTACTATCACTGTTTTCGGTATTGTTCTCCTCTAACAGAGAAGGGCTGCATGCATGATCCTTGGTTTTACAACGGCTGTATACAGCCATTGCATCATTTTAGGATTGAGTCCCCACGTTCTGCCGCAGATCTGCCTAGTTGCCCACATTAGTGAACATGCCTTTCTGCCCACAGATTCCATCTGGTTTTTAATCTCAGTTTGGCATCTATGATGACTCCTAGGTACTTAATAGAAGTTTGGATTGTTCCATCCCTCTAGTTTTCTTTTGCGTGTGAAGATTACTATTTCTGTCTTGTCTGGATCGATCGACAGCCCTGTTTCTTCACACCATTCTTCCACAGTTGCCAGTGTTGATTGTATGAGACGTCTGGTTGTGTCATAAATGTACATAAATATACATACAAGAAACTTGAGTAATTAAAATGCAGTAATTTTGGGAGGTGATTCTACATTACAGTATGTAGAGACAAATAATTATTTTTCTCCATAAAAAAATGAACATTTTTAACTGAATAATAACTAAATATAAAACAAAAAAGTCACCGGAGACAAAAATTTTATGAACATTTTTTTACTCTAAATAAACTCAGGAATCACTAGTTATTTTAAGCTACGTCTCTTGAAGGCCTGTATGTAAATTAAAAAATATATGTAGCAATTCCTCTTGTAAGGCAGGTTGTATTATTCTTCTTGGCAAACAATACTAGTAAAACAATACATTAATGTTTTGCAATTCCTCTTGTAAGGCATGTTGTATTATTCTTCTTTGAAAAAAATACTAGTAAAATCAGTTGGTAGTTAGTTTTTTGCGCTTTCTTCCCCTTGTGTCAACGTTTCAGACAGCCTTCAGTGTCATATGTGTAAGGGCATATGTGTAGATTGCGGTGAAAAATGTGGTTTTTGTGTAAAAGTGATACTTCACTTTAGTTTGCTCGAAAGTAACCGAAGAGTCGGTTTGTCTTTTCAGTGTTAAAATTTAGATAGCTTTGTGTATGTTTCTTTGCCCAGTGTGTATGACTCTTAAACAAGAGGGTGGCAGACATGACTGGTTATTAAAAGTTTGTTTTTCTTTTACAAATAATGGATGATAATATCCTTAAATAGCTATGTGACTTTCGTATACTATAGTATCGATGATATTTTAAAAGCACTGAAATGTTTGTTTTGAAGATAAATTATAGATTGATAAAAATATAAACCACCATGTTACACTTCTAGACATTTGTATGATCTGTGGACAGGGCCACCCGGGGTGTTTACTTTTCATTTTATGGGCCTAGCGAGAAACTTCGAAGAAAACATTTTCCACCTACAAAAGTGTTGACTCAGGAATTAAATTCGTACTGTGGAATCGGGAGTAAATAATAATCATTTCCACCACAAAAGGCAGTTTCACTTGAAATATAATAATTACTTAAATTATTAGAATTTCTACTATCTTGATCACATAAATTGTGAAATATTTTGAATGGTATAAAGCATAAGTTCAACTGCCTGGACTGTGGGGCTCGGTCGGGCTGTGCCACCTGCAACATGTAATATGGCATTAGCTCTCGTGTAATACGGTAGACTCATCCACCCAAATCTGCTGGATTAAAAACTTAAATAAATACAGGAATAATATGAAGCTGAAGAAAACAAGAGAGGCGGTAACTTGGTTAATCCCTCAGGCTTTTCAATGTGTTTGCTCAGTATGCAACAATATTTCGAAAACATTCGTTTTGTGTAAGAGAATTTGGAAGAAAGTTGTTCACTTTTTCACTTTTTATTTCGTTCATAAAATAAATTATTTATTTTATTTATTCATTTATTTAACGCCAAGAGGGCTTTTACATGTAGGTGGTACAATTTTGAAGACATATAATTTTGAAAACTGATAAAGAAATAGTAAAAAATAAATAAAAATACAGCGATTTGACTGGTTTAAAAAAATACAACTTCCATTTACGAATAGTGTTGAAATAAATCTTTTACGCAAAGTTACTATTAAATATATCGACACCACCTAAGTAATGGTTTCCCATAGTGTGGAACCGTTGTTTTGGGGAGTTCGCAATGTGATTGGCGAAACTTAGTTTTTCATACAAAATAATTCCAAGATCTCTCATTTCCGTGACTCTTTCTAAAGGTGTATTGTTAATGGAATATTCAAATAAAAGAGGATTTTAATTTCTGCAGAAAGTCAGGGTTTTACATTTGTCTACATTAAAAAACAGATTATTTTGTAGGCACCAATCTTTGAACTTATTAATATTTGACTGTAGTATTTGGCAACGATTTTCATCAGTTATTTTTTTTATATAGCTTGATGTCATCAGCAAAGAGCGACATCGTGGAAGCAATTTAAAACAAGTAAAATATTTTTTAAAAGCGTAACGGAATGTTATGATAGTGGCGCGAATTGTGAAATCTTCACTTATGCTATTTAACATTTTTTATTCATGGCATCAAGTAAATATCCTTGAGATAAACTGAAATTTATTATTATTTCTCTTTCTAACGTGGAAAAAGCGTTATATAAAAAAATAATATATAAATACTTTTATTATGTATGAACGCTGGGCCATAGTTCTACCGTTAATTCTACTAGATAATTCATAATAATTCGTAGATATACTTTTAATTCTCTACGGATTCTCTATTTTGTATAGTCGATCATTAGGCGTGCCGCGATCCGTTACAATAATACGTACATATAAGTGAATATAATAATGCTTATATCGTGTATGTATGTAGGCTTTGTAATATGTAAATGTGTCATAAGCAAAGTTAGTAACCTAGTTACTTAAGTTAAGAAGACAACACAGTTGGTTCTAACACGCAACGCTTGGGCTAAAAGTTAAGTTTTCTAATGGCTTCCTGGGAGTTGCTGACTTTGGGAAAGTCGCAATTGGGATTCGCAACAAGGTTGGGACAACAGGGGTCGACAGCTCCCAATTATGTCACTAAGAAAAATTAAGAAAAATAAACATGTGTTTTTGTTCAAAGCCAGCATGTTTTTTTAAATATTTCTAACAAAAAACATTTGGCATAATACAGATATTTAGACAATAGATATGAAGTCCCGCCAAGTTGCCACATGGCTGCTTGTCTGCAGGTTCTACCTCAATATAAATCCATCTATATTTAAATATAAAGATATATACACTTTCAAAGGTACAAAAATATTTGAATAGCCTTCCCGAAGAATAAAATTTAAAAAAATAACATATTTGGTATCATTCAAGAAAAAGTTATTCTTAAAGTTTACAACCTCATAGGCACTCATATTTGGTATCATTCAAGAAAAAGGTCAAATTATTCTTAAATGTAACAACCTCACCACAAATCACCACTCTTTTCTTTTTTCTTCTTTGTTTATTTTATTTTTTACAGATGTATAGATTTTTCATTAAAAAGCCACATCTTTGCAATTCACCAACGTTTATCTCCATCATCCACCGTGTCGAGCATCGGAATAGCGGATTGAGCATCTCACTGGTGAACCAGGAAGATCGTTATGAATCCATTTCGTTGGTTAAATGTTTATCATTTCAACTAAGAATTCAATATATTATTTGGGATGTGGGATGTGTTTTCGAAAGTGGGATGCGGTCGTTAAAACCCTGTGCGGCCTTGATAATATGCAACACGTATACGTAAGCTGATTGATCAATTACGATCGATCTACCTCGTACATTGTAGTGACATGCCTTGCCTTATTTCATACTTCATCGCTAATTACTCAATCAACAGCAGGTGACCACAGTGTTATTTTTGTAACATTCTGAGAAATGCGATACCTATCTCTCAGAAATTATTTCATGACCATCATGTTTACTTAGTTTCAAGATCCATGTAGACATCTACCTAATTTTTATTATTATTATTTATTTATGAAGTGTAAATTATTCATCATTCCAGGATTGGTTTTCCAACCATGTTTATTTCCATTCAGTTTTTTGTTTGTTAAATGTTTGATTTTAACCTTGACTCTTGACATTCTAGCTTTGTTGATGGATAGTTTCATTTTTGTAAATTTTAATTTCTTGTTGCATGTATTATGTACGTGAATCTAAAAGGTTATCATAATAAGTCGTCTAAAAAGCTCAAGTGTGTCTCCAAATTCGGAAAAATTGTGTATGGCATTATTCATGTGTCTAGCAGTGGCGTAACAGAAATTAGGCAATCCGCTTTTCAAAGACATCTCAAATTTTCAATGGTGTTGGTTTCTTTTAGATATTGAATATGATTGGAATGATTTAACCCGTACGTTTGTGAAAACTGTACATTAAACTTCACGTATTTTGAAAAATTCTAAACACGACTTCCTCAAAAGCGCCTCATAGATATTTCATTTTAAAACTATCAATAATTAGTAAAACCGATTTTTTTACTTCTGTCCACTTTTTATTTGTAAACAGAGCCAGTGTCCAGAACGGCCATCTTCATACTGGTACCATACATAAAGTACTATATATACATTTGCCAAATTATTTAATTAATATCGTGTTCTCAATCCACGTAGATTTCGCTATTTGTCACATATTTTTAGGTTCTATAAATTTGGAACCTTACGATAAGCGATCGCCCAAAACGTTTTTTCAATAATAACAATAATTATAATAATAATTGCATAATTTGTAGAGCGCCGTTTTTTTGAAAAATCACCTCTAAAGATCGAAAAATAGATGCAAACGGCAAAAATCAAAAATCTCATTACGCCAGAGCTCACCGATCAAGACTTATTTCTGATCAGTGTACATATTTAAAAAAAAACATATATAAAAAAAAATGTATTTCTGCTCCGTTTGGTGACTTAGCAGGAATACTCTTGTTAAGGTGTTTTTCCAGGTCTTGGCGACGGATACGTACCGGATCGGGAGAGGCCGGTTGAGGGAGCTCATGCACCGCAGTGGAAGGGATGACTTCATACAACACCCCAGATTTATATCTACCCTTCTTACATTACTCCTTCCAAGAACCTCCTTTGCTTTCTTTCCTCAAAAAGACCCCCCGAACAACATCTCCAAAGATGACATTCAATGTCACATTCTCAGGGCGTCCTTAGTAGATCTAATGCAAAAAAGTTAAAATGTTTTGTTATCAAAACATTTTGTCGAAGGTAAGATACACATCGACTTTTCCGGCAGATCAAAATATCATCATAAACGAATATGTGTCGTCTATTAACTATGCGCTTCACAAATTCGATAAGCATGGAATGCAACGAAGGCATTTCTGAAGCATTTTGCAACCTTCAAATAAAAATGGAATTTTCACGGGTAGCTGCCCGAGTGCCAGTGTTGCCTGGTCAATTGGCACACTCCTGTATATGTGTGTGCGGAGGAGTAGGCTGCAAGTGTGCGTGGTGTTGCCATGACTGCAGCACGGTACGGCATTATGACCCGCCGAATCAATGTTTCCGCCCGTCTGTCGATTGTCAATAATATCCGGTGGAGCGTGACCGTTTGCTAATGCGCTGCATACGCAGATATCTCATCTATTTTTTTTAAATAATGTAAATTTAACTAAATTAATTAAACAAACTTGATGTTCTGACATTCGTCATTTTTACTCTACCTTTCTATTTTGATTAGTACACTTCAATGTCAATGTCAACAAATACCCTGTAGTTTTAATAATCCTACCAACTTTTGAAATTTTCCATACATTTGATGGCAACATGCTACACTAGCGCCTCTTAGCGGCTTGATTTTGCAACTTTGTTTTTCTTTCAAACATTTTAATGGATTTTGTGTGTACGTTATAAATTATTTATTTTACTTTAATTATAAAAAATTTAATTATTATTTTTTGGTAAACTAATGTTTAAGACAAGATTTTTTATGCATAGCACAAAGGGTAACAATTATTTTTATAAGCAATAATTATTAGCCTGTAACACTCATCCACATTGAAAAATCTCCTGATAAAAGATACATGACGCCAACGGGACGGTCGGACGGACGGACGGTTGACGGACAGTTGACAGACGGACGGACGGACGGTCCCGTTGGCGTCATGTATCTTTTATCAGGAGATTTTTCAATGTGGATGAGTGTTTCAGACTAATAATTATTGCTAATAAAAATAAATATAAAAATCTTATTTTTTTAGGTATCATAAGTAAAAAAATATAAAGCGGCTATTAACTCTGTATTTGATGGCTTAGAAATGTAATAAAATACTTATAAAATTGTAAGAATTTTTCAAATTCACTTTCAAACCAGAACATTTTATTTGCTTGGATTTACGAACTCGTGTTATATTTCACTAACTAAACGGTCAACATTTTTTGATATTCCCGAAAACGACTCGTAGTGATTTTGTTGTTTGTAAATATTACATCCGTAAACTGGACACAAAGAACCTACTTTTTGGGACATTTTTACATATATTTTTATCAAAATTGATCAAAATATAAATTAGAAAGTTCGAAACTTCGCCACCAAGTAATAAATAAATTCAATTTGCCGCCATTCGCCTTTGAAAAGAATATGCTATACTACCACCTCGAGTCCTATACTACGAGTCGTTGCTATTGGCACTATTTCTCTAGAGATAGACGTATTATTCATGTTATAGGGTATTTTATATCGGTGCATTATCTTGACTTGTTGTCAGTTGAAATTTTGACAGTTGTTTAGTTGTGTTTTCCCTTCAAACATCTCTTTTTAAATACTGTTGTACACGGTCTCCGGAAACTCGTAGTACCAGCCGGAATCTGGTTAATCTACATCAAGTAAATAACTTAAAAAACTTTTATTCTGTCTGCAGCATTTAGATTTTTTTCAAACTTCTATCAATAGTTTTGGCAACTAAAGAGTTAAAAACCTAAACCGAACCGGGTTTACGCTTCCACGAATTTTTACAGCTGTTATACCATCTAGCCACCGATTTTTATATATTGGTTAAAAAAAAGTCCAACTTCGGACTTGATTTACTCTAAAACGAAAGTGACAAATCGACTCTAAGAAGATAGATTTTATTTTATTTGGTTTACGCCCAGGGGGCGTTTTCTTGATCATGATTTAAAAAAAATGTTTCTTATAATAAACACAAACAATTTTTTAACAAATATTTCATCAATCTGCAAAATCCTTTAATACACTGTAAGTTGCACTTTGGTTCGTACATGAAACACCCAGTCAAAGGATCAATCAATTTCATCTGTAACCGGCGCGAGAGAACCGAATACATATTTCTATATGCCCATGAATGTGCAGGGTGTTCACAAATTACCTATACTATTATTGTTTTCAGCGTTCTGTGGAGCAAGCGAGTAAGAAATGTAACGCCACGTTCTTCTGGCAGTTCGGCACTATCTAACCATCTCTATGTACATACTTCTGCAAGGCTTTCTGATCATAGTTGCAAAATTATTTTGTGGCGTCATTTTAATTATATGAAAACACTTTGTATAATCCACGTTTAATTAATAATAACATATATTTTGCCAAGCCAACGGCTTCTTCGGCAGGATAATGAAAATTAACGATTTTGAAAATAGACAAATAAGTGTATATAGAAAAAATATGCCATGAGAGGTGATTAATTAGTTATCATTTATCATATATATGAAATAAATTAAATTATCATAAAACAGTTCATTATTACATTTATGTATATATATAGCATTAACTAATTAATAATTATAACTAATTAATCACCTCTCGTTGTATGTATTTTTCTATATACACGGTGTCCGGAAACTCATAGTACAAGCGGGAAACTGGAGAATCTACACCACATGGGGAACCCAAAAAAACATAAAGTTTTGGATTTGAGCAATTTCAAAAAAAAAATAACCAAAAAAAAATATTTTTCGGCTATTTTAGGGTTAAAGTTTTTTCTGGTGTTAAGGGTTGAATAACAGATGTTTTAACCCTGCAGAGCAGAAATATTTTATGATTACACCGGGTTAAATGAAGGGTGATTTCAAAATAATGCTTCAAATCCGAGTTTCTTCATTTGTTTTACTTTCAAATAGTTTTAATTAGTTGGGTACTTTGATCTTCAGTAATAATTTATAAGAATTTGATTAAAAAAAAAAAAAAAAAAAATCAACTTCAAACTCGATTTACTCGATAACGAAAGCTCAAATAAAAAAAAAATATACTACAAAATCGACTCCAAATGTGATGTAGATTCACCAGTTTCCCGCTTGTACTACGAGTTTCCGGACACCCTGTATATACTTATTTGTCTATACTTGTCAATTTTTAAATTCGTTAATTTTCATTTTCGTGTAATTTATATTATTATTTGTTTTTTTGTTACTCTAGGAATGTAAATTAATTCATTTCAGAAAACTTTAGTATTCTATTATTTTCTTCATATATTCTCATTGTATATGCTATATTTTTGTTTGTATGCGTACTTTTGTAAGTTTCGATTATCATTAATTTTCTCGCTTTTCTCCGCTTTTTTTTGCACTCATTGCAATCATCGTCGCGAAATAATTCTGTTTTGATTTGAATAAATATGTTATGAATAGTCTGAATATTCTTCATCTTGTTATAAAAAGGGGAAGGGCCTTCTACCCTTCCTTTAACTCATGATAATAATAACTTAACATAATAGATCCAAAAAAAAAACTCCAAAACCGGGCCTCACGCAAGGTCTGTAGATAAAAAAAATAGCCGTCGTAGGACGCCTGGGAGAACATCGACATTAATTTACACTGAAAGAAGTGAAAATACAAATAAACAAGACCATATCATTATTATTAAAATATTCAAGAAAATAATATTTTCTTGCATATTTTAATATATTATGTTACCATATAATGGTCGTAATTTATGGTCGAAACACGTTTTGTGAACAAAAGAAATAGTATTTTTTCACGAATTTTGAATGCTTTTAAATTAATATAATTTTTTTTTTTTTTAAATCGAATGGCTTTTGGCTCGATTAGTTTAGTATAGAGCCTTTGACTTTGAAGGCACTCCTGGCCTACATTATTACGTTTGAAGAGTAACGCGGCGCATCTAAAAAGTTTTCTGAAAACGTTTTTTCGTTTCCGAACTACCCACACATAATATAAACAAATTGAGAACACTATCAGAGATGTTCGAAGCATAACGGATACATGTTATTACCGACCTCTCCGGAGGTATTTTTTAATAAAATATGGAGCGGAACGTATATGCTACAAAACATTGTCATTTATGGCGTTAGCATATGATTATAATTGAGTGTTTTGCTGTACCTACCTAATGTTTAAGCCACATAAAAAATAGGGACATTCAAGTGACCCGTTCATGCATTCAGTACTTTCGCGTGTGGTGCCTCCTCTCTCGCTGATAATAATGTATCAGCTTTGTTTCGCCAATTAAGGACAGTTTTCAAACACCAATATTAGGTGAATCAAATAATATTGAGTGTTGTATACGAGCAAACAATATATATTTTTTTAATTTGATAGACGTGAAAATTACATATAAAACTATAGTACCTACTAACAAAGGTAGTACTAACATTTGAAACTTACCTACTAATTAGGACGCTGCTTGTAACCTGACCTACCTATCGGAATCAAGTTAATATTTTTATTTTATATTATATTGATCTTTTTTAACTTGAACAATATATAGAACAGACAGCATTGATGTATTATACTAGATTAGCCCTATCTAGTTAAATTCATTTAAAAAATGACATCACATAGCGTACGTCACAAATATGGAAATGAACTTAACAACCCAACTATGTTTAAACTCCTTGTACAAGCGTTCAAACTCGTAAGCGTAACCAAGGAAGAGCTTTCATTTTGTTACTGAGGTGTTGTTGTAATTTAAATACAAAGCCGTCACCAAACCAATTTTTTTTGCTAAACCAGGTCTGAATCAGGTTAAGGACTAATGAATAACACAAAATGATTTTTATTTTCACATTTTTATTTTTTGGATTCATACACTAAATATTGAACCATAACGGGAAACGTACACATATTTAATATTGAGCAGAAATTTTACGAATTTACAAAATTATTTATATAAAATAGTATATAATTATTAATTATCAAAGAAAGCGTTTACTTTGTGGCTTTAATCAAATGAAACGTTATTTTGTTTTTAACCACTTTGTTAGGTTTATAAGACAGAATTATAGAAAACTAGTCTAGGTACAAACATTAAGTACAATATTAAAATAAAGCGAGAGAAATCATATTAGACGAGGACAGAGCTTCAGAGTGGGTGTGATGGGTGGGACAAGGGAGGGTGGGGGTTACATGGTTATAATATCAATTTATTTATGCCCATTAAATAAGCTTTTAATTTGTGTTTTGTTGTTGTTGTGTTTGTCTCCTTTTTTTCGAATATAGGCCCAAATTTACATATCTACGGAAAAAAATATGATTGTACCTTACCTACTTCCCAGTGACTGGAGTCAACCGCGCCAACAACCTTGCCAAATGCCTGCCGATCGGGTAGGACCGACATTTTTGTCTTATATTAACTGATGTAATGTCATACGATTTCAGAGAAATGCCTATTCGGTTTATTTTTGTAGTGCCATTTTTGTGAAATACATAGATGGTGCTTAATCAAAGCTAGACCAACCCAGTAATTAAAATAACCTTTCTCAGATTAAGCAACGATACGTAATTTGTAGGTACATTAAATTCTCTCCTCCACACAGCATGCTCAGAGATTATAAAGGACCTGAAGGAAATTGCAGTCTAAACGTTTGGGATGAAAATGATTTGAGCACACATGGTTTCCTGATGATGGTGCGGTCAACGTGTTCCGACATCGTGATAATTAATTTATTCGAAATTTACTAAAAGTTCAACCAGAAACCTGTTCATTCATTCGTTAAAGGCCTGCAATCCGTTTTTTTTAAAATAAATTAGCAAATACTCATTTTCTGTATTTGTCACTCTACAATAAATAATAAATATTACCCAGTTATTTTCACATAATTGAATCCGATTGCTTATATCCACTTGATCGTGCCATGTCTTCCTCGGGCGTCCCCGACTTCTGCTACCATTCGCATTTGCATCATATATCCTCCTTACACTCCTATCTTCGCTCATTCGCTCTACATGCCCAAACCATCTAAGCGTCCCTTTCTTAATCTTACTCATTACGCTTACATCAGCCTTGCACTCTTTGCGGATATCCACATTCCTCACACGATCAAACATGATTTTACCACACATACGCCTCAGGGATCTCATTTCAACAGCATTTAATCTACTTTCATCCTTTCTTTGCCAGTTCCATGCCTCACTTCCATACATCAAGGTAGGTACCAGCACTCCGTTGTGGACTGCTAACTTCGCTTCTTTGGACAATTTTTTTTTAGCGCCGACGGCGTTCAGTCCTCCATTAACGGAATTACCTGCATTTACACTTCTTTAAATATCTCTGTCAGCCTTCCCATCTCTCGTAAACATACTTCCTAAATACACAAACTCATCCACCTGCTCCAAGTATTCCCCATTCACAATTATATTGCACACTGTTTTCGTACTCTCTCTTTCAAACACCATTACTTTAGACTTACTTACATTCATCATTAACTTATTCTTCATGCATACTTCGTTCATCCTAGACACGAGAGACTGTAGATCATCTATACTATTAGCAATCAGCACCGCATCATCAGCATACAACAGGCAACATACTTTCAAATTATTCAAATTCGCGCCCAATCCCACCTCTTTCAATTCTTGCATACAATTATCCATGTATAAATTGAATAACCACGGTGACACTACGCAGCCTTGTTTAACACATTTTGTGATATCAAACCACCCCGTAAAACCACCATTTACCCTAACACATGCTACGCTTCCCTCATACAGAGACGCAATTGCCTGAGTCAGATTCGTATTCACTCCATACTTGGACAACACCTTCCATAGCTTTTTCCTTTTTCAATTAAAAGAAAAATGTAATTAACATGGTACACACAAAATAAATTACTCAACGACGCGATTTTTCATATAATTTAATTGGCAAATAATTGTGGACTTAATACAACCCTGAATTAGAGACAAGCCCAAGTAAATATTCCATATATTTAAGTTTTTTGCGCGTATCAAGTAAAAACGCGTGATTTTAACCAACACATCAATAATTATCGTGTGCCAGGCTCGTGCCATGTCGTATTGTTTATATGTATTCGTTAAAAGTATACCACACACTGCATGACGTCATGATTATGAGTAGTTTGAAAGATGACGTCAGAAAATTTACTTGTCGATCGTGCAATTCAATTAATTTCAGACATTTGTTAATGCGTTGCCTTCAAGCTATCTGTAAGGTACTTGTATTTTTTTGTATTCACATAGCTGATTACATTTTCTAAAATAAAGTCCGCTATAGGTACAATCTAAAATATATGGACCTGGGTTATTTTTGTGATTGAAAAAATTAACTTGCCCAGCCATAGCTGGTAAGCAAAATAAGTAAACTCTAGACCAACAAAAGGCAAAACGCAACACACAGTGCCCATTTCTAATTGCAACACAATGCGTGGGGCTTTTCATAAATGTGCACGTGAACCAAGCCAAAATTGTGTTGGGGTTATTTTTCAATGGTTATGCCGTGTCTAGTCTAATATAAGTCTATGACAGACAATAATTATAAGGCATCTTGCGGTTTTTTTCTACCTTCAAATTGAGTAAATTGAAAAAGCTGTGTAAATTTCATGTTGCCAGTGCTCACGCACTTTATACACTAAGTTTGTGTAATGGATATTATATTACGTACCCTTGACTCTACTCTTTAACTTAGATAAGTACATATAAGCCTTGTAATATATACCACGCCATGAATAACTTCATAAACCTTTTCTACGCCGCGCAACACGTACATAAATAAATGTATGATAAAATACAGCAAAATTACGACTTTTTGGAGCTACAAAAAATAACCTGTGCATATTTGTACGGGTCGGTAGCAAGAACAGGATCCCTGATAGACAGTGCAGAAGATTCAAAATGGTGACCCCTGGCCAGATTAGGTTAAATCGATCAGCCCGAGGAGAAGCCAAAGTCGCGCCGAGTCTGCGAGAAACATGGTATAGATCACAGACATAGGAATTAATAGACGAGAAGATAAAGGCGAGGGGTAAAATCAACTGTTGAAGAACGAAGGGAGTGAAGATGACTGTGATTCGTCAATAAATCAATCTGACAGTAAATAGGCATCTCGCATTATAATATCACCATTTACTTCTTAAAAGTAAAATCTGCTTTGAATGAATAGACATTTTTACATGGGAGCGCAAATTACTCGCCACGTTATGAACAAATTTGCGAAGTCCAAATTCGGCAAAGTAAGGCAGCTTCTATATTCATCAGTCGTAGTTAGTTTCAGAGTATTTAGTTAAGACACTTTTATAAATGTTCATAATTTACTTCCCAGCAACCAACCAGCTTTGTGTTTCGCGTCCAGACGTTTCTCGATGTGATAGTAACAACTGATTCATATTATACGATGTGAATATGCTTAAAATAAAATAAAATAATGCTTATATATGGAATGTAATACGACAATTGGGTTTATTCTCTTTTTTCGCATCTATTTTTACCAGTTTTCATAGTACAAGTAAACATTTTGCCGTGTTATTTCGTAAAATGAACCGATGATGCCTCGACCATAGTTCGCACAAGAATGATGACGTCACGTTTTCATATATCACTTGAGGCCGTACGCGAGCCCAGCCGGCTCAATGGAACCGGTATGGGGAGTGGGGATAATACGCTTTTAATCACTTAGGGCAGGTCTACTAATATTCATATGTCTATGGTATAGATTTAGTATTCACACTCCCGTTCGCTGCAGTTCCCACAATACCTAACACCCTACAATTATCAAAAAATACATACAACCAAACGAAACTGATGTTAAACGTTTTCTGTGAATATTTTAGTACTAGCTTTAAAACCCGGTTTAACCTTGAATTGTTTCCTTTTAAGTAGTATTATGAAAATAAAAAAATATAATCCGATAAATTTATCTGAAAATCACAAAAAGGTTAAACGATCTCAGTACCAAACTCTTTTTTCTGATTACTTACTTCTAATAGTTCAGTATTTAATTGACACAATCATTGCGAAACAATCCTGTTTTTAA
This sequence comes from Hesperophylax consimilis, assembly GCF_061612785.1. NCBI lineage: Eukaryota > Metazoa > Arthropoda > Insecta > Trichoptera > Limnephilidae > Hesperophylax > Hesperophylax consimilis. Next base: position 8,990,780 of record NC_142858.1, read on the forward strand.
ATAAATGTATTTTAATTTAACTTTTTTTCGTAAATGAATGAATGCAAATTTTGGAAATAGAAATTGACTCATTTTCCGACATTTGGTCGAGCTGAAACTTGGCAGAAAGACTTGTTGTCGATGACAATGCATTCGATTAATGATTTTGGTGGCAGTCCATCATTAAAAAAGTGGATATGTACGCATTTCTCTGAAATTGGATGAGATTACAGCAGTTAACATACGAAATAAATATTTGTCCCACCCAATTAGGATTTGGCTCAAGTGTTAACATGGTTGACTCCAGTCCTGGCGAGGAAGATTCAATCCTCCGTCCAACCAAATGTATTTATTTTTAGTAAAAATAGATGTATTAATGTAAATAAAACTTGATTAAATTAAGTAATATTAAACTGGATAGTTCAAACCAAAAATAATTACGAGGAAAGAATATGCTGCTGCGAACTGAAATATTTACTTTTACCTAGACATATAGAGGGAAGAGAATATAGAGGGCTGTGGATATTTCACCAAGCCAGAGCTCACCTTAGATACTCATTAATAACGAATATTTTTTTTTTAAAATTTAATTTTCATATTTCAAACTTTTTTTTAATTGACTGAATTGTAGATACCTGGAATCGTTTTGGAATGCAACTGGCAAATGTATAAACTTGGTAGGTACGTTGATTAGATCAATTAGCATACTCGTAGGTAGCGCTGCATCATCAAATATGGTGATCTCCGAAATGTGCCATCGAAGTGCTAACTTAATATTGTAATTATTCCATTACCAATTGCCCACATTACCAATCGTCCCGATATAAGGGGCGGCCACCAATATCGAGCCCTCTGTCCCGAAATTATAAAATGTTCCGAAAAAACCTATAATTAATTAATTAGCCACCTTAATTGGCGTATTTAGCCGATTATCATATCTGTTAACAAGTAAAATTAAAAAAGATCTATATTATAGCCTCCTACATTCACATTTAAATTACTTGATTGAAACCTGGGGAAACACATGTGAAACATAACTACAGGTAACACAAAACAAAGTAATCTTGAATTGTAATTTTGACGGCTCATTAGCAAACACCGCCACCGAAAAGGCTAACCTTTTATGGAAAATGTTTGCGGAAAACTCGACCCTCGATGACGGAGGTGCTGTTCCGCCGTCGGTTCCTCACTGCGGCTTCTATATGAAAAAGCTGAGGATCCGGCATCGGGATGTATTCCACGTTGTACGGGGGCTCGATGTTAACAAAGCTAGTGGACCTGATGGAATACCTGCCCTGGTATTGCAGAGGTGTGCTGCGGAAATAGTTCCAGTTTTGACAAAGCTCTTCAAAATGTCCCTGAATTGTGGCACTGTGCCCTCTGGTTGGAAAAAAAGCGGTCATTCACCCTATTCCCAAGAAAGGTGACCGCTCCAACCCGGCCAAATACCGCCCCATAGCGATCACATCAGTTCTGTCCAAAGTGATGGAACGTGTGATCAACGACAAACTGCTCACATACCTCGAGAAGAACAAAATTATCAACGACCGTCAATACGGATTCCGGCGGAACCGCTCGTGCGGTGATCTTCTCGCGTATGTGTCGCATGTTTGGGGGCGGTGCCTAGAACGTCACGGTGAGACCGAAACGGTCGCACTAGACATATCCAAGGCCTTTGACCGGGTCTGGCACCGAGGACTTGTCAACAAATTGCCTTCTTACGGACTTCCCGCATCCCTGTGTACGTGGATTGCTGACTTTTTAAGGGATAAGTCGATTCAGGCAGTTGCTGACGGTTTCACCTCTTCCTCACACTCTATAAATGTCCCGTCCCACAGGGATCGGTTCTGTCTCCGACTTTGTTTTTGTTGCACATCAATGACCTTTTGACATGTGCACTGATTCATTGTTACGCGGATGACAGTACAGTTCATGATAGCTTTTTGTTTGACAAGCCCCCAAAGGGCACACAAACTCCAACGGCTCGGAGGGCTTTGAAGCAGAGAATGGACGGTTATCTCGAGAGTATTTCCTCCTGGGGTAAAAATAATCTCGTCGAATTTAATGTTTCAAAGACCCAATCCTGTCTGATTACGTCTAAAAGGGATCCAAATGATAATCTAGTCTCCTTCAACGGAAGCAACCTTCCGAACAGGCCTTCCATTGATATGCTTGGTGTAACTATACGTAAGTGACCAGCTCAGGTACGGGGGCTCCATCGAAGCCAGAGTAAAGCTGGCCTCTCAGAAGCTGGGCGTACTGTACAGGGCCCGCAGATACTTTAATAGTATACAACTGCTGACCCTGTACAAATCGCAAGTGCGCCCTACTGCCAAATTTGGCAGCCATCTCTGGTCCGGAGCCCCTAAATACCTGAAAAAAACCCTTGACTCTGTGCAAAAACGGGCGGTCCGTTTGATAGATTCCCCAATCTTAACAAACGGACTGCAATCTTTAGAGCACAGGCGTCAGGTAGGTTTGCTGTCCTTGTTCTATCGGTATTACAATGGAAGATGCTCTGAGGAACTAGCGTCATTGATCTCTTCGGCACCGGTGCGTAGTCGGGATACACGCCAAAAGAGCGCCCAACATTTGTACACGGTTGACATTTGTCACATGAGAACGGGTCGCTTCTACGATTCGTTCTTAAGTTCAACAGCTCGGCTGTGGAACGAACTGCCGGCCTCTGTGTTTCCTCCCTCCTACAACATGGGACTCTTCAAGACCCATGTTCACTCCTTCCTCTCCACAAAAAGACCCTCCACACAGCATCCCCAAAGATGACATAGGCCCTGAGGGAAATTATTTTCTTCAGGGCCTCCTGTGTGGAGTTAATATAAAAATAAAAAAATCAAAAAACTGTTTCACTCCAAACTTAGAATATCCACAAAAATATATATGGAAACAAAACTGTAAACGTTGAGAAAATTATATGAATATAATACATCTCTTCTTATATACAAAATAGGTAAATCATAAACTCATACATACAAATACAGAATTTATTAAAAGTCCCAAGTACACACACACTTTACACGGCAGCATGATAATATGCATTTAAACACAATACATACTCACAATGGTAAGCAATCCATTGGTTATTAGGGTTATAATTGCCGTCCAGACAACATTACATGAAAAAAGTGTAGGTACATTTAAAAATAAAAAAATGTTCACTTTTATAATCAATCATCAAAACACTGAAAGTGAATTATATTGTTATGCTATGTATTTATGTGTAATGTAATTTTAAAAATATATATTTATTTTAGTTATACCCACTTAAATAAGTGACTTTCTTTTATCTGTAATGAAAAACTTAAAAAAAAGTAAAGTAATCTTTGTAAAATTAATGTCGTTATTTAAAAATTCAAAAAGCTTTTTATTAAAATTTTCTGCGGCTGTGACTACTAATGTTATACCGATATCCTTAATTTGGAATACGTACCTAAACGTCAATTCTCAATAACATAAGTTTTATTTACAGAATATGGTAGTTCTACAAACAATAAAACTATCTTGAATAACTGAAAAAAATAACAAATCTAAACACTCCGTTTTCGGACAGGAATGTGATCAACAGGTGCAAAAAATCCTTGTAGCTATTTATTGCATCAAATTGAGCTTTGTTCAAATCTTAACCTTAAAATTTATTTTACATTGATAATAAAATAAAAAGAAATATGTAGGTTCTGGCATTTTAGTTCGCCAATAAATATGGTAAAAAAGATGTTTTTAAGGGTAAATATGGTTTAATTACAAAACAAGAATTTATCAATCGATAATACCGTAACTTACTTTACATATAAATGTTGAAAAAAAAACTTTCAAAAACATAATATGGAATTTAATTTATTAATACGATAATCGAGAACCACAAAATAGCAGTATTTAGACGGCTCCGGCCAACAGGTAATTTGATATTATTATTCCAAGAAAAGCGCCATGTTCATCTTGAGCTTGTTTATTTGTAAGGATAAAATAATCAAGTCGTTTTTTTTTACTCTACGGAGCCATGACAGACAGCAAGGCCAGAGATAACTAGTTTTAAATGTATGAAGCAATGTGGTGTAACTAATGGCAGAGGATGTGTCGTATTGGTCTCTACACTGGATAGGTTAATATTTTTTGTTAAACTTGATTACATATTTAATAAAATCAGCGTCATGTTAATATTTATTTCCAGGAAAACTTTTTTAAATAAACTTTACCATGTGTTTGCAAAATCGAAAATAATACGCCTGCACCGGACAGCAGATGGATGTACTAATAATTATTAAATAATTAAGAAAATGTATATTGTGATATTACACTTTTTACGATGCCGAATCCTTTGAGGCTTATCTCGCACGATGAGTCATATTGATAAGATTTTAAATCACCTTACACGTGTCATATCGCCAGTTCAAGGATGAATTACTGACAAAACTGTGGGACCTTAGTAATTAATTCTCGGCGCTATGACGCATTGTAATATTTCTCTTTAAATATAAAAATAATTGCTACACTTTAACACGTGTAGAAACTGTATTTTAACCCAATAAATACGCAATCAACTGGACCTACCAGTCAGTTGTCCGACGACATTCGCAAGTTGTGTTTTATAGTGAACCTTTGTCCTTGTCTTCTTTCAACAATTTGATCTACTTGTTGCAATTTTATAAATAAATTACAATTATTTTATGAAAATCATTCTAAATTTTTGTATATTACTTTAAAAAAGTAAAAGTAAATAAGGTATTCTCTAAAATTAAGGGTTTCATTTCATTTGATTACCGTTTCGACATCTTAGAATACAGAGATTGGCGATCGTTTTAAGGCGATATACAGAGGAACCAACGGCCGAACTTACTTTAAATACTGCACAGAGATAAGTTACGTTATTAAACATAGACATTGTTTTTGGCTGGATAATCGGTTTCCATAAATTAATGTATAATTTTTAGAGGGTTCCGTATCAAAACAATGTCAAAATTAAATTTTTATCGTGTGTAATCTCTCTTGCCTTTTAGCCAAATATTATAGTTTCAAAGTATTTTTAATAATATTTTTAAATTTAGAAATATGGTTTGAGATAAGTTTGTTCGGGGCGCTGCGTCCTAGCCAGCTCCATTGTGCGTGAGGGGAAAACCACCTATGAAGTATCCAAGCGAAGACTCGGTGCTGTTAAAATATTCCCACTCTTTTTGGTTTTATGAGGCTTCGACGAACACCTTTGCAAGTAGCCAAATGATCAGTTTTATATGCGAAACCACGGGCGCAGGTCGAATTACTATCGGCAATTAAAAAGTGTGTATTGTAATTTTATCTAATTTAAGAAACTTTTTCTTTAGCGTCTATTGACCACACGTACATTTAACAGGTATTTTACTGCTGTTCTCGGGATTTTGGCGCGGTCGTTTAAAATTATTAATACAGATCTATTGATAAGACATAAACAAACTGTTTTGGATAGGTTTTGTCGCTTTACGTATCCGTCGGAGTTTTGGTATTTCGGGATCAACAGCGAAACAATATGGGGCTCTCAGTGCGGGGTTTGGGTGTTTGGCTGACTCTATTAATTATTTGTGGAAGTTCGACCCAGCAGAAGCCCGGCTCCGGCTCCGGTAACAATGGAAATTGTAAGTAAAAAAACAAATTCACTTTTTGATTCTTTGTGTTGCGTACTTTCCGATAAAGGGCGTATATTACTATAAATTGTCCAAAGCCCAAAGGTAGTAATGTCAAAGAAATGATAAAAAGAAACTTTTTTTAACGATTATGATAATATTGTCACAATATTTTATACTGTACAAATTTTTATCGGCAAAAATCCAATATAATCTTATTTTGTATTTGATTTTGTCTTTCCTACCTCAAATGCCGGCTTGAGTGTAGCAGGATTTCAATTTGTGAAGGGTACCGCCGCTCCGGGAACCATTTATTGCTTCACCAATACTTCTGAAATATGTCACCCCAAGTGATTTGCTACGTTTGGTGATTTAGCAGGGGTGCTCGGGTTAATAATAATACTTAACTGATTAATAATAACTTGGCGCATGTGTCGCCCCCAGGACATTTTGTCAAAAATTTCACCTAAATTACAATTTTCAATAATGATTGCTTTAAGTGTTTTTCTTCTTCTTTTCTTTCTTCTATTTTACGAAAGGGGGATTATCCTTTAACGCTCCTACATGTGCGTTTTTCTTGCATCAACCATTAGTTCACCATAGAATTTAACTGATATTTAAACTAAAAAGATACATTGTCATATTGTTGATGGGAAGCCATTAATAAGCTATTAACTTTGACGACATTATTACAATAATTATTAGCAATAAACCCAACGAGTAAAATGTATTACACTCGGAATTCCTACACATTACAGGCATGATTGAGTCAGTATTGATTTATTATGACAATTACAAATGAGCATTGGTTGCAGTAAGTTGTAATATTTTAATTGCTTTTTACAATACAGGAAAGAAGGAAAACATTGTTTTGTAGTAGAATTATACATGTGCAATATGTTTTACAGAAGTTGTTGTGAAATCCCTAGTATTTTCTCGGAAATAAAACTGCCAGTTTTCCTCCTTCTTGAATGCCATGCAAGGAAATTGGCCTCAAAAAGAGAACATTTGTCATGAATATTTTTAATGATATTCCCGTAGACAGAGACGTATTTTTATTAAAATTTTAGAACCATTTAATAAATAATAAGAAAAATAAACAAATGAATTTTGATCGGTTTATTTCAGGTACAGGTTTTATACTGAGTACTGTAATATTATAATAATTTATTTGATAAATAATAAGACATAAAACGCATGTATTTTGATCAGTCTATTGCAGGTACCGGTTTTAAACTTTAAATATTGTAATATTATATTCATTTTTTTGTTCGGATGTCCTTCAGCGGAGGTTCTCACTCTCAAGGTTGAAACCTCTAGAGTTATGTTTTTATTTTGTTATTGTTTTTGTCTATTTTTACATTTCCATCATGTATAGTATATTATTTTTATTACCTTTTATTAATACGGTGCTTTAAAAACCGCTAGGATGATATTTATTTTTCGAAAGGTAAAATAGCTGTCACACGCAAAAAAAAACTATGAAGTACTTAATACTTGTGCTGTGATTTATAATAATATTTGCGATTTACGAGCATTTTTATATAATCATTCTACTAAATTAAGGTGTCTCGAGATCTTACCAAACTCAACCTTGGGAAATTCCGAGAACTTAAATATCGGCAAATAACAATATTCTTTAGGACATCAACATTTTCGAATGTATTTTTAAAAATCAAAATTAGTGTACCAACGTTTAAGTACATTTTATCCGACATCACAATTTGCATACACTATGCAGTTGTACTACCCGGTTTCGATCGAATTTCAACAATACGGAAAAAAACAGATGGCGCGTTTCTCTCCTGAGTTGAATTGATCTATTTTGTCTGAAAATAGATGACTCAACACATAAATTGACAAAGAAATCTGTACAAATTTCATGATGCCATAATATCTGTTTTATTGTTTAGAATAGAAAAATGTGTAGTATGTATTTAGCAACATTGATCTTTCACCGTTCAGGTAGCAGTATAAAAATGTGTAGTAGGGTAGACCGGGTATGGTTGAAACACTTTTACCTTAACTAGGTGTAGTAATATTTCTTTTGTATTTATGGATAAGATGTTTATACTAGATGATCTATGATCTATCTAGTTATCAAATTAAATTTTTTGGATGGTCACAACTCGTACAGGTAAGCTACAATAACCACTTAAAGACGATGGGGAAATCTGTTTCAATTATCCCCATAGTGTGGACGATTGAAACAGTATGTGGGGATAATTGAAACACTCTAAATATCTTTGGAATAATTGGAGTAATTTTAATAAATATTAAACATTTTCATTATAAAAACAGTAATCAATGAGATCATGAATAATTCAATCATTAAACATATCACAAGTATTTTAAAAACTATAAACATAAATGTCTTGAAATAAAACAACTTAAAATATGTTATTTATTATTTGTGTTTAAGTGCTCTTAGTTATACTAACTATGAGTATTTGGCATAATCAACATAGTTTTCCAGCGATATTTTCCTGGAACAGAATAGAACGGTATTAAAAATAAGTTTTTTGCTTTCATACAAAAGTGCTTGTTTCAATCATCACACTGTTTCAATCATAACAATGTTGATTTTACCTCTGACTCGACAGAATTTTCTCCATGTAAAATTCAACAATTAAGAAATCAAAAATAGAAAATAATTGTATCTGTGGTTTGTGATGTGAGATCATATTATTACAAAGTATCGCAATATTCTAGAACTAACAAAACTCTAAATAATCGGTTAAGGGGCCATAAATATCTAATAAATAAGTATATATTAGGTATCTATTTAAAGAAGAAAAAAATTGTAGGTAGGTACTTAACACTGGAAGTAACATTAAACCCCTTTTTTAAACCCCTTAACAATTACAAAAAGGTAAGTAAACACTTAAATGATACGAATAAAACGTCTTTCTGTAAAGAACGATACTAAAACAAAGGGCTTAGCCAACAAAACAAAAAAATGAAAATGGTCATAAATAAGTAAATAGTATCTATTACAAGTAAACAATCAGTAGGTAAGTATCTGGTACTGTATCATTATAATTACTTGTGACTTATTACCTACAAAAAAATTCAGTGAACACTTGAATGATACGAATAAAACACCTATGTGTAAAGAATGGCACTAAAACAAAGGGGTACCTACCTACTTCTTAAGGTACATTATAAAAATTAACATCAATGAAACGATGAGTAATCAAATATTAGGTAAACTCCTTACTCTTACGCAATTAAATATATTTATAAAATTATCCGTCCATATTACAAGGCACACCATCAATAATTAGTCAGATTCACAATGTGAACTGTAATTCTTGTTTGGTGCACTTTTCATGAGCCCAAAGTTCACAAATCATACACTGGACCCAAATTTCACCGGACTTACTAGAATTATAGTCTTCACCACATACTAAACAAAAAGTATGTTTATCTGATCTCGAAGCGTTATTTCGATATATTTCTGTTGTTTCAGTCTTCTTTTTCTTCCTCTCTGTATTCTTCATGTTCTTTTTTATCATGTAAGCACCTTTTTTTCTTTCATTTTCTTTGGTTTCTGTTCGTATATATTCTTTTTCCGGAGTGTTTGTGTAAATAGTGGATTTCCTCTTCTTCAAACCTCTGGTAGTTGTTTTCCTGGGTAGCGCTTTTGGGAATGGTCGCACGCTTTCTGGTATAAACATTTTACTTGTTGAAGGCACGGACAAGTTGCAATAATTGCTTTCGGAAATAAAATTGACTGGTAATTCATGTACATAATTTTGTGACGATGATATCAGAGACTCGGTCGTGTTAATCTCAAGAGGATCAGAAGCTGTAGGTAAAGGCAGCGTATTATTTGTTAAACTGACCAAACCTCTCAATGAACACGTAACAAATGTTATTGATTCAGTACTAACATTTGGTTCTGGAGTCACCGAGCCTCTCTGAGTGGACGGAACAACTGTTTCAATTCCTACAGAAATTGGCTGCAAAATCACTGAGATTAAAGTAGGTGGAACAGCTGCTTCAAGTGGCCGTGAAATCTCTGAGTTTTTAACTACCACTGGGTCACTTTCGGCACTACTTAAAACATTTAGATTTGGTCTGTCCGTGACGTACGAGGGTTCAAAATCTAAATCACTGAATATGTCTCTGTTATACGGATGAATTCCAGAACATCTAAACCCAGATTGAATGTTAGTTTGGGTTATTGCCCGGGGTAAAGCAGTCGCCACTATGCTTGGGATATCATAAATAGTCATTGGTTTTCCTGGATTTGTTCTCATCCACCCATCACAAGCTGTATTCACCGTTTTTTTAAATGGTCCGAACACTGATCGATCCAATGGCTGTAATTTGTGACTGCAATGCGGGGGAAAGGAGAGCATGATTATACCATTGGCATAACAGTAATCAATACAATTTATAGAAACATGCGATGAATGATTATCAAGTAATAAAAGAACTTTATGATCTAAAGACGAATTGGTGTGCCTTTGAAAATGATTTAGAAATATGGTAAAATCTTCTTCTTGCATCCATCCAGATTTGTTCGCGGTACCGATACTACCAATCGGACCATCTTTTAAGAAATGGCTTTGATATTTGATACGTGGGAATGTAAACATCGGCGGAATTGAGTTGCCAATTGCGTTTGCTGCTACAGTAACAGTTACGAGAGTTCCTCGTTCGGCCGACGTTACCGCACCTACTTGCCGAGTTCCTCTTCTGGCTACAATCCGATTTGGTTTTTGAACAGTTGTGACACCGGTCTCATCTACGTTGTAGATGTCCTTTGCTTCAAATTTATATCTATCCAAAACGTTCGCTAAATTTTTGAAGAATTCATCAACATTATGTCGATTAAAACTTGTCGCTCGTGCCAAACTCGTGGCTTGGGCACACCTTACAGATAATTGTGGATTGCGGTCTAAAAATCCTCGTAGCCATTCTATTCCGGCCATGCTATTTGTGTCCCATGAATTTGGCGTTGTCAGGTTGTACCGTGTGGTCAAATCAAATGCCAGTTTTCTTAAATCCTTTCTAGACAGTCCAAAATAAATGTCTGCCGTTTTTATTGCATACTTTGCAATCTCAGTTTCTTGAGATGGGGAAAATACTTTCTTCGCCGAATTGTATCCCATGGTTATGGAATCAACAGATGTATCTATTGGTGCACTTTCTCTCTTTTTTTTGTACCTTCCCAATGAGACGTGGTCCAAATTAAACATCGCTGCAGCCTTTCTCAACGATCTTCCAGATAATGTTTCTTCATATGCTTGCTGATATGAAAACATGTCTCTAGTATTTCGGTCTGTGACGTTTATTCGTTTTCTAGGCATCTGAAAAATTTAAAAAAAAATCCTCGTCAGAAATACTGAATGAAAACAATTGCAAGAGTAGGTACCTACCAATCACGATGAGGTTGGATATCGTAAAAAATTGGAATAAAAGTAATGATAGGGCCTTTACCGACAAAATACGACATTATTAATGAAACCATCGTATTAAGTGAATAAACCTTACAAGTGTAGGTATGTTCGTATGTATTTCAAATTAACTTATAAAATGACTGCCTCAACACAGGCTAGCCTATTGAGGCGGGCTGTGTGAAAACTCGATTTATAATTATAAATCTCTAATCTTTAAATATTACCTACTGTTCGTATGTATTTTTTTTCTCTGTTGTCAACTTTTTGTCCTAATATTGACAATGTATACTATTAACGCTGAACATGAACTTTTTTTAGTTATGAATGTAAAAATTTCGTTCAATAAAGATATATAATTATTTTATGGTTAAGTGAGGTTGTCTACGGTCGAATGAGATCGACTTCATCATCCGATTACCGAAGACAGAATGATTTCAATTTCTGATCAATTTTCATTATAACTATTTAATTTTCTCTCCGTGTGGACGGTTGAAACATGGTCATGATTGAAACGTTGCAATCATCCCCACACGAGTTGTTTCAAACATCCCCACGCTGCATTTTCTACTTTAAGGTCTAAAATAAGCCCTTTAAATAGACATAAACGCCGCGCAAATGCATTACAAATACTCTAAAATAGATAAAGAAGAGAATGGAATAAAAAGTTTCGTCGAGCTGCGAGAGTAAAATGAGTTATAACGTAAACAAAAATTTCGTAACTACTTACTTTTTAGCGCGAAATCCAATAATGTCTCCTGTGCACGACTGTATCACTCGCCGGCTGGAGAGCTACTGGTGATAGGTACCTACAGATCTGACGGAGATTCGATTGTTGCGTCACACTCTTAGGTATTATAGTTTTCGAGTAATAACAATCATAACTTGTTTCAATCGTACCCAGTCTACCCTATGTATTTAGCAACATTGATCATTCTCCGTTCAGGTAGCTGTATTAAAATGTGTAGTATGTATTTAGCAATATTTATCATTCTCCTTTCAGGTAGCAGTATTAAAATGTGTAGTATTTATTTATCAACAGTGATCTTTCACAGTTCAGGTAGCAGTATTAAAATGTGTAGTATGTATTTAGCAAACACTCATCATTCACCGTTCAGGTGGTATTATTGAAATAAGTTTGATTAATCTTTAGCTTTTTGTCCCCAAAGCATCTTGGCACAATGCATAATATTCCCGATGTTACTTTAGCTGCAAATTACGACTGGTTCCCGCAGATACATACAGATATAAGCACCGGCTGCGTTTTAATTCTTACAGGCGGATTTCGTGTTCTTCTTACGACACTTACGGTTTCATAATATAAATACATACATTATTCAGATAAGCATTTTATTTTGAGAGGCGACGGTGATTCCCCTTCTTTTGCAAGCACCTCTCACGTCACAGCCCGCCAGTTTCGCAATACTTACGAATTCAATACGATATTACTTTCGGTACCTGCGCATTATTGATATGCACATGCAAAACCACCGTGAATACCCAAAGCGGATCTTAATTTAATATATTAATTTTACCATTTTCCAACTTTGATCACATTTTGTGACCTAAATTGAAAGTATTGAAGTGTCGATATGAAATATTGATTGTCTTTTACCATTTTTTTCGCTTTTGGGAATAACTCATATGATTTCTCAGAAATCTCTGTTGTTCCATTCCATTCCAATTCATTGTTGCCATTTACTGTTATGATGAGAAATATGATTTAACCTTTCATCACTTTTGTACAATTTGCAATGTTTTGTGTGTATTTCAAATGCGCTAAATTATCTAATTTATTTAATTTTCCGTTAAAACATATACTGTTTTAGAAACAAAATAAAATAATCTTTCCGATGAATGCATTTAAAATGTTGTCAAAAAGGCTAACCACATTTTTACTTGAATTTTTACTACAATCATAGAAAAATTGAGAGAACTCGATATTTCGAAAACACCTTCTTTTTGTTTGGGGTATTTGTAAAAAAACTCTACCTTCATTTTTATCTCGTTCAAATAATAAAAAAATAAATAATTTTTAAAGTTAAGTAATATTGTTACGATAGCGGTGCGAAATATGAATTATTCATTTTGGCTATTTTTAGGATTTTATTAATGGATTCCAGCATAAATATTTGAGGCAAACTAGAAAGACTTATTATTTCTCTTTCAAACCGAAGGTTCTGACCGTAATCTGAAAAAAAATTACGAGACTTTTAGAATATTTAATCAATTATATTTATATGAAATCGTTCAATAAAATAAGTTTGTTTTTACATATGTTTTCGATATAAGTAATCTTAGTAACAAAAAATGTAAAGCGAACCATTTTAGTATATTTGTTCATAATTGTATTCAAAACTTTAACATTTTCAGAAATGTATGTTTATTGATAAAATTTGAAAGCGTATTTCATCGCCTTTCTTAAACAGTTTTCGAATACGTTCAAAAATATTCCATTTATTTGGATTTTATTGCAAAGCGGAAATACTCCGACCTTTGGGTAAAATTTGCCCGAGACCTGTAGATTTAAAACGCTCTCCATTTTCACTAAAAATCTCACCGCCAAAGTATTATGAATATACACATGCGATGAAACAGTAAATTCGCGAAAACGTGTCGTGTTTTGAATTTTTGGTTTAAGTGTTCGATGTAATTTAAGCCTCTCAATGCACATGTGATTTATTTTTGGGATGTAAATTAATATATAGTGGTACAATACCAAACATTCCATAAATGACAATATAATTTTTTTTAAATGTTTTCATAGTCACAATTCGCCACACGAATGTATATACTGCAATGGGTTCGGGCTGACAAAGTAACGCAGAACGCATACACCTGGAATATTTCGGATAAGCAAATTACTTATAAGTGAAACATGTACCTACACGTTCAGTTTTTTTATCTTTGCTTCTATGTTTGAACATGATACAGGAAAAACATAAATACAGATATTTTAATTATTGTCCACCCTTCAACGATAGAATTATTTTATATTGTTAAAATTGATATAATATTATACTTAAAGAGAGATTGTAATATGTTATATATTCGCTTATTTAATAAATTGAAACCAAAATTTTCTCTAAGTAAGTACCTATATACCTAAACACTTAATTGAAATCCCTATATTTTAAAAAACTTTTTTTTTCAAATAAATAAATTCATAATTTGACCAAAGAAACGTTACTAATTTCAATGACAATTATTTTGGAAGTTTTATTCAGGCGGGTAGATATCATAATAAAGATAAAGCGAATAAGAAAATTTAAATAAACACGACGATTTCATATCGGTAAAAAATATCTTTACCTGACCTTAAAACGGTTACCACCTTGAAATGGAAACGGAACGTACAAACAAAATTACATAAAAGGCTGATATGAAGAATTACGATGTAATGAAAAACAAACGAATTTGCAAAACGGTCGATTTAAAATAGGACTTTCTTATACTGAGTAAATTATCTACTTCAACAATCGCGTTATTAAAACCAGTTAGAATAACGACAAATTAATGTCCATGTATAATGAGGGAAGTGGATCAGTTTGGGTCGACCATCTATTAATACATTAAATATAATATTATTATGTAAGTCGTAATGAATAATAATTATAATCTCACTTATGGAATGAAGTTGAGGCCGTCTGGTCAAAACAAGGTTGCGGATCTCAGCCTTATAACTATAACCAGTTCTTCTTTTTCCTCCTTCATTATCGACACACTTCTAAAACCAATTCTGTGTAATATTAACTTATACCTATCTATTCCTTGAATATTTGAGTCTTTAAATGTTTTAATCTAATTAAAAAAAAAATGGGGTTTCCGAGAAATTTTCTTATGCTTTGGCATAGCCACGATTTTCAAGATCGAAATAGACAGGTCCATTTATCTGTCTTAATTTGCGACATTAATGACTTCTGTCGTGTACTTTAAATAATTGTAGTACCTACGTGGTAATACTTATATCTGAAAACGACATCCGTGATATTTTGAATATTAAACCCCATTAAATATTTTTTTGTCTTTTAAGTAATTTTAAGGTTTAGATTAAGATTTAGGTTAAGAGTTCAGGTAGTTTATTGTGATGCAAGTTTCACCATTTGAGTGGGCGTAAATCTAATACTGATTTAGTTCCTAGAAATCGCTGATTATTCATGATTTTTCAAATCATTAAATATCATTCATATAATGCAGAACACGAACACAACGTCGAAATGCACAATCTGTTGGTAAGAAAAGATTTGCTGACATCTAAACAAAGCTTCAAAAACAAACAAACAAACAGAAAAGATACATTTTCGCACATTTATATTCCTCACGGTGAACCTGGGCTGTTGTGTTGTTTTTTTTTATTATTTTTATTAGATACAATAACTTTACATTTGAAAAAATATTATTATTTTAAAATTTGGGGCTCACTGGGTACATTGTACAAGACAGAAGCAGATATTAAAAACAGAGTACAAAAAGACCGACCGAAAGTTCTTGCGATCGAAGCTTCTGTCTAGAAAAAAACTTAACTAACTATGCACAATAAACCACTAATTACTTATTGTGGTACAGGCTTAAAATACACAAATGTATCAAGTAAGTAATAAGTCCTAGTAATGATCCTGGGCTCAATGGAGAAATTATCAAAGAAATCATCACCAGCTATCGACTGTGCATGACATTTGTGAGAATGGAGAAGGACAGACTTATGAACATGGTTCACGAAGTCATCAGACATTTAGTCAAGTATAGACAGTTACGTTCTTGTCGACCCAGAGGGACTGAAAGAGATGGGAGTGAAATATCACCATCGCAGCAACATAAATCGTGTAATCTCTTCAGTAACACCATTAAATGGGAAAATATCCGCTTGGGACGCCGACATCATTGTCACACATTAAATTAAAAAATCAACAAATATCACCCACTGTTTTTGATTTATTTATTGATTTAAACGCTCTGAAGGAGCTTTTACATGATAAATATTATATACGATTTTCTGCATTATACAGTGCCAACAGAAGGTTCTTATTTTTAAAACAAAAACAAAAAATAATAATAAATAAATCAAGTATGGACGAAATGCATACGGTCGTTAATATGTGTGTTAAAACTAAAAAAGAGTACGCGATGTACTCGTTAAAAGGTATAGAGACAAGAATTAAAAAAAGACAAGAAATTATAAAAGTTAATAACGAGCAAATAGGTTTGAAATTAGTTGCCTTTTGAAACCCACAACATTGTTTACTCCAAATATATAAATAAGTTCACAGCGTTTGTTTGCAAAGTAATGAATTCTCGGAATTTGTGAATAAATAGAGTAGTTAGTATTGAGGTGATTGACACATTTAAAAATGTCATTTCTTCGAGTTCATCTGGCAGTTACATTCATATAAATTAATGCCCGTCAGGGGTCAGGGCTGTCAATTAGAGATTTAATAATTTTAAATAAAAATAAGATATCAGTAAAACTCTTCTATCTGATAGTTTGAGAAGTCTGGTAGCGGTACGCAAGTTATTATAATTTATAAATGCGATGGAAATATTCATTTTAAAATTGATATACCGAATATATAATATCATAATATGATTATATGTATTATGCTTACCTTAGTTATTAATATTAGTGAGGTATGTTACTATAGCCTTCTTGTAAGTAGATTTAGTGCAGTTGCGAAAATTATTACCAACTGCATGTAATCTAGTTATAAGTGAGTACTGATTTGGTTGTTGTAATTAAAAATAAATTTTGATCGAGTAGTTTGAGTCAGTATGTTTAAGGTAATTAGGCTTAATAAATCAGGGTTTTCTATAATTCCATTAACAATTAAAAAAAAAATACAAGTCGGAAACGAGTCTTCTATCTGCGACTTTTAATAATGTTAATGATTTTAAAGATACAACATATTGTACTTACATTTTTATCCAATAAATGGCAAAAATATACAGGCATGCTATATCTATATCCTGGGCAGGCCCTTTGACTTGCCAAGGCGCCAAAGATCCAAGGAACAAGGCCCCGATAATGAGTTACAGTGCTAGGCGCCATTTGGATCATGGCCGGCCTGTCTCTGTCCTGTCTCTACCTGTATATTATATACATACCATTTCATATAATTACACTTTTCATAAACGGTCACATCTAAAATCCCCGATCAGAACCACAATCACTACATGTAATCCATTTTATTCATCACCAGAAACAAGTTTTTCGAAAATGTCAACACATTAAACATAATAATATTATGTCATTTGTGGTAAGTACCAGAATCGTCCGTGGTTGAGTCGCAAATATTTGCTCGTTTAGAAGAGATAATAGAAGACGTTGATCATCTTTTATTATGTATTTAATTATTTTATGGAATTATTATATAGTTGGTGGGATATATTGTGTAGATAGGTGATGTGTAAAGTCTGACCCACATCGCTGGTCAAGTTTATATAAATCTTTAGTAGTACCCACCCACAAAATAGTGGAAAAGTTTACAAAGTAACTAAATAATATAAATTTTTAATTTCAACGGAGTTTTCTCTTTTCTTGAATTATTTCTAATTTTTAATATTGATATAGTTGGAAACATGTTGGAAAAAAAAAAATTTAAAACTCGGAAATGGGGAAAAAATTTGTTTGTAATAACAGTTTTACTATAAAACGAAGTGAAAATTTAATTATTCAATTGATAAACCACCGTGTATGTGAATTACTAATAAGAAACTGACAAAAAAGAGTTCCTGGAAAGTTACGTACATTGTTTACAAAGCCAAAGAGGGATGTTTATCTGTTGTATAAACTTGAAATTTGTCATCGAATTTCGGAAAATTTCCAAGGAATTTTAAATGTGCTATGTATTTTTATTATTTTTGAAGATATCGTAAAACAAATACCATTTTAAGAAACAAGATAATTAACTGTTAGATTTTTTTATTTGAAATATACTTTGATATTTATAAATTGCGATATTTTTACTCCAAACGTCGAATAATAGTAGAGAATGTGAAATTTTGAAGACACTTTCCTTTTATTTAGGGAATCCGCAAGAAAACTTTTACCTCGCTCATACAATTAAAAATAATAAAAAATGATATTTCCCAGAGAATATCAACAAGAAAAATTAAGATTTTGAATTCACTGTTAGTGCAATAAAGTTATTATTTTCTATGATTTATATTTGCCATAAAACATATATGTCATTAAAAAACAACAACTTTATAGAATTCTTATTAAAAACACTCAATTAAAAACAAATATGTCAATCTGCTGAAGTGCGACGTTGCCAGATGTTCGGATAAAGATATATTTTTTTTGGAACCAACTCGTAATTTAAACCTTAACAGTATTTGTACAGCGTGTAACAAAAACACCGTTTAACAGTTGTGAAGTGTTTTTTTTAATTGAGGCTGTAATAGTTTTACTATAGGATGAATACGACGTCAGTGCCTAATTGTCTGAAGATTCATGCCTATGTCCAGTGCAAGCAGCACAACGTGTAGTACTAGTAAATACATAATAAAACAGTCAAAAGGAAAAAAAGAATGCGTAAGAAATCCACCATTGTGATTACAATAGTGTGTTCGGGCTTTACTATCAAAGGATCATTTATAAAAAAGCAAAACCAATAAATTGTCGGTCACAAATCATTACATATAATCTTTTGACTTTTTGCTGCAAAGTATGAAGCTATTTTGAAGAACCCACAATACTTCGTCCCTTTCAGGAGCCGGGCACGCGAATCGCGGCAAATATCACGAGAGGAAAAATGATCTGTAAGTTATTTTGTAAATGGGTGCTTGTATGGTAATATCGCCAATAGAACGTTAATAGAAGTTAAGAATAAGTTAAAAAGTTAATAGAATGAAATATTTCAATATTATATTATCTTTCTTGTTCCTTCGTGTTTGAAGGGAAGCTTAAAGGATTTAAGGTTAATTTATTAAACACTGGTGAGACCCGGTACACCCACCATTACAGTGCCCAGTGCCTCCTTTGCCAATGTTTTCATTACGCTAAGTATAAGCTCTGTTTATTGAAGGCATACGGAAAACTGCACAGCAGAGCCCCCATTAACTAATTGGCTGCGATGAACATAATAGTGGAACCTTCTGCTTGTTGACATTGATTATGTAATACCTGTAGTATAGTGCTTAGCCTAAAGTGTACAGGGCTCTACACCATTTAGTAGATTGCTAATTACAATTTCTACTTATGAGAGCGGAGCTGGGAGTTGGGTGTGGCAAGGGGTAAACTTTCTTTATCTTATCTACTACTCTTTTATCTTATCTTTATTTTAACATTTAAATGCTGTCTATTTCAGCTCCTTTGGTGTTTTTTTTTAAATTTAACATTTTCAATTCGGTTTTTGAAATAATTTACGTTATCCGTTTACTCCAAAGACAAATGCAAAGAAGCACACTTAGATATATTTTTGTATAAATATTTTCAGGATCCTTTCAGTTAGGGAAAGCGCAAAGCCACACTGAAAAATCTTCATACAAAAAATTAATTTAAAAAAAAAGTATATTTGATCTTACCAATCTAACTGCTTTCGAAGTTTCTCTCCTTAGAATATGTGTGAATAAGTGTCACTCTTACGTAAAGGTCATGATGTAAATAATATTGTCATTAAATAAGTCATCAAGCTCCGCTTGAAACTTGTCCAGCTGATCAATGCTCAATGGTATCACAAGTGATCATAAATATTAACGATGCTGTACTATGTACATAACTTCATTGTAATAATAATAATTATGTATGTCCTCTCCAGTTTCCACTAGTAAAACTATGGCTATTACTTTGAACAACGTAGTACTGATCTACAATGTATTTACGGGTTCCATAATAACTCGACACAGTGACATTTCAACACACTTTTAAAAAGTGATATAAAGTCATTAGAAACGATGAAAAAAAAAATTTAAACCTAACCTACTTAACCCAGTTAATAATTTTTTTTGTTTCATCACTTTCCATGACTTTTTAAAGATGTGATGAATTATCATTTTGATGATTTATCCAGTCACCGTATTTACGACATTGATGTGATTCATTACAATGTTTGATATTTTTTTACAATATGTAGATATGTATTTTTTGTTAGAGTAGATTTTCGATGGGTAGAGGCTCAATTTTATTTAATTAATTCCTTAAATTTAATTTAATTAGTTACAGAGTGGTAGATAACCCTGGTTAAAGACTACCATTCAGAATCGAAACGTTGCTTGAAATGGCTTGTCATGAATAGCCAGGTACTACCCTACCTTCCTCCTCCCCATTTCCTCCCCCTTCACTCCCTTCAGCCTTAGTACATACCCCAATTGGATTGAGGATTTCATAGACTTACTGGCTCCAGACGGTTGGGAGAAGCTGGAACTTTTGCACAATATTAACATATAAAACTAGTTTTTGTATATTATAACAGGTGAAATTTGATTTAATGTAATAACATATATTTTGTGAATTAATCGTCGATCTAAATGATTCCCGGGATTGGCATATAATTAGATCTGAAGTTCAACTTTTCTTTTGAAAACAGAATGATAAGTATTCATATAAGCCGCCATTCTAATATCCCGCCTTTACAATCTCTAATTTTTCTAAGTTACGTCAGTTTTTCGTCAATTTGACGTTTTCTACGATTTCGCTATTTTCGGAGGCCAAATTATCATAGATGTTTTGTTCTTGTCAATGTCATGCTTTATAATTGTCTAGACGCTGAAGGTCACAGTGCCGTGGTATGATCCTAATGGCAACCGTAATTTTAAAGCTGTTTGTCAGAATCGACACAATAAATGAAACAATCAAAATGTCGTTATATATTGTATCTATATTGAGTAAATCTTTTTTTAATAGTGCCGATAATGACGAAGACCTATTATGTAGGTAACGATAATTTTTAATTTCATCATATTATGCACTATCTACAACTATGTAAGCCCTTGAGGTGATTCAAGAAAAAACGGCGCTGTAAAAATTATCTACGTAGGTATTACAATTATTATTATTGTTACCATGAGATTAAGTGTGTAAAATAAGGATGGGTTTATTTATCTACAAATAAAAAATATCTATATATTTAAGAATACTAAATATGTATTACCACAAAAAAGACTTAATAAAAAAGAAATTAATTAGCATCCTATTATATAATCTGTCTGGCGAAGAGCTTGCTTAGGTAAATTGAAGGTGTGATACCAGTTCGTTCTTGATGCGAAGTAGTAGATTTCAGTTCTTCACAGCAACTCACAGTTTATAATTTATCCTAAAAATAATCTTGTAGTCCAATGCAAAACAGTCTCCAAAGTGGACCCTCTTTACCAATGAGGATCGGCAGATGCCATACGATTGGTCAATGGTCAATGCTCCATGCAAATCTGATGCTCACAAAAATTGGCGAATGTGCTCGTCGAACCACAGCCAAGAGGAAATGCCCGATGCCCTGGGCTGGTGATCAAAGAATGGCGACTGCTTCCAATGCAAATCACAGATCCTTGCTCCCTCAGGTTTGGCAACTCTCCAAGTCAGAATTCTAGGGCTTTCAATTTGACCAATAGCAAAATGACAATGTGTAAGTACTTAAAGGTCCCACACACCCAGGCCATAAATGCGATGTAAGTAAAGTGATGCACACACATCTTGTTACAAATCTTATATGTAACATTATCATCACGTAGTTTAAATGCAAATAATACAAATATTCGGTTTCATTCATAGAATTAATCCTAAAGTACATACTCCTATATTCCTAAATTACTAGAATTACTTTAAATACATAAGTACTTACACTTAATTGATAAAAAAAATCTTTAAAATATACACAAATAAATATGTCACAGAGTTTTGGCGGCCGGGTGGAAAAAGCCGACGAGTCCCGAGGCAAGACGAATGAACCGTCGTATCGTGCAAGGCGTCGTCCCTTCTTGCCACACTTGTTACGCAAGGGTCGGTTTTACCCCCTAGGCCCGCCAAAAGATGTTTCACACTTTACTGTTTGCTGGATCGCCTTTCGAATTATTACATGATGAATTATTATTTTGGTGTCTACTGATAGTTGTCAGTCGAAGTAAATAAATATAATTTTTTATACAAGCCCTGTTGGACTTTATTGAAAACTTGTTGAGGCTTGGACTGTCCATTATTTTACATATTGTCATTACTCTAATCGTATAAAGAAATAATATATGCCCTTATTTCGCTAGCGTTGCCTTTTTTTTCATTCGTATGATTTTAGATTGTTAATGGACAATAATTCTGATAAATAATGAATAAAAAACATGCTTACGGTGTTCTAACGTTTGATAAATTACGGGAAGAGATTGTTAATGGACAATAATTCTGATAAATAATGAATAAAAAACATGTTTACGGTGTTCCGACGTTTGACAAATTACGGGAAGAGATGTTTTGCACTTTTAAAATTCGTTACTATTATTGTATTGTATGTTATTTGTTCTCGTTGATTTTCTGACACGTGAATAATCAAGAGGATAGATAAGTACCCATGTCTAGAATTTATTATAACTTGTTCCATCGATCTCAGAACCTTACGGCTTCCTTATTTTAAGATGAACATGTTCCCCCCTAAGATTAGACATCGCTTTCCAACTTGTGGTATGTTAGAATTTTTACCATATTTTTGTGTAACCCAAATACATATACAGGGGCCTTCAACAGATGGCAAATATCTGTTTCTAATTAATGATAACTAGTTACTTTTTATGATATAAATATATATATTTTTTTTAATTGGAGAAAACACTATACAGACAGTAAAAGAAATAATTGGGGAATTCGCCTGCATCCTAACTATTTCTCATAAATTAAAATTACACACCAATATATACCCCATTATTAAAATCGCAGTAAATATTTTACTCATCGTAGGTAGGAAAAAAGAAAATGGTGTAATATTTTCATGAAGCTGAACTGGAAATGACGTGAGATTAAATGAAAAATTCCACGCTAAATAATATAATGGAATCGTGGAGGAACACGGTAAGTAAGAACTGCTTGTTGAAAGTGAACTCGTCCTCTCTGATATTTGATTAAAAGTCATGCTTCGTTTAAAATTTGACTTTGCCAACAACTACTGCTAAAACTGCACATTTCCTGGAACTAATAATGTCACGATAGCCTTTTTGCGTACCTACCTACCTTTGTGCAATTGGCTGATGACCTTGTGTCTGGTGTTTGGTGTTTGGTCTCCTCGCCTTTGATATTAAGATCTTTGAGGATTTAAGGATTGCGTTGAACAGAATGTTTAGTAGTTTAGGTATGTATCTAACTCCGTACCTTATGTGTTCAATAATAATTAAATACTTTGACTATCATGTCCCGGAGATTTACGGAGAGGTAGACGTTTTGTCTACCTCTCCGTACCAAAATATAACAATACATACAGACAACGAACCCTGGAATACAACGTGCCCAAAATAGCCTCAGATGTAGGTATATTCGTTGATTTTCTTATTGCTATCCCTTCACCATAGTATGATATTACGCTGTTGCAGGGCATCCAACACGGTTGCAGGTAGGTTTTCAGCAGCGATTACCAATCAAATACACTATGAGACCAGTCGGTATCAAAGTGTATTTGCAGACAATCTGTCTTGTCTTTAAGATTGGTGCATATGCATTGATTGAGCCAGGAAGTGGTATTGCGTGCATCGCTAATACATGTATATGGTAATTTGGTTTTCTTTCCATATCGATACAAATGTAGTTATTTTTGGTGTAGAAAAATAATAATAAATTTATTTCACATAAAAATCATACAATAAAACATGCGGAAACTTTGACTAGCCAACTATGAATGGATCCTGTTTTAGGCCAGTCTAATCGACAAGTTTAGTTCATATTATAATTTAGTACTTAATATAAAACAAAACCGGTAAAGTAAATAACAGCCAGATAGTAGTAATAAAAAGACAGATCACCACAGGAGTTGTAAGGTTGAAAAAAATGGGAAGGGTAGTTTATAAGTTTATAATATAGTTGGATGATTAGAAAATAATCGATAGCATTGATAAATAAAGTACAGATTAATACAGAATTGACGATTGTGTTCAGAGGTGATAAATATGTGTTTTTGTATTGTATGTACTTTAAAAAATTATGTATCAGTGTTTTGACAATAATGTACATATATATTTTTTTATAATTTTTTATAGTGAGATTATCTATTGATCAACATATCTTCACTTTTTACCCTCCCTAAATCAAGGAGCCAGTCGTTGACCAATTTGCGCAAAACATTTGTACTTTTCGTTTTCCAAGCATTAGGAATGATATTAAATAATTTAGGTTCTAAGTACGAGAATTGCCGTTGCCCAAGGGACGTCGTGGTTTTTATTGGGACTATTGGATTATTCCTTGAAAGTCGGGTGTCGTGAAGGTGGTCGATGGAAGGGAAGTGCTGACGTTGTTTTTGTGCAAGTAATATAATCTTTCTAATATACAGTTGTCTAACATCGAGAACTTTTATTTCCGTGAATAATGCATCACTGGGGTACCTGAATGGTTTTTTGAGGATGACTCTTATTAGTGATTTCTGTGCTTTAACCAGGGAGTCTAATATTGTTTTGGCACAGCCACCCCAACCTAGGGATGCATATTCGAGTAAAGAAGGATAGTTCTTTCCCGAACATAGAAGATGGGTGAGCGTTGAAATCTCCCATCACAATAGTTTCAGAGTGTTCGTTGTCTTGAATGATTGTATGTATTTTGGATAGGTGGTTGGTGAAGTCTGTAAGTTTGTCTGCATGACTTACCGGCATGTAGACAGTCAATATGTATATTGTGCTCCTAAACATCAAATCATGAATCTTACATAATTATGTATATTCGTGAATTTTATATTTTAGCCTAGCTATTATTAATTCCACTTATATAAACATTAAAACGTATTATAAGTTAATTGATACTAATGTAATTGATCTTGATACATGCTACTTTTGGTTATAACTGATAACCCACACATGCCATAGTGGGTCCCCATTTATTAATTTTGTTTTATATTTAAATATTATTATATAAATATAGTGTCAAGATTAGCGTCTTTCTGTGCAAGAGAGAAAATTATTTTTAATGTGATTTTTCACATTAAAAATAATTTTACAGCTTTTACAGTTCATGATGAAATACATATATGAAAAATTGAATTGAATTTTGAACAAGGCGGTTTGTCACTTCATTCGGGATTAATCGAGGATTGTATTTCTCCTCTAGGCATTGCATTACGAAATAATGTATATAATAATAATAGATAAAAAATTATGGCAGTTGTTAGAGAAATTAGAACCTTGCTCATAGGCATTATACATTCCTATATAAAATATCACCACCGGTTCAGGCGTCAAAACTGAGATTTGGTCGCAATTATTCTGTTCACCAATTTTCAATAGCATTAGTAAGTAACGACTCCTTCAGCAACGAAGCGCTTTTCGTAAATATTGTTTTGTTATGAAACACGTACGTACATCAGGAAACTAACAAATCTATCATGATGAAGAAAATAATTAAGTTAATTAAGCATGTCTGTTGTTTTTCCTGTTAAATAAAAAATAAAAACAAATATCCCATGAAGCCCATCACCCTCGAAGGTACCTACAACCACTCGAATATCATAAACATGTTTGGTAGCAAATAATCAATATAATAAATATGCAGATACGGTGAGTAAGTATCAGTTATAATAGATGTCTGTGAGTTGAGCCGTGCAGAAGTGTGTTTGTATGGGTGGAATCTGGTTCAGGATTGTCATTTCTTTCTAAGCATCGTTTTGCCACCAATGTGTTGGCACCAGTCATTAAAGCAATACGATGTGGCGCAACGAGGCTGGAGGAAATATTCAATATCTGTAAAACACAGAAAATATAAATACTGGTTTCTTTAGGCTCCCGCGGACGCACAGACGCACAACATATACCTACCTCACACGAACTTCCTCTGTGAACGGGGAAATATAAACGGAAGATCTAGCTCATTTCAGTTTTATTGTGTCGCTACGTGAAAATGGAAAAAAAACATGTACAAACATCCAAGTGCGTGTATGGCATGTGGGGAGGGGAGGGGGGAAAGGTGCAAAAAATAGACTAGTACCTACTGCTAGATTGAATTCCTGAAAAATACAACAATATTAAAGACACCTTCTCTTTTATGAAAGTGATGTGACTAATACGTTTTGGTAGAGGTCCAAAAAAACATTTAATAATTTTTTTCACCCCCCCTTCTCCTTTGCCATCTCCAAGGTCAACCCCCCCCCCCATGTAGATACTGTAGCTACGCCACTTAAAGGATCTTAGGAGACGTTGCAGGGCGACAGTTTCTAGTCTATTTGGATTGCTAAGTTCTTCCTGATTGGATAGATTGGTGATCTCACCCATCGATCTAATTCAAACATCGTTTGTTCTAATGAATGCATGTTCATCCCTTCTCCAGTATGAAGTGGGAGGCTGCCTGGGTGAGGGTTATCTCGGTTCGAGAAGGGGATGGGTTGGGTGGGGGCACCTGCCATAACCTAGGCAACCCCCTATCCCCGACGGACGTCAAACAGCACAAACATCCCCCGTTACACAATGTTCAATTATGGCGTATGATTGCGTGATGCCAATGTTCAATTGTTCACTGGAAAATAATTATTTTTTAAATTTTTCGCAAACCTTTTAATGTTGAAAATTTGTTTATATTTATTATATACCACTGTAAGCCAAACATAAAAGATTCATTATGAATTCGCAACGATATGGCTTCCGCCGAAATAATTATTTATTTATTTCTGGAACACGTTCCAAGGAAGCTTTTGAAAACCATTTAGCACGTTGATGCAAGATTGAGACAGAGTTGAAATTTTTTTGCAATAGTGAAAAAAATAAATGTATGAGTATATATATAAATAATATATATAATAAAATGAAATAAAATAAATAATAATACCTGCAAATAAATTGAGAAAAAAAGACATTAATCTAGCTGTAAGTACTTTTTTCTCCACATTATCTTCAGGCGCACAGTACACACCCATTGGACGTGTCAATGGTCCTGAAAGAGGTGAAAATGTAAAAATTCATTTGATTACCGCCAATCCGGAGGTTACGGGATCAATAAATAATTGAGCTATGAAGATTTGAAATATCCATTTAAAGGTAAAAAATTAAGAAAAAAAACTCCATCGTCGGTGTAGTGCAAAAAGTTATTGAATAATATTCAAATAAAATATAAATTCATCAAAGTAACTTAATGATTTCTATTTTTATAAAAAAAATATTTTACACAATTAATGACTTCTTACCCCCAAAGCAGCCGTTCAGTAGTCAAAACAAAATAAGAAAAATCATACACTTTTTCAGAATCATACGAAACTTTCTCGGCTTTCAATACCTGAAAATGATTTATTTTGCAGTCTGCCAATCTATTATTGAGTATGGTATCATAGCATGGGGAGGCGGCACTTCATCTGCACTAGACCCAATCATAAAGGCACAGAAAACAATTTTAAAAATAATTCTAAGGCTACCTGTAATTACAGATTCGAATCTAATTTTTAATATTATGATGTGTTTGATGTTCGGCAGCTATATGCAAAAACTATCCTAACTCATCTATACTCAAATATACATTATTACTACGAAAAAAGTTCAAATACACGATTTACTCGAAGCAACAACAAAAACTTACTACACATACCGACAACACTAGGTATATTCATTTAAAATAATATAAAGTGTATTTGAAACACGTTCCAAAGTGGAATTTGCTCTCAGTATCTTACTGTTATAAGACCACCATTCAGAATTGAAAAGTTGCTTGAAATAACTTAAGCGGAGTTTGGTGACCAAATCTGAACAGCCAGATACTTCCCAATATTCCTGTTCTCACCTCCTTTCTTCCTTTTCATTTATATGTATTCACATAAATATAAATGAAAAAAACCTAGACGGAGTACATTAAGTATATTTCCCATATTATAAATGTTTATAATATGCGAAAGGCGACCATTCATTGCAAAATATGCCTGTCTGACCATTCATCCCAACAATATATATATATATAAACATCTACAGGTGTGCTAATGCTGCTAATTGCTCAACTGGGATTGTTTGAAATATGAAATTTTCCAAATGGAGTCAAAACCACAACAACAATTCGCCGTGTAACCATAATTTTACTTCTAGCATTCCAATAAATCTACCGTGGATTTCTAAAGTTCATACCCGTCGTGTGCCAGCGAATCCACCGTGGATTATATATATATTAAATATCGAAAACATTCAGGAATTTCACCTTGAATTAAAAAATTACCTTAACTTATTATAAGTCCAAAATACGTTCACTACTTACATCTAGAAGTAATATTGTTTAAATCTTGTGTTGTTTCTTAATAATTTATTTACCATAACTAACATGTACATAATTGAACTAGAATTCCCTCACCAAACACAAGAGCATTGTCTCTTTATGGTGAGGAAAGGCTACTTTAATTTCTATTGTTTTATATCTTGTTAATATCCTGTATTTATCTATGTAATTTTTTATTTTTTTTTCAAATATTAAATAAAAAAAAAATAAAAAAATTTACGAGTACCTCACCGCACTTAGCCTCAATTGTTCAGTATTTTGAACCTTAAAAATTCTCCTAACATATTAACATTATATTTCATTCGCTTGAATCGATTTGTGGGCGGTTCGGTTTTTTACCGATTTTACAAAAAGTCTCATAATGGACTACGCTGCAAACCGTTGCCTTACTTTAGTGATCTTCGGCGTTCAACGTAGATGTGATGGATTATTTTAAGCATTCTCCAACACCATCGGTGCCACAAATATTTTCCAGTGGTTTGCCTCCGGCTCGTCGAAGTTATGTACCAATTTGGATTCTATGGAAGGATTTAAAATTATTTTTTTTAAGTGTTTGTTTCACTTGATCGTGGCATGTCTTCCCACGATCTCCTTAATTTTATTTATTAAATGACTAGACATTATTATACAGTAATCGAAATAAAACCGCGAAAAAGATTCGTAAATTTAAATTTACATAATAACAACAATGAAGATCAAGTTATTAGGAACAAAAATAACAATTTTAAACTTGAAATAACAAGTGACTAGATCCTTATCTCTCTTAAGTATAAAATAGCCTTTTAGAAAATAAAAAGGACCAAAATTTCTCGTTGAAAACTATAGGCCAATATCACTACTAAGCGCAATATCCAAAGTAATTGAAAAGATCTTCAAAACAAGGCTAAACGAATATGTGGAGAACCATAAAATTCTAAGCCCAAATCAGTACGACTTTCGGTCGGGTAAAGGAACGGATGACGCCATCGCATGTCTCACGGAAACTATAGCAGAAAATATAGCCCGTGGCAAGAAAACCATTGCTCTATTCCTGGACCTGGCCAAGGCTTTTGACACAATATCACATAAAATACTCCTACAAATACTGCAAAGTATAGGAATAACGGGAAAAGCTTTTCAATGGATATAGAATTATATTTCTAATCGATTCCAATAAATTAGAATCAATTATTTATTATTATTATTATTATTATTATTAGGGTTATTCGTGACCCGGGAATGTTTGTCTTTCTTTTAAAAAAAAAAAATTAAAAAAATTACGCTATTGGCACTTCACTAGAAAATAATTTTGTAGTGCCATAAGGAAGTTCGCTAGGTCCTCTTCTCTTCATTATATATATTTACGAACTGTGTAAACAACGTATAGGTGGGAAAATTATTACGTTTGCAGATTATACTGTTATATTGTTTGAAGGAGACGATTTGAAGGAAACACACGACCTTGCTAACACCGGTATAAACTGAGTGAAACAATGGCTGGACAGCAATTTGCTTACATTAAACGTACCAAAAACCAAATACTAAACATTCAGTTCTACTATTGCAACCCCAAACACCTCACCACCTTACAATACATAAAATTAACTGTAGCTTTAGAAATAATAACTCTCCATGTAAGTGTGAAGCCCTCGAGTGTGTTAAATTTATTAAATATTTAGGCGTTATTTTATTTTTATTTTTATTTTTATTTAATATATATAAGTGGGTACAGGATATAATATGAGAACATAAAAAATATATTTATTTATTTATAGTTGATAATAACCCCAAATGGAAGAACCAGATTGAAAATGAAGCTAAAAGAGTGGGCACACAGATTCACATATTTATTTAATTGCGGGAAATTTAAAAAAGAAGACTTAAAAAACATATCCTACGGAACTTATAACCTACGCTTGCATTGGGTTGGGAGGTACAGGAAGAACAAAATTATACCCGTTATTGAAGGCACAGAAATCTGTTTTACGTGTTATTTATTATGAAGAAACCTTTCAGACATTAAAGCAACGTTCTCTTCGAGGAATTTAATGTACTAGATGTCCGACAGTGTTATATAAAGAAAAAGTAATCCATGTTCATAAAAAAAATAAAAAAATAAAACAGCCGAATACAATGTAATAAATCATTTTAGACATGATACGTCACCCAATTGGAAATTTTTGTTTCATCACTTTTCAAAGGTGTGTTCAATTGATACTGTTTGGAGTGGTCCGGTTACCATTCGACTCATTGATTGTACATCAAAACAAGGCGTTCATTTTTATTGCCTTAATGAGTACTTACCTACATTACAATAATTATTAGATGATTTATTTTATTTACTTGTTAAAGATTTACTAACATTCATATTCCTACAGCTTTTTTATCCACCAAGACCATGGTAAAAACTGTTGTTTACCATTAAAAAAATGTTTTCACTTGCCAAGCTTTTACACTCTGTGCGCCATTAGTTTTTAATGTGGTATTTATAAGCTCGTGGACTCAAATTTAGCGGTGCTTTTGACGTTCCCCTTGTACCCTCGAAATTAAGTTGTGATTAGGCATGTGTTGCTAATTAACTCATAACCACCCCCTTTCTCCCCACGGCTATGTAGAGATAATGAAACAATCCTTGCGTCCATCTCACACGTACACTACATTATACATACATATTCTTATGTTATTACCGACTTTTGACATGAACCGAATTAATATTTGATTTGAGATTTTTCGATCTTTTTAATTTTAATGTCATATATATTTTCCCGACACTCCTTTACACACTCTACGTGTCCAAACCCTATCTGGATTTCATTCATAATCGTGTTCATTATTATTTTATTCGACTTGCACTCTTTCAGATATATTCATTCGTAATACGGTGGCATGTTTTTGATTTTACATAAATGATTTTACACAAATATGGCAAAGCGGTCGCAATTTTACTTCCTCCAACCTAATTTTGTTCTTTCTCTGCCAGTTCCCCAGTTCACTGACATTGACAGTTATCAACTCAAAACTTTATTGTGGACCCTAGCCTTGTTTCCCGTATAATTAAGAAATTAAGAAGTCACGGGATATACCTATAAACCTTTTCGAATAGGTGTGCATTAAGATTTATAATTAGGTAAACTAGAAATTTCAATAATTGTAAGTGCATCGAACTGTTTTTTGCCCTTTAAAGAAGTCAAGTACAATTCTCCTTTTTTTTCTTTACTATTGTCCGGATATTTATTAAGAACACATTTTGTTCTATCATTTAATATGTTACAGGTATGAAAAGTTCACATTGTATCTTTAAATACAGCATAAACATTCGTCAAGATATGCGCGCTCCCTCTAACATTTGTATCTACATATCTTCCCTTCACCATTTTTTTCTTCTTTTTGAATGCCTTACCACGAAACCATAAAGTAATATTGAAAAAAAAACATCTACATTCAAACCCATGAACAACATTGTTCAAAATTTTAATTCCAAAATATGAAGATATGAATAAAAAAATCGCATAGATGATCGAGGGTCAGGATAGTAATGTACGCGATATGCGGAAACTTGTAGTACAAGCGGGTAACTGGTCTTTTAAACTACAGAAATTTGGAGTCGATTTTACAGCACAAAATTTAATTTCAATTTTTGGATAACATTTAAAAAAAAAATAGTCGCTATGAATTGGAAAAAGCTAAAAAATCAACTTAAAAAGCTTAGATCGAAGCCCGATCACCTGCTTGGGAGGCAACTAAGCTGACCAAAGCTACTGACTATTGTAAGAACGGTGGCATAAATTCATCATATTTATTGAAAATAATAAAAAATGATGCATTTTAAAATGTTGCGTAGGTACCTACATCACAACCAAAATTATAACCGTTAATTAAATTGAGTATTAAAAAAAATTTACTTTATTCCACTTGATGTGACCGCTTATATAAATTTGGCATTAAATCATAATAGAACCGAAATGTCAAGGTTCTTCTGAAAATCGTGATATTGCACATATTGGAATTTGATGTGAACGAAATTATTAGAATTCTCAAAATTTTCATATCTTTGAAAATTAACTGATTTCGACACTGAGTAATCTGTTGAAGACGTTTTTGAAGAAGACAAAAATAATGGCTTACAGTGATTTGAATGGAGGCTCGTCACTTTTAAGGCCGTTTTATGCAACATTAAGGATAATGACATACTGCGTAATTCGTAGGGAAAATCTCGAGATTTTGAAATTTCTTGGAAGCTGTTTCAGGTTTTAAAATTAATTCTATTTTTTGCGCAAAAAAACGAATGCTAATATAATGACATGTACACGTTGTCTGGAAACTCGTACTGCAATCGGGAAAGTGGTGAATATGCAACATGTGGAAGACCAAAAAATACCTTTTCCATATTTTTCGACAACTAAAGAATTTTAAAAAATGTTAGGAGGCCGGTCTACGCTACGACGCATTATAAATATATTTTTAACCGAAAAATAGTAAAGTTATCCCCTAGCGATTGATTTTTGTCAGATTTAACCTAAACAAATTTTAACTTCTGACTCGATTTACTCGAAAACAAAAGCTCTAATAAAAAAATATTGTACCACAAATTCGATTCCAAAACCTGATGTAGATTTACCATTTTCCCGCTTGTACTCCGGACGTCGTGTATGTATAACTCGACTCATTATTTCATCAACAATATGTGTTCTCAACATAAGCTTTACGACAAACAAATTATTCATAAAGGCTCGTGCGAGGAAATGTGTTAGACTCAGTTGCCCGAGGAAGAGAAAGCAATACCAGATGAAGCAACATTATCGTATTTTCGAATATTTCCAAGGTCGTCCAAGCCCATACACGGTGATTGCGGGTTTGCCATTTAAACACAAGGAAGGCACAATCAATCATCACAATTTTTACGCGGATGTTTTTAGTTGAATATAAATGACATGCAATTACAACGCGTCGCGTCGCTGGCATTGGAGAGATAATTTGTAATTTTGTTTCCTCATTAAACGTCAGTTAACAGCCCTACTGATGCAAGTGTCAGTAGGGGAACATGCTTGATTTCAAGCTACAGACTACTGACTACTGCCACTGTTCTTTAAATAAGCCATAAATCAGCCATCGAGTTAGTATATATTTGTTACAGTGGCTGAGTACCGGAGATGCAATGTAATTGGCACTCTATTCAACACCGTTTGCCATGCACTTATATCGATTCCCCTAATAATAAGTGGGGAGCTAGCCTTGATTCAAACTACGTACGAGGTTGTGCACAATACGTTACATCACTGTGTCACGACGTGAACTTGAAATTTCGTATGGTGCTAATACAATAATATAATGGTAGAGTCGAACTGGTAGAAATATGAGTAAGTTAAGCTAGTTTCTACTTAATTAGGTAGTGTACATTAATACTAGAGGACTCACATTTATTCTCAGTTTTCCTCAACAACAAACATAACCTTACCCAGTAGACAAAGCCGAACTCCCAATAACAACTCTAGACAAGGGAAAAATAAACATGGGAGAGAACGAGGGGCCTGTGAATGGCCTCAGTGCTTAAGTGCCTCGTTTCCCAATCAATAATAAATATTATAATATCGCGAGCCCCCCTTGATAGTTATATGATCCAATTGACCTGCACTTTAATAAAGCTAACAGCTTAATATATTTATACAAAATCGTATTGTGATTTTATCGGACTGGTATA
The DNA here is from genome assembly GCF_061612785.1 of Hesperophylax consimilis. Lineage (NCBI taxonomy): Eukaryota > Metazoa > Arthropoda > Insecta > Trichoptera > Limnephilidae > Hesperophylax > Hesperophylax consimilis. The sequence goes on from NC_142858.1 coordinate 9,024,797, forward strand.
TTTTCAAAATATAAATGTGTAAATGCGCCAAATCACTGAAGCTACCAGAGGTTACTATAAACATAGTGCAGGTATGGGGAGGTAATGAGAATGACTGGATAGGTCAAGGAGTACTGATTTCCAAAACTCGTCTACTCGATTGCCCTGTCAACTGGCTCGGGGAACTTAAATGTAAAAATTATATTCTGGAATGAGAGAGAATTGAGAACAATGACATAAAAATGTCTAATAACCTTGAAATTATTTTCAACTACAGTCGACTTAGGTTTAAAATACCACCAGCAATATTGTTACCTTCATTTACACCCGAACACCATGGATTTTTGCATGCCATATATTTTTTTCAACTATAATGTTGTACAATGGTTCCCGATACCTCTCGATAATCGATTTCACGACTGTGTTGTGAAACGTAAGGAACTCTCGCATAATTCTTTTTTGTTAAACTTAAGGATTGAACTTTACAGCTGTCTTTCGTCAAATAGAAACGTTTTATGATGTAAAGTGGACATTTGTGGAGGTCGGGCAAAGTTCAAGGGGGCAATAGAATAGAGATAGTAATGAGAATAGATTTTGTAAACAAAACAATAAAAAATGTTCATTTTTGAATATTTATCAATCGAACAGCTGGATGGAAAGAAAAAAGGGTGATTTTAAATTATAAATTTTCCTCGGAGACAGCATTTCTTAGAATCCATAATAAATTGTTATAAGTTTTAAAGTAGTGTTTTTTTAATTGAATACGATCAGATTATATTAGTACAAAGTCAAAATATAAACTATCCCGTAGTTTGCATAATGTTCCCTCCACTTCTTCAAGTGGTTTGAAGTTTAAATTAAATGGTTAGATTTTGTCAATATTACCGAGTGGAGCCAAGCATTTTTCTGAATTCCATCTCAGCATATTTTGCTCATAAAAGTCGTGAGAACCGGAAAAAACTCAAGCCACTGCCGGGTTTGAAAAAGGGTACGCACTGCAATTAATAAGTAAGAAATTAACTCAGTATAATAGTAGTACAAGGTGATATTAGCATAAGACCTTAGCAGCCGGTACGGTGCGTTTGATGCGTGCTAGAAGCCATTACTTTACAGTCATACGGTAGGTAATAATTTATTGCAAATACTATTATTGTTTAACTGCAACGCAGTAGGCCTCACACGTCAAACAAACACGACTTTAATGACTCATTCAGAATAATCGTCAAACAAGAATTATTTACGTACCTACGTATATCTTGTTATTTATACATTTATTCTGTTAGCTTAATCGGGTATGCAAATGTGCACGCAGATGATTTACGACACATAAATGCGATCAAAGTGAACGATTCAGAGTGGAATTGTCCTACTAGAGGCCTTTTCCAGTAACTCAAATAAATAAATAATGAATAAACTGTGCTTAAATCTGTATTTAAATAGTCGTTAATTAAAGAAAAAAATTAAAAAAGCCATCATATCGCCGACCAAATACAGGGTTTTCCAATAAGAGGTGTTATTTTGATATTCAATCGTAAAAGATCAATGGTTTCGTTGCTTGTGTGGCACGTAGCGCCGTCTTGTTGAAAGTAAACGTTGTCCAGATCAATAACATCTAATTTCGGCCATAAAAATCATTAATCATCTCTCGATAGCGCAATCCATTCACCGTAACTGTTGCCCAAGCCTCATTTTCGAAAAAGTAAGGTCCAATAACCAAAAAATGTGCATATTGACAGCTTATCCGACACTTTGGAGGCCTCGCTGAAAGTAGCGGCTTTTGCCTACCCACTGTGGGAATTATATGCTACGTATACATTCGCGAGCCGAACATCTGAGTGGAATCTCAATTTTTGGGAATGGAACGAAGCAACCGAACATGCAGTTGCATCGTTACTTTCGTGTACGTATATCGCTAACGGACCATAGATGACGGATTTCGTCAATATCGTGTTGAAACGGGGCTTTATCGATCGTCCGAGCTAGATCTCTAGTAATTGTATGGGTTAGTAGTAGTGTTTTGTGAACATCTCACTACGAGGAGAATTGTGCTGATGTGTTCGTATGTTTTAGATGTTATGCCGTCATAAGTGAAAAACGGCATCGTCCTTGAAATTCTGAAGGAGAATACTGTGCTTCCTCCCAAGGCGGCAGTATTGTACACATATTTGGTTAGTAGCAGTTATATAAGTTCATCATTGAAGAATAAGGTAATATAAACACATCTAAACGAAAAATGAAACAGAACAAGACAAAAAAAAATGGGTGTGTCAAGCCTACGCAAGACAGAAGTGAAACTTCTAGTATTCTTCTCTCTCTCTCTTTTCATTTCATTCTCTCTTTTTTTCTGTCTATTGACATATTTATAAGTAGCATGTGATAAAAAAAATTAAAAGTTATAAAAAAAGAAAAAAAAAATTAGTTAAAGCGGGGATCGAACCTCGGTTCTTCACGACCACAGTCGTGCGCTCTGCCTGTAGACAGCGAAGATGAGTTAGGAGAGTGAGTTAAACTAGGTATATAATATTAGCTAGGCTCCTATAGCGAAATGATCCCGTTTTTTCGTCACGGTCATGAGTCGGTTTTACTCCGGTCCTCGAAATTGCATGACGCGCGTAAAGAAGTTTCACTTCAAAAAATTCCTGCAAAGTTATGGATGTAATTACGATCTTTTTCAAGCGCGTATGTAATGATTATTTTTATCAACGTCGCATACACCTTGCTAATGTTTTCAGTATTATTAGGGCTTTTTTATACTAATTTTCATATATTTATTGGCAGGTAGAGTAGAAATTAATATTGTTTAGCGTTTGCCAACGACCATACCATGTTGAACACACCGGTTCTCGTCCGATCACCGAAGTTAAGCAACATTGGGCGCGGTCAGTACTTGGATGGGTGACCGCTTGGGAACACCGCGTGCCGTTGGCCTATTTTTTATTTTAATTTCATGTTTTTTTTATTTTTTTATCATTACTATAATTAATAATATCATAAAATTCTTTAACTTTTCAAGTATGCTACAGGCCTAAAATATTACTTAGTGGATTGATATTATGGTCGACCATTGAAAAAAAAAATTCCTACAAACTTATTAATGTAATTACGATCTTTTTCAAGCGCGTATGTAATGATTATTTTTATCAACCTCGCACACACCTTGCTAATTTTTTCAATATTATTAGGGCTTTTTTATACTAATTTTCATATATTTATTGGCAGGTAGAATAGAAATTAATATTGTTTAACTTTTGCCAACGACCATACCATTTTGAACACACCGGTTCTCGTCCGATCACCGAAGTTAAGCAACATTGGGCGCGGTCAGTACTTGGATGGGTGACCGCTTGGGAACACCGCGTGCCGTTGGCCCATTTTTTATTTTAATTTTATGTTTTTTTTCATTTTTTTATCGTTAACATCATAAAAAATTTTATATCATTCTTTAACTTTTCAATTATGCTACAGGCCTAAAATATTACTTAGTGGATTGATATTATGGTCAACCATAAAAAAAAAAAAATTCCTTAAAAACAAAAAAATAATATTCCATGGCCGAGAATCGAACTCGGATCAACTGCTTCGAAAGCAACTATGCTGACCATTACACCACCAACGCCAGTTGTCGAGATGAGCTAAGAAGCATTTATATTTTACTTCAAAACTTTTACTACATCAAATGAACTTTAATCGGTCCCGCATTTTCGTTTCGGTCATGAGTTGGTTTTACTCCTCGAAATTGCATGACGCGCGTAAAGAAGTTTCACTTCAATAATTGAACCAGGAACAAGACAAAAAAGAATTGAACTAGGATGTCCTGTCTTACAGGGACAGAACTACTGCTCATATCGCATTTCAAATTTCAACAATATCATCTTGCAACTTGAAACTAATTTTTCCCATATTTTTTGCATTTCCCCTTTTAAATGGAAACAAAGTTTCTAATTAAATTTATTTGTAACCTAGATATTTTTTATTGCAGAAACAAACAGTACATAATTACATAGAGGACAATAGTTACAAAGTTATAGAAGTTAATACAATAATTAGTACAAATGACATGTCGCTGATGATGACCGAATAAATCATCAAAATGATAATTCATCACATCTTTAAAAAGTTATATAAAGTCATGGAGAGTGATGAAACAAAAAAATTATTAACTGGGTTATGTAGGTTAGGTTAGGTTTTTTTCATCGTTTCTAATGACTTTATATCACTTTTTAAAGATGTGTTGAATTGTCACGGTGTTGAGTTATCATGGAACCGTCGCTGACATATACACATACCTATGTCGTATATTATACATTTTACTTAAGTTAGTTAGTATGCTATGGAAGAGAGAGGTTATTTATTATTTGTTATCACTTTATTTTTCTGTGTCTTGTTCCATTTCATGTTTTGTTTATATTTATATACTAGTATTATCTTCTTCTTCAATGATGTATTACATTGATTGGTATAACTTTCAAAATAAGTCAAAAAGAAAAAGTTGTTTCTGTCACATAATAGTTAGTTGACTTATTGATTATTGAGTGATCACATATCAAACGGGTTCTATCATTTATACTAGTACCAATTATTTTAACAATAAAACAGCAAATGCTTGTGGTGAAGCACAAAAAACTACCGAACGGAGAGCTGTGGAAGCTCTTAAAATTTACACACTTTTGTTTTGGGAATTTCTTTGGTCTACAATTTGCAAAATTTTTCAGAATTTCTGTATTGATTTTTTTCAAGCGTATAGAGTATAGAATTTCTGGCATAATCGGCTAATAACATTTCATATTTTTTATTTTTTTATTTTTTTATTTTTTTATTTAGTTACTTTTTTAAATAATTAGGTACATTTTTGAATGGCACATGAAAAAATATATATATAAAATTAAAACAGATCATTAAAGTCCTCCTCACTAAGAGATCCTGTGCTGAGGGGGACTATATATGTTAGTATACGTTTTCAGCGACTAAGATGATGTTTATTAATATATTAGCTAGTTATTCTTCCGATATTTCCTTAAGCCAAGATTTGATGTCCTTAATGTAGTTATTTTTCGTTTTCCTTTGTGTGATGTTGAGAGGGAGTTTATTATATAATTTTATTGCTAAAAATTCAAATTATATTAGTAATGTAGTTAAGAAGGAACCAATTTATTATTATTTTAACTTTATTATGAGAGAGCAAGAATGTAAGTACGAAAGTAGTTATAAAATAATGTGTTATCAGGATTACAAATTCTGAATAAAATATTTAAATGCTTTGTTTGTTTCTAACAAGAGTTGTCTATTGAACTTACATTTACATATTACCATGTCAAAGTAACCAGTTTGACGAGGTAACGTGTAAATGTCGGCTGTTATGAGAATTTCGTCTCCCAGAGACATCCGATTTATTGATTCTGTTTAGAACTGCTAATATATGTATGCACATATCAAAATATGTTTTTCGAAAACGTTGAAATGTCATGAACGTGCACATGAGATGGAAATAATGAATTATAATTTATTCAATCTAAGTACCTAGGTACCAACACTTTTGTAAGTGCGGGCATACGAGTATTATAGATTTACGAAAATATTATATTTACATTATGAATTGCGCGAAATATTGTTTTAGTCAAGTAAACACAAATTCCCCTCTCCCAATAGTTTTATTGTTCCTCAAAACTAAAGAAAGTAATCAGGAGCTTTATTTTATAAGATAAATAATCTTGAGCGACTCTTCGCACGGTGACATCTTTGAAAATATAGAAAAGCTAACAGAGAGTTGGCAGGTATCTGTTTCAAAGCGTTCTGAGTTTTGTTTAGAATTTTCACTAGCAGATGGTGCTGGTTGCCTATTTTACCAATATATTTACGACCCATGCGCGAAAAACTTTTGAAGTTTTAATTATTTTCAGCCCGATGCAGGTAATACATGATTTTACAAAACTAACAAACGAACTTATTATTTATCCAACCCATTGATTTTTGAATCGGCAGCCGATTGAAAGTTTTTTTCATTTCAAGCTGCATATTATTTTTCAAATGCAAAAAATGAGCGGTGCAGAAAACTGTAAATTTTACAAATTTTCACCAACAGATGGTGCTGTTGGTTTACTTATCCCAACTTTTTCCGTCCTACAAACCTAGATATTTCCCTAGGGCCTAGCTAGGTCAAGGCTATAGTCAACTGCGTGCAGCTTTGCCAGTACTGGGAATTTCTCCCCCGATCTAGGGAGAAACAGCTATTTCCCGGGAGTAAGGGATATTGTATGAAATAGAAAAACATCTGGGGAAAATTTTAAATCTCTCTCTTGCTAGTTTCCAGATGTTAGTAGATTTGTATTGATTCTCACAACTTTATCCGTAAATGTGAATGGGGATATCATTGTATATCATTCTACTAGTTCCGGCAGATGGGACTAATGTGAAATATATTACTAAAAAAAATCATACAAGCTAACGTAGACCCATGGACTTTTAAAAATACCTAACAAATTAGAATGATTATATCTTATTCAATTAACCATAAATTGTCTCGAAAGTCATTTTGCAAAAGTTATCATAATTTCAGTACTTAAAGTTATCGTTCTTTTAAAACTTAATTTTGTTAATTTAACAACATGGTTATTGTACGCCGATTTCTAGACATACCCAATCGAAACAAAGGTTCGCTGCAATGTATAAATATCAATAGTATGTCTATGACGCCGAGGTAACATGACACGTGCCGATCCGAGGGTGCATGCTATTGATTGACTCAGCCTGCCCACGCGGCGCGGCGGACGGACTTGGTGAATGTGACACGGGTACCTTGTGGCTCCGGCCAGGGGCTGCGGATCAATACCGCAGGTGGCGCAGCATCCAGCGCGAGCACTGGCGAGCCTTGCATCTGCATTGGTGAAACGCATGCGTGGGCGCGTGCTCTCGCCGGCCACCGCGTGGGCTGCCTCGTGCCGCTCGCCCCATCGGTCACCCACTTTATCAGCATCCGCCGCCCACCCACTGTACACGGTCACCCCCCAGCCACCCTTCATTAAATTAAAGTGATATTTTAAACCAAGTCCCGTGTAACTGCATCATTGAAATGCGAATGTCTGTTAAAAAGTAAGTTTATAATTTCTCCTCACAACGATCAATGCGTTTTTTAAATGACCACCCCGTGTTTATTTTAAAAATAATACATGATAATTCATTTTACTAAAATCTATTCCATACAACTATGACTAATTGATGCGGAAAAGAGCGGATTCACGTAGCCCAAAGCTCAAACTTTGTCTTGAATTTTTCTTTAGATTCAAGTTTAAAAAGTATAGACTATAAATCAAAAAATTCACAATCATAAGACAATCTTTGAAGAGATACCCTTATATTTTTTTATTTAGCATTTTAACTAACAGATAAACTTAAATACGAGTTATAAAATAAAATGAGTTGATGACATGTTGTTGCCGCGACCGTGAATGAACTCCGAACTCTTACCTACAGGTTGTCATTAATTCAAGTAGCAAAATCCTTTCATCTCTTTCCATCATACTATGAGATTCTATTCATTGACGAAGACCTCCTTGGCAAAGCAGTAAGCAGAGAGGAAATTAAAATTAGATTAATAAATCCTTCAGTCCTCTGGCGTATTGACCGTTACATTTCTTAAAGATGCTGTCCAAAATTTTATTACACTGTTTAGTTTACACTTTAACAAATGTTTTATAATTTACCCACCTCATTCATTTTTGGCGTCACTACGCCAGGCGTATCCCGCGTAAAAAGTCCCACAATGTAATGCGCTGCAAACCTTACTTTAACGAACTTTATATGTATGGGTATTTTAATATGCGCTCTTCGGCGGTCAATGTACGACTGATGTCAAAGTTTATTCCGAAAATTTAACAAAGTGTATGCAAGTCTATTAATTTGGTGTATCTATGGTAATATAACAAAATGTGAAAACCACATACAAAGATGAGCTATTTGTAGAATCAATCCAGTAAATAAAGTAATAGAAGTATTGTAGCGAGAACAATGGAAATATTATGAAATATTAATCTTTAAATATTAACAATATTTACTTGGTGGTAATCCCTTGTTTGAAGTACTGTGCATCTTTGTATGCATTCTCATTGAGATAACCACTAATAATAATAATAATAATAATAATTGGATAATTTGTAGAGCGCCGTTTTTGTGAAAAATCACCGCAATACGAGTTAATCAAATATGAACAGTTACTTGGTTGTTGTGGCTGTGGAAAATGAGGATGTAAATTACGTATAAAGTAAAGATACTTCTTGGTTTTATAAGGATTAAATGGCCACTATCCGCTGATAACAATATGAGATCTTACATATGTACATTGTTGCATTTTAGAAGAAAATTCAATATCGGAGATCGAATGAGAAGGAAATGGACAGTCTAAGCATAGACGAAATATGTAACCACATACAAGTGAGTCTTTGTGAATCTGCTAGAGAGGTTTGTAGAATGAGTACGCAAGGTAGGAAGAAAAGTGATGAATGGTGGGATGATGAGATTAAAGCACTGGTCTCAGAGAAGAAAAAAGCATGGCAAGAAGCGAAAAGAATGATCCAGCGAAAGAAGTGTATAAGGGATGAAAAAAAAGCAAGAGTTGGAGTTAAATAACGAAAGTAACGCCTGGAAGCGGAAGAAGGAGTCAATATAATAAACCACTTCCAAGAAAACATTAAGTTGTTTTGGAAGGAAGTCAAAAGGCCCAGGAGAGGTCCAGAAAACAGAAGCATGAAAGTGATAAAATCGAAAAAGGGATAAATGTTGACGAATGAGGAAGAAATAAAAGAGAGATGGATGAAGTATTTCAAGGAAGTCTTCGAAAGCAACCTGAGTGACAGTGATTCCAGGAATATGAATGATGATGGGGTGAATGTTACCGAAATTAGCGTGGATGAGATAAAAAGATCGAATAAATGTATGAAGAATGGTAAGGCTGTCGGTTTCGACAATATTGCTGCTGAATATTTGAAAGGAGATATAATTCTCACATGGTTGTGCAATCTTTTCAACCAATGTTTAAATAAGGCTTACACGCTTTTAGATTAGAGAAGGGTAGTGATTATGCCATTATGAAATGGTAAAGTGACACGTATGGGATGTGGGAATCATAGATCTATTAGTCTGCTAAGCTCAGTTGCCAGGCTGCACGGTAGCATTTTGATTGAAAGGGTAAGAAAGGAAACAAAGGATAAAATATGGGATGTGCAAGGTGCTTTTATGAGTGGGGGAGGGGGGGGGGGTGCATGGACCAGATCTTCTCATTGCGTATGCTTACTGAGAAGTTTCTGGCAAAAAATCAGAAACTTTTCTTTTCCTTTGTAGATCTACAAAAAGCATATGACCGAGTCGACAGGAATAGGTCAATCTATGGAAGGGTTGTCCAAGTATGGAGTGAATACGAATCTCACTCAGGCAATTGCGTCTCTATATGAAGAAAGCGTCGCATGTGTTTGGGTGAACGGTGGTTTTGCAGGGTGGTTTGATATCACAAAAGTTATTAAACAAGGCTGCGTAATGTCACCGTGGTTATTCAATCTATGCAAGGATAATTGTATGCAAGAATTGAAAGAGGTGGGATTGGGAGCGAATTTGAGTAATCTTAAAGTTGCCTGTTGTATGCTTATGGGGCGGTGCTGATTGCGAACAGTATGGAAGATCTACAGTCTCTCGTGTCTACATAGGATGAACGAAGTATGTATGAAGAGTCAGTTAATCATAATGGTGAAAGAGAGGGTACGAAAACTAGTGCAATATAGTTGTGAATGAGAAATACTTGGAGCAGTTTGTATATTTAGGAAGTATGGATGGGAAAGCTAGTAGACATATTGAAAGAAGGGTAAATGCAGGTAGCTACATTAATGGAGGACTGAATGCAGTTGGCGCTAACAAAACATGTCCAAAGAAGCGAAGTTAGCAGTCCACAATGTACCTACCCTGATGTATGGGATGAGGCATGGAACTGGCAGAGAAAGGATGAAAGTAGACTGAATGCTGTTGAAATGAGATCCCTGATGCGTACGTGTGGTAAAACCATGTATGACCGTGTGAGAAATGTGGAGATCCGCAAAGAATACAAGGCTGATTTAAGCGTAATGAGTAAAATTAAGAAAGGGACGCTTAGATGGTTTGGGCATGTAGAGCGAATTAGTAGTAAATTAATATCTTAGAACATAGACAAAACCTCCAACTTCTTATATTTTATTTTTATTTTTTATCAAAATACGAAAGTAGAAAGTGCAACCAGTACTATATCAATTATTTGCCGACACTGTCTGGAAGAAATATCAACCAACTCAAGAAGACTGTGAAATACCCCCTAAGTATTATTAGTCCCATCTATTCACTTTTTGTTCATTTTTCTTTCCAGTGCGAGTTTGCATCGTAGAAGGAAAGGGGCTGTACAAGAAGGCTGGAAGGTACTGTCCCATCCTGGACAAGAACCACAGTGGAGTCGAATGCGTTATTGGAATTGATAGGTGAGTGATATAAGTGGTAGAAAAAGTTGGGGACGCCAGAGGAAGACGTGGTACGATCAAGTGAATGAAATACTTGAGTCGGGTCATGTTGAGAGTCAGACCAACAGAAGGAGTGTGTGCTGAGACAGTGTTGTGTGGCGGTCTGTTGCTGTTCTTTCTGCCTTCCCCGAGAGAACGGCGTTGTGATTAGTTAGTTAGGTGAGCGAATAATGAGCTTCTTGCATTATGGTTTTATTTTTTGTTTGGTTCAGGAAGTCATCAGTATTTTAAAAGGATTTTTATTCATATTGTCGAAGTCGTAGCAATTTTTAAAACATCTTGAATTTTTCGTACAAACCAGAAAATTATTGTTATTAATTGATTTTAAAGAAGTAATTTATTTATTCACAAAATTATACATAACAAATGCAAAAACATAGCCACACATCTCACTCGGGCAATCCTGTATCGAGATGAAAAGCTTTACGGTTTGTCAAACAATATGACCTCTTTTGTTATTTGTGAAACAGCACTGGAGTTGAACAAACCAAAAAATATTCAGCCCCCGGATCATTTAGAGTAGTTGACAACAATAACATTCCACATTCCACTGTAAACCAAATAAGTATTACCAAATAAGTATTAATAAGTAAGTACCCGTGCGGGCTTACATGAGCCGTAATAATTGGGGTTTCGTCAATAATAATTATTGACAATAAATAAAAATAAGTAACCTATCATAAAATGTCAAAATAGTAATAGTCAAAATCATAAAATGTAATCAATATTATATTATAAAAAAAAAATACATAAGTTATAATAAGTAAATAATAATAAATTAATGAAATCAAGTAGATAATAATAAAATAAACATGGTAGGTACGTAATAATAAATTAACCGAAGACGACTTATGGAACAACTGCTAACACAGAGCAATTTATTATATTTTTTTAATTATTATGTTTGTGTTTAATTCGTAGAACTCCATTTATTTTTTTTTTAATTTAATTAAAATCAAATTTTATAATATAATTATTAAGTTCTGCAAGTATTTTTTGGTTTTTTGTTATTGTTACAGCTATTTCGGCCTTCAAGGCCATTTTCAAACTGTGGTTCAACAGCGAAATAGCTGTAACAATAACAAAAAATACAGGGTTTTCCAATAAGAGGTGTGATTTTGAATAGCCCGCTATTTCGGTAGATGTTACTTTTGAAGCATTTTTTGACATTTGACAAGAAAAAACTACGCCATTAATAAAAATGGAACGATACACGCTTCAACAACGTATTAAAATTCACTTGAGTGAATCAAATGCAAATCATCTTGAGTGATGAGGCCCATTTCCACCTCGGTGGCTTCGTCAACAAGCAAAATTGTCGCAGCTGGGGCTCAGAAAACCCAAGAGTTATTGTTGAAAAGCCTCTCTATCCCCAACGTGTGACTGTTTGGTGCGGTTTATGGTCCAGCGGAGTCATTAGAGCTTACTTTTTCGAAAATGAGGCTGGAGCAACAGTTACGGTGAATGGATTGCGCTATCGAGAGATGATTAATGATTTTTTATGGCCGGAATTGGATGGTATTGATCTGGACAACGTTTAATTTTAACAAGACGGCGCAACGTGCCACACAAGCAACAAAATCATTGATCTTTTACGATTGAATATCAAAATAACACCTCTTATTGGAAAACCCTGTACTTGCATTACTTAATAATTATATTATTGAATTGATTTTAATTAAATAAAAAAATAAAAAGAGACAGAAAATATACTTTTTAAATGTAACATCAATCTAATACGTACCCACGTGGGCATTTTTGTCTGTCCTGTCAACATATCAACTTATGTAGTTAAAGCTAACTGTTATACGGTATCGCTATAATTAAAAATTTGAACAAATTTATATATTGTTATGAATTTAATATCGCCAGAAGGGGATAATAAAATAAACTTAATATGAATGTAAAATCGCTAGTTGCGGTAAGAAAATAAATCAATATTATAATAATGTAATATTTTGTGTATCCTCCACAGATTAGATTGCCTGAGAAGAATTTCAAAGGGGAGCGTGGATTTTGGGGTGTTCACTTCCGAGGATCTGTTAGCGGCAAGGTGGCAAAACATCGATGTGCTGGTCACGGATGAATTGAGATTCTCAGATGGTAAGACCAATTAAAAAAAAATAAAAACTGATAGTTCAGAATCGAACCGTTGCTTCATATTATGGCTTTTGTGTTTGTTGACTAGATATAAATACCCAGGTATCCCATCTCCGTCCCTCCACTTCCTTCAGCCTCACATATTCAGAAAAAATGTCAAAAAAAGAAAAAAACACTTCTACATACGAGTACATTAAAATACACTTCACCACTATCTACACATCTGTTTTTATGACGGACACTGTAACGCTGTCAATCGATTAAAAAGGAGGAAGCGCAACACGGCATAGTAACCCAAAAATAAATCACGGTATTATTAGAAGTATGTACGGCATCAGATCACCGAACAGGGACAAAAGTGATCATCTTTAATCGTTATTCCCTCAGCTCAATAACTTTAGTAGTCAAACCCATAATAATTGATTTTATTATGAAAATTTTTATATGAATAATGGAAATTAAATTTTAATAGGTAAATCATTTTTAAAGGAACACATTTTAATGCATTTGTGCACACGGATAGTATCGAATGTTTCAAAAATTTTTTCATGCTATGTAATTTAGAACACCCGTTCGCAATCCTCTCTTGCTCCGCAGAAGCCCAAAATGTTGGATGAGTTGCGACGTTTATCAATTCCGTTTAAATTTACTCGAAAATCAATTCGACCATGCTGTTTAGTATTTTTTTGTTTGTTTCATTTTTTCCTAGTATTCCATTACATAAGCAAGGGTCTCTTTAAAACGATTTACTTACATTATCTACATAGTCTTCCTACTTCTCTGATAAAACTAAACCTTCATAGAAGTGGGAAAAATATTGACGATTTTCGGAAAGAAGTAGGTACTAATTATTAGCTGCAATCATCGACCAACTGTATATTATACCAATGACTGCAATGCTTTCGGAATAAACAGCTGGTCGAAAACATAAAATTTTTCCATTATTATGTTCTTCGGGAAAATTTGAATCCATTTCTAGGGGAAAAAAATGATATCACGTATCAAACCTGAACAGTGTTTCATGTATAGGGAAAATTCCCCAGATCTGAGGAGATTAATAATGGATTTAAAAATCTAAACATCATGAGCCTGCAAAAGTAACACTTATTGTTAATAAGTTAGTCATTTTTGGTTATGTTTTCCGGGCCGAAAATTATAATTTAAAAATAATTGTTTACTATTTATTTATTTTTTCAAAAGTGATATTATATTTTACTACATATAATATTTCTGTGTCCGTTAAAAATGCGGATATTTGTTAGAATCATCCTAGCACTAAACACCCACGATTATGAAACATTCGACTGAGTTTATTTTATGGTGGTACACTGAATCTGGGGAGTTTCTATGAAAATCGGGGGAAAACAGTTTTCAGGCATCACAGATTACAGGATCACACATCATTCCCGGGGAAAATTCCCAATGTAGTGATATCAAGTGATATTAATATTGCGCGTTGCGATCAGTGAACAGTAACTGTCGTGCGTGGTTTATTTATGCCGTCGTGAGTTTGTCGTGAGAAAGTTGTTGATATTTCTTTTACTTTTTGAAATACCATTAACAATAAAATGTTTTTCACATCCACCACATCACAAATCATTGTTTGCCGTAAAAAAACAATTTCGATACCGTGCTGAAATCCTGTGCAAATTTATTTGTTATTAAAGTGGCCTAATAGATAGTTATCTAATGACAACAATCAATTCAAAAGTGCTAAAGAAAGTGAACTCAAACGTGAAAGAAAGTGAACAATTTTTTTTGAAAAATAATATTAAATTCAATGTCAAAATAATCACTTGTTGAGTCATTACAAAATCTGTCAAAACTTTGACGTATTTCTTTAGCTACAACTGAATCTTAAACATAATTTTATTACGATTCCAAAAGATGATAAGTCATTAAGTGTATTATTTTTGTGGCGAACTTTTCACTTTTCCACTTTTTTCAAGCACTTTTCCATTTTAATCCCAAACCAGTTTTGCGCATTCTGAGTATTATTTGAAAAGTAAGCAAATACGGTAAAATTAGTTGGTATTGTTGTAACTTTTAAAAATATTTGGTAAAAACAGTAAAATGATGTCCTTAACCCTAGAATGGAAGCGAGGAATAAAATTTATTCTGACTAACTTCTAACTATTTAAATTTGTTTATTAACTTGGTTATTTTTCAAATATTTTAATTGCTCCGTACATCAAGACTTTTGTCTCTGCGTTTTTTTCAGAACCTATACCATAATTACCATATATAAGTTGTTTTCATTACTCAAACATGTTATTTTCTTTATGTAAAATACACAGGAGAATGTAAATATTCTAAAGTATTATTATATACTATAGTATTCTAATACAGATAGTAACAATCAGAAAACTAGGGGTTTTCTGGATTTATGAATAGTTAATTGATTGGAAGTGGAGTCAACTTCTCTCCCATTAATCGATCAATTCCACATACCAATTAATTTGCTTGTGTTTGAAGGACAAGTTCGGTTCAACTCTTGGGAAATAAATTATGGTCATAATATATGAGGATGTAGTTTTATTTTTACATTATTCCGCACAACTATAGGCAAATAGTCTCAGGGCCAATGTCATCTAATATAGAATGTCAGAATGTTAAACACTGCATATGGATAAATCATAGGTACATTCTGATGAGCTAGTTTCATATATAATTATGAAATAGATTCCTTAAGAAGTCGCTTTTGAAATACCATAATATTAAAAAATTCAAATTGTGTTCTTTAAATCCAGCCTTCAACATCGTATTTGCACATGTAATAAAGATGAGCTGGTCTCCACCGGACCCAGAAAGAATTAACAAAATGGAGAAATTCTATGGCATAACCAGTACGTTGGGTAGAGCAATGTCTATGCGAAATACAAACAAAAATGAATTAACACATCCTGTACCCGTTCAAGAAGAACTACCAAATAATGCAAGAAGCGTTTACCCTGAAGAAAATTTACAGACAATATGTGTATGTATACTGATACCATGTCACCCTTTATCACCTATACATGAAGAACCGGGGCTAGAGATTCCTCCGCCACCTGACTTCCCTCCACAAGCCGGAGAGAAGCCTGCACTGGTTCCCACTCTTCTGGCACAAAGACGAGCCACAGTACACAAAGGAAACCAGTCTATGCAAGAGGAAGAAACGCAATCACACCCTGTCACTAGTGCTGGGATCACCAGAGTTTTAAACACTGGTGTACAGTATACTAGCCTTTCCAACCTTGGGTCACAGTATCACCGTGACGCTAGCCTGAGTGTGCTAGCTACTGGCACAGGCGAACAGCCGACTGGTAGTGGCTGTGAAGAGCCTTCACTACACTCAACCAGTGAACCACTCATCATCTCGGAAACATCAACTAGAGCTATAAAGCAAGTGATGAAGGTCATAGAGAAGAATATGGGAGTCCCCCTTCCAGGAAAGGGCGACAATTAAGAGAATCTTGACTGCTAAACAATGCACAATTTTTTATCATTTTTTTTCACAGTATTTAATAAGTGCTTAGCATAATGTCAATATCATATGGATAAAAAATAGTTTGATGTAGAAAGTGTACATCGAAATACATCATCTAAAATTGTATTTCAAAATATGCAGGTGCGTAAGCCCTAAACAACTGTAATTATTGCCAGCCTGAGAGCGTTGGACTGAAAAATGCTGATACTTTATTATCATCCCCCACAGTTGTAATTTATGCTTTAATAAATTATTGTTGATTAAAAATTATACATCAGTTGGGAATATTGGAATTGATAAAAATTACCAAACAAATTCAAATGAAGGCAAATTGATTCCAATAGTTGGGTTCTGAGAAACGTGATGGTCTCAATATCATTTACATTCATTAAATTTTAGAGTTTGACCGTTTGTTTTACAATGGACCTCCGTTGTCATATTATTATGTTGGCAACTCTTTGAGACTAAAAAATAAAAGACGAGATTGAATAAACCTGAAAATGGTAATTCGTCAGTACCTACACTTGTACTTCTTCATGGAAAAACAATAAAGAGGCCGAAGGCTGGGAAATAGATAATTATATCAAGATTATGTCTTAAAAATATTTTGAGACTAGCGGAAAAAAAATATTGTGAAGAAATGCTAAACGGGCTTCACAGTTTCTAAATCAGGCACACATAAACCAAAAAGAGCAACAAATCTTCACAAAGTGAAAAAGCCTATCTATATACACATGCAAATCTAAAAACTATCAACCATTTTAACTTGTGACAGCGGACAGTGCATAACCTCGTGTTAGGAAACTAGTGCGAAGCTACTAGTGCCGAACAAGTTACTTACTAGTTCCGTCACACTGGATTGTTTTAATGGATGGTAAGATAGACGAATACTACTTAAAACCTCTTTCCACCAAAAATAACCCCTTCTATCATCTAACACATGTATGTCTGTATGTATATTTATGTATGTATGGTAAACATGATATTTTTGTATGAATTTTATTCTCAATCCGTGTCAGTGAAACCCATTTCACCCAACCCACTTAAGAGAATATCAAAAAGGTTTTTTTTTTTAGTTCCTTTCGAGTACGAGGTTGTTGCCATTACCGAAAATAAGGCTGGAGTCAACACATTAGAAGATCTGAGAGGTTCAAGGTTATGTCATCCAGGGCACGGATATGAAGCTGATTGGACAGAAACCCTGGCCAACGTAAGTTAACATCAAAATATTGTGATCTCCCTTTTAGATTATTTGTCTAATGTAACCTGAACCCTACCAACACAATCTCTTTATCGCATGTAGCGGTTATCACTCAGAATCGAAACATTGAAATTGTGTTCAAAATTCTTATATCTATTGTTGTACTTGATTTTGAAGTAATTTTTTAATCAAGTTGATGATGGACATTTCTATCAAGTTTTTGCAATTCGGTGTACATGTTACTTTTTAAACGATATGCAGCCAATGAAAAGATAATCAATCTGATGGTTGAAACAAGGTTGTGAGACCAACAAAAAGACAAATTACCAACAATTAGACAAGGCAACATTTTTGCTTTTTGTTTAGCATGTTAAGATTCAAAAGATATTGAGCTAACTGAACTTAACACATTTGCTGGTAACGTGACATAATTAAATATATTCATATTCCACTAATAAAACCAGGAAATGACTTTCATCGTTCATGTGATATACTACGACGACAGGATGTAGTAGAACTCTGAATCATTTTTAGTTTTGTAAAACCACATCTTTAGAAAAAATTTGATAGAGCACCCCGAAATATTTTAAACATTATATTTCAAAGACACAAATCATATTTATTTTCCTTAAAATCCTCCGTGAATGTGCAATATGCATTGTGATTAACACAAGACTATTTTTCAATATTAAATAATATTTTCTATGTTTTACAGTTCTTGGAAGCAAAAATTATACCCCGCAGCTGTGACCCAACACTATCTTTATTTGAGAACAGATTGCGTGCCTCTTCCGAGTTCTTCAGTGGAACTTGCAAAGCAGGACCTTGGGTGGCTGACCGCACAAGAGACCGCACCTTGAGTAAGATAATAAAAAATATTTAAATTAACTTATTTATGTTACATAATGTATACCTATATAATCAAGAAAAATAAAGACATACAGTGTTTGTGAGGATTATTACAATTCTATAAGTTCAGATGCTGCTGAGTTTCGTTTTTTAGTTAACAGTTAGTTTGTTTCGTGCTTGTCGTTTCAAATTATATTCCTTTTTTATAGAGTCCTTGTATCCAAGTTTGTGTTCTATCTGCTACGACTCGTCTTCATGTTCCTCGAGCGACAAATATTGGGGCCGGAGGGGACCCCTGCACTGTTTAACGGAAGAAGCCGGGGATGTGGCTTGGGCAAGGTTGGATGATACCAAAATACATTTCGGGGTGAGATTTTGTATAGCATATTTGCTATATAAATTATATTCAGTTATTATATGAACCCATAATTGGTATGCACACATTTGGCAGAAAGTTTATCATTGTTCCTAACCCTTGGCTGGTATGTATGTACAAAAGAAAATTATTTTACAGGTATCCACGCATCTTCCAGACATGTATGTTGCTATAGTTTAATAAAGAAATTAAGCTTTTCAGAATACTTTTTCTAATAGACATCCACTTTGCAGAGTTCGATTTTTATCATGATAAATTTAAGATACTGACAAAATATTGAAGTAAATAATTGAAACTGAGTTTTAAGTACTTATCGACTAAATGTCGGAGATAGCGCCGCCGTGAATTGGGAACTTTGATTTTTTACGTATCTGGATGAATAGATCTTCTTAAATATTTCCACAAGTAAAATCAGTGGAATAAAAGATTAGCCACATTTTCAACCCGGGTTGACTACCAATATTTGACCTATACATTATGCGAAATTTTGATTTGAATCTTGGGTGCTCTCGATCAAGTACGTACGCGTTAACCGCTCTATGGGCTTGACTTTCCAAATCACATACGTGTATGTCAGCCGTGGGTAAGTTTTAATAATCCAAGCATAGTTTTATTTTAAAAATTTTTTGTTAATTTTTATTCTCAGTACAACGTTTGAATTTTGTATAAAAAGATGTATTAAATTTGTAAATTTCAGTTTAGCAAATTAATGAAGGCACTTTTTGCATCATCCTCTCGGAATCCTACTCTGGTACGATTCTTAATATTTCTTTACTCATTTCTAAATGTTTTTGTAATAGCTCTTTCTCCACTGGACCTTATTAGGCAACGTTAGGCCAAAATGTGGGCAAATTGATGAGATATTTTAAAACATTTATTGGAATTATTTCATAAGTTCCAGCGCGTTGGAATTTTCGATTAATCATAGAGCTCACTTAGTAGTTTCACACTATAACAAAATATGTCTCTAATCTGCTCGCATCTCTTCCGACTTATTTGTTATTGACATTTCGTGCTCCAAAATTATTGAAATATTTTTTCTATTTTTTCTTATTAAGTGTTTACATCACTCGCGTTTACATATTTAAAAAAATCGTGTTAGAATTTATAGCAGTACTTATAAACTAGGCCATAAACAACATTCGGAAGTCATAATATCTAACATTGCTCCAAGTAAGTAATAAAAACGGTAATTTGAAAATAAATAATAAGCAGAATCACCCTGTAAATAAATTTAACAATTTTTTAATATTTTTTTCGCGAATCCTAAAAATATGCGATAAACGATCAAATGGAGGTGCATCCAATGGCTCTCTAGCACTATGAGCAGTTTATATGTCTCCATATTAAAATTAGGAGATAAAACTTTTTGAAAGAGGGCGGGAAATTTCCAAACCTAACGCTCAAAAATGTCTGAGCTCTCAAAGCTGAAATTGATTAGATAGTAGAACGTTCCAGTAGTTCTACTACCGACGTAAATGAATAAAATACAACTACTGCTGTACTTAGGTGGGACTCCATTGTTTTTTTTTACATGTCATACAAGATAATTAATGCATAGATATAAAACTTATTTACTATTTTATATTCGGTACCTATTATTTAACTAAATAAAACAATTTATACATTAAACATTATTTTTTCCTGTACGATTCAAAACCAACTTTTTTTACAATGTTTACAACTAGTCTAGGAATCGAATGCTGATCCGGCTTTTTTTATTACAACCAAAATATTGCCGGTAACATCATCCGTGCTGGAATTTTTTGTGATGTGATTTTAACCGTTATGTATCTGAAACTGTATAACAATCAAAATTAGAATCGCTTGCACTAATAAAGATTCAACTTTTTTATTTCATGAATTTAGCCTGTAGCCTCTCTGACTGTTTAAGAACATGTTATCTTTGCGTGTGTATGTCAAATGTCAAAATTCACTCATACAACGGCGCGTTGCGACGGCGTTTCAAAAATGATAATATTTGAATTTTTAAAGAAGTATCACGGTCATTATTTCTTTGAAAACACCTTTTGATTGTTCGTGAAGGGTATTTATTCAGGTTTAAAAAAAATAATAAATCAGTTTATAGGTTAAACGACGCTATACAAATCAGCCAAATATTATATATTATATCTGCTTATTTCTCGCTCTATAGATGATTAATTTGGTCCCAGACATCTGCCAAAATGTAATATGGAGTCTTCACGATCCTAGATAATAATAACATGACAACTGATCTGAAGTCTGTCACTACGGTAGAACAACATACCTACTGATGTGGAGTCTAACTGACTTCCACCACTCTGCCAGGAAAATTGTCGACCTCACCGTGGTGCAACTGCTACTGACTTATGTGCAGTTGAGAACTAGGAAAGTACTAAAAGAACTATCTGTCGACAATGTGAATAGTAACAAAAAATATTATATAAGTGGAGTCTGAGATTCCCACATCACAGCAGTAGAAGGAAACACGTAGTTTTAGTAATGATTTTCATTCAAATGTATTTTTTTACATTTCCTGTGAGAACAGATTTTTGTAAAATCAAGAAGAGACTCTCAGTTAATGGTAGATTGCGTAACCATTTTACCCAATTTTTTCTACTTCTGAATTTTTCTGGCAAAATAGGTGATGTTACTAAGCTGCAGGGAGTATAGTTTCGTGTATTGTTGCGAATTCATGATAATGTCAAACTTTTACAGAAGTAAATGTGTAATTTGTTGCGATTTGCTTGGCACTGTGTTATTTATTTTATGTACATCTTGTTCATTACTTTTGGCGAATTGGTATTTGTTGGTATGTTTAAAATGTGTAAAAGGAATAATGGCGTTAGTCAAATAAGCTCTAACGAAATGAGATTACTAAAATTTTTTGACATTTGCATGTCTTTTGCTTCAATATAATAATATTTATAACCTGTAACCTTAAATCTAATTTTAAATTCAAGTCGCGACTCTATATACCTGACTAAGTATATAGAGTCATTATTTACAGGCGAACTCATTTTTTCCTACTCTTTTCGGACCTCAAAACTCTTCCCTTTGATTTTTTCTACTCATTTCTGGGTGCTATCCCGGTACGACAGGGTTGTCCACAAATGTTGATTTTTTGATTTTCTATGCAAAGCGTCTTTGATTTGCCCAATTACTATTATAATTTGGAATATTAATAAAATTTATTGTTTATTGCTAGGATGAATATTGAGGGAGTGATTTTCTTCTTTTCAGATTGTTGGCAAAATAGGCATTGCAGAGCCTTCGAAATACTCTTACCTCTGCAAGGATGGGACCAGACAGCCGCTGGTGAACAATACTAATCCTTGCGTTTGGATTGCCAAGCCATGGCCAGTGATTGCAGCTAAAAGGTACATACAAAAAAGTTTATGTTTATTTGTAGGAAGAAGATGACCAAACATCAGGACAAGAGCATTCCAAGAAGAAGCATTTTTCTGGTGCTGGATGAAATTCAGAGCCTTTTCGAGGTTTAGTAAATGCGCCTTAACCCATTCCCTTCGAGTGGCTACAATTTATGGCCGCTATCTTAAAACGCATTCCCTCCAGAGCTACATAAATTCAGGAGAAGTTTGAACAAAAATTAATTTAGTTGATGTTGTCAGTTCAGTCAAAATAACTTCAGATGGGATAGGTTAACGATCACTCCCTCAACTTACTACGATACAGCATTTGGAATTCAAAGACATAAGTGTTAATGCATAATGTCTGTATACTTGGTACATACTGATGCGGTCATCAATATAGATATTGTTGATCAATGGGTGTGGTGGTTACACTACATTAGCTGCAGGCAGCAGATAATTTTGCAGAATATGTATTTGGCATGCATGAAAGATCAAAGCTATAAAGAGTATATAAAATCAACTACAGTAAGACTAGGATTTTATGTCCTAGCAAACACAGTAGACTCATAACATGACTTGAAATGGATAATTTACTGAACAGATCTTCCCCTCCCTTCTTCCCCTCACAGCATTCCTCTAATTTATTTTTTTCAATTCAATTCAATTCAATTCAATTTGTTTATTCTTTTAACCTCTCGGGGAGTATGGCCGTACAAGTACGGCCAGAACAAAAAACCCTCTAAGGAGTATGGCCGTACTATTACGGCCGCGTGTATAACTCAACACATACGCGATTTATTCACGAAATGTGAAGTGTACTGCCATCTATGGACAGTTTACAATAATGTGTCAAACATTTTGAACAGTTGTCTCATTTACCGACGTTATTATTTGAAATTTAAAAAAATACGTGACGTCATCAACCGCCATTGCTCTACTGTCTTCGGTTGACAACATTTGATTTGAGAGCGTGCGAGTTTGCTAAGTTTTAACATTGTTTTTATGCGGTTTTCTCGTTATTTTCGCTACGAATCGGAATTTTACGTATTACTACGAGGTTTTGCGTATTGTTGATGGTTTCGTTATGTAATAATATCGTTCTGTTCAATAATTTATAGAGTGTTTGACTAAATATTGTGAAGTGATAGTGACATGTGTTTATAATACCACGTGTGTTATTTTTCTTGTTTGTTTATATTTTGATTTGGTCGTTTTATTTTCAACTATAATATTTGTGTTCGATACCGTTATTTTTTCTAAAAATGTCTAAACCAAATTTCATGAATGATCAAGACATAGCAGACTTTTTGAATGTAAGTGAAGATGAGGACATTTTGGAAGACGTGGGAGATTTAAATTGTGAAAACTCTTCGGATGAATCTGATGATGATGATTTTGAGGATCAAGTAATTGAGGAAGATACTGCATCAGCATCAGCTCCTAAACGTAAAAAAGGCGATTGCCGAGTGTGGGATCAGGGAGAATTTACTCCGATTTTGCACGATTTCGATGGCAGAAATTCGGGTATAATGCCCCATGTTACCCTGACAGAGAATTCTACTGAAATTGAGTTTTTCGAGTTGTTTTTTACACAAGAAATTGTGGAGACAATTGTCACAGAAACGAACAGATATGCTGGCCAAATACGATTTACGGCAGAAAAATCGAAAATGCGAAAATGGGTAGACACTACGGTAGCTGAGGTTTATATTTTTTTAGCTACCATTATGCTTATGAGCCTCGTCGGAAAAAATAGCTTGAAGAAGTACTGGACCAACAAACCCATTATCGAAACACCTTTCTTCAAAGTTATGTTTTCTCAGGATAGATTTCTCACTTTACTACGGTGCCTTCATTTTGCTGACAACGAAATACGGAATACTGAAAAATTGCATAAAATAAGGAATCTCTTAGATCCGATGGTAAAAATATTCAAAGGCACATTTTATCCCTTCCAAAATTTGTGCATAGATGAAAGTCTTTAATTGTGGAAAGGAAGACTGTCTTTCAAAATTTACATTCCCTCCAAACGCCATCGCTTTGGAATCAAGTTATTTGTTCACTGTGATACACTTACCGGTTATGTATTAGATATAATAGTGTATACTGGTTCAGAAACGGACATAAATCTGGATCCAAATATTGGTATATCTGGTTCTGTTGTAACTACAATGTTGAAGGACTATTTGGGAAGAGGTCACAGAATATTTTTAGACAACTGGTATACAAGCCCCACTCTCTTTGATTATCTTGAAAAACACAAAACAAATGCTTGTGGGACTGTGAGAAGTAATCGGAAACAAATGCCCAAATTCAGAATAGGCAAAATGAAAAAAGGGGAAGTAGAATTCTATCATTCTAATAATTTGATGGCTCTGAAGTGGCACGACAAGAGAGATGTTACTATGTTGACAAATATACATAGTAATAAAATGACTGTAACGAATAAAATGGATTACACCACAGGAGAAAACAAAATAAAGCCCGAGGCCGTAGTAGATTATAGTCAAAACATGGGAGCTGTCGATAAGGTGGATAGGATTCTTGGTTTCGTGGATAGTTCAAGGAAAACCATGAAGTGGTACAAGAAAATATTTTTCCGGTTGATCGATATTGGCACACTCAATGCATTCTTTCTGCACCGCCTAAAATCGCAAAAAACATTGTCGTTCAGCGATTTTCGAGAAAACCTCATAACCCAGTTAGTGGAAAAATACCACACGTCACGACCAGTATCATCCGGAGGTCAAAGAGTATTTGACATTCCCACTCGCCTCTCAGAAAAACACTTTATGAGACCTGTACCACAAACGACAGCCCAGAGTAATAGAACTCAAAGGAAATGTCATGTGTGTAGCCACACAAAAAATCAGCCAAAAAAGAGAAAAGATACGAGGTTTATGTGCATTGAATGTAATGTGGCTTTATGCATATACCCATGCTTTGAAAACTACCACACTAAAAAAAAAAAAAAAAAAAAAAAAAAAAAAAAAAAAAAAAAAAAAAAAAAAAAAAAAAAAAAAAAAACAACAACAACAACAACAACAACAAAAACAACAAACGTGGATACAATTTACTTCAATCTTCTCCCGACATCCTGTGGTGAGTAATATTTTTTAGTAGGTGTTGATATAAATATATATACGTTGTAATCATGTTATGGTAGGTTCACCTCCAATGGTTTACGATCCCTTCAATAGGCAAAATTAGTTTTGTCTCTAACTTGTGTGTACAAGTATTAATTTTTTTAAAAATATTTTTACATTGCTAGATATTGAGAAAACTATGGTTTTGCATTTATTTTTTTTTAATTCGTATACTTCAAAAATGCTCACTCCTGGGATACAGTTTGCTTCAAAAAAGCTCACTCTCCGAGAGGTTAAAAACATTACAAAATTACATTTTATTTCGTTTTTAAGTACATTTGTAAAATGGTATTACATAATAGTTAGCGGTGTATAAACTATACCAGCATCAATAGAGCTTGCTTTTTAAAGGCAGCTTCACCGATGCTAAATATGTCGATATCCGAATTAATTCTGTTCAACAGCAAGACTGCTCTCCCCACCGGCATGACCTGCAGGCAAGTTAGTCCTGCAGGTCGGGAGATAAAACAGTCTATGCTGTCGGTGACGGAGATAACCATCAGGAACATAGAGACTAATACTCTCCATGATAGTCGGATTTTCAAACCATCCACGAATCAGTTTGAAGAAGTGTGATACAATATGCACATCTCTTCTGACCCGTAGATGGTTCATACCGAGCATGCCCAAGAGAAAGTCAGTAGGATAGAGCCACGGGTAGTAGCCATACTCCCTCAGGTAGAGGAATCTCAGAAATTTCTTCTGCACTCTCTCCAACATAAGGGAATACTTCACCTAGTAGGGTTTCACAGTCCACTGGCTCCGGGAAGTTGGGATTGTTTAATTTCTTGACTCCTTAACATTTGTTTCATTATTAATTATTTTTTTATTAAAAATATAATCAAAAGTTCTGTTAACAATTTCCAGGAAATCGGCAGCAAGTGTATCAGCCATGGCCAGCCAGCTATCTCATCGCCAAGCTGACTCCTGGCAGTCCGCTCTGCTGAGTCTCATAGAGTTCTACCATGTCCACGTCAGCCCGCTGCAACCTCAGCTACCCGTGCAAGACTACCTGCAGAAGGCCGTTGGCTTCCAGACTGCCAACAGTTTTGCCGAGTGCAGCCCTCCAAGGTATTTATTACATCATGTTCATAATTTTATTCAACCTCATCTCACCTAACTTAACCTCACCTTAACCGCACGAGGGGACCGACTAAATTTGCTCCTTATAGCCATTAATTGTTATATCCAAAGTAGGTTTTTTAAAAGTCATATGTACCTACCTGCCTGCCTCTACTATCAATAAATTCGAAAAAGTACAGTATTTTTTCAAAATACGAGCAGGTATTACTTATTAAAAAAATAATTAGAAAAATACACTTTTATTACTCTAATTTACTATCACTTATTATTTTAAAGATTTCGCTTTCATGCTTCTCAATTTCCTCTTCAAAACAATCAACGCATTATCATCACCTGGTTCAAGGCTTCCAAGAAAAATATCACTAAATTGTTATATTATTATCACTACTTTGTGCGTACTGTACCTACCGCTTGTAAAATCGCACTTGTCGTAAATAACTAGCCTGCTGGATTGTTTTGGTTTACGGCTGTAAATTTTAGGTCAATCTTAAACTTTTTAGGTCAATCGTTATCTGCACAAAGAATATAGCAGAGCGTCACAAGTGCGATTGGATGGCCGAGACAGCCCGAGCCAATGGCCTGGAGCCGCAGATTCAGTGCATCATGAAGTTATCCAACAAGACTGATAGCAGTGCAGTAGATGGCTCTGTTTCCATGTGCTTTGACGCACTGAAGTCTGGAGTTGCTGAGATAACCGTGGCTAGTGCTGACTGGCAGGTGGAAGCTAAAAGGTAAATAAAATGAATTGTACAAATCTTGAAAATTTGAAGAGAGGTTAGTAAGCTGCAATGGAAGTCCGATACCGATGTGTGGAAGTGAGACATAAGACTTGCAGAGGAACAAAAAAATACTGAATGTAGTACAAGTGAGATCTTTAGGTTAACAACTCGGCGAATGTATATTGCAATATCGCTCTAAAACCGTCCTGAGTTACTCTTTTATTTATTTTTTTGCATTTTACGTATTATAGCTATAGATATTAAACTTCTTTCTCCGTATAATCACTGAATTGGACTGTCTTTTATTAAAGATTTTAGAGTGATAACCCTGATATTTATTAAGTTGTTAAAGTGTCAAATGTTAGTGATGTTTTACGTTTATTTGTGTGTTTCTGACATTGAGTTATATATAAATAGAGTCTACATTCCTTGCAATATCAGTGTGAAATGCTGTTCCTGTGCGGAAAATAGGAAATAGGAAGGGAGGTGTGGTGGCTGTTGCCCGAATCCTTCAACAAACTTAACGAACGAGCAGAAGGTGTCCACGAGTTTTTAACATTAATAAGTCAATTTACACAACTACTGCTTATGGTAAAATCCTACTTACTGATGAAAGGTTATACCATTGCTTTCCCTATATTTTCCAGTACGACTTGTACTATATCTCAGCATGCATGTCGGCATTTCGTAGTTATCGCCGGAGACCTGTGCCCCTCGAGTGCTTGTAACCGACTGGTGCCCGAGATATCTCACATCTGACAATGATCCGATATGCATGGCCCATACTTTGAACGCCAAAGCTGACTATATACGTCATTGGTTTCTGACGATTTGCGAGTTTAAATTTGAATATACATAATAGTTTTTATTTGTTAAACTGTTACTTATTCTTTTCCGCTTCTATTAGTATTAATGAATATCTTCGTACGTTTTTGTTTTATCGAGTTTTATTTTCCAATGTACATTTGTTACTTACTTACTTCACTTAACAGTTGAAGGCAGTCTATTCAGTATTTTATAAAGGTATACTATTAATCGTTCTAGAAAGAAGCTACAGTTCCAGATTATACGTCAAAATTTTATATTAGAGACAGATTGTCTCAACTTATATTTATTTATTTATTTAGACGCCGTAAAAGGCTTTTACAATATACATGATTTATGTTTACAGTGGTTCACAGGAGCGAAATAGTATTATGTTAAACAGAATATTTACTGAGAAATTATGTTGAAAATTAAACAAAAATAATATCTGGTATACATAGGTACATTAGCATTTTTATTTTCAATCCGTACAGTAGTTTAGTATTGAGGTTATTGTTACCTTCAATATTGAATTTGGTTGAATTTGCTGAGAACTAAGAGTTAGCTCTATTGAATCAGGGCTGTCAGTAAGACATCTCATAACAATTTTGGGAAAAATTATTGTTTTAATTAAGTATATAAAATTATTAGATAACACTCTTCTGTCTGATATCTGATGTAAGTGCATTGTTTAGGTTCTGTGATAACTTATGAATAGAATGGTATTATGCCTAATAACATTGATAATTACGACAGAGGTATGTTATTATAGCCTTCTTATAGCTATATTCCGTGCAGTTGAACACATCTACTACTTCTGAGAAAGCATTGCCAACTGCATGCAATCTAGGTATAAGGGAGTTTCTAAATGACGCAGTCCTGATATTGTTATTAAAATTAAAAAGAATTTTGGATCGAGTGGTTCTAGTGGGTATATGGAAGGTAATTAGGCTTAATATATCAGGGCTGTCTATAATACCATTGACAATTTTAAAAATAAAAGTCAAATCGGAAATAAGTCTTCTATCTGAGAGTTTAAGTAGGTTTAATTCTTTCATCAAGTGATTGTAATTTATTGATTCTATAGGTAGACCGAGTTTATAGTTAATGTATCTTAGGAATTTATGCTGAATTTTTTCAATAGAATCGGAGTGGATTTTAAAGTAAGGACACCAAATAGGAGAATTATATTCGATTTGACTTCGAACAAGTGAGGAATATAAGATTTTTAGTGTTGAAATATTTTTAAAGTCTCTGCCATTTCGGAGAATGAAGCCGAGCATTTTTAATCCTTTGTTGGTGACTGTTTCTACATGTGAAAGAAAGTTAAATTTTGAATCGAAAATAATGCCGAGATCGTTAATTTCACTTACAGAGGCGAGAGAAACATTGTTAATTTTGTATTGATAGTTAAGGGGTTGTTTTGTTCTGAAAAATCTTATAATGTGGCATTTACTAATATTGAGATAAAGTTTGTTAGTTTTGCACCAATCTTGAAGTTTATTTAAATTTATTTGAATGTGAATATAGTCATTTATTGTTTTTATAATTTTAAATAGTTTAAGGTCATCGGCAAAAAGTAGCACTTCAACATTTTTATCAAATACAGTAACAATATCGTTTATGAAAAGGAGAAACAGTATTGGGCCTAAATGTGACCCTTGGGGTACACCGCTAGTAGCTATGAATTTGTGTGAAAGGTTAGAATTATTTTTTACTTGAAGATTTCTATTTGTTAAGTAGCTATTTATCCATTCCAATAGTTTACCCTCAATTCCGATTTGACTAAGTTTATTGAGAAGAATTTTGTGGTTAACTTTGTCAAACGCTTTTACAAAGTCTGTATATATTGAGTCGACTTGGGTTTTGTTTTCGAGTGAACATGCTATAAAATTTTCATATAAGGAGAGATTTGTTAGTGTGGATCTGCCTGGCATAAATCCATGTTGATTAGTTACAATGATGTTGTTAATATGTATGGAGATTTTATCGAGGATAAGTTTTTCAAACAGTTTGGGGATAGTTGAGAGCATGCAAATGGGTCGGTAATTAGTGACATCATGAATATTTAAATACAGGTGTTAGATAGCAATTTTTCCATAGGTCGGGGAAGCAGCCAGAATTTAATGATTGGTTATATATATGACATAGTGGATTGGCTATTATTGATGCACAGTTAATTAGAAAGGCAGGACTAATTTTGTCAGGACCCGCTTTTTTCTTTAAGTCGAGTGTTTTTATTTTGCGTATAACATCAGGAACATTTATATGTAAAGCGGGAATGTGGACCGATTTCTTTGGATGAAAGGGTGGAAGTTGAACATTTGGGATATCATTATCGTAAACATTTTTGAAGAAGTCGGCAAACAAATTAACGATGTCATTAGTATCACTACTACTTTTCCCTTCGAAATACATGTATGTTGGTAGGCTAGGTTTGTTTTTTCTTAGTGAGTTTACATGTGTAAAAAAGTTTTTTGTATTTGAAGGAATAGACTTTTCTGTGTTGAGTATGTATGATTGATATAATTTTTTGGAGAGCTTTTTACAGTCAGTTCTATATTTATGAAATATTTTGTAGTCTGAGATAGAGTTGCTCTCTTTGAAATTTTTGTGCCAGATTTTTTTGTTAATTATTAAGTGTTTTAAGTCATTATTAAACCAATTGGGGAACTTTGATGGTTTGAATTGAATTAAGGGAACATATTTTTCAATAGCCGTGTTGATGATGGAGTAGAAAGATTCAAGATTTTGGTTAACATTTGTGTTTTTGTCTAAAAAGGACCAGTCTGTACTTTCTAAGTATTTTGTTATCAGTGGATAATCTGCCCTTGCAAAATTGTATGAATATTTAGGAACACTATTAGAGTAAATGTTTAGGAAGTTGTTAGTAATGGTGATGTTTAAGGGAGGATGGTGGGAATCTTCGGGAAGAAGGGGGTCTATGGATTTACATAATTTTACTGAAGGATCGCTACTAAATGCAAGATCTAGTAAGTGGTGATTAGAATTGTATACGTTATTAATTTGTTTAAGACCTAGGAAATTTGACATATTTATAATTTCACGAGCATTAGCAGATGTATTAAAATGAGTTGTTGAGTTATCACTATGGGTAATCCAGTATATATTGGGAGTATTGTAGTCGCCGATTAGCAGCATTCTAGCTTCCGGATATTTGAGCTTGAGGGCCTCTACATCTTCAATGTGGTTTACGTAAATTTGTGTAATTGATCCGGGAGGAATATAAACACATCCAAGAATGATTTTTCCTAGGTTCGTCTTGAGTAGTAGGAAAATTTGTTCTATATTTTTGTGTTTGCATTTTAGCCTGGATGAAGTTATAGATTTGGTGACTGATATTAATACACCTCCTCCTCTTGGTTTGGTGCTGGTGGCGGTACTTCTATCTAAGCGGTAGGTGTTGTGTGAAGTGAAGCCTAGTTCTTCTGTGTTAAAGGACGGATCCAACCAAGTTTCAGTCAGGAAATATATATGAAAGGGATGGATTGAAATCGATGATCTTAACTCATTAAGTTTTGTGCGGCAGCCTCTGATATTCTGATAGTAAGCCATGATAGGTTTTAGTTTTTTGGGTTACTATTTACAATAACAGATTTATTATTTTTGTAATTGTATTGTAATTGTATTTGTATTGAACATATCTATGAAACCTCCTTTGTAGTTTTTCCAAGCTGTGTATGTTTTAAGTATAAATAGGTGACCATGCACGAGACACTTACGATAACCGCAATCCCAGAAGGGACCATTGTAGTAGTTTAGATTATTATGAAAAGTCCTTGTATTATGAAACCTAAAATTTGCATGGTCTTTTTGGAAAGTCTTCTCAGTGGATTTAGAAATAATTACACATTACTTACTGTTTTTTATTTTACATTTTTACTGTTGTAAATATTCATAATTTTTTATATTTTTCAGAGACTTTGACTTGCAGCCCATCCTGCATGAGATGACCCCGATAATGAACGACCTCCACATTGTAGTAGCAGTGGTGAAGAAGAACTCCAACATAAAGTCTTTCAAGGACATGCAAGGAATGAGGGCCTGCTTCCCCAAGCACGATGGCATGGCCTGGCACTCTGTGGTGCACTACTTCGCCAACCAGAAAATGTTCAGGAATCCACACTGTCCCTTTGAAAACGATATGGAAGAGTTCTTTGAGAGTGGATGTGTTCCCGGCTTGCCCAAAGATAACAAGCTGACAGAGCTGTGCGGTTATTCTGGAGAGTACAACGGGGAGACTGGAGCGCTGAAATGTTTGATCGACGGTAAAGCAGACATCGCTTTCATCAAAATGGCAACACTGAAAAATATTACAGGTACATGTTGAAAACAAACTCTAGAATTCCTTGCTTCATTCACTTTTATGATGTTGTGCTGCACGAACTCGCACATGGGTCACCATTGCGGTATACCTACAAATTATTACAAAAGTATTCATGTTCTTTGAATACTTGTATTTTATTTATTTTGGGATTTGTTGATTTCATTGACGGCTTCCGTGGTTAGGATCCTTGGTTATGAATCCGTAGGATGTGGATTAAAATTATTTCAAATAAATTTTAATTGATTAATTTGTGTTATTTCACAATTTGTTCATTAAAAATAATATATTTGCGGTATGTTCCATAGTGCTAGATACTTTCAGTATTGCCCCGGTGGAAAACCACCATTGAAAGTCGAAACGTTGCTTGAGATGGCTTTGTGTTTGGTGACCAAAACCGAATAACCAGGTACTTTCTCTTCCCCAAATCCTTCTCCTCCCCACTGCCTTCAGCCTCCAAAAAAAATCGAATTGTTATGCTATAGTCTCACTGGCTCCAGACGGTTGGGACTCTTGCGTGTTTCTTGCATAAAAATCAATCATTCCGACCCGCTTGGGAACGGCTTTACTGTTACCGACACAACTAAGGTATGTATGATGTGTCGCGTACCTTGCCAGATATCAGTCGTTTTGCTGGGCTTTAAAAATTCTAACTTTGAAAATTATTAACTGTGAAAATAATTACAAATAAAATTTACTTGGTATTAAAGTTATAAGATTCATAAGTTTTTTTTTATTGACTGCTTACACATATATATGTCATTGGATAAAATGTTCAGGAAACTTGATTGTGATATCCATTAAATATACATTTATAAACAGTTTTTAAACAACTATTTTGCCTTGAATTTTTCGTAAACTTTTTTAATAATATATTTTTATAATCGATATTGTAAAAGAGATTAGAGTTTGAGCTTGAAATATGTTATACATATTTGGGAAATTTTACAGTAAATAAAATAAAATAATGACCACACTAAACATTGTGAAACACATTTCCCAAATCAAAACCCTGTATCCTGAATGTACAGTATTTAGATTGGGGAAATATGTTTTATAGTGTTTTTACTTGGTGAAAATCTTGAAATGAATCTTTGGGTGCTTACAAATATTCACTTTCACCCGCAAAGTAGGCCAAGAAAAACTTTTAAAAGTTAGGTAGGTACACTATATGTTAAAAAATGCACTCATTTTGGAAAAAAATGGCTTATGCTGTGTTTTATCTTGGGACAGCCATTGAGTTCCTTATTTTAACAGTTTCTACCAAGTAATTTTTTTTATTTTTAACCTTGACAGCTCGTATACCTTGCTCATTGAGTGTTTTATTATTTATAGATGCTCCCGGTACGGAATCTTGGTCCCACAGTGTTAAGTTCGAAGACTTCAGAATGATTTGCCCACAGCAAAATGCCCAAAACTGCTTCATTTCGTGGTCTACCATCGGCCAGCTGTACATCCGCAGTAACACTGGGGAAATGCGCCGACAAGAGCTCATCAATACCTTCAAGCAGCTGGATCAGTTGTTCGGGAAGAACTACAAGTCGCAGACCAGCGCCTTCACCATGTACGGTCCGTTTGATCACAAAAACAATATTCTGTTCCAAGACAAAACTAAGTATATGAGGACACTACCGGAATTATTGGAGAGTCGACTTCCTTTTAATTATGAAGTCATGGCTCAGGAGTACAAATTTCACAAATGTGATATTGAAAGTTCTGCGTCGATGACTAAAAACAAATGTTTTCTCTTATTTATTCTTACAAATATTTTATTTTTTTATTCTTACATTTGTAGATTTTTATAATTTTATGATTTTGTGTTGACTGTATGCCATTAATAAATTAAACGGTCTGCATAAATTTTTTTATATTGTTTTTTTGTTTTATTTTTATCTTATTGATTTATGTGTCCTATGATTTAAAAAAAAATCAATTGCTTTATTTTAGGTACAGACTCGGAGAACTATGCTATGCACAACCCGGTGGTTCTTAACACTTTTGACTTTTAAGACTATATTACATTTAGAATCACAAAACTAACAAAAAAAAACCATAACATACAAACGTTTTTATTAAAACAGGCACTCCACATTAACGCTGAAGCCAAATTCATTATAATCCATAATTCTTAGAATATTTATAAAAGTTTGTAGAACACCAGCGAAGAACCGCTAGCGTAATTATTATTTTTATTATTTATTTTGGCTTTCACCCATTACCTTTGCGATCTTGTGATCTTTGATCTAGCGATCTTGGCTATTCTAAATTAACATTTTTTTAAAACAAAACTCTGAAATAGATAAAATGTCATTATTTTGTTTAGCAGAAACAATTTTTTCAACACTTGCAGTTATCACAGAGTAAATTTTCATACATATTATATAGAATCATCAGCACTTCTTGAAATCAAACGATTTGCTAAGAGAATGAAAACTTCCTGGTTAGTGTTTTTTTAAACTCTTTCTATTTAGTTGATAAAAATTACAAACCTGAATAGTATAAATATTTCACAATCGAAACAACGATATGATTTTCTCCTTTTTTAAATATTAACTCTGCACATGAGGCCAAAATTTCCCCATAACATGAGGAAATAATTTCGATCAGGACCTACATAATCTTTGGGGATACTGTGTGGATTTCTGTTGAATCTATTCTGAAGTTTTTCCTTTTAGTAAAAGGCTGAATACTGTTAAATGCCAATTTATCCTTTCCAGTGTCGATATTATTAATTGAGTGAAAGATGATCTGTAGAGCCTCTAGGCCATAAGCATTGAAGCCATAGGCCATTGTGCCATCTCCCATGATTCAATTTATTAAATCGTGATTGGCTTGGTTCCTTTAGCAAAGTTTGCAAAGGTCGTTGATACAAATATAATATAATATTCGTATGTATTACATAAAAATATAATATGTTTTTTAAAATTGAAAATTTAACTAACATTTTTGACTCATACAATAAGTAAAGCAGTACAGCCAGTTGATGCTAAATTTGAACATACGCGAATGTGTTCATACTTCTAATAAAATGAACTTATTATAATACATATATACATGATCCATTTGATAACTAGCCAAATTCAACATTTCTCTTAAAATGAAGTACACACTTTTGTATATATTACACAAAAGATGAGAGGACGATGGAAGTTTGAGCTAAAGCTCTGTGTAATGTTATTGTAATATTTATTTGGTATTACAGAAACAAACAGTACATGAGTTAGAGTGATGAAACAATATACAGGAATTAGATATTTCATGTTGGGTACCTATGATATCTTTCCTTGTAATGTCTGCTAAGTACTATGTTTATTCCTTAATTACCAGGTGACATGTGTAGTATATAGATGTGTGTGTGTAATGTATGTGTGTTTGTGTGTGTGCGTGTGTTTGTGTGTGTGTGTGTGTGCTTATTGAACAGTTTATATTATTGACATGATGCAACATTTGAATTTGGGCAGTGAATCCGAAAAAATGTCGATGTTTGAGGTTAGACAAATATCATATAGAGTATGAAGGGCTCAGTTAATTGCTAAAATAATATAACATTATCAATAAATCAATGTGAATTAGGTTAATGTTTTAACAGGTTATAAAAACTCATTGTTTAATTATTGTAGCAGCGTAAGTTGAAAATGTGGTTTGATCCGGACAAAAAAATAAGGAAAATATGTTATAATATGTGTCTACCCATTTTTCTTATATTAGCTACAAACAGCAGATAATATTGAAACACTGATGTAATAAGTATAGTCAGATTTTGTGTGTAAATGACATTTTTCCCAGGGATTATTGAAAACATTGAAAACAAGTTTACTTGATGAACACATTGAATGAAACTGTGGTCTTGTGAATGAGGAAAAAAGTGTGGAAGAGGAAAAAAGTTTGATTGTCTTAAAGATGTCACTGAGAAGAAGGGTTAGGGCAATGTCTAAATCAAATAATTCAATGGTTTCGGGCGACATTGCGTAGTCAAGCTTTAAATTTGATGTTAGGAAATGATAAAAAGGAAATGAAAAAGGACAGTAGGTGCTCACTTAAATGATAAATAATAAAAAAATGAGCTGACCAGCTCTCAGACTGAGAGAGGGTACAATATGCCGATAGGTACAACAACAATAGAGCAACAATATTTGTCAGGATCATGTCTAGTCCTCTTTTGTCCTGATTACATGCCATTTAGAGTTTTAATTTATGAGTCTAGTGGTTAGCAGAATGATTTAGTGGCAACCAAAACTAACCTACATACCATTAAAATATCTTTTAAGTAACAGTTTAGTTGACACTAAATACTATCTTTGTGTAAACAGGCCATAATAGTTTGAACTGGCCGGAAGCGATGAATAACGCAGTTGTTCTTTTTTGGTTGACAATGACAATTTTGTGTGCACAATATTCTGGAAGGCCTATCTACATTTTTTATTAAATTAATATCTTAATATAATTATTTTGCAACAGATACATTGTGTGTGACTTTTAAAGATATCTAATATAAATTGACTTTACTCACTAGTAGGACTGGTAAAATGTATGACCGAGCCAAATAATATTTAGGTAACCACTTTCTGGAAGATTGTCCAAGACTGTAATTTATAGTGAGAATATTAATAGTTAATAAGAATGACTAATTTTTAATAGTGGGCAGCAATTGGAGAAATGAGTTTTAGGCCTTGTATCAAGTGAGGAACTATTTATATTATTTTTGATATATTATTATGATATCTTATTATATTGATGAGTTTAACCTTCAAAGGTTAAAAGAAAATTTATTCCAATAAAAATTTATACTATCACTTGAGATCAGTCAATCAATCAATCAATCAGTTATCTGGAAGTTACAGGTAAATAAAAATTATTTTTTATAAAGTTTATATACAACACATTTAATTAGATGGCCTTTAAATTAGGATTTAAAAAAGATTTTTTTTTTAAAGACAAAGTGAGAATTAAATAAATTCATAAAAATTTTAAATTCCCTTTATAAAAATGAGGTAGATACCCATTAAGACATAATATTTATTTTGAAGTACCAATCCTTATTTGGAGTAAACAATCGAAGCTGATCAGGACAAGCGCACAGTGCAACCATTATTAGAGCCGTTTCAGACACGGCGTGTGTCGGTTTAAAATGCTCGGTTGTTGAGGTGTATGGAGCTCCATAATGGTATTCACACGAAACTACGCCGTTCTGAAATGCCCCGCCTGAAATGGCTATTACTCTACCAGTAAGCACCACTTGCGATCATATGGTACTTAAAAATTATAAACTCACAGTGAGTAAAATACATAGTTTGGAATTCCACTGCTGCAAGAGTCTTTTACAATATATTGTAAAAGAATAATGTAATTATAAATATATTTACGGTTTGTGAATCAAACAAAACAATGGTGGATTCTTTAAAATATTACATCTACATGGTTGTGTATTATGCATTTGTAAAAAATTCTGATACAAGGTAAGTACATATTTTGATAAACTTGTTGAATTCTGCCTCACAATACGCAAAAAAATATAAATAGCTCTTCGTTTCAACTTAATTAATACACAAAACAACTGTTTACGTTGGGAGAGATGGTGAAAGATGCATTAAACTTCCATTTTTCTAAATCAAAATTAAGGACGAAGATTAGGAAATACAGATAAATTATTAAAATAACCCTAACTAACAAGCTATAAACCTATTTTGTACATGTATACTTAAACACCCGACTTAAATAGTTGTCTCCATTGAATATTTAAGTTGAAATCAAGTATTGTTTTTTTAACAAGCCTTTATATAAAACGGAATCTGAAGACTTTACCCATATTTTACTTACTGAACCAGCTAATGGCAGTTTTTATTTTGAATGAATACGCACATTTTTCAATATGACCAAATCTCTTGTTGGTCTATACGAAACACATATTATAATATTATCCTATCATTGTTACGGTTCTTTATATATTTAAACAAAATATAAATTATGTGGAACATTGTAATAAGAACTTGTAAATTACATAAAAATAATGAATGTATGAATGTGTACATTTAAAAAGTAAATGATTGAAAAATAAGTAATCAATTAAGTTAACCAATGTATTATATGTTATAACAATAAGGTTAGTTCAATATGTTGCATGGTACCTACTAAATGCTTTGTATCTAGTTAATGGAATTAAAGAACATTAAAATCAACTGAAGATAATTAATTAATTATTATGATATATAAGAATCAATGAGATATAAGTTCATTGGTAAATATAAGAATTTATGTATGTCAGAAATAATTACAGATATATATCAATAATTATATAGACACCTAGACATTGGATTATATGCGATAAAAAATGCCAAAATATGCAACAACATGTGCGTGAAAATATTAATATGTTCCCATGGCCGCAATGTACTGACTTAAAGTACTGGCTGAAATATTTCTTAAAAATATGAATAAGCGAATATACATCCAATGTCTACGATAAAAAAATGAGGTTGGAATATTTCGAAAATTCTCCTTTTTGACATTGTCACAATTCAATAATTAGCGCCATTTTGGATTCTTAACATTTGAATGGTTCCCGATGAACAACGATTCATTGCCAGTTTCACTTTTTATTTGTGATCACCCGTGGAGCATAAAAGTTATGCTGCAAAGTAAAAAAATGTATCTTCTCCTTGATGTCTTTCATGTTGTAAGTTCATTACAGGAACATAACCACATACATATATCAAAATGTATTTTATCCTTGATGTCTTTCATGTTGTAAGTTCATAACAGGAACATAACAACATACATATAAGTATATCATAATGTATCTTCTCATTGATGTCTTTCATGTTGTAAGTTCATAGCAGTAACTTAACCACATACATATAAGTATATCAAAATGTATCCTATCCTTGATGTCTTTCATGTTGTAAGATCATTACAGGAACATAACCACATTCATATAAGTATGTGTATCTAATCCTTGATGTCTTTCATGTTGTAAGTTCATAACAGGAACACAACCACATACATATAAGTACAAATATCAAAAATGTATCTTAACCTTGATGTTTTTCATGTTGTAATTTCATAAAAGGAACATACTACATACATATAAGTACGTGTATCTTATTCTTGATGTCTTTCATGTTGTAAGTTAATAACAGGAACATAACCACATACATATAAGTACATATATAAAAATGTATCTTATCCTTGATGTCTTTCATGTTGTAAGTTCATAACAGGAACACAACCACATACATATAAGTACATATATCAAAAATGTATCTTATCCTTGATGTCTTTCATGTTGTAAGTTAATAACAGGAACATAACCACATACATATAAGTACATATATAAAAATGTATCTTATCCTTGATGTCTTTCATGTTGTAAGTTCATAACAGGAACACAACCACATACATATAAGTACATATATCAAAAATGTATCTTATCCTTGATGTCTTTCATGTTGTAATTTCATAACACGAACATAACCACATACATATAAGTACGTGTATCTTATTCTTGATGTCTTTCATGTTGTAAGTTAATAACAGGAACATAACCACATACATATAAGTACATATATAAAAATGTATCTTATCCTTGATGTCTTTCATGTTGTAAGTTCATAACAGGAACACAACCACATACATATAAGTACATATATCAAAAATGTATCTTATCCTTGATGTCTTTCATGTTGTAATTTCATAACACGAACATAACCACATACATATAAGTACGTGTATCTTATTCTTGATGTCTTTCATGTTGTAAGTTCATAACAGGAACATAACCACATAGGTACATAAGTACATATATCAAAATGTATCTTATCCTTGATGTCTTTCACGTTGTAAGTTCATAACAGGAACATAACCACATACATATAAGTACATATATCAAAATGTATCTTATCCTTGATGTCTTTCATGTTGTAAGTTCATAACAGGAACATAACCACATACATATAAGTACATATATCAAAATGTATCTTATCCTTGATGTCTTTCATGTTGTAAGTTCATAACAAGAATATAACCACATACATATATCAAAATGTATCTTATCTTTTATGTCTTTTATGTTGTAAGTTTATAACAGGAATTTAACCACATACATATAAGTACATGTGTCAAAATGTATCTTATCTTTGAAGTCTTTCATGTTGTAATTTCATAACAGGAACTTAACCACATGCGTATAAGTATTTCAAAATGTATCTTATCCTTGATATCTTTCATGTTGTAATTTCATAACAGGAACATAACCACATACATATAAGTACATATGTCAAAATGAGCTTAAGAACAGTGAAATTTTAAGATTTTATCTTTGGGAGATTCAGTCTGATTTTAAATGACTTTAAAATTAATATATTGTGTGAAACACATAAGTTTATTTTTTCTAATAAATATGTGTATCTCTTTAATCACATAATTTTAACAAAACATTTTCTTCAGTAGTTTTACAAAACTTAGCATAATGTATTATAAATAAATTATTCACATATGCCGTCAAACTTGGTTATAACGATCACTGCTATAGCGATTACAAAACAATATTTTAGGGCGATGCACTACGTCGTGTAATATTTTAAATTGAGCCGCTATCAATAACAACCCTTACGTAGATGGCGATAAGGTTTAAATTCCCGCTTAACACCATCCGCCTGTTTTGATTTATGCAAGAAAAAAACATGGCCAAAAAGTGCCTTTTATTTTATTTTGTGGATGTTCAGGCATAAATATTTTTTTTTTCTATCATATTATAAATACCTTAATTTGCCACATTATACAATAAAATCATGACCGAAAATGGGTTCGTAAGTAGGAGATTTTGAACTTTAAAACAGTTTTCATAGGCCTAATACATTATTTTTTCTGGGCTTATAAAAAGACTTATTTAAAAAATACTCAATTATTTCAAAGGCCAAGATGTATTCTACTCGCAGTATTTAATTAAAGCATCTGAAACATTTCTAGGCAACCAAATTTTCAAACCAAAAACACATGATTTTGCATTACTACGTATGGCATCGCCTTAATTCAGCATTATCTTCATATGACTGTTATAACGAGGTCTATTCACTCCTATACCGAGCAAATAATTTTGTCAACACAATTTCTGAATACATGAATGGGTCATTTTAACCAATTTTGACTGTATATACAATCAAATAGTAATACTGGGGTAGTTCAAAAGTGCACCCATTTTGATTGTATATACAATCAAATAGTAATACTGGGGTAGTTCAATAGTGCACCCATTTTGATTGACATAGTTTGAGTCCTCCAGCAGGTACCGGTTTACTTTCATAACACAAGTTACTTGTGCATGGTGAGATCGCATTTAGTATATTATTTTATTATCAAGTGTAGGAGCATAGGAAACAACAAGTCACTTTTAATGTAATTTTGTAAAATTTCATCAAATTGTGCTTCATACACATTCATGCATTGTCTCGTATATACTCTTCTGTTATTATGGCTCTCTGAATTCTTGATTGGACGTCCAGGACTTCTTTTACCATTCACTTTCGCTTCATATATTCTCCTGGCGCTCCCGTCTCTTTTCCATTCACCCTAAAAAGGATTTGTGTGCGCATTATATTTATTTATTTCGGTTTTAGAAATTTGTTTGTTTTCAAAATGATTGCTTCTCAGTGAAGAGAGGTATAAATGGGTAGGACACAATATCAGAATGAGTTTTTAAGAGGTACTTAAATACTGAAATGAGGGGGGTATTATGCTTCACATAATAATAAATAAAATTAAAAATTCCTGCCCCCACCAAACCCTCCCCTCCCCCCGTCCCCCTGCACCTCTTCCACCTCAATCCCGTCACCACCCCTATCTCCACTCATCCCAACTCTCCTTCAATGCCCCCCCTCTTAGGAGCAGTTGGGACTCTTGCACGGTATTCACATAATAATTTTTTTTTAAATCCTTTCTCAAACCCCCCCTCCCTTTGCACCACTTCCACCTCACCCCTTCGAGCCCCCTGTCTACACACATCCCAACTCTCTTTCAACGCTCCCCTCCTTAGGAGAAGTTGGGACTCTTGCGCGATGTCCACCCAATAATAATAATAATATATATATATTGACTGCCGTAATATAATACCATATTATGAATACGAACCAAATTCATTTTTAGAAAACGAATTTTATAAAATATATTATGATAAAACTATACTAACAGACCGAACGATTAGACATAATAGACCCGATATAGTTTAACATGACAAAATTAAAAAAATAACTTATATCATTGATGTCGCTATTCCGAATTCCTGTAATATTCAAAAATCTGTTAATGAAAAAATAAGAAAATACACAGATTTAGGAAATGGATAAAAAGAATTTGGCATTTGGCACCATCCGTTATTTCGGCTACTGGCATTATACCTAGCTCTCTCATTAAAATTTTAGGCGTATTAGATCTATCAAAAAGTTTATATATAAAAATGCAAAAATCAGTCATTTTAAATACATGTAGGATAACGAAAGATTTTTTAAATATTTATGTTGCAGGATCAGTAGGATTTATAGGCCCTGTTAGGAGTTCAACCGAGCCGAACCCTCTGATATGAAAATATCTGGAGTCGGTGAATTATTTTCCCATTTGATCTCTGGTGAGTTGACGTGTTGTTCTTGTATTGTTTTGTATTTATTTTGCTTATATAATGCACTTGCATAATGTTGATTGACTAGATGATAATTTGTGGAAAAGTGTGTGGAAGTCTTTAGTTTTTCGTATGGGGAAGATTTAACCCGGACATAAAATCGGAAAATATAAATATATATATTTTAAATACCCCTCCCCTTAAT
Source organism: Hesperophylax consimilis (assembly GCF_061612785.1). Classification (NCBI taxonomy): domain Eukaryota; kingdom Metazoa; phylum Arthropoda; class Insecta; order Trichoptera; family Limnephilidae; genus Hesperophylax; species Hesperophylax consimilis. Next base: position 9,067,558 of record NC_142858.1, read on the forward strand.
TCCATCCCCTTTATAACCAGCCTCCCTCACCCCCAGTAAACCCCATCCCATGTAATAGGTATAGATAAGCCGCTGTGGATCTGTAATTGCAGTGTTGAATTGTGCTCACCCACATATTTGTACACAGCATTTAATTTAACAAAATTATTTGAATTAGTTCTTAAGACCATATTAAAATACATTTTTAATATTATTTAAAAATATATTTGTTCTTGAGATGTTTATGTGTGTAGGTAAACAAGGCGTCTTGCTCATTAGATTCAACGTTCAGCATTGGCATGGTTAAACCAGGCATAATACCATTCACTCTTGCAAAAAGCCTCCATTTTGTTAACATATTAAAACAAAAATCTTGCAGAACGAAACAATTCATAAGAGGACTAACTGAAATTTCAACCAAAAAAGTTTTCATAATTAACCCTGGGGACTGGTAAAATGAACAGCGAGAGCAATCTAGATGGCAGAATAGTAACTGAATGAATGAGAGAAGATAACCCAACCTGTCGTACAAAGTTTTCATAATTAAGCCTGGGGACTGGTAAAATGAACAGCGAGAGCAATCTAGATGGCAGAATAGTAACTGAATGAATGAGAGAAGATAACCCAACCTGTCGTACAAAGTTTTCATAATTAAGCCTGGGGACTGGTAAAATGAACAGCGAGAGCAATCTAGATGGCAGAATAGTAACTGAATGAATGAGAGAAGATAACCCAACCTGTCGTACAAAGTTTGAGTCTAGGCACGCGGTGGACTACAGAATTTGAGAAACAAATATCGGTGAAATATAGAGCTTTATTTTTCGCTTTCTAGTGGTAAAAATAACGGCAGATTATAGTAGTTATTCGGATGAGTACCGCAACCCCAGGAACCATTTATTGGTAACACAAGTGGTTCGCTATGTTTGGTGACTTAGTAGGGGTGCCCGGGTTCATGTAGTGAGGTTAGTCCATGTCTGTGGCGGATGCATCTACCCACCAACTGAGACCTTTTGACATCTCCAGCAGGACTCTTTCAGAACATCGCCTTGCGCCGCAATGGATTCATATGTCCGTCACTCCTGGTCTTAGATTTCTACCCACCCCTCATGCCTTTTCTTTCCTAGAACTTCCTCTTCTTCCTTCCCTAAAAAGACCCTTCACACAGCATCCTGAAAGATGACGTAGGCTCTGAGAGGAATTATTTTCCTCTGTATAATATAAAAATAAAAGTTATTGCGTAATCAAGCAGCGGATTACTGAGGGAGTAGATAATTAATTATGTGATAATTTCTGATACTAATCTCCTCAAAGACATATCTTAACATCTGTATGTATATTGTCGATATATTAACTGTATAATGGACAATACTTAACATCTGTATGTATATTGTCGATATATTAACTGTATAATGGACAATACTTTTCTTTAAAAATGTATTATTTTTTATAAGAAACAAAATATACAGTTTTATGATTTTCAGGAACTCTTTTAAGAAATACATTTATTTATATATATTTTTTTATATAAATCAGTTGCTTACATAGATACAAATTATAAAATTTAAACTGTTAACAATAAATAATGTAGTGGCTCTTTGTGAAAATGTTGTGTCATCTATGTAAGTATATTATAAAATATTTTAGAAATAAAAAAAAAATATTAATGTTTGCTAGATGTTGTGAAGTAGATTCAAATCTGAAGAATTAATGTTTAGAAAAAAAAAAATATTATGAGTAGTGACGAACATCAAAAATGTGTTTTATTTAATTTTTTTCTAATATCGTTACAATATATATAGACGTGCAGTAGAAATCTCAATCTCTAGTGACAAGCAAATGTATGTGTATTGAGGTGCTTTCGATTTGGCAATTTTAGTATTAAACTATCATGCAAGGTTGTGTACTACTTTTAAATAAATTGCCTTGAAAAAGTTCCAAAATGCCCTTGTGTGTGATGAAAAAGTGTTTTACGCAAACACTAGTAAAAGCCAAGGAAAACATTTCATTTGTAAATACATGCAAATTACGTGATTTTTTCGATTATTATAAACCGAAAACAGTTGTTTCCCATCTGAAAATTTTATGCGTCATAGAGAAAATGCAAGGCTGACTATAGTAGAGGTCTGGGTGCACAACAGCCAAATTATTTATTTATTTATTATTCATTAACGCCCTATCGGGCTTTTACAGAGAAAATTGACAATTTATGCAGGTAAGTGTAACTATTAACAAAATTAATTACAAAGTCACTGCTGCCGCCAACTAAAGTTCTAAAGTTCAGTCTAATCCTCTGTTTATTTAAGCTTGCGGAATAACAACACACAAATAAACATACAGTAACAACGAGTATCAGCAACAATCGCCGCCATTTGCCAGATGTTGTTGCTCTATCACGGCTTGGCACTGACAACTCAAAATCCATCAGGCGACCAGGCTTGTAACTCTAGTCGGCCTCGAGTTAGTATTCGACGCAACTTTTAATATGAAAACGCCGCCCAGTGGTTTTTTTTTTATGTCTGTCTTTGTCATACATGAATAACGTTTGAATTAAGTATTTACTGGAAACATAAGAGTGTTTCTTACTTGCCACACGTAATCTTAATTTTGTGAGACAGTAACAATTCTAGATGTATTGTAAAGTCATTGATTTTTCCCCACTGTTTTTCTTACCCCACGCTTTCCAATTTCAGCAACACAGCATTCCCTAAAAATAGGGATTACATAAGTCTCACTAGCTCCAAGCAGTTGGAACTCTTATTTTAAAAATGAAATTCAATGAATCCATTAATTATCTTTACACAATAAATTAATAAACAAGGTGCTTTTAATTCCCTTGAAAATGATACAATCGTTACTGGTAAGTATACAACTCCATGGATATGCGAGGTAAATATTGATAGTAGAGTTCTGCAATGACAGGTGAGTATTGAGTATCGAGATACTAAATAAAATACGTCGAGATCACACAAATAATAATAATACTATGAATGAGGTCATAATTTATTTCTTGCATGTCTGTTTGTTTGGGCTTCGTTTCCGTAGCAACGGCCAGTCAATATTTTTCACTCATGGTGATACGAAAATTCTTGGATATTCACAAAAACATGTGGTCCATGTCAATTTTGGCAAATCTTTATAAATATTAGAGAATAACAATTTAAAATATATATACACACTTAACCATAAATTGAAATAAGTATGTGCCAGAAAAAAACAATTTGTTGATAAATTTAAAAAATTACCACTGTCATATGAGTATTGACCAAAATCATGTTGAAATATAAGTGAAATAGGTACAGGTAAGTCATTTTAAAGAGTTCCTTGCTTTCATAGTGGTACACTGGATAGATAAAGTAATAACGATTATGTATTTATCCCTTTAACGCTTGATGTTTGGATACAAAAACAAATTCAAAGTTTAAAAATCTTTATCGTACAAATTAAATATAAAATGCAAAGGGTAAAGCTTACAGGCACATCACATTTCTTAAAACTAACCAAATAATGCATACATTAATGTGGAAATTATAAATGTGTAGTTATACCATCGCTAGTCTAAATTTAAAAGTGCTTACTTCTGTAGGTGGAAACTTAAGTACTAATGATAGGTGAAAATAAATATTTTAGATTCAATTATTATTATTTTAGTTAGTGCGGGGTAAGAGAGGACTGCGGGTGGGTGTTCCAAACTGATTCGAAAAAAAATTGAAACTTTCTAAACTATCAGTGAGCACTAAAACATTAAGACGTGTCCTCTTTAAAATGATTTGCTTGTACATGTTTTAAATATTACTTTATTTACTTTCAGTTACAAAATAAACTCCAATGAAAATATAAAAAAAATATATAAAAAAAGAATTAATAATTATGAAAAATTAATATACATAGTGTTAGTTACAAAAAATATATTCTACTAGCTGTTAAATGGATTCTCAAACGCTTGAAAATGAGGCAGAGAAATCCAAAAGACAGAGCGAAGTGTTTAAAAGAATTAAAAAACCAACACCTCTCACTAAAAGCAGTGAAAGTCAAAAGAAAAGTTCTTCAACAGCAGTGAATTTGGATAAACGAGCTTCAAAACAACCGTCCAGTCATCAACTTTTCAAGTCAAAGGTAGAAGTTACAAATAAATCCTCAGTGAAAAATTTAAATATGAAAACATCCTCTTCTAGTTTAAAGGATAAAACTATTATTGGTAGCGTTAATGATAAAAAAGTTAAAGCCGCACCAAGTAACTCTAAGATAAATAGTACACCTCAGGACCAAACCGGAATTAAGAAGAGCAGCACTTTAACATCAGCTTTAGCTAAAGTAAGTGGGCCTAAAGTAGCTACCTCATCTAATTATATCAATAAACAAAAAGCAACTGATCAAAAGCTCGAGAAAACTTCAATGAAGCTGCCGCCATCAAGTATCAATAGCCAGAAAAAAGTATCTAATACATTGATGATTTCAAAAAAATCAAAATTAGTGGACGAAAAAAGCCCAAGAACTAAAGTATCGAAAAGCAATGAAAAATATAATCTCAACTCCAATAATAACAGGAAAAGTGTTCCCACAAATGTAACAATTAATTCACCTAAGCACAAAAGGAAATTATTAAGCTCTGCCTCGCTGCCCGAAGATGATGCAAATCCGTCTTTCAACATTTTTATGACTCGGGCAAATGAGATACCAATTGAAAATGTAAATCAAGGCAAAGCGCTATCTGCTGATGAAGACAAAGATGATAAAATTAAACACAAACGTTTCCGAACTAGAACATTGGAACCCGAAGAAATAAAAATCATAAAGAAAGGTGAAGGAAGTTCTAGTAATGACATTGAAATGAAGAAACTTGTTCAAAATTTTGTTATGAATGACCAACACGTGCCCTTAATAGGCAAACCAAAAGCATTTTTCGTTAATCTCGATGAACGTGAATTATCATCAGATCGTAGTAGCACAAAATTAGCAACTGAGGTTGTAAAAAATCCTTCACCATCACATTCAGAGAGTGATTCCATCAACTATGAAGATGACTTTGAATCTTATGAATCCGATTTTGAATCTTTTGATTCATCGTCACATAATGAGCCGAGCAGTGAATCCAACAGCCTTTCTTCTGAAAATTCAGAATCTTTTTCACTTAGTCATAATACGTCGAATGATAACAATAGTCTTAGTCTTAAAAGAACACCAATACACAATGAAGAAATAAATTTAGATTCTGGAAATTATGATTACAGAGACATTAAATCGGGAAATAGTTATCAGTTGAAAATGGGAGATATCGAAGAAACTGCTCCGGAAATAAAAGATTTTCCATATTCTAATGAAAATACTAAAGTAAATGATTCATTTAAGCAGATGTCTTATGCAGACGAAGGATTTGAAGAAAACTCTGGTGGATTTTCATCTACTTCCAATTCTGGCTATAGTAAGCCTGAAGATGTAGTTAATGTTATTCATTTGACATCTAGACCGAAGTCCAAAAAAATGACCCTAATGGAATATTATCAGCAGAGGGCTCGAGATCTTTGTAGTTTGATAACTTTAGATGAAATTAGATACTCACTGTTTGAGATAAATCCAGTTCCTTATGATGTGTTTATTAAAACATTTGGGAAATCCAATTTTTTTCAAGGATCCTCTCAGACAAATGATGATTATGTTGATGAAGTGACCCAAACTGATTCTATATTTACAGTTAACAAGTGGACCCAGAATCCGATTAATTATTCAAAATATGACATTATTACTTCAGTGATCCCTGAAAAACAATCAAAATCTAAAACAAATATCCCTGACCTAAAAATTCACAATGCTATCCACGATTTACCAACAAAAGTTAGTACTACAATTGAAATAAAACGCATGGAGAATCCTTTAGAGATATTTAGCAAGCAGAGGCTAGGATCCAACGTTCCACACTCCATAGGATTTAACAAAGATAGTGCACAAAATGTTTTAACCGATCATAAGATGTTTTCAAAGTATTATCTTTTCGTCCAGAATGCTGGTAAGATGATGTCAGATTATCTTGAAGCAGAGTCTTCAGACATCAGCAAAAGGGACATATTCAAATCAGAATTGAAGATCAGCAAGAGTTTTATTTCTCCGTTGAAGTATTTAAATAAGATTAATTACTTGGAAAAGAGGCCCGCACAAATGGCCTCATTCTCAGATGATACTTGCAATTGCTTTATTACCGTGCACAGCAGAGTGAGTAGTAGCGAAACTATCACCTCAACAAGTACATCGGTGGATGACTTTATATCCTCACGGACCCTTATTTGCATTTGGTGTTTTAAGTCCAATGTGCCAGCAGAGCCTACAAAGGTATTGACATGTATTGGTGATGTTAGCTGCTGTAAAGTATTTGGGGGAGTGTCTGGTATAGTTGTTGCAGGACTAACGGATGGGTGAGTTATTTATTTTTAAATTTATTAATTACCTGTCATTGTGAAACCCCAGTAAAGTTCATAAAAGTTTTACCATCCGTATCCTTGTGAAACTGTCACCAGGTTTTAAAGCTAATTAATAATTTCAGAACAATATCAGCTTGGGATCTCAAAGAAGATGATGCGTGGCACAAAGTGGATCGAGTATCAACTGATGGACTAAATATCCCATCAAATACCACCATATCGTTGTCAAATTCCAAAGAAATGTCCAGAAAAGAGATTATTAAGATTGAGAGCCCGGTGCTGAGGTGCCCTTCCTTCAATTCGTGTCATATTGAAGTCAAACCAAACCACGACAACTGGGCCGGACCAGTTGAGGATATTCTGCTAGTTAAAGCAAAGAAACATCATGATTTTTCTGACAATGAACAGCTTGTCGAAAACACAATAATTTTTTACGATCAGGTAACTTTATGGGTATAGTTCTTCAGTAGTTAGCTGCTTTCATCACCAGCTGATTTGGTTTCTGTGTAGGTCATAGGCCTCCCACTCACCACTCTTTCCTGTTAGTGAGAGTAGGTATAACCACTCTGCTATAGAAATAAAAAAAATTAAAACAAATTCTTTCCTACAAAGTTGAACTAAGTACTTTAGTAGCATAATTGATCTTCTTCGCACTTAACTTAAGATCTGTGTCACTTTGTAATTAATTTTAATGTATTCAATCATTAAATTGTGGATTTTACTTATAAGTGCCTACATCAAAAACAGTTTATTTATAATATATTATTAAATGCATATTACCTACATATGATTTCTGTTTTAGCTCTGTTCATTACAAAAATATGGTTTACTTACAATATGGACTATAATTAATCAAATTACAAGTTCTTCTGACCCGATGGAAGATATGAATTTGAAAACTTTTGTCGATAATCACAGTTCCCCATACTGGTCAAAGTTTACATTACACAAGAGCTTAGTAATTAATATAGCCCAATCAGCTGATATTGAAAATGGCACAAATACTTCTTCGATGAATGCCATAACTCCTGAAGCTAAAGATGTTTTATATCCAGCTTTTCCCCTGACGGACGTTCACAGAAGGAATTCTTTAAAGAAAACATTCAGCTTGAAAGATCTAGAAGCCGTCAAGAAAAGTCATTTGACCGCTCAGAAGAAGCGTAATGCAATAGTGGGCAAAATAAATACAATTATTAGTGACCCGAGCCTGAGGAACATGATTTTTGGAGATGTTGAAATGGATGCTGACACTTATATTGAAGAAGCTAATAAGGAACTGCAACTGAACCCGAATGAAAAGTCAACTGACGTGGGTCTTGTTAATTGGCAGATTGGATTGATTTGCTCGGTGGTGAGGTACATCCATGATTTCAATAACGAAGGCCACTTCCTTGTTGCTTGCAACGCCGGGAAGGTGGCACACTACCTTCAGAGGGGCTACATCAGAGAACCTAGGATATTTTACTGCAGCGGTGAGTAACATCATTTGATCATATATGTACATGTACCATTGTGCACGCGCATCAGTAAATAATATAAATCATTATTTGTATGCGTGCCTTTAAAAACATTTATATATATATCTATTATTACACCCTTCTCTAAAACATGTTTAATTCTGTAGAAATCTAATGCGTGCGATTGCTGATATTTTTTGTATGGAATAATTTGGTATGTAACATGTACTGAATATTGAACAGCACTAGCCCAAAGTGTTTTAACATCCATTGCAAGAGTATTTTATTCATTGCTTTAAAAGCTCTGTGAAAAATATTTGTGTCAAATTTTGTAACCATATATGTTTTGAAAGTAATATTGCCTAAAGAAAATTTTATATAAAAAACAATATTTTATTGCGAATTATGTACTTTGAATATTTATTTTGAATAATTCTAGAAAAATTATATTATTTTTATACTATATAATTCATAGTTACCACTTTGTGACAGATCATTAGTATAAAACTAAACTTAAAATAACAATATTATTTTGAAAATGTTTCTTATTAAACAGTGTCCGGAATCACGTAGTGAAAGCGGGAAACTGGAAAATCTAAATCACATTTGGAGTCAACTTTGTGGTATAAGTTCGGGTAAACTTGTTGAATTCTGCTGCATGGAAAGGTTCTATAACTTCAACTTAAATATCGAATCAAGACAACTATTTAGGTTGGGGGTTTAAGTCGCACATGCACAAAATAGGTTTTCAGGGTTTAGTTTGGGTTATTTAAATAATTTATGCGCATTTCCTAACTTTCAAACTTAACTTTGATTGAGAAAAAATTAAACTTTAATGCATATTTTATCATCTCCTAAATATAAACAGGTGTGTATTATAGTGATTAAGTTGAAACCAAGTGATATTTTAATATATTTTTTGCGTATTAAGAGCGCAGCGGAATTCGACAACTTTATCTAAATTTGCCTGATTTGGGCTTTCGTTTTCAACTAATTAAATCGAGTCCATAGTTGGAATTTTTTAGGTTGAATTTGAAAAAATACTCGCTAGGGGATTAATATATGTTTGTTTAATGTCTTTTAAAATGTATCAAATAGTATACCCGGTTCCAAATGGTTTTTTAACCTTTTAATTGTCGAAAAAAAAGAAAATTGAAATGTTAATAATTCAGCGGTTTCCAGCTAATACTACAAGTTTTCGGAATATGTATCTTAAAAATGACTGAATTTCGAATTTTTGTATACTTACTTACAATTTATAAACTTATTTCAACGTACAGGCAAATCATTTCAAATAGAACTATACTTCTATACTTCTGCGCACCGATATTATCGAAAGTTTCGATACTCGAACACTCACTCGCAATTCTCTCTTACTCTCCAATGCCCAAAGATACTGGGTGCGTAACAACGTTTATTATTCCCTTTTTTATTTTATTCAATAAATTAAGACTCACGATTCAATTCGACAATATTCTTCATACGTTTTTTTTGTTTCAATCTTTAGTTTTTTTTGATCCACCCAATAGACCACTACATAAGCAAGCCAAGCGTCTTAAATAATTTACTGGTATTTGGTCGATACGCACGTACTATATATATTAATCGTAATATTATTTAAAAATTCAGTTTTAGCTGCAAACGAAACTAAAACATACTTTTCCCGCCATTTTTTCGATAAACTTAGAAATCATACCGCTGGTGACAGGCGTACAACGCGCCATTACCGAGAGATTTTCGGCGATAAAATCAAGAATTACAACAGTTTCTATATTTTATGCAAGGAATAAACTGTAATTCCATATTTCACCGCAGTCGATCGACCGCTAGTATACGTGTACAGTAAGAACCCGGATAAATATGTGCCGTGCAGTTGGAGAAATAACTGCAATTTGAAAGTAGTTAGATAGCACATAGTGACATAAAACAACAACATAAAAAACTCGCAAGAACTGCCAATTTATGAAACATTCAAGTTAAATATTTTAAGGGTTTATTAGTAAACATCGTTTCATACAGTTTGGCGAGAAAATTTGTATTTTGCTAACATTTTCGTTAGTTCCTTTACGGAGTCGTAAACCATTCAATTTGCTTAATACACATTTTTTCTTTAGAAAATGAAAAATGTTATTTCGGTAATTTATGTACATTATTATTTTTCGAAGCCACTGCGGAAATTGAGTTACAGTCACATTGGTGTACCTCTTCAACTGATAAAACCTAAGTAAACAAGTTACTGTTCTTTTTACGAAGAGCATTATTAACGTTTAATAATTTGAACATAAAAAAATGAATCTTTGGAAAATTTCTTATTTATCTGGTACGAATAAATTATTTTGATGCATTTTCGGGCAGAGCCATCTCCCGAAGTAAGTACATAATGAAAAAAAGAAGTATAAAAAAAAGTTCAAATTAAAGTCATCTTGCCAATTTTGTTGATAGAATGTTTATTTATTTATTTATTTATTTACGGACAAATAGTCCATTAACAACATATTAATTACACGAATAAGTTTTATAAACAGAGATGACAGTGAAAGGAGAGCATATATAAATGAGGAGCGAAGACAATAACAATGACAATAATAATATAAAAGTAAGAATGAGAGATAATAATAAGTCAAAGCATGAAGATGGTTCAAAGGGCATTAGAAATTAGACATTGCGTATTGACTGTCGAAAGTCATTTAGGCATATACCACAAAATTCAATGCTTTGACTTGACAGTGAGTTGACAAGTCTCGACATTCTGGACAAAGGAGAATGGTATCCATAATTGGTAGAATGTTGATTGACGAACAGCAATTCATTATTTCGGAGTCTACGGGAAGGGATGTTGAATTGGATAAGTTGCAACAAAGCAGGTGAGTCTGTAATACCATTGATAATCTTGAATATGCAAATCAGATCAGTGTCCCTTCTACGTTTCTCCAAAGAAGAAATGTTTAAAGTTTGTTCAACTTCATCATATGAGTACTCTCCTCTTTCAAGACCCAACCTCCAAGCGATTCCTCGTAGGAAGCGATGTTGTACGGATTCTATGTGACAGATGTGGACAGCATAGAAAGGAGACCAAATAACACTAGCGTATTCAAGGTGAGGGCGAACTAACGAGCAGTAAAGAGTTTTAAGGGTACTTATATGTTTAAAGTCAGAGGTTATTCTATGAACGAAGCCAAGTAGTTTAAGTGATTTGTTAACAATGTTGTTAATGTGCTCACGGAAAGAAAGTTTGCAGTCTAGAGTGACCCCAAGATCCTTGATAGACGGATAATGATCATATTGTACTTACACAATTAAAAAAAGTTAAAATTAAAGTCGATATTGCAAATTTTGTTGTTATAATGGCGACGGATAATGATTATATTGTACTTACATAATTAAAAAAGAAGTATAAAAAAAGTTGAAATTAAAGTCGATCTTGACAATTTTGTTGTTAAAATGACGAAGGATTATAATTAAACCGTACGAGCTTCGAAACGCAACTGGAAAAAATGAAAAAAATACCATTCTGACTTTTTCCCCATTCCATTTCGTAGGTTTTTTTACCGTAGTTTCTTCGGTCGCGCTACTCGCGTAACCGGGATTTCACTGTATATTCCATAATATTTCCTAAAATCGATAGATGGCGGTAAGAACAGACTTTTCCGAAGCTATATAAAAATAATGATAATTAATATTAATAATTATATTATATTCGTTGCTTTGAAATAATAATGTAATCTTGTTAATAATACTTCGTTTGCGATTGGTCCATATATTATAATGCAAAGTAAAAAAAAATACAACACTATTTGTTATTTTACTTTTTTTCTAAAAAATAATAATAAGGTTTCATAAATCACGCACATTTAGAATGAAACGATCCCGCAACAATGAAATAAATAAAGCTTAGAGAATTCATTTAGAAACAAGCCTCAAAACTCCAAAATAAGAATTTCTAAACTTAAATATAGTGACTTATATTATATAAAATACTAGTGGACTCCTCCATGCTTCGCTCTTGTCAAAGTCTTTCTCGGGCATATTTGCGGGAAATTTTCAGCGATATCGGTCGAATACTTTTCGAGTTTTGCGAGCAAAAACATAGGCAGCCTGAATTTTTATATATTATTAAGATAAAAACAGTGACCACACTGACTGTAATGTCACGTACATCGGAAAGATGGGAAGGGCTTTTTCAACCAAATTCAAATAGCATAATATGCGTTTCTATAGTAATAATCTTCTTCTTCTTTCGTATGGTGGGGGGTCAGAGGGGGACATCTAGATCTGCGAGCAATATTAGGGCCTCAGGCGTCGCCATGTGAACCTCATCAATCCCGCCGGGGAATGAATGGAGCGGGCATTCGTTGACCACATGTTCGGTAGTCTGCACCGCACCACATTCACACATCGCCGACTCTTTAAGGCCCCATCTGTGCATCATGTGGGCACAGCGGCTATGGGAGCACCTTAACCTATTGATGGCGGACCAGGTTTTGCGAGGCAGTGAGAACCCAGGCTGTCTCTCGGTGGGGTCCTGTATGAGATGGGCATTTCCCACGTTGGCCGTTTGCCACTCAAGTTTCCACCTATCTTCTGGGGTGAGAGGTAGTCGGAGGAGCCTCTCTCCTTCCGCCCAGAAGGGCTTTCGGGACTTCAAGCGGCATGCCGGGTGGGAGACGACATCTTCGTGTAGAGGTATTGCGCTTTTTTGCAGCGCCTTCTTGTATTCCCTCAGTGTTGCAATTTCTCGCCTGATGTTTGGCGGGGTTATGTTTGCAAGTACGGGGAGCCAAGGGAGAGGAGTAGATTTTAAAGTCCCGCTGATGGTTCGCATTGTGGCATTAAGCTGAACGTCTACCATGGAAGTGTGGGCGCTTCTAGCCCATACTGGAGCACAGTATTCAGCCGTTGAGAAAACCAGGGCAATGGATGCTGTTCTGAGCGTGTTGGCGTCGCATCCCCAGCTAGTTCCAGCTAGCTTATTAACTAAGTTAAGCCTTGTCCTGGTTTTTTTACCCACTGTTTCCATGTGTTGCCGGTAGTTCAAGCTCCTGTCCAAAGTAACTCCGAGATAGCGGGGGTGGGGGTCATGGTAAATATTTTTTCCATCAAACTGAACACAGAGTTTGGCATCCGCTTGTGAATTGCTAAGATGAAAAGCTGTCGCAACTGTTTTCGACCCATTTGGCTTTAGTCGCCAATTGAGGAAATATTCTTCCAAAGCCTTTAGGTCAGAATTGAGGATATCTTCTGCTGCTTTAAGGGTTTTGGCTTGAGCTGTGACGGCGATGTCATCTGCGTAAGAAAATTTTCTGCCTTCAGTGTGAGGGAGGTCTCGAGTGTAGATGTTAAATAGCGATGGGGCCAGCACTGAGCCCTGGGCAAGGCCATTATTGAGGGGTATTTTTTTGCTTTTTCGCCCTCTTAGTAATAATAAAAAACAACCAAAAATTTTCCAATGAATATAAATTTTTAAAATATATTTAAATCTATTCTCGTACGTACATTTTACAGATGATTACAGTTTACATGGATAAGATAATAATCCCTAACTGTATGTAGATAGGTAAGTGCAGTGTTTTGTGAATACCTTACTAGGAGACAAGGACTGTATATTTTATATTTCGATTGCATAGGAAAAAAGAGAATAGTAATCGTACATTATACATTCCTGGAAAATGCGACAATATTATTTGCACCATTTATTTTATTAATGTGATATAAATAATAATTTGTGGTGAGTAGGAGGGGTTCCATTTTTTTTTCTTATAAAAGATATTTTTTCATATTATCTTATCCATGTAAAACAGTTTACATGGATAAGATAATAATCACTAACTGGATGTAGATAGGTAAGTGCAGTGTTTTGTGAATACCTTACTAGGAGATAAGGACTGTATATTTTATATTTCGATTGCATAGGAAAAAAGAGAATAATAATCGTACATTATACATTCCTGGAAAATACGACAATATTATTTGCACCATTTATTTTATTAATGTGATATAAATAATAATTTGTGGTGAGTAGGAGGGGTTCCATTTTTTTCTTATAAAAATTCCGACCCCCTCTTTCTCCCATACCCTAACCCATAACCAAAACCTCACCCTAAGATGTGGATGCTATAGCTACGGCCTTGCTAGGAGAACCTGTGCTGAGGTGTTCGCATATATTTAATAAACTGCGATTGAATGCGTTGTTAAATGTATATTTGCTGCGAATATATTTTAGATGTCCATGATTTAAGAACGAACGTTTTTAATTATGTATAAATATACGTATACAAATAAATGATTTTGTTTGCGACGTCACTTTATGAAACATACTTGAATTGAAATGCTCTGCTATATTTCTATTTAATTTGATTTTGGTTTCAATATTTGTAAAACAAGTGACAGTTACACAAAATAATATAGATACCAGAACCATACTACATATATGACACATCACTAAAACTACATTACCAACGCTATTATAATTTGTAGGATTCAACAAAGTGCTGGTATAGATTACGCTTTATTCTATAAATGGATTCAATACATATATCAATGGTACCCCCAAACTTGTTGCCCAGATCATGCATACATAGTTGGTTGTGTATGTATTGCACAAGAGTTTTATATTTTATAATATTTCATAATTCAAAATACCATACCTAATTACTGATTTAAAATAAAATATAGCAACGCTGGTACAGCATTTGAATGTTGATTTTTTTGGGATTTAAATCTAAGATCTAATTACGATTACAACGTACGCACGTTCCATACACATATATTTTATGAATTTATTAACCGTGCCATGAAAGATTAAGGACGGGTTGTTTAGGAGAATTTGAACAATTCATCAAATTTCAACGTTCATATTCAAGTTCTGTGTTTTTTTTAATTTCAGTCGATAACTTGAATAGAACTTTAGCAGAACCCGTAAATGAACGTTGAAATTTGATGAATTGTTCAAATTCTCCGAAACAACCCGTCCTCAGTATTAAAAACTCAATCTAATTTCAATTATTTATTTGACCCCATGTAGGGTGGCTAAATTAATTGTTAACTTCCAAATCAATTTCTATCTTTCGTATTCCAGTGTTTCTCTTTCGGTAGTTAGTTACGTATTTCAAGAGCTGTAGGCCTTTAAAACACATTTATATGGCTGTTCAATTGCCAATTTGGTTGTAGAATATAAATTGTTTTTTCTGATTTGATATGATTCCGACCTGAACCCTCAGATGAATAATATTTTTATACATCATTGCTTGAACCGGTCTGGTATTATTTCGTAATTCTTCATCATTTAAGTTGGTCGATATTATTGTTTATAGATAACGCTTCTACAGTAAATGCCATAGAAGTGTGTCCGCATGGATTGCTGTACTTTCTGGTCAGTTGTGACGACCACAGCATCTACCTGTGCAGTCTAACCAACGAGCGACCGCTTAAGACATTCTTCAACCAGCATGGGATCACCGAGCTGGTCCTACAGCAGAATGACATCGAGAAGTACCAGCGGGAAGAGATCATCTGCGTGCAGTGGTCCCGCGTAAGGCCCTGTCTGTTCATCGCCCTTAGCAGAAAGGGCAGACTCACGGTTTGGGATTTGATGAAGAGCGACTTGGTTCCTATCTTGATTGAAAAGCTGAATGCTAATAGTGACACAAGCGGAGACAGGGTAAAGGAAATTAAATTAGCGACTATGGCAGACGGAAAAAATGGAAACAAAAAAGAGTTATTGGTAAGATCTATAATAATTACCTTCATGTTGTTATCCAACTTTGGGTTTTCAAGGGTGTGCAGAAAACCTTTTGTTAAAAACAAATTATATTCACAATCGAGTTTTTGAAATTGAATAGGTATGCGTACTTAGATAGATAGATGTACTAGGTACATTATAATAATTTACGTAATGTATCTGAATAACAGGATATTTTCCAACACTCACCTTTACCGTCGCCTTTTCTACCTTAGGTTGCCAAAGTCCCAGTGACTTTGGGCAGTTGATACTCTTTTGTGATATTCTCATACAAATACACAAACATTTGATGTAAAGATACACGGACAAATATGAGTATTGCTGAGTTATTAAAATCCTGTTGAAAATGCTATAGTACTCCATTTCCTAACAAACTACCTATTAGCAATTTCATAATATATCAGAACACGTTTTCATGCAGCTGCGTTTATCATGTTATTATATAATGACGAAATGCGAAAATATTACATTATTTATGAATATATCGCCTATATAAAGTGGAAATAATATTATTCTAAAGAAGTTGAAGTTTATTTTTAAGTATTTGTTTCACTTGATCGTGCCATGTCTTCCTCGAACGCCCTCAAATTCTTCTACCGTTCACTTCCACGACATACATTCTTCTTTCACCCCTTTTTATGTTAATCACTTACGCCACATTTTACCACACACAAGTATTTGATTCATTTGATAGTGCCACGTCTTCCTCGGGCGTCCTTGACATTTTCTACCATTCACTACAAAACCTATAATATGTCGATTTTAATTCGACTAGGTATCTCATCCCGATGCAGAAATAATGCGTGAAGTCTTCCTCGGGTCTCGCAAACTTCTTCTAGAATTCACACTCGAAACACTCTCGGCACTAATCATAACAAACTTTGAAACTTTCAGCGAAATCGGTCCAGTAGTTTTTGTGTCTATAGAGCACACGGATACGTGCACATTGTGTCTATAGGACACATGCATATGTACATTGTGTCTATAGGGCACATGCATACGTACATTGCGTCTATAGGGCAGATGCATAAGTACATTGTGTCTATAGGGCATATGCATATGTACATTGTGTCTGTAGGGCACACGCATACGTGTACATTGTGTATATATAGGGCACACTTCATACGTACATTGACTTTTATATATCAACTACGACATATTTGTACTTTGATTTCGAAAAAAAAATTGTAAATAAATAGTAGGTACTATTACGAATTAATCAATCCCATGTGACAAAAAAATACATTATTGACTTTTTAAGTGTCATCATCACGGAGAAAGGAAGGAGAAAGGATCTTGTTTCTTCCGTGATCATGATTTTTGACGAGTTTTCGTCACTAATGGGATAGGTACATATTTTGAGAAAGCGAAATGTTATATTTGTAGTTCTAATTACTATATTTTTTCAACGAAATCATTTTTTATCTTAAAATTTATTGTTAGTATTGTATTACCTTTATGCATACATATTTATTTCAACACTCTTATTTTTTTATTCCAGATATTGATATTCACATCGGGCCAAGTAGAAATACATACACTCCACGAAGAATTATATTTAAGTAATATCAACAGTAGCCAGGAGAAGTTGATACTAGCAAAATATTTTGAATTACTTTAAGTAGTAGGTAATAAAAATTATAACCATAACCACAATAACACCTATTTTATAACCACCATCACCACAACTGTGCAAAGAGTTATCAGATACCTGAGCCATTAATAAAAGCTTTGGAACTTGTGTCTACCAGAATCTTTTTTTTTATTTCCAACCGTTTGATAGTTTTTGGTTGTATTTTAATTTCATATCTTTATGCAAACCATTAATGAATGATCAGTCACAGTGTTGTTTACCGAATCCAAGGAAAATGGAAATCAGGTTCCATTGCCAGTTAACTTCCTCATGCATTGTGCGAACGACGCGCGACGGTCTGATGGGATTACTGGTGCCGCCGCTGTTTTGCTAGTCGTTGGTTCTATTCACATAGACATCCAAATTAATACACTTGCTAATCGGGGAAAGCGAAACAAACCAACACGCGCGGAGCGCGGGAGGCGGCGTAACAATGCCACTTTCAGAGATTTGTCGATAAATGAATCTCACCGTATAGTTGCGCGTGAGGTTTAAAATTGAATAGCCTTAAATGTGTACCCTTCACCCCCCCTTTGCCCCTTGTCCCCTTTCCTTGATCCGGGCCCAGAGACAAGGAGTATTGTTATCAGTTGTTATCGTTGCATCTTACCCGCGAACATTTCGTGTCATATTGAAACCCGCATATGTTGAACTCGGCCGTGACTATTTTGGAGCACACATCGTCCAGTGAAACGTTTTTACCCGCCGCAGTGAATTTCACTGTCTTGTTTTGTTTTGTGTTAAGTGTTAATGTTAATTGTATGCAAACTGATAAGAGAGCAGAACCAGCGGTTTAAGGAGAACGAGACCGGGGTAAGTCTTTTGGCCTTTCCTACTCATTTTCCTCTTGCAAAACACTAAGGCAATTCAATTCGTTTTTATTTGTCTTAGTCTATATCGCATCCGCATTACCGCAACCCCCCGCACAATTGCGTACGAAAGAGTTCCGCACAACCACCGTATACAGGGAACACGCATTGTAATATCACCATTCGGACCTCGAAAACAAAACGTACTTAAGAATTGCTAGTCCCTATTACAATAACGCGCAAATTGCTGGCTGTGAAAAAAGTTAACTACATGTCCCAAACCGGGAAAATGAAAATTCGGGCTTGTTTCCAAAATTAAATATTTTGTTACTCTGGAAACTTTTACAGATGTGTTATAATTTACCCACCTTATTTAATTTTGGCGTCCCTACGCCAGGTGACTCGTTTTAGAACGAATATTCAGATCCTCTGCAGAAAAGTCCCACAATGGACAGCGCTGCAAACTTTTGCCTTACCTAAAGAACTTTAATTTTCTGCGCATGGTTTGACTATTTCAATGTGCGCTCTTCGGTGGTCAATGTTGACCATTTTTTTCCTGTTAAATGTATTATATTATAAATGTATTAAGTCTAGATAGAGATGGCTTGTCAAATAAGGTGCCCCAGTAACGCCGCGGTCGCTCCCTTTGATAAAAAAAACAACATATTTAAAAATGTGGTTTTGAGATAAAATCATACCTCCGCTGTAATGCAATACATTGACTATATTTAAAGTTTCCAATAAACAGAATATTTCGAAGAACAAATTCCGCAGAAAGTCTAGACAACGAAATAAAGCACTCCAAAACTTTAATATAAGGCCGAAATTTTTTTTCCGATTTTGTAATGCTACTATCCGTTATCTACCGCCAATATTTTGTAAGACTTTTTTTCTGAGTCGTGTTTTGGATCTCCGAAAACGCTCTTCAAGGAAGCCGATGATAAAATAATATGATAGTTTGCATGCATATATATGTTTAATTTATTTTACTGTAAAGGTCATGACTATTTATTTTTTTTGTAAATTTTGTAATAGGTCATGTATTTCATTACTTAAAAAATACTTATTTTACTCGTTACTGCCTTAAACTAGGGATGATATAATTATTGCGCAAAACCAAACCTATCCATCGAACTGATTCCAAAGACCAAACTCACTCAACTCTGTGCTCCGAGGGTAAAGCTGGCATCAAATGGAAAGTGATAAATACAAAGTTGGACACAAAGAGGAAATAGTGGGCAGGCCTGCTTTAAAGTTTAAAACAGAGCGTAGTTGACCTCAGTAAGCTCTTAGAATGGCTGATGGCGTGAGCCAGCGGGCTAGAACACCGAGGGAGTATGTTTAATCTCCTTGTATTTCTCGATGGTGAATTCCCAACCACATCTCATTCGTTATCCTTTCCACTATGAGAAAAATTAATTAATTTTATTTTGTGGATTTTAAAAGCTTACAGCACATTTAAGGTAAGACACAAAAAAGTTTATAACACGTTTTATTCAAGAAATTCTATTCCATAAACCAGTTTCATATTTATAGAAAAATAAGAAGATATATCTTTGTGGGTCTACACATACAGAAAAGAACGGTGACAATGTTTTGAGTTATCTTCCAAAAATTAAGACGATATTCGTAATGGATTTTTGTAAGAAGTCAGCACTTGGACGTCAAAAGAGTTGGGGTATTATAATAGCGACTGTGTTTCGAACAAAGGTAATATTATATACATATTTTTTGGAAAGGACGCAACATCTACACATAAGGTGGAATTTTTTAGGGCAACAGATAATTTAATATATTTTAATGTAGCTGTAACTTCAAAGTTATCCAGGTTATTCCTTCATGAGGACAAAATTTATACTAACATAACATAACTAGATAACGGGTGAACGTATATTATTAAGGACGGGTTGTTTCGGAGAATCTGAACAATTCATCAAATTTCAACGTTCATTTTCAAGTTCTGTGAAAGATTTTTTCAAGTTCTGTTTTTATTTCAGTTTTGTGAAGCAACTAGCCTACAATGATATAAAAACACAACTTGAATAAGTCTTTCACAGAACCCGAAAATGAACGTTGAAATTTGATGAATTGTTCAAATTCTCCGAAACAACCCGTCCTAAGTATTGAAGTGAGATTGGAGGTTCAAATAAAGTAACCTTTGATTGAAACACAGATGATATTATTATGTCATAGGTCACCGCAAGTGGTTCGCTACGTTTGGTGATTTAGCAGGGGTGCCCGGGTTCATCAGGTGAGGTGTGTTCAGGATGCGCCTGCCCACCAGCTGCGTGGCGGGCCAGATCGGGAGTGGCTGGTTCGGGGAACCTTTGACCTCTGCAACTGTATCTCGTTCCATCGCCTTACGTCGCAGTGGGAGGGATGTTTTCATACGCCCGTCACTCCTAGACACACTGGTCAATAGATTCCTACCCGACCCTCATACATTTTACCTTCCCAGAATTTCCTCTCCTTCCTTTCCTTTAAAAAAGACCCTCCACACAGCATCCTCCATCATTTATCTACAATATTTATTAAAATGGATACAACATACATTTCTGAACACTTAATTAAAGTTTATGGACTACCGACTACCAGAGAATATGAATGTATTTTTCATAACAGCTAATTGGTGCAAGTAAGGTATAACTAATTTTCCAACAATGGTTTTATACTAGTAGGTAGTTCTGTGCACAGTGGACCTCTTGTACAAAAAGTATGTTTTTATTTTTTCTCTTATTTAATTAATCAAGTCCAAAAGTTCCTCTGAAATCATAAGATTTATACGTAGGTACCTACTTAAATACCTACCTACTAAAACGTTATAGTTTATGTAACATTTTTTCAAAAATTTCAAACAAGAAACTATGCGAATTGTCTAGTATATTATTTTTTTTAATTTCTTCAGGTAAGTACCATAATAGTGAAAAAAATGAAAATAAAGCCAAATAAATCTGACCATTTCATAAATGAAAAAACAATCTTTACTGAACCAATAAAACGGCCACTTTTTTCAAAAGGAAGGAACGGATCGTTCAAACAAAATTTACCGAAAAACGGAATTTAATTCGGTTTTTCCTTAATTCACTTTTTTTTCATGCCAAAAAAATGTACGGTAGTTACATTTTTTAGTATTATTTCTATGATATCCCTGTGTTATGGCGGGTGAAGTTTACAGTTTGAGGTTTTTAATAATATGAATATAATAATTGTTTTTCAATTATGCAATTCGGATTTAGATATTTTAATAAATATTTTAAATGACAATTTTACAAGAAAATTGGAAAAGGAATGTGAGAGATGTATGAATGGAGATTAGGTGCTTAGAGTGTAGAATACAGGTGTGCTGGAGAAAAGTGCGCTAACTTCGGGAGGTGATTCTACATGATAGTAAAAGTAAAAACATGAATAACTTTATAAAAAAGTTTTTTACTTGTAGAATCACCCCCCGAAGGGCACTCAACCCCCGGACATCCTGTATATGGGTGTTATGATTGAAATCTAATGCAGATGTAAAGATCAATTGCGTTATTTGTGTTTTGAAAGAATAGAGTTGGGTTTCGGTATAGTTGTCGGGGAGAAGGTTGAATATTTCTTTAATTAGGCAGATGAATTCTCTTTGTGCTGATGTAGTATGAAGTTAAGGTACATTGTAGTGTCGTTGGTTATAGTTCTGGTGATGTTTTTTTGTTCTTGTATTTGAGCAAAAAATGTGCATATATTTTAAATGGAGTTGATGTATATTTAAGACACCAAACTCGATTAAGATCGAATGAAGGAATATATTTTCGGTCGCTGGTTGATAACACGTGATGCTATTTATTTTGCTTATTGTAGAGGATCTATAATTATTTTTGGCACAGCCACCCCAAATGATGATACCGTACGCTAAAAGGGATTGGCAGAGAGTATAGTATACTGTTTTTAGTGTTGTAGGAGTAAAACAGTATACTATACTCTCTGCTAAAAGGGATTAGCAGAGAGTATAGTATACTGTTTTTAGTGTTGTAGGAGTAAAACAGTATACTATACTCTTTGCTAAAAGGGATTGGCAGAGAGTATAGTATACTGTTTTTAGTGTTGTAGGAGTAAACATATTTCTAAGAGTTCAAAAAAAGAACAGTTAAAAAGTTGAAACAGGACTTATATTTCGCTCCGTCAATTAGTAACCACCTTTTATGCAGTGGCAGCTCGTGACTTTTGCTAAGTTTGAAAAATTCGACATTATTGATGTTGTTTGGTGCAAAACAATTCTATATTATTTTTTCGAAAATTCGATTTTTTAACCAATGAGCTGATTAAACCATGTCAACTTACGTCATTTTTAACTGAATCATACTTTGAATGAGAGCTAACGACATTATTTACATTTTCTTGATGACACAGTTTAGACGTAAGTAGATATGGTAGAATTAGCTTAGCGGTCAGACCTGACCTTAACTGAATCATACTTTGACTGAGAGCTATCAACATTATTTACATTTTCTTGATGACACAGTTACGTAAGTAGATATGGTCGAATTAGCTTAGCGGTCAGACCTGACCTTAACTGAATCATACTTTAACTGAGAGCTATCAACATTATTTACATTTTCTTGATGACACAGCTAAAATTACGTAAGTAAATTTGGTCGAATTAGCTTAGTGGTCAGACCCCTCTCCGGCAAAGAAGATTTCCAGTCTTTTATGTTTCACACATTTTGTTTGAGAGTCATTAATACTGTCTTCAATGATTAAATATTACAATTTTTTTGATTTTACACTACAGTACATATTATACCATGGCGGGAAAATTCATCGAGTGACAGATATTGCCGTTCCGGAGTACCCAGTACAGAGCACTCAGTACACAGTACCCAAGGTTCGTAGAAAATTTAATGTACTTAAAAAGGTTCGCTCATTGAGAGGGTAGAGCGGTGGTTGGTTAGAAAGTCGTGACGTACTCGATGAAGTTCATTTCAAGGAGATTTGAATTTACTGTAATGTAAGTTGCGTCAAGCAACTCTGAATGCATTTGCAAATGATATTATAAAACGTTGGTAATATTATATTATACTAATTATTACATTAACACTAATGTTCGGAATAAAATAGAAAAATCCCAGGAATATTTTCATTGTTTCTTCTACATTTATGATGTGAACCCAGTTGTTGGTGGTTATGAATGGTTTGGAGTAAAGTTTTGAGGTTATGAATTCGAGTGTACTTGAAACTGGGTCTAGTTTTAAGGTGGACATAATAGAAAAATATAAACAAAAGATCTTTTTAAAAATATTTGTTTCACTCGGTCGCGCCATGTCTTTCTATGGCGTCCATGTCTTTTTTACCATTCAATACTGCATATCACATTGATACTGTTAAAAAACTACATTATTATTTTTTTTTCAATTTTCCGACTTTATGTCCGGACTTTAACGCCAAGATAGGACAGGATCCTCTGCTCCAACACATTACAGGAATGAACAGTCTACACAAGCACGCTAATAATAACGGAACCCGAGTGATTGATTTCGCAGAATCAAGAAACCTAATAGTGGCCTCGACTCAATTCCCAAGAAAAGACATACACAAACGGACCTGGACGTCGCCAGATGGTAGACACCATAACCAAATTGATCATGTCCTGATAGAAAGAAGGGGGGCAACGAGCATCACAAACGTAAGGACGTATAGGGGTGCCAACTGTGATTCAGACCACTACATGGTGGTGGCCACCTATAGGAGCCGAATTGCAAACAACAGGACACGAAAATCACCAACTATTCCAAAAATCAATACGGAAGCTCTAAAAACACCAGAAGGCAAAGAGCAGTATCACAACGCCCTTGTAAATAGCCTACCAGATCAGATCACTGAGCAGAACTCCCAAGAATCACTCGAAAAAGATTGGAATGATATAAAAGAAGCAATTGTAAGAGCAGTGGAATCAAGTGTCGGAAACATGCCCAGACAGCCCAGGAACCCGTGGTTTGATGAAGAGTGTGAAAGAAAGATAGCTGAAAAGAATATACTCAGAAAGAAGTACTTGGAAACGTCAACAAGAAACAAAAGACAGGCGTACGAACAAGCGAGAAAAGAAACGAATAAGCTGATACGGGGAAAGAAACGAAAATTCTTGAATGATATACTGCTAAAAATGGAACAGGACTTTGTCAATAATAATCCTAGAGAAGCATATAGGGGAGTAAACTTCTTCAAGAAGGGTTTCAAACCGAATACAACACTATGCAAAGACGCTGATGGATCAATTATATCAGATAAGGAACGAATAAAAACAGTGTGGAAAAACTACTTCTATAAACTTCTCAACCCTAATAGCGACCTGAGAAGTCACCCTACCAACATCCCCACTGAATCAAGTAATGAAGAATCAGCGAATCTACCAACAATGCAAGAAATAAATGCTGCACTAAAGAAACTTAAAAACAACAAATCACCTGGGAAAGACAACCTCCCGGCAGAGTTGTTCAAATATGGAAATGAGCATCTGAGAAATCTGCTACTCAATTTAATAACTAAAATATGGACACTGGAAAAAATCCCAGAGGAATGGCAAATAAGCATAATATGCCCAATTCACAAGAAAGGTGACAAATTAAAATGCGAAAATCATAGAGGAATATCACTTCTATGCACAGCATATAAAATCTACACCATGATACTGAAACAAAGAATTGATAAATATGCAGAAAACCTACTGGGAGAGTATCAGGCAGGCTTCCGCACCGGTAGATCCACAACAGACCAACTATTCACCGTCAGACAGATCTTGGCAAAGTGCTGGGAATTTGACATAGACATACACCAACTATTCATTGATTTCAAGCAAGCATATGATAGCATAGATCGGGAGTGTCTATATGACATACTACTACAATTCCAGATTCCACCTAAATTGGTTAGGCTCATAAAAGCCACAATGTCAGACTCAAGATGTCAGGTCAAAATAGACGGAGAATTGTCGGAAGAATTTACAGTATCACAGGGACTTAAACAGGGGGACAGTCTGGCTCCCACTCTCTTCAACATTGTGCTCGAACATGTAATACGAAAAACACTAATAGACACTGGTTCCAATATTTGTTTCAAGAGCAGTCAAGTTGTCGGATATGCGGTTAACATCAACATTGTCGGAAGATCAATTTCAGCCATTAAGGAGGTCTTCGACCCTTTAGAAACAGCGGCGCGGGAAGTAGGACTGCGAGTTAATGGTGACAAAACAAAAATGATGGTACAGAGCAGAAACCCCTCACACAGAAGAAGAAGTAGTGCACTATTTAAAGACAACTACTCATATGAAGTGGTCGATCAATTCACCTACCTGGGCTCCAGCCTGACAGAGAACAATGAGGATCCAGCAGAAATCAGAAGGAGAATCACAGCAGCCAACAAAACATACTTCTCTTTGCTGCCAGTGTTTAAGTCACGTAGTGTCCACAGAAAAACCAAAATAACCATATATAAGACCATTGTAAGAACTGTATTGGCATATGGATGTGAGGCGCTGACACTGACGGTAAAGATGGCTGAAATGCTGGATACTTTTGAAAGAAAGGTGCTGAGAAGAATATGTGGACCCGTGAAAGAGGGCGAACAGTGGCGTATCCGGCACAATATAGAATTGTACGATATATATAAGGCCCCTAGCATCTCTGCACACATGAGACTCCTCAGGCTGAGATGGGCTGGGCATGTACAGAGAATGCCGGATACACGCGTCCCAAAAAGAATTCTGACTGGTCACCCAGGTGGAAAGAGAAAAGTGGGAAGACCCAGACTGAGGTGGGAAGATGAGGTAAGAGGGGATGCAGCACAGTTTCTCCAGGTGACAAACTGGAAGTCAGCCGCTGAGGACAGGAGGAGTTGGAGGCGACTGTTGCAGGAGGTCAAAGCTCGATATGGGCTGTAGCGCCATCGAAGAAGAAGAAGAAGATGTCCGGATTAAATCTTCCTCACAGGAAAAACTAAACCCTTCCACACACTTTTCCACAAATGATCATATAGTCAATCCACATTATGCAAGTGCATTATAAGCATAATAAATACAAAAACAACACGTCAAATCACCAGAGATCAAAAGGGAAAATAACCCACCGACTCCAAATATTTTCATATCAGAGGGTTCGACTCGGTATAATTTCCAATTGGACCTATAAATCCTACTGATCCCTCAATATAAATATTTAAAAAATCTTTCATAATCCAACATGTATTTAAAATGACTGTTTTTTGAATTTTTATATATAAATTCTTTTGACAGATCTAATTATAATTATAAATTATTATTTTTATTTTTTTAATTTTATTTTAATAAAAGAAGATACAA
The DNA here is from genome assembly GCF_061612785.1 of Hesperophylax consimilis. Lineage (NCBI taxonomy): Eukaryota > Metazoa > Arthropoda > Insecta > Trichoptera > Limnephilidae > Hesperophylax > Hesperophylax consimilis. The sequence goes on from NC_142858.1 coordinate 9,093,907, forward strand.
TATAGTAAAATAATACATAAAAATCTTAGATAAGTAATTACAATTCCCGGTTAGTGGAGAATTATTCTAGAGTCTAACTGGGAATTAACTTATATCGATTTTAATTTGATTCTGTTATCATTCCAGTGCAGAGATAATGCGTTAAGTCTTCCTCGGACATCTCCTATTTCTACCACTAGCTAATGTGTACCACACTGTTACTGTTAAAAAATTGAATGATACCAACTTTTATTCGATTGCGTATATTATTATAGTACAAAAATAACGCCTTAAATATTCCTCGGGCATCCCCGACTCTTATTACCATTCACTAATGTATACCAAATTGTTAAAAGCAACATTTTGTGTAAAAAACAACATTTTATCAATTTTAATGTGACTCGTATGTACAAAAATTAGTGTGAGAAAAATAACTTAGGTTTACCAATAAATAACATTATTACCTGGTGAAAAGAGATTTTTGTTTTTTTAACTCCAACTGGATTAACTGGAGCTACGGCACGAGTTTTTGAGCGGTCCGATGTATCTTTTGCCGAAAAGTGCCTAAATGAGCGAACATTTTTAAGTATATAGTTTCTACGAACCTTGCCTGTACCAAACACCCAGAACCAAGTACCCACCACCCAGAACTTCGTACCCACACCCACTCCCACCCACAACTGACAATGTGCGCATCTGTTTTTGAGGGACGACTGCACAATTGCACATGTCACCGCCATAACGCTACTATATAATATTGCCTACACTCAAAACAAAACTCATTTCACAGATTTTAAATTATAAGTTTATGTCAATAGAATCATCGTTGAAATGGTGGCTTAGAATTATATTATTATTTTTGATTAAATTGTACACCACACATCCCATTTTAAATTATCAAGGCTTATCGCTATGCTCGTTTATGATTAAAAAAAACATATATATATATTATTACCTTCATACAAACAAATCTCGGATTATAATATCAGTCACGAACAGGTGGCTTAAAATTTAAGTCGCATATCATGTTTTAAAAGCAGTACTTATTTTTAAACAAGATATTATATCGCATACCATTTTATTAATTTATAAATCATCTTCAGCGTTATAGGTATTTTCCAGTGGAAACATTTTCATCGTGAGTGCTTTTGATTTTCATAGCGGTTTAAACTGATAAATGTTTTGGTATTTAACAATCACTTTGTGGTTTGACATATTTATTAAAATAAAACAATTCCTTTGTTCAAGACCACGAAATTATATTGATTTAATTTGTTATGACCGACCGATTTCGCTTAGCACAATAATCTTCAGGATACAACATTAAAATTAATAAAATTATTTTATTTTTATTGGCCGGTAAGTGGCTGAGTTGGGATCGTGTTTGGTTCCCACTCAGGCGTAGTGTGTTCAATTTATCGGATCGCTAACTCCTCCATCACAAAACAAGGAACATTCTCCGCTTACTGTAGTGGTAGTAGGAGATTTTCAAATGTTGTCAGGTTATTCGTGACCCGGGCATGTTTGTCTTTCTTAAAACAAATGTACCCGTAATCGAATTCGATTTTTGTTTCCTGCAATAATTTTAAATTATGCTACGACTACAAAAGCTACTTTCTAGCTTCGCGCTATACCAACATAATGTTTGATAACTTAGCTTGGTTAGTGTACCGAGACAAGTTGTTTGTTAAAGGTACATAAATCAATATACATAGGTACTTTATATTTAAAAATCGTATTGTCTATTGAAATAATCGCCTGTGACTGTACAGGGCCATGATAGTAAAATACCTGGAGAGTGGTCCTTACAGTAGTTACGGTTGTCCGGTGTACCTACCTACCTACTATAAAAGGCGAAATGCCAGACAACTTATTTTGTTTTATCCATCTCTAAGACCTAGGCTCATTTCACAAAAAACCCTGGTAAACAACCCCAGAGATGACATAGCCTGTAAGCCCGTTAAAAAGTATTTGAAGAAGAATTTATAAGCCCTGAGAGTTATGGTAGATACATCAAGCGAAAACTCATTTTTCGACGCGAATCAACTCAGCCCATTTCGATTATTAGTCGAGCGTTCTATCCACTACGCTATCAACCAGTGGCAGCTGGTGACTTTTAGAGTGCTAATATTACAAAAAATCATTATTGATGTTGTTGATGCTGGAAAACGATTTTGTTAGAAAATTAGTTTTTTTGTATGAAGATTTTCATGACCTCGTGCGGCGCACGGCCAAACTGAAATTTCCTGAAAATCTACAAAAAATTGAATTTTCGAAAAAAAATAAAACGTCTTTTTCAGCTACAACAACATTAAGAATGCCATTTTCGCAATATTAGCACTCTTGAACACCCAAAAGTCACGAGCCGCCACTGTTATCAACTACAAGCGAAAAGAGTAAATTCTGATGACCATTATGATCAGTGATCTAACAATATTGTGAATACATTTGATTGGATTAATATTGACTGAGTGTAGCGAAGTCTTATTTTACCTCGACCATTTTGAATTTCGTCATTTATGTTTGAAGAAAGTTTGAAAAAAGTATTAGTAGAGATACATCGAGAAAGTATTTTTTTGGACAAATACGATATTTCTCATTTGAAGTAAAAAAAGCTTATATAAAGTGTATGAGTGTAGTGAAGTCTTATTTTAACTCGACCGTTTTAAGATGGTGGCCATTTTATTTGTTGAGTTAATATTCTTTTTCCAAATTCTAAATTGTTGTAGAATTTTTTCAAAATATTATGGTCCTACCTGGCTGAAGAGATTTGAAAAAAGAATTGTCATTGAGATAATGACTATTTGGAGTTGTGTAATTCCTTCTTTGAAGTAAAAAAAGTCACATAAAATATTTACTATGATTTCTTATTAGAATTGTCAATATTGAACAATATTTGGAATTTCAGAGGTAATTTTCCTTGTCATTTCGGAAAAAATTCGGTTTATGGGAGTCACTCGAATAACCGAAATTGAACTTGATTTAGACTAATTTAGGGCTGGGGAATCCGAATCTGTAAGAATTAGGTGGGGGTCGGCACTATTAACTGAGTTATAGGGTCTTGAAATTTTGTACGCGATACATAGAAACCATGTTTTATTTATCAACTATGACATAAGAAAATCAAATTAATGACTCTTTAATACTCTGACATTTCAGAAGTGCCAACCAAAAAATAAAAAGTGTTGCCATATAATAATAATCACTTTTTATTTTTTGGTTGGCACTTCTGAAATGTCAGAGTATTAAAGAGTCATTAATTTGATTTTCTTATGTCATAGTTGATAAATAAAACATGGTTTCTATGTATCGCGTACAAAATTTCAAGACCCTATAACTCAGTTAATAGTGCCGACCCCCACCTAATTCTTACAGATTCGGATTCCTTAGCCCTAAATTAGTCTAAATCGAGTTCAATTTCGGTTATTCGAGTGACTCCCATAAACCGAATTTTACCCGTCACTTCTCCCCTGCAATATAATTTCTTCTATTATGCGTCTTATTGTTATTTTTTTTTAAAATACATATATATGCACACATTGTGTGTACATAGGCATGTACACACAATTCATATTTACACACATCCCATTTACATTTACATGTGTCCTATTAATTGTACAGCGCGATAGATTTGTCCCCGAGTGCACATGGGTACCACTTAGGTGGTTGTATATAACACATGAAATGCGGGATTAAGAGAAGGTATTTTATTATAACATTGGTCTCCCGTTACCAAACGGGCAGAGAATTGCAGCGAAACTTCAATAATGCCGAATCAAAATTCACGCCATTTCCAGTAGGATTGGGTGCGATGGAAATTAGACTATGCAACGGGGAACCGTACGAGGCATCAGCAGACATTTCGACTAAATTTATTCAATATTTTGATAATACAAAAACTTTCTTAAGGTAATAAAAAAAAATTATGACCTTCATAGAATTGCAATAGAATAACTAGCCCGGACCCACAGGTCACAGGTTCGGAACCCGGCAGTGGAAATTAGATATTGATTATTTTGTTCCTAATAAAATAAAATTTGATTGTAAAATAAAATTTATTAATAATATAATATTGTTTCTACATTATTTGGATTTTGGCAGGCGATACTGAGAGTATAGCCTATATAGTAGCCAACGAAAAAACAAACACATGGACTAATTTAATCAAAGTGAACTGCTGTTTGTTCGTTCGTTGGCAATCTGCAGTTGTGCTCAGGAACACAATACCAATTATTTAGATTGTCGATTAGACCTTTATCGAGGGCTCTGGTAGGTGTACTAAGAGTATCTATATATCTGTCCTGATACTATCAATATCACCCTAGTAATCGACCGTCATTTATAATCAATTTGTTGGTTGCTTGAAACGATTTTAGTCGTGTTTTTTGTCTATAAGAATAATAATATACTTTAAAATCGTCCCTTTCCCCACTTCCCTCCACTCCCTACTCCCTTCAGCCACACGCGGTACCAAAATAGGGTATGCGATATTACTTCTGGCTACAGGCAGTTGGAACTCTTGGGCGGAGTTAAAAAATAAACAAATGCAAACATTGAGGTAAACAAAAATGATAAGATAAATTATTTTGTTGAATTTTGAATAGACGCCGTCGCAGTAGATTTTTCGCACTATTTAATGTGTTCCCTTTTAAAAGATTCCTGCGCAAAACAAAGAAGTTGGTTTTGACAGGTGGATTATTGAAGGGAATCACATTTAAACAGGGAAAGCGAGTATGGGTTAGAAAAGGTTGTAGATTTGTTGGGGTTAAATGTTTTGTGGAAGTAATGTAATCAATTGTGTATTCGTAATTACAAAGATAAATTCAAGTGACAGCTGTACGTTTTCGTTTTGCTTCAGCATAAATTGCAAAAAAAGAAATGTACTATTTATACTCCATTGATGTGGTGATTTGTGTTGGTTTGGATTTCTTCTTGTGAGGGTCAGTCTTTTTATTATTTAGTTTCTAATTCAAAGTATTACAAATCACAAAAAATGATCTCTTTACAAAGTTTCCTATAAATTAATCCACTGTGCCTACAAAGTTGTTACAGATAAGAGTATCATAAATATAGCCGGAATTAATCAATTGACGAATCTGAGTTGATTCATTGATTTAGCTATACAGTGTCAACTTCAAATCGAAGTAATGATCTTATGGAAACAGTTACAAAAATGAAGCTATTACAAAATAGAATCTGAGCTCAACAAATAAAAAAGACTGACTCGTAAATTAATGATAAAAACGATGACATCATTCGTACACCAATGTAACTCTGTACTTAAAGACATTTTGAGCTTACTTTGGGAACACAATACACTTCTATCCATTTGTCAGTATGTGCAAGTAACACGACTGAAGATGACCATTAGAAATTCAATATCATTGAATGGCAGATGAGGTAATAAGTTCCTCCGGTTATCCTGTTATATCGAGTCACAATAATCTCAGAATAAATAAGAGAACGAGGTAGTTTCCGGTTTGTTAAATTTCATGCTCAAGTATTATATAACTAAGCTTTTTACTTTTTTCTTCTATGTTAAAAGATATATGTTGATAGATGATCATTAAAGATGCTTGGCTTACTTTGCAGAACTATAACTGATTTTAGGTCTGTAGATTGTATGAGAATCTTGTTTCTTTCATTAGTTAGAAGTCGACTGGAATATAATTATTCACCTATTTGGTCCACTTTGTACAAAGTTCACTCTAACAAAATACGAAAAGAGTTCAGCACAAATTTCTTAGGTACATAATTTTTAACCTCAAAATTCAAATTGAATACATTATGTAAGTTTAATGAATCAATTGCATCTAATAACGCTGTCTGACAGGAGAATTATGTTAGACATGGTTGTGTTACACAGAGTCATTGACAAATTAATAGACGGATCTGCCCTCGCTGCCACTATTAATGTCCATGTGCTGACTAGGAATAAAAAACAAAATGTAATATTATTCTGCAATACATACACAACCAGCTATCAGACACACTCACTAAACAATCGGATGCATGATCTAGGAAATTTATAGAACTAAGCGCATTCTATACCAGCACTTTATTAAACCCTACAAATTATAGTAACGTTGGTAATGTAGTTTTTATGATTTGTCTTATAAGTAGTATTGTTCTAGTTTTTTAATATTATTTTATGTAACTGTACATGTTTTGTCAATATTATTTAAACCAGATCATGCATCTGATTGTTTAGTTTTTAGCTTCATTTCCTCGAATAAATCTAAAGCGGGGCGGCTGGAAATGGAACACATTATATATTGCAAAAAATCTACTGCGAAGGCGTCTATTCAAAATTCAACAAAATAATTTATCCTTTATCATTTTCGTTTCCCTCAATGCTTAGCATTTGTTTTTTTGTTGACTCCGCCAAAGAGTTCCAACTACCTGGAGCCATAAGTACTATGTCATCCCCTATTGGGACATGGAGCAGGGAGTGGAGGGAGGCTATACCAGCACTTTAGTGAATCCTTTATATTATAGTTACGTTGGTAATGTCGTTTTAGTGATTTGTCTTATAAGTAGTATTGTTCTAGTTTTTTTATATTATTTTATGTAACTGTACATGTTTTACCAATATTATTTAAAATTCAGTGTACTGTTATTTCACGCTTTAAACAAATTGTGTATTATTTTCGATAGCTCACTGGTTCTGTTCTTCTTCTGTTCTTAAAATCCATGTAATAGCCTGGCTGGGTAAAAATAATAATTAAAAGTTTGTATTTCAAAATTAAGTTTGATAAGGAAAACAGCCCGCGCATAATTTTATAAATTCCGAGAGGATTGGATACTCCAAGTGTAGCTAAAATATTTTATTTTAAGCCTCCCATTATTCTCACCCGAGGCTACTTTGGAAATAAATATCCAGTCGTCATTCATATCATGGCCTTAGGGTCAAAGAAACGTATCTCATTTTCGCCAATTTTACCGAGAGGCTCAAAAACAAGATACGTTACACTAAAGTTAACTGTGATCGCAATAGGCAAAGCAAGAGTGGACTGTAAAAAATAATTGTGAACTTTGGAGTTGACATAACTATGGTTGGAGATGGTGAACATGGATCAAGGAAGGAATCCGACCTACCCCTTTGATGTTCTTCAAAGATGTTGATTGCTGGTTTCACTGGAGATATGATTTATTTCACACACAAGCTTCCATAACATCCAGGTTGGATACGAAAGACACTGAGGGAACCGAATATATTCACTGCACAGGCTTCTACCCTGAGTTGATATCAATAACAGCACTGATAACAAAGAGATGTTCATCAAACCGGCTTCATCAATAAACTGGTTTGACATTTACTTTTATTGTTGTATAATGTCACACAAAAACGTGATAATGACAGGTACTTGTAGGTAAAATAGGATGGGAGAAATTGCGAGGATAATGTTAATGGAAGATTAATAGTTGCGTCAACATTAACGTTGTTTTTTATATGATCAAATATATATTATTGTTTTTAGCTTTTAAAATCATGTTTCACTTGGGGAGTGCTGTGAGGTTAAAATAAGTGAATGAAGAAAGAGAGAAAGGTGAGATGATGGTTGGGAAGTAACTATTTTTTCATTTCTGATAAGTGAGAAAACTGAGGGTAAAAGTCAAAAGTGACCTGAAGGTAGAGTTTAAAAGTGACCTGTAGGTAATGGTCAAAAGTGACCTGGAGGTAGAGGCAAAATGCGTCAGACATGATATCTTGCTCAGGGAATGTTGTGAGGCTGACAGAAGTGAGAAAAATAATAGGGAAGAGTAAGATAATGCTTGGGAGATACCTGTTTTTTTTCATATCTGTGAAACCAAAATATCAGAAAATATCTAAAGATATTTCAAGCAGCATTTCTATTGTGTGTGGTGGTCCAAGTCCACGGAAGATGAAATTACAGCTACCATCGCTCTTGTGAGAGACAACTATTTGAAAGACAAGAAACAACAGATTAAATATTTCAAGTGCTTAAGCATTAAGATCTGGTCACAAAGAACTTTTTGAGCCACTCGTCGATGGTTCTCACATACTGGTGTAACCGAGGGCACTTACCACTTTGCAGTGTGCATGCTATATTATGTATTTAAATTTATATAATACTGGTGGATTCCCCGCAATGCTTCTTTATTGGTAATGACTTTCTCGGGCGCTTCCGACTTCAACACTGTATACCACAATATTCCTGTTAAAAAACTACTTTACATCAACTTTAATTCGACTCTGTATCTCATAACGGTGCGGAGATTAAGCGTTAAGTATCCCTCGGGCGTCCCCGACTTATTTTACTATTATAAGCACTCCTGGTACTAATAAGAATAAACTTTGAAATTTTCAACGATATCCTTGGACTACTTTTCGAGTTTGCCATCTCAAACATACGCAGGCTAAATTTTTATATATAAAGATTGGAAACTAGTTAGAATTTAACTCAACTATTTGAAATGCATTTTATAATATAAGACGTTGTCCTGAAACAGACCGCCTTCTATGCAGGAAAGTTAAATTTGTTGTTGCATGTATTTTTGGATGAGAAATCTGAAAAAAAAAGATGAAAAAATTATTTTTTTAGTACTCGACAACAGCACCACCTATCGGGTCCAAAACTATACCAAACACATTAAATTTTTTTTATTGAAATCAGTTGGGCGTACGAATACACTGACATGTGATTTTTACATATTAAGATGGAACTTACGTACTGTATTTAAATTTTATTTATTTTCTATAGTAATTGCGTAATTTCAAATATGCGAAAAACCAATTTCAAATAAATTTAACCAACCACGTTTGACATTGATAATGTGACTTTTGCCATACAAAGTATGAATTATGTTAGTAAACACTAACATTATTTTTGTTAAAAATTCTTTATCAAGAATCAAGACACACTACTTTAACCCCCAGGAAATGGCTGAAAATACATTTTAAATATAATCCACATCTTATTGTTTTGACCGGCACGATTTTGAACGAAATAATTTTTTTTTATTTGATTACGTAATTTTAATGATATAATATTTTTTGAATCACTAATAATATTTCCAAAATGGTTAGAAGCTGGTCTAGAAAATTGTGGTAGGTAATATTCTAGAATTACCGAAACGTCGCCAGTCATTACAGCCTGCCGAAAACACCGCGGGAATAATCAAATCTTCGGCGGAAGTACCTACGCCCGCCATCACACAGAGCACTAGAACTGAAAGAATGGAAAAACTAATCATATAATATTAGAAATAATAACCGAATTGTTAGGAAGTAATTATCTCGAATTAATTAATTATGATTTGATCACTTGAATATTTACAACAAATCGTATCGTTTTACTCTGTTCATTGAGGTACATAGATAGAGTTAACATTAATGCTCGAAATATGGGCCAAAAACATCGGTTGATTTACCTCTTTGAGATATCATAGGCAACACTTGGTCTCGAGCGCTAGCAGGGTATGAATGAATCTCCAGCGATAATTGCAAAATGCCGACATGCATACTACTGTGTAGTATGCTATAATATTATAAATTAAAATGTATTGCAGTATAATATTGTAAATTAAAATGTGTGATATGTTATGTATTTAAAAAAAATAAATTGCGTAAAAAATTGTCTTCTATTGTAAATTAATATATTAATTTATGCCACAAAAAAAGGATGTTAAATAATTAATCTGACGATTATTTAAAACAAATAAATGTTTTTACCAACTTTCATTGCTTTATTGTAAAAAAAGACGTACTTGAAAATATAAATTATAAAAAAATTGAAAATAGATTTTCGAAGGTGGTAAAATTCGACCTACGCTACAAAATTAATATTATGACTAAGTGAGTGTCCCGGTGACAACTACCTTAGAGGCAGGCCTAGGAAGAGGTGGCTAAAGAATTAGATTAGCTAGAGGTTGGGTGGAGGACTAGGGAAGGACGGAGAATAAAAGGTGATCCCCGTAACCGACGGAGTATATTAAATATTCTTATTTTTTAATAATAGTTTTGTGGAGAAGGCCTATTCCCACCCTGGGATGTAGTGCGGTTACGAATTTGATATAGAATATATCAAACTGAACGGTTTGGGTGTACGATGAATAGAGACAATCGGAAAATCACAACTGCCATAAGATTATTTTGCTTGAATTGAAATTGAAGATATCCTTTCTTAGAGTTTCATAGTTCTGGAACCTTGCACCAAGCAGGAACTCCTTACAGTTCCACTCAGGGCCGCCTTTACGCGCAGGCTATCAAGGCTGCAGCCAACGGAGTTCGCACCACAAAGGGGCCCACTCCACTAAGCTGCCCGCACCACAGAGGAGCCCGCACCACAAATTGATTTCTCAACAAGTTAAATGAACTAACTTTTGAAGAGATAATTGCACCAGCTTACAACTTATTATAAACATACAGACTTGGACGATTATTTGGAATTGATTCATTTTAAGGCTTTTTACTAAGAGTTTCAAACAGATAACGAAGAAAATGAAAAATAGCATTTTTCTGAAGAGGCGATATTCCCAACTTTGCGTTTTTTGTTAACATGGTTGTTTATAAAAAAATATATATATATATATTATTTTTTTTTTTTTTTTTATTTTTTTAATATACATCATATGGGTTACATTAATACATACATATTTTGCAAAATATAATATTAAGGTTCATATATGGTCATGTATACCTTATCAGAAAAGAGGAGCTCTTGTGCCTGATAAGGGAGCCACGATTCTTACTTAGATTCATAATTCATAATGAGATATAATAATAATAATATAATAATATATATTATAATAATAATTATTATATTTTTATTTTTGTTTAATATAAGTTTTTTTGGAAACCATTTATATAGATAAACCTATTTTTTTTAAACGTTTTAATAGACATTTTGTGCCTGTCTTACTAGGGATATCCTATGCCGAGACAGTCTAGATTACAAATATTTTATTTTATGTCAATATTTGTGTAGTTATTTATTTTCATTAAATTAAAAATAGATAAGTAGATTAATATATAGTATTATAGTAAAAAAACTTTTTACGAATTGATTTTCAGGCTTTAAGTAAACCCACCGTTTTCCTAACTGTCAAATATGGATTACCCCCAGACACATCGGGGCCCTCACCACAGGTTTAGCCTGGGGGTCTACAGATTCTTAATACGAGTATTCTTAGTACCTTATTCCACTAAACGTTTGAAAAAAATCTTATTTTATTTTACTAAAGTTTTTATTCCAGCGAAACTGGGTGTATAGCGTACACCCAATCTCACTTGATAATATATGATATACATTATCTAAATCCAAAAAAATTGTGCAAAAATAAAAATAAAATTAAAATGAAAAACATTTATTGGCATAATGCAATTTAAAATATCATTATTATAATCTATTAGGATCGTCAATCAAGGAGGTAGACATTTAGATGCAGCACGATGATGAGTCATCGACAATAGTAGAACAGTCGATGGCGAAGTAAAGGTGAGGGAATGAGTGCACCTTCCATTCGGTGAAAATCGTAGAAACACTGCAGAACCTTGAAAGTTGCAGCAATTGCTTGTAGGCATTATTGTAGCACATATTAGCTCAGATGTGTACAGGGCAGTGCAGTATGTCTTAAACTTACTTTTCTGACATCGTCGCTATGATGGTAGAGCCGCCATGAGAGAATTCGGGCCAATATTTCAACGACTCTTTTTTGTCTTTCCACATCCTCTTCATATGACCGGTCAGTGGTTGAGTGGGCATAGCGCTTGGGTCTCACCCGAGCGTCGCGTGTTCGATTCCTCGTCTGGCTAAGTCCTCCATCACAATACAAGCAACATTTTCGGCTTTCTGTGGTGGTAGTAGGAGATTTTCAAACATTGTTGGGTTATTCGTAACCCGGGAATGTTTGTCTTTCTTTTTAAAAAAAAAAAAAAAAAAAATATCTTCTTTAACCATCCCGCAGCCAAGTGGGGGAGTAGGTAGTACCCAAAATTATTATACTCCTTATATTAGCTTAAATACTTGACATATCGTTTTAGTATTTTACGTATTCCTGCGCAAATACATAAGTTACTATTAATAATTGGGATTTCTATAGTTTAAAAGCCCATAAGACAGAAAAATTCATGGGGTCGTCGGAAGACTCATTTGGTTGCAGACCTTTTGTTTGGCATCTTGTTAAGAGTTAAAGAATAACCTAGGTATTTAATCTAAGAAACCACAAGCATTTCAGTTCCTTCTTGTCAGGTGGATGCATTTCTCGTTTCTCCTTGTTCATCGCTAAAGAAAAGACGTCTCTAAATTCGTTGGCTATGTTTTCACCCTAAGTGTTGTCGTTGACGCGTAGTGGAACTCTGCTCTTAGTTTCAGCACAGTTGACGTTTTTTGTCAAAACTTTCTAAAGTATGACACCTACAGATACACTTCCGAGTGGTAAGAACTTCTGCTATTTCCTCATGGAGGTGGTCCTGATACAATATCGGAGATGAAATTGTCCCGTTTTTAGCATAAGAAATTTTCGTTCAATTATTTAGTTAGTGCGCTTAATATGAAATAATTAATTTCATAAACATAAAATTACTACATCTCACGGGTTCTATCTTGCCCTGTCGGCACATAATTATGAAACAAATATGTTATGCGAATTTGCCCTTTTCTCGTAACGATAGCAACATCGACAGAGAGCGTGGGTAGTAGTTTTGTTTTCATCTGCACTGTGCAACGTGAATTGTACTCGAAGTAATTTAAATACCTATTATCCCTTCCGATTAACCAAAGGTGGGTGAACCTACCATTCCGTAATGCAAAGTTTTTTTGACAACCAGATTATGTACTGTGCACAATACATAACTTAACACATTTGACTTTGCAGACGAACTAACAGGAACTAACGAACGAACAAACCAACTTTCAACGACTACAATATTAGCCATGTCAAGCTAGTAAATCTTTTCATACACAATATTTATTCATTTTGGTAACTCTTCACTTGTAGTATTTGAGTATTTTTCTTCATACTAACTGCACACTGTGTTATGTTTGAAAGATTCTATGCGAATAATCTTTTTAAGGAGACTCTTAATATAAAAGCGATAAAATATAAAAACGATCGATTCATTTTATGAAGAGCATAAATATCTTTTTATGTTTTTTTTTGTTATTTGTTTTTGGGGTGTTATGCCGTGTTGCGCTAACTCCTTTAGCCAACGTTTCGGACAGCATTGCAGTGTCCATCATCAGGGCAGATGTATTATTTGAGGTTGTGTTAAAATGTGAGCTTATGTATGAGGTTGTGATACCGTGTTGCCAGCTCCAACACATCTGCCCTGATGATGGACACTGCAATGCTGTCCGAAACGTTGGCTAAAGAAGGAGTTAGCGCAACATGGCATAACACCTCAAAAACAAATAACAAAAATACTTTTGGCCGTGAAAATCTTAAATCAATAGCATTAATATCGATTACGGGAGACTCTGGTCTGGTATGGCAAAACTACCGTCTTAGAGATGATACCCTTGTTATAAAAACGAGAAAAGATGAAAAGCGGTCGAGTCATTTTATGCACACTATAGATATTGATCACGAAGTCTCTGGTGTGTCACAAAAAATAAACTAATTGAACTAAATAATTTAAATAAAAACAGTTTTTTTTTTATTTATTTGACGTACGTAGTTTTGTGCCAGCCCTGCCGTGAGCCCAAAAGAGAGACGGAGCTTTAAATGATCGTGAATATTGGTTATTCCTTTCTCTGATGAGACCGGCTCTATTTGCTGAACGTTGCATGCATACGAATTTACACCATCTGCGCCTATTTTCTACTACGGTTTAACTAGTTTGATACTCATATGATCTCTGCTCTAAACAATGAAACCACTTGAGTATATAATATATTATATATTTATGTCACAATGGTGCTTAATTTGCAGACATCAGTACTGTGCATTATTTAAGCATACCTACTTACTAAGGTATGCTTAAGAGATAAAAAAAAGAGAAATAAAAAAAATATGCTTTTGGAAAGGAAAATGTTCAAAATAAAGAAGGTGTTTGGACAGATCGAGTTTAAAATCGCACAGCGGTTATGGACTAAACGAAATAAAGGATATAAACGGAATATGAATATTTTTATGCTTGAAAACGAACGTTTATTAAATATTAAGTTTCATTTCTAAAACTGCATTTTAATAAAATATTTTTTTATATTTAATAATATTATTAATTAATTTACAAAAAAATATTTGTACAAGTTTATGTATTTATTGGACAATTTTTATAGCGCCACTTTTGTGGGATATCACCTCAGAGGCGCTTTACATTATTACAAAAAATATATGAAGTTAAGTTACATAAAATGAAGTACAGGAACAGGTGACACGAAGATAGAAGATGGAGACTCTGCAGCAACCATCCTAGGTGGTGAAGAAACTGAACCAGCTGCTGCAGCGAAAGAGTCCACCGCGTCCACCAACAGTGCCAGCACGAGGTTCGTCATTCGTCCAGGTATGTGTCTGCTGCTAATAAAGCGCTGACACAATATCCTCTTACAGATACCAGACCTTGGCAGCACCGCTGTGACGTTCGACGAAGATAGAAGATGGAGACTCTGCAGCCAGAATCCTAGGTGGTGAAGAAACTGGACTAGCAGCGACAAAGTCCACCGCGTCTACCAACAGTACCAGCACGAGGTTCGTCATCCGTCCAGGTATGTGACTGATGCTAAATAAGAGCTGACACAATTTCATTACATAGATAACAGACATTGGCAGCACCGCTGTGAAGGTTGGCGAGTACATCATTTATTTCTGTGATTGTTGAAGTGGTGCATTGTGCCCGCAATAAAAAGCGACGGTCGGGATAGTAAATTACCCTGGGCTTAGCGAAACACTTGCTAAAGCCTTCAGAGTTTCCGAGAATTCCGTTGAAAACATCTGACGTACCTCTACTGGCGTACTCGTCCAAAGTTCAACGCGAGCGAATTTCGAATATTTTTTAGAAAAATTGTCGATTATTCACTTTTAACACACTGCACTCAAACCACATTTTATAAAGTTCTAATAACTGGTTGTTAATTTTATTTAAAACGTTGAATGATTGATTTTAGAAATAATTTCAAAGGGATGTTGCCTCATTTCCCGTGAAAATAATAAAAAAAACACAAAGCGGTTGGAGGTCGCGTTATTGTAAAAATATCGTTTATGCACATTCTCTTTGAATTCAAATGCGATATTAATAGTTTTTGATTTAAAATAGATTGCGTCAAACATTGCAAATAAACACGACGTCTGTAAATAAAAAAATCAATTCTGAGTACAATTTGTGAATATCGTGTTATCTATGAAGCAGTGAAGCAAAATCGATTTACGATGGTTTGCAATCAAAAAACAATTTCGGAATGTAATTTAAGTAGGCTGTAGTTACTAGCCGGCCTCGTTTTAGTTTCAATACGATTTATTCTTTCATGAGAAGTAATCACTTTGCAGTTAGACATTAATATAATTTAAATAAAATAAAATAATTTTGCGATGTGTACCACTTTAATGAATAAGTGCGTAAATATACAATATATGAATTTATTAAGTTTCAAGCTGAACCGAAACCGGTTGTAGGTAGACGTATCAGAATATTAGTTAGCAAAATTGTTAATACGCCGAATTGGTAAAACCGAACGAGAAATATGACAATAAATCATATGTTGAAAACAAATTCATACACGCCGCAGAAACATGAAAGTTAACAAGCATTAACAAACCAGGGGTGTCAAACATTGATATAAGCATAACAAATCACTCTCGAACCTTTTCATAGTACCTATGTATTTATTTTCTAATTTTGTTTTGTTAATTTGAGTAAACAGATCAAAATAGATAGGTCCTCCCCTACATAACTCTTCCTTATTATAAATCTTTTCCTAAACCCTTTGGTTGCTTTGGGAATGTTCTCATAAAAAATCATTTAAAAAATTACAAATCCACCTTGGGACTTAATCATAGGCAAGTAAGTCTGGCTAAAACCTAATCAAGGAAGCTGGTGACCACTGTAGATGTGTGGTTGGGGATTCCCCGGCTGCATGTTTGTAATTCATCCGATCAGAGAAACGTCACGTACGTTTTCAGTCAATACCGAGAATGGGGCTTTGAGAAGGACGCTTTCTTATTTAAGGCGAAGTCACGTGTCTTTATTTAATTCCTTGTTAGATTTGTTTGCAAGGGCACGAACATGAAATTTTCAGGTCAACATTAAGGCTGAAATAAACATACGAATGCATCCAACTACCAATTAAAAATATTATATAATTTTAAAAATATAGCCCTGGATGCCCCAAAATGGACTAATTACAATGAGATTCGGGTGTTCACTTCAAGAAATATAAGTCTCGCGCAATCCTTGAAATCTCCTGTGAAAACGTTTATGCACGGCGTCCGGAAACTCATAGTACAAACGGAAAACTTGCGAATATACATTACATTCGAAGTCGATTTTGTGGTAAAACTTTTTTTTTGAGTTTCGTTTTCAAAAAAAGTTTGAACTTTAAATCGGTCGTTAGAGGGTTTATAACAGCTGTTTAATATCTTTTCAAAGAGTAGACCTACCCCTAAAAGTTGTTATTAACCCGAACAAAAGTAACGAAGTTAACGATTTATTTTTTTCTGGTTTTCTATGGATTAAATAAAAATATAAGTATTATTTTCTGAAATCAACAACTACAAAAAACTCATAAAAGTTCTGCGCAGATAATTCCGGAGGTTGCTGTTCTACTATCTCAGAAAAGAAAAAAAAATCTTTACAAAAAATATAAATTATTTAGAATAAAAGATATAAATTTGTTTAAGACCACTTTAATTTTAATTGTACTCTACCGGTTTCGGAAGCACCCTTCGTCAGGAGAATATTAAAAATTAAAATAAACTATAGTTTTAATATTCTCCTGACGAAGGAAGGGTGCTTCCGAAACCGGTAGAGTACAATTAAAATTAAAGTGGTCTAATACAAATTTATATCTTTTGTTGTAAATTATGACGAGCCACAAAGTAAATGCTTATTACAAATATCTAAAAATTATTGTTTGTAAAATATCACTAGTCAGCGGAACTTAGGAATCACCTTATATAAATATTGTGAGACTGAAGGAAGTGGTAATTTGATGCACCGACACAACGAGATCTTTGTGGCTTCCATAGAATCACGGCTCTATCAAGCCTTGTGGATAGACATTTGTACAGCTGGAATTATCGCGCAATGGATTATTGAACGCAGCCATCCGACCAGAATCCAATTATAAAAGTCATTAAGATATTTATATATGTAATTCAAGGAAGATACCTAATGATTTGTAAAGAACCTACATCTCAGCCAGATGTAAATATAAAACTGTTAAAAAGCTAGCGCTCTCGTTGTTAAACATATTTGTAATTTAGTGCCGGCGACGGCCTGTATTTCAGCCACTTTTCGCTGCGGGTAGAGAGGGATATAACTTTATTAGCTAAACAACCAATAACTCAACAAACAATTTCGGCCGGTCGGAGTCAAACGGGTCAATGAAGTTATAAAATATATGGACATAACAGTGTTTTTACAGATACGAAGTGGCACAATGCAAGACTTAGTTTTGAGACTTTTATTGATTTTAAAGTTGTCAAGGAATTAATATCTACTTTAATAGGACTACATAGGATAGACTGCCATATGCTTTAAGAATAAGTTTTAAATAATAAGAAAAAACTTAAAGAATAAACTTTAAGTAATATCCATAAATTCAGAAATCTTTCCTCTTCACAGTCCTCGACATTATAAATAACTAGATGCGATTTGATCTTTATATAAATTGGAGTAAAATTCACCTATTTGGTCCCCATTATATAAAGTTCACCCCGTAGATAATACATTAATGGTTCACCCCAATAATATGGAAATTTTAAGCTCAGAATTCCTATTGATTACATTAATTATGTCAGTTTGATGAATCAATTGCATCTAATAACACTGTCTGACAGGAGAATTATTTCAGACCTGGTTGCGTTACATAGAGTCATTAACAATTTAATTGATAGTCTTATCGTCCATCGTTGCCACTATTATATTCCATGTGCCGACTAGGAATACAAGACAAAATATAACATCCTTCTGCAATACATACACGACCAACTATCAGACACACTCACTGACCAATAGGATGCATGTTCTGGGAAACAAGTATGGGGGTGCTATTGATTTAGTTATTGACTCCATTTATAGAACTAAGCATAATCTATACCAGAGATGGGCAAACTTTTTAAGGAAAGGGCCAGATAAAATAAAAAAAATTCTAGGCGGGCCGGAAATTTTTTTTTATAAAATAATTATATTTACAAGTGATATAAGTACTTTATTTTTTTAATTTTTACATCATGCATAATATTGAGTACATTATATGCTAAAATGGTAAAAAAGTAACAAAAATTGATTATTCTTTAGAAGAGTATGAAGGCGCATGTGACAGATGAAACTGTGGCTGAGCTTCTAAAAGTTTATCGTAATCTGGTAAAAACTGGGATGAGCTGATTCGCAGTAGTGAAGCTAAATGATGGTCAGTCAATCGGTTTCTAACACTGTTTTTGCGAAGCTTCATAGTAGAAAACACCTGTTCACAGATGTAGGAAGATGCAAACATCGCAATTATCTTCTGAGCGTGAGATTTCAGGTTTTGACAGGGCCGTGTAGAACTCAATTTTGGAAACGTTGAGAAACAGTTGCTTCAATTCAGTGTTACATTGCAACTCAATCAATTCGAGCTGCAATTCTGGTTCGACTGATTCACAATCCATATTAAATGGCATGCTAAAAATGTCCAGGTCCTGTTCTATAACTTTGAAGTCTTGGAATCTTCGTTCAAATTCTTTATAAAGATATTTCACGCTTTTCTCATAGTTCTTAAGTTGGTCCTCCCTAACTGCAATAGTTTTTAGTCTTGGAAAATGGGTAAAGTCTTTCTTGACTAGTTGTTTAGAAAATAGATTCAATTGCATTTTGAAACTCCTGATATGACCCCAAATATTATTGATTAATTGATTTCTTCCCTGGAGTTTAAGGTTCAATTTATTGATGTGACTGAGAAGATCTGTAAAAAATGCAAAGTCTGAAAGCCATACAATATCTTTCATATGTTCACATTCGTCCATTCCTTTTTCTTCCATGAAAGAGATTATTTCGTCTTTTAAATCCCAAACTCGTTCGAAAACTCGTCCAGCACTGAGCCACCTTACTTTAGTGTAGTAAAGTACATCAGAATACTCAGACTGCAATGAGTCAAGAAACTCTCGAAATTGTCTATGATTGAGTGCTCGTGAACGAATGCTATTAAACAAGCTTAATAACAACATCAAGCACATGTTTTATGTCTAGAGCAGATTTACACAGAGCTTCTTGATGTATGATACAATGAAGAAACACAGCTTCGTTCCCAGGAAATTAATTAAACATTAATTCCTTAAACATGCCTACGAAACCAGATTTCGTCCCTGTCATATTCGGTGCTCCATCAGTAGTGATGTTACAAATTTTGATCAAAGGTACTTTCAAAGACGTGATAGTTTCTTGAAATTCTTGAAAAATGTCTGATCCTTTGGTCGTTCCCTTTAATGAACGCATGCAAGCTAATTCTTCAGTAACACAAAAGTTGTCATCAACACCTCTTATAAATATCAGTAACTGAGCTGTGTTAATTATGTCCGTACTTTCATCCAACGCAAAAGAACAGAATTTAAACTCGCTTATCTTTGACTCTAGTTGGGAGACAAACTGCTTATCAATTAATTCAATTCTAGAAGAAATTGTTTTTCGAGACAAACTTACTGTCTCAAAATCCTTTGTTTTGTCAGGACACAAAATGTCACATACTTGGATCATACAAGTTTTTAGAAATTGACCATCAGAAAATGCTTTGTTACTTTTTGCAATATTGTATGCTACAACGTAACTGGCATGTGTAGCTAGTTTTTGAGAACAGCTTTGTTTTTTTTTAAATATTTTGCTGACCTGACAGTTTCTTACGTAGAGCTTCTGCTTTTTGCTTCCGTTCCTCTTCGGTCATAGTTTCATAAGTGGCGTTGTTATGTTTTGTCATGAAGTGTCGTGAGAGGTTGAATTCGTTAAATACCGCTACAGCTTCATTGCATATGAGGCACACAGGTTTATCCTTAATATGTGTAAAAAAAGTATTTCCAAGTCCACTCATCTTTAAAAATACGACATTCTGAATCAACTTTACGTTTTTTACTTGCCATTGTAACGATCAAAAATGTCAAAAACACTACCAAAAAAGCACAACCATAGAAACACAAGCCAGGCATACAGCCGCAGACGTGACTTGACACTGACTACGCACGCGACGTCGCGTCGTGACTGTCCGAACTACACTGATGAATATTGAACGATTGAACACTGACCTTGACAACAGAGGAAACGAAAATGGTAGCGCCCGATTCGTCCCGAACTTAGCCGAGCAACACACGCAATGCACTTCACATCGCCATGCATTCGCCATTCTACCGATCTGCAAAGCGCGAGGTTGTGTGCAAACTAATATTTGATGCAATAATACCGTGCTTAAAACAAAATGAGAAGGAACCCGTTAAGTATTCTATTCTATCTACGTAGAAAATACATTTTGTTCAATTGGTAAATTGTGGTAGGGTTATTCAAAACAATGTCACGGGCCGGATTGACTAGCCTGGCGGGCCGGACTTGGCCCGCGGGCCGTACTTTGCCCATCACTGATCTATACCACCACTTTGTCAAATCCTACAAATTATAGTAGCGTTTGTAAAGTAGTTTTAATGTTTTATCTTATGTGTAGTGTTGTTGTAATTTATTTTTTACTTTGTTACTCTTACATTTTACTAATATTGCTTGATACTTAGTTTTTTTTTATCTGGATTCTTTTAAAAAATATATATTTCTTAATATATTCTCAGTATACTTGTAATCACAATTTTACAATTGTGTATTTTGTACCTACTTTACAATGGATTACATCTATTTACTGTAAGTATCTCCTGTATAATACATATATTCTCCTATGTACACTGCATCATGTACCACTTTTATGTTAAAGCCTTTTGAGGCGTATATATATATACAAATAAATAAATCTATAGTTTTATTCCGATAATAACGAAATTTTATACACTTGACTTTTAACAAGGGACTTGACTTTTATTATTTTATATATCTGTAAACCAATTGAAAAAAATATAAGGTAGGCGACACATTACGCTATATGCATCATGGCTTGGCCTATTTCAGCGTATCGCTCGCTATACACTTATATCTGTTCTTACTACTTCATACTATTTGTACACCTCATTTTTAAACGCTTTAAACAAATACATTTTCTTTTTAGAAAAATTAAAAATTTAGGTTTTTATTTTATTTTTGACAGTAAAATGGACATTTAAAAATGACAAGGAAAAGTGCAATTTTCATCGTCGCGATGCTTCTGCGAAATAGTGCTAATATTTAAATACAATTAATTAAGGCAAGCCGTATCAAATGATTACATAACTATTACTTTGATTAACACTTATCTTCACTACACTAGCAAAAGCTTACGATATAAGGGTATTGTGAATTAATTTTGAAATGAATATTATCAATTTTTACATTTTTTTCTAACCTTACAGATTTATGATCTAAGTCGTTATAATTTTACACTACGTGCGTATCAAAACTACCTGAAAAGATTGTAGACAATTTGAAGATTCGTAATGAGTTAGTCAGTGGCCAAGTTACATGACAGATGGTGCCAAAATACAACATTTTTTAGTTACCTAGGATGACCTCAAAAAGAGGAAAATTAAACCAACGTGACCTTAAAGAGGGGATACCTCAGATAAAGAACTTTTACGATGACCTCTAAGAGGGAAACATTTACAGTGATCTCTAAAAGAGGCACCCAGTGTAACCCCATAATTAAAACTAGAGCGAGACTTTGTGCAGGATAGTCCAAAAACAACAAGGCTGTGCTAACCGGATTTAGGTGACAGACTGTGCGGCGAAAGATTAAAAGGTTTGCGACAAACTTTAGAAGGCTAATGCCCAACAATAGACTGTTAAAAGCCAAATAGTAACAATAAAACCAAAAGGAACACAACCATTAATTAAAAAATATTTAATTACAGTATTACTTATAGTGAAGTCATTCGTTGGATATCCGGTCCGACGGAACGACGTACACTTACACTAACGAGGTACTTGCTATATTTAGGGACGCGATCATTTCCCTTAGCATCGATTTTTGAAAATTAATTATCTCCTCGTTGCAAAAACATATTTTCCCCTGAAGTTTACGCCAACTTTTGGGTTGCTTTATGGTGGGTATAATCAATCGAGTCTACCGATTTGTGTAGTAAAATTTAAAAAAATACCGGTATGAATTCTTTTTTCAAAATATTAAAAAAAATTATATAAATCATGGACCAATATTTACAAAAAAGAAGATATATGTCCTTCCCAAAATGATTCATTTATGGATTATGATTCGGTATCTATGTATGTGAAAATAGAGAAAATTATGGCTGAATTGATTTAAAATATCAAATTTCAAGATGCCAAATCTCACTGTTAAATTTTTGGAGGATTGTGATTATCGCCAATTTAAATAAGTTGTTGGCTGAATGATTCTGTGGTGCTCCAATCCGCAAGTCGGTGTGCAAAAATGAGAATTCGGATATCTTCAATTTAGTTTTTATTTTAACAAAGCTCACGTTAAAATAATTTTATGAACAAAACAGATCGCGTACGTTACAGGAGATTTTAGGGCCTAACCGGCGGCTAGACCACTGGAGATAGAATTAATTATTTGCCGCGCGAGGTATCGCGCGCAGTTTTAGAGTGATACCAGCCTCACAAGAATATGGGTAAAAGTAATGTTGTCATTATTTTCGGGAGATGTAAACTCCCTATAATTTACCCAACAAAACCATTAATTTTTACCTACCCATTTATTATTTGGTTCTAGCGCAGATCCGTGAAAACAAATATGTATTAATATTATAAACCCAAAAGAATGGAGCCGCTTAGCTATGTTCTGTAAAACACCAAACCTGGCATAATCAAGGTTTGCTAAATGTGCTTTAAAAACATGTTTTACGTTAATATATATTTATCAACTACTTGGAAGGCCAGTATAAATTCATTATATTTACTGAAAAAAAGAATGATGTATTTTTAATTTTAAAAATTTACGTCTGCAAAGCCGAAATTAAATTGTTTGATATTAATAATTATGCCTGTACTATGTACATTCCAATAGATTAAGTAATTAACCGATGCTTCGAAATAAACATTAGTTTTTTTTTGACGTACAACCCTTGGAAGACAAAAACTGCTGAGGAAACATCTAGGTAGGGGAAAAATAGAAACCCACGCGGGGCAATTAGGATTTTTCCATCTGCGTTACCTACGCGACAATTTGTAACGCTCTGTGAACATTGAACAGCAAAATGGAAGTCGCCGCGCCGCGCAGTGCCGTCCACCCCGTGCCGCCCGAGGGAGCAGGACGCAGCTAAAGGACTTGCGTGCGTATTTTACAGAGTGGAAAAGGCAAATACTTTTATTTAAAAAGAAAACTAAATTGCAACAGACAAAAATTTTGTACGTTTTAATTTAGGTACCCATACAAGGTTTAAAACGGTACTATCTACCGATTGAGTAATCAGAAAGTAGTGTAAATTAGATACATAATATTTTAGATATGATATGATTAATTTATGCATTTAATCTATTCCTATCGCTTAGACTTATAACTTATTATTAGTGCCTTATAACTTATATGAGTATCAATTTTTTTTTTTTTTTTTTTTTTAATTTTCTTTATTCATAAAAATATATTAGGATACAGGTTTTTTACATGCTTTTCGACTACCACACTAGACACATGTCCGTATTATGGTAGTCGAAACCAAATAGTTTGGAAATATATTAAAATTAAGATTAAAAAATATGTTTAAATTACATTGTTATCGTTGAATTGAACAAAATATTATAATCCAATTTTTTGGTATATAGTAAATAAAAATTCTAAATCAATAAATAGTTATTAATATTTGAAGGATTATCCGTGCTGATCATCCAGATTCATTTGTAATAAAAGTATGTGGTTTCTCCGTTACTATTTGGTTTTATTCATGTATATATATATATAAGGTAGATTTCATTATTTACAAGAAATTAAGTGTCCTGAGGAAAACGTTAAAGGAAACTTACCACAATCTTTATTATAATTTAACTAGATATTTTAAATATTTTAATAAACACATTTTTAAAATATATTATTATTTATTTATTATTATTACACGCCCTAATGGGCTTTTACACACTACAAAGTTTAATAGTAGAGTATCACAGTTATTATAGATTCTACAAAATTAAAACAATAAAGGAAACATAATACAACGAAAAAAAAAAAATTAAATGTTACAACAAAAGCATATAATAAAATAAGATACATTAGTAAAAATGATAAGAAGTCTCACATAAATAGATATTCAAAATAAAAATAAAAATATATATA
The DNA here is from genome assembly GCF_061612785.1 of Hesperophylax consimilis. Taxonomy (NCBI): domain Eukaryota; kingdom Metazoa; phylum Arthropoda; class Insecta; order Trichoptera; family Limnephilidae; genus Hesperophylax; species Hesperophylax consimilis. The sequence goes on from NC_142858.1 coordinate 9,118,404, forward strand.
TTGCGGAAATTATAGATATCTATTTGTGTCTCGATCTATAAAAGAATTGAAATAAACAATATTTATATTGATTATTTTTAAGATGAAATATATCTCCCAGATCAGAGTATTTATTTCCGAGACTGTGAAGTCTTGGAATTGGGGAATTTTGATAAGACAGTGTCCTGGTGTTGTAAAAATAAAAGGGTAGTAAATTTCGGCAAGATCTTTTGGGTATGTGGATGCTGATTAATTGGAGTAACTCAGGACAGTCAATTTTGTAATGAAGTATTTTATGTAGTACTATTAAATCTGTGTTTATTCTTCTTTCAGAAAGTTTTAATAGGGACAATTTATCTAGTAAGTAGTTATAATCAATGTTTTCTATAGGAATATGCAATTTATAGTTTATATACTTCAAGAACTTATGTTGAATATTTTCAATATTATCGGAATGAATATTGTAAAAGGGAGACCATAATGTAGAGTTATACTCTAGTTGGCATCTAACAAGGGTTTTGTACAACATGATAAATGTGCCTAAATTATTGAAGTCTTTTGAAATTCTCAAAACAAATCCAAGAGTCTTAAGAGCCTTGTTGATAATGTTATTAATATGATACACAAAAGTTAGTTTGCTATCGAACAATATACCTAGGTCAATAATTTCACTGACGCAATTTAGGTTTTTATCATGTAATGTATATTGAAAAAATATTGGATTATTTATTCTGTAAAAATTAATGAACTGACATTTCTTTATGTTCAATGCAAGTTTGTTGATAGAGCACCATTCAAAAAGATTTTTTAAAATTAGTTTGTAATATAATGCAATCATTTATGTTATTAATCTCTTTATAAAGTTTCAAATCATCAGCAAAAAGTAATACTTTTATGTTAGTAAATATATAAAATTTACTGAAAATGTATTTATATGGACATACATTATTTTAACAGTGCTACCCACTTCAGTTGAGAAATCCATTCTCGTGTTTAAGGTGGGAAGCAGTGTCATTACAGTTTTACGAGTAGTTCAATGCATAATATAATAATAATGTTATGCGACAAAGTGAATAAAGATTTTTAGAAAAAGTATTTTTTTTAACTTTATGTAAATTTAATGATCAGTGTTGTGTTGTTTCACGAGAATTTATTTACATTATAATAAATCATTATCTAAATCCAAAAACTTTATCTGCACTTTAAATTGTTCATTCTCTTAAGTTTGTTCTTTTGGTTTAAGTATGTTCATTTAATTTAAGCCGTAGTGTTCTCAACATTGGGATGCGTATTAATTCCTTTGTTTTGATTTTATCGCTAATTGAATCCAATGGGTGGATTTTCTTAATGTAATATTCTTTGTAGTTTTGGAGAATGGCATTTAGTTTATATAATATTAAATTCTAGAAAATTTTCTAGGTTAGGGAAGTCATTTGGTTTTTTAGAATGATTTGAAGTATTTATAAGATAGGAATTAATGATTGGAGAGGGGTTTTATACGCTTCTCCCCACCCAATAATTCCTGTATGAGTGATTGCACTAAAGTGTAATATACCATTTAAATAGTTTTTTTTGTCAATTATGTTCCGCAAGTTGTAGAAGCTTTGCATAAGCTTAAGCAATCAAAACTGAACTGTAATTTCTCTGTTGGTAAGGGCAAGTTATCTCTTTTAACTGCATTCCATTCACGTGAATAGCTTATAATTCATAATTTCTCTGCAATTGGTCTAGACAGTTGACGGTCTAGAAAAGCACAAATCTCTGCTGTAATTGAAATCATATCATGTATGTTGGTTGCGCCAATGCGCAATAGACACTAATTTATACATACATCTCATGCACACATACACAAATATCTGCGACCACCGTACTGAGATAGTATTATTGTACTTTGTTCTACCTTCTTTTCCATTCCTGCTAATTTACGTGCCCTTTGGTAATCAGTATGTTGCAATAACCCGAACCGCTCACAATAACCGCATCCGCGCGAGATCTCATCTCCCTTACCTCTAAGACATTAACATTCGCGCCGATATCGTGCAAGCCACTCCGTGTTAAGTGACATTGTTGTGAGGAGAAAAGACGGGAAGAAATGAGTGCCCTTTCCTAATGGTGAGTCCTTCCTTTATCCGTACAACAAATATTGTCTTATGTGCAGTGGTCATTGCTCAATCATCCAAGGTCCTTCGACAATCATTTCTTACACTATCATAAAAACAACTTCATAACTTCTTATACACCATATGTAATATTATCTAGTCTAGCAGTGGTGCGGGTGAAGTGATGCCATAAAATATTTTATGTTATATTAAATAATGATAATAATATAAAACCTAAAAATTTATATATTGAGCATAGTATTACTGTCATTGACTGTCATATCAACTAGCCACTGTTATCATATATCAATTTCTCGAAAAACGGCTTTAAAGGGTAGCATTTGGTTGTTTGCAGGAGAAGGTGGAATGAAGTTATTTGCTAATATTGAATACATAGTTAAATTGTTAGTCGATTCAAACGTTGTCATTAAACATAGTCAACAGTTCTACTGTAGACTACAATTTTTTCCTTCAATTAAACACGACATATTAATCAGCTTAAAATGCCAGAATATAACCCCCCCCTCCCCGGCCACACATATTTTAGAGCTCACAGCGTGAGACAAACCTAAACATACTTTAATAGATACGGTAGGTTATTGACAATTTTAAAAGGGCAAGGGTCAAAAGGTACATGCTGTAATTACAGAGGTATCTTTCCAAGGGTGCCGCCCTTAAAGTTGCCAAATTACACCATAACAATGGTAGGCAGATGTCCGCTCCGGCGAGCTCGCTCGGCATCGGGGCAACTATTAGCACGGGGCAACTTTTACCAAACTTTTAATAAAATGACGTAAGTTTTACGGATTCCGGCCACAGAGTGTGGATGTGTGGTACTCCGGCTTACAGTGTCGCGGGACTTGGCTTACAGTGGCCGAAAGCGGCGAGTTTGCCCTTTCAAATGATGGTCGGAAATTCATCGGCCACTGCTCGTTATTATACCGAGGCGAATGTACTAAATGCAAATGTTTAAATTGCATAACTATTAGTCGGGTACTCGGGCCGCGTTGATACATTTACAAGAAAACCATTCAATTTTTATATATTAATTTATGCTCTTCATTTTTGGAAGCCCAAATCTGTCTATCTTTCGTCGCAGTCTGCCATCTGGAATTAACTGTGCCTTAAAAGTTAAGGATTTCCCTTTAATGGTTTTGCAGTCACCAGTTGATTAACTTTTTTTACAGTCGGTCATCATAAAAAAAATTTTTTTCGGCTGTTATTCAGGGATTCTTATCTGTTTTTTTTTTAAAAATAAACGAGAAAAATAAGAGCTGGATCAGAAACTTGCAAAAAGACACGACAATAAAATATTGTCCCATCATATTTTGAAGAATTTTGTCTATAACTAGAAACCCCTTTCATAATAATATATTCTTCGTATTTTCTGAGCAGTTCAAATACCGAGCCGTACAAAGCTAGTATTTCAAGCTAGGATAGCAAGCTATAAGTGACATAGTAACTCTAGCTACGTGTAAACAGAGTTAACTTTTTTTTTTACCTAGTAAATAAGCCAGGAAGCTAGTAAGCTAGTGCTTCAAGCCAGGATAGTTTAATAGGATGGGGTTCTATTATTATTTTTACATTTTTTTAATTTTTTGATTTTGCTTTAGTAATATAAGATACAATATAATAAAATAATATATAACAATCTAATCAACTAATTACAATTCCCGGTTAATGGAAAATTATTCTCGAGACTAACTAGGTAATTTTTATAAGCAATAATTGTTCGCCTGAAACACTCATCCACATTGAAAAAATCTCCTGATAAAAAATACATGACGCCAACGGGTATGAGCTTTCGACCGGAAATCGAATGGACACGGGTTCGAGTCCCGTTGGCGTCATGTATTTTTTATCAGGAGATTTTTTCAATGTGGATGAGTGTTTCAGGCGAACAATTATTGCTTATAAAAATAATTGTTATCCTTTGTGCTATGCATAAATAAAATCTTGTCTTTAAAACATTAATTTATCAAAAAAATAATAACTAACTAGGTAGTTAGTCAATTTACCTACTATTTTTATTTTTTATTATTAATTATTTTTTTAATGCTCTCCCATAATAAGCAATTGCTTGTGTGTATGGTATAAGGTATTATTTGTTTAGTTTCTGAGATTTTTTTTTTTTTTTTAGTAAATGTTTTCAGTATATTTTTTTGATTGTGTTTTGAATTCTTTGAATCTATTTATTATTTGAGCTTTTAGCGCCCCCACCACCGAAGTTACTATCCAGAATACGTGTTAGCTTCGTGTAGCCGGCGAAACTAGTGTATGATTGTTTTTTTTACCTAGTAAATAAGTGAGGGAGCTAGTAAACTAGTGCCTCCAGCCAGGATAGTTTAATAAGATGGGGTTCTAAGGGGGTTCTGGGAGTAACCTTATGTGGCTCGAGCATTAAAGACGGGCTATCAGATGTTGTATTAGTATTATTATTTGATATTAGGTGTATATAATATGTAAAGATATCAAGCAACCACGGTTCCAAAATACTAATAACAAGAGCAACATAAATACATTTTCCTGTGTTAGTAGGACACATGGAACAAATTCATTTAAATCATAATTTCACCAAGAATAGTGAGCTACTTTGAAAACTTTGAAAATTTCTTTAAAAAAAGATAAGTTAAACATGAAACAGAATTAGAACTATTAGGCTTTATTGTATTATTGAGGACTTAGACAAATAATTGAACTCACGATGCCTGGGTGGGAACCATACCCAATGCTATCTCTGTCGGTCAAAAATGTAGAAACTCTATGAACGCGCATTGAAAAAAAATTGTATTTATTTTTTCATGTTGTGTTGTTGTCATGCAATACTTAGGATTATTATTATCGTTAAACATCTGTACATCGGTAGGGTTGTAGGTGTAGGTACATTTTTGCAAGTGTCAATGACATGACATTGTTTGGGAGTTGCGGGCTGCTATGCGTAATATATACACCCTTGCGCCAACCTAATTATGATTTGGCGGAAGTGATGGGTGAACGCAGTAAATCTCATGGACCTCTGTCACATCACATTACGTCCACAAGCAACACAGTATCTCGGCCGGGAAATCATCCGAGCAAATAAAAAACAAATAATTATTTAAAAATAATAATTATAGAAAATGTTATTAATTTTTTATTTATGTAATTTCACTCAAGTGTTCCATAAACTAAGGCATTACTACGTGGCCGTTGAAAATGACGAAGCACGTGTAGATTTGGGATATTTAATTTTTGATTTGGTATATTTAATTTTTTAATTAAGTTATATAATTTAATTATACGATTTTTTAATACTGTACAAAAGTCTCAACTGCCCACAGCCAGTTTGCAACCCGAATCGGGGAATTTTATGGGGCCGAAGCGAGTGGGAAGGGAGAAAAGGACGAATCAGCAAGAAAGTCGTTAAAAAATAATTGTTACCTACCTTCAAGAATTAACTTTATGATCTTTGGAATATCCCTGGACGGAAGACTTAGGTATAACTAGGCAAACTGATACCTACCTACTATATTCACTTTACTATCTAAAAAACATCCTTAGACGGAAGTCTTGGGTGTAACTACGCAAATTGATACCTACCTACTAGATTAACTTTATGATCTAAGAAACATCCTTGGACGGAAGACTTGGGTGTAATTACGCAAATTGACACCTACCTACTAGATTAACTTTATGATCTAAGAAACATCCTTGGACGGAAGACTTGGGTGTAATTACGCAAATTGATACCTACCTACTAGATTAACTTTATGATCTAAGAAACATCCTTGGACGGAAGACTTGGGTGTAATTACGCAAATTGACACCTACCTACTAGATTAACTTTATGATCTAAGAAACATCCTTGGACGGAAGACTTGGGTGTAATTACGCAAATTGACACCTACCTAATAGATTAACTTTATGATCTAAGAAACATCCTTGGACGGAAGACTTGGGTGTAATTACGCAAATTGATACCTACCTACTAGATTAACTTTATGATCTAAGAAACATCCTTGGACGGAAGACTTGGGTGTAATTACGCAAATTGACACCTACTTACTAGATTAACTTTATGATCTAAGAAACATCCTTGGACGGAAGACTTGGGTGTAATCACGCAAATTGACACCTACCTATACTAGATTAACTTTATGATCTAAGAAACATCCTTAGACGGAAGTCTTGGGTGTAATTACGCAAATTGATACCTACCTACTAGATTAACTTTATGATCTAAGAAACATCCTTGGACGGAAGACTTGGGTGTAATTACGCAAATTGACACCTACTTACTAGATTAACTTTATGATCTAAGAAACATCCTTGGACGGAAGACTTGGGTGTAATCACGCAAATTGACACCTACCTACTAGATTAACTTTATGATCTAAGAAACATCCTTAGACGGAAGTCTTGGGTGTAATTACGCAAATTGACACCTACCTACTAGATTAACTTTATGATCTAAGAAACATCCTTGGACGGAAGACTTGGGTGTAACTACGCAAATTGATACCTACCTACTACATTAACATTATGATCTTTGGAAAATCTTTGGACGGAAGATTTGGGTATAACTACGCAAATTGATTACCGGGTGACGTGTGTAGTGTGTGTGTACAAGTATGGGCATTGAACAGTTTTCATAATTGACATGATGCTACTTTTAAATTTTGGGAAGTGAATCCGAAAAAAATGTCATAGTTAGGATTTAGACAAATATTATTGTTATGAAGAGCACAGTTAAGGCGATGCCATACGTAGTAATGCAAAATCATGTGTTTTTGGTTTGAAATTTTGAAAGGCCTATGAAAACTGCTTTAAAGTTCAAAATCTCCTACTTACGAACCCATTTTCGGTTATGATTTTATTGTACAATGTGGCAAATTAAGTTATCTATAAAATGATTGAAAAAAAAAATATTTATGCCTTAACATCCAAAATAAAATAAAAGGCACTTTTTGGCCATGTTTTTTTTTGCATAAATCAAAACAGGCGGATGGTGTTAAGCGGGAATTTAAACCTTATCGCCATCTACGTAAGGGTTGTTATTGATAGCGGCTCAATTTAAAATATTACACGACGTAGTGCATCGCCTTAATTGGAAAATTTCATGCTGCATTTGTTTTGTAATGAAGCGTGTGGAATAGCGCTGTATGTCGTGTATGTCTCAAAGGTATGTTAAAAATTAATTATGGAAAGAAGTTCGGTACACTCGACGTCATTGTTTAAACATGAATATATAGATAAATGCTCTTATATACATATTCGTGGCAATTCGTAGTAAATAAATGTTCTTGTTTAGTTTTCACATTTTCTATGGTCTAAATAAAATAAGTGTTTTGAATTTCGCTTAGTAACAGTTTGAAGACAATACAGTGGAAAAGTCTAAGGACGGGTTGTCTCACAGAAGTTGAACAATTCATCACATTTCATTGTCAATATTCAAGTTCTGTGAAAGTCCTTCTAAAATTCTGTTACCAACCAAGTACTGTGAAATGAACGACCCAAGATGGAATAATAACAGTAGGTACTTGTGTAGAACTTTTACAGATCTTGAATTTTAATTTTGATACTTAGTGAATTGTTAAAATGATGTTAAGCAACCCGTCCTAAATATAGGGTATATACGAGCCAAATAAAGGCTAGATTTGTTCAATTTTTCACTCGGAGGATACAAAACGTTGAAAGAAATCTATGTAAAGAAGAAAATAAAATTGATAGTTTACTTATACAACTATCTCTTAACTTTCTGAAGAATGATACTTTTATTACCTTTGAAGTTAGGATTGTGCTTACGTATTAATTAGTTCCGGAAAACCAACAAAAAAAGAGTTGCAGAGTATACCTCTTGTTGAAACTTAAAGATTCCAGACTAATAATAAGCCTATTTGAATACCTGCAGTACAGACGGCGATTGATTTATTATTTTTTAACTGCTCGCGGAGTTATGAAACAGCGAAAAAATGTTTGGGAGCAATGACCAGAGCGCTGAGGAATTGTGAAGAAGTTATTTTACATTTATTTGGTTGAAGGTTTAAGTTCAGTTTTTATGGTTTGATTGTATGAACAGTTATACTTTTTATTAATATTTTTAGTAATTTTTAAACTAACAAAAAACCGTTACCATATTGACTGTTTTATTACGAATCTTACCATAAAAAAAAACAATTTCTTTAATATACTTTTTTATTCAAAACATCCACAGTTGTAATGTTTCTAGTTGCTTTGATAAGTTTGTAGATCTGTAACAAACCGTGAGCGTTAAACGAACGTTTTGAAACTTATTGGAAAATGGCAGATTTAAACATTGACTTTCCACATTCCAAAATGTTTCTACTGAAAGATCTCAACGATATTTAGCTGTTCAGTTCCACTAAACATGAAAATAAATTTTGGTGTTGAAGAATAATTCCCGTACAGTTCTTTTTTAATTTATATTTATTTTTTATAACTGTTTAAATTTTTTTTTAGGTTTGTAAACAGTGATTCATATCAAAGCTCTCGCAAATACAATAAGTTCTATATTTTTGTTATTTGTTTTTGGGGTATTATGCCGTGTTGCGCTAACTCCTTCTTTAGCTAAAGAAGGAGTTAGCGCAACACGGCATAATACCCCAAAAACAAATAACAAAAATACTTTTGGCCGTGAAAATCTTAAATCATATTTAATAAGTTCTATAGTTTGATGACGAAAACTTTTTCCACATAAAAATGGGAAATTATTTGAATAAGGCAATGGCTTTTTAAATTTTTAAGGTACTGACCTTAAAAAATATAAAATTTGTTAAGATATATTGAAAAGAAACATATCTAACAATGACGGTGAAATTAAATAAATCGCAGATGTGTTCTTTTTACACAACAAAGGTGGTGAATTCACTGATATTTCTGCTGTTTAACTAGAAATCACGATTGTCGCGTTGTTGCATGAGTGCTATGTTATGTATATGTGCTCTCTCTCTCTCTAAATGGTCACAAACAGTGAGAGTAAAGTGTAAAGTGGTACCTACGATATACCAAACCTTCCACATACTCTCTAGGAGTCATTTCTAGGAACATTTTTATTTGTTGGCTTTTAACAAAGGCGTTATCGGTTACACCCTACTGCGAGTATCGGCAATAAGCAATATCATCCCAAACCCCAATCAATCATGCCGTAGAAAATTTTATGGAAAGTATGTTTAAGTAAAAGTGATCTTGAATAATAGTGTAAATGTAAGTAGGACACATTGATAAATTTATTGTGATGAAATTAAGGAACCATCAAGGCTTTTTTTTGGAGGGGTAGGCAGAAATAATGATCCCCCACACAATTCAGTCTTGGCACACGTACCTTGCTTGAATTATATTTATTTATTTGTATTTATATGTACTATATGCCCATCCGGGCTTTTAAAAACATGTGACACACATAAGAATTATGCTAATCGTAATTGTTATTATTATTGAGTTATATTTTTATATGATTCCTGTAACTCTATTCCATGCCGTTGAATACATATTTTATTTCTGAAAAAATATATCCAACAATCTAGGTACAAGTGAGTATCCAAGTGAGTCAGTTTTGATATTGCTAGTTCTAAAAAGAATTTTCGAACGATTAGTTCTAGTTGGTATGTAGAAGGTTATTAGGCTCAGAAAATCAAGTTTGTCTAAAATCCATTAGCAATTTTAAAAATATAGATAAATAGGAAAAAAGTTTTTTATCTGAAAGTTATTAATTATAATTCTTTCACCAAGTGGTTTTAATTTAAATATTCACGAATATTTTCTGTTAATCTGACTCAACCTAACTTATGTATTTGATTTCTATCGGTATTTAGTGTATTGTCTATATATATATATATGTAATTGACAAAGCAAATTGAGATCTTGTTTAATTAATACAATATTGGAAAGAAAACATGATATAAGCTTGTTTATAAAAAAATATAACCTTATCTATCTTAAGTAACTGACTTAAGACAGACGTAGTACCTAGTAAATGCTTATATGTAGGTGTACGATGATAAAGTATATTTCAAGTTGAAAAGCTCTAAATGAGAATTGTGTAGTTAATAAACAGCTCTCATAAATGTATATAACATCAACTTAATACAACATAGACGGTAAGAACATAATAAATGTAAATAAAAAAAAGTAACAGTGACATCCTGTACTCAATACCATGATTAAAAATATATATTTATCTAACTTACTTACCATAAAGATGAGATATATGTAGATAGATGCTTAACGGTAGGTATATAATAGGTAAAATACATTTTTTGTTGAAGATTTTTTTTTTAACTGCCGGCAACCCGGGCGTTTATTGCAATAACATGATAAATGTTATAAACATGAAAGTAACCCGCCTCACTAGAAGATTTCTGTTCTTATATTATATATCAAAACACGAAAAACCGAATTTCCTATGAAATAATGGTAAAAAATGGTTCGGGAATACATATCTATATTGTGATAGCGATATATTCATATATCGATGTCCATACGAATTACCCAAGCTCTGGATTATACATATGTATTGATAGTGCGGTAGTTACAGTAATAATGTAGTGATATTATTGGCTGGCACGTTAAAGTTAATTAACTGCATTAACTCAGGGCTGTCAATTTTATTATGTATGATTTTAAATAAAACACATTAGACCAGAAACAATTCTTCTGTCATCCAATTTCACAAAATCTTTAATCGTAACAGGCATGTGTAGTTTAGTTGTTCTTTAGGTATATTGATTGTTTTGTACTCTTTCCATTGTTTGAGAATGCACGTTGTAGTGGGAAAACCATACAGTTTAGTTATGTTGTTGTTATAATCACGGTATTATCGACAGCTATGCCCATATATGAGTAGCCTATTAAACTACTATCTAAATTCGGTAAATCAGTATATTTCAGAAATATCAATAATATATTCCTTAACATACAATCCTTAAATGAAAATGTATAATCAACTAATTTTGTGATCGTTTTGCAAGTAGTGCTGTTGCAACATCGTTATACACAAATTAAATTCCAAGCCATTACATGGTTTCCCGAGTATAGGAGCCGTTGAAGTGTACACCTGTGTTTACCGTTTCCCAGCTAAATAACAATTCCCAAGTTATAACAAGGAGAGAGACTCACCACGTGGCGGAAAGTCTCGGTTCGAACAACAACTCGGAGCGAATCGCCCACCCTCGCCGAGGGCACCCGCACAACGCCTCTCCGAGCACACCTCCGCTAACAACTGCATTAGAGGAGTTTCTGGTACGGGAAAATATGACTAACTTTACTTTCTGAGATGAGCAGCCAGCGTTTTGAAGTACTGTAAGCGATACTATACCGGGATGGAGGAATTAATTCATTTTTCAAAGAATTAGACTCAATTAGAAATTGTAGCTGCATATTTTACCGTGAGAACTTTAGAGTATTCATCTGATACAATAAAATAAAGTATCCATGTCGGGACAAAAGTGAATATTGCTGTATAAAGTATCGACGTCAGAACAATGTACCAAAGTGAATATTGCTTTATAAAGTATCCACATCAACTTTAACAACGTACCAAAGTGAATTTTGATAAATAAAGTATCCACGTCAGGAGAATGTACCAAAGTGAATATTGCTATATAAAGTATTCACGTCAGGACAACGTACCACAGTGAATATTGCTATATTTTTGGTATAATTAATGCAAACATTTCAAATGAAAGTGTGTAGATTTGCAGTTTATAAAATAAATATTATATTCAAACGTAGATGTTTCTCCTCCTTTCCCAGGGTGTAACAATTATGGTAGTAATGTGTGCTTCTAATAACGAAACACTTAAAGCGATTCCCGGATATTCCAAAGAACATTACGGATCAACTCTATTGTTTGATGTGGGTTGGGGGAGTTTGTCACGTCATAACCATTATTAGAAAAGGACCATTTAGTAGTGAGAATGTCTGGAGAAGGAAGAAAGACATCTGCCCGCCGAAAATGGCGACAGGAAGTGATAAGATTAGGATTCAAATGGTTAAGGAGGAGGTCGTAAAATGTTGCGGAATGCGGCTAAATGTCAGTAAATGATCGAGAAACGAGGATTTGTAAGAAACGCTTTATACAAAACAAGGACTAATAAAAAAGACCAAGTATCTACGTGTTTTGTTGTCTGTTTTATTTTATCTTATTGTTAGTATCACCCTGAACCAAAGATATATATATCCTTTGAATACAGAATAAGAGAAGAGATTCTTGTGTACTTTCTTCCAGGCTTACCGGATATCAGTTCAAGGAAGTCTTATCTTTACCAGGAATGATATCTGCAAGATAGGAGTGGAAGCTTAAGCGATTTTGTATTTACCCAGAATATAATCACTTTGTGATTTAATATTAAATAAAATGAAATACAGCGCTGGCTTTGATAGAACCGTCAATATTTACAATTAAATTTTTGGTTCTAACAAATAATTTTACTTAGAAACACAATATTTCAATAGGTACATAAAAACAGCATTGTAAAATAATGTCTACCCTCCAGTCTACAACTAAAGCTGCAGCTTTTTGTATTTAGAAATATATATTTATTTGAATTTCAATTTTGTTTTCTCTAATTAATTATGGTTAATTTTGTAAGCGAAAATTAAGCCGCTGAAACTCGGCAGATAGACTTGTTGTCGATAACAAGTCTAATTGCCGAGTTTCAATCACGTATTCGAAACTTTTATGAAATCGGATGACACAATCCCATATGAAATAATGTATATAGGTCTATCCTATTGGTATTTGGCGACATTGGTAGAGTTGTCGAGTAGGAAAGTTCAATAGTAAAAAGTTTTTTTAATAGACATTAAAAAATAGATGTATCTTAGTTAAAAAGTTAGTTTTTTACGTGTTGATTTTATATGGAAACGCGAACAAATTTTCACTTTCTTATATAAATATATTTATTGAGTACATTCATTGACCACCAGTTTAATACATACCTAGCACCGGTAGATGAATACATACGTTCATCTACAAGAATTCTCAAGCTTATCATACCCCTGAGGTACAGGTTTAATACACGTAGCACCGGTAGATGAATACATACGTTCATCTACCAGAATTCCCAAGCTTATCATACCCCTGAGGTACAGGTTTAATACACGTAGCACCGGTAGATGAATACATACGTTCATCTACAAGAATTCCCAAGCTTATCATACCCCTGAGGTACAGGTTTAATACACGTAGCACCGGTAGATGAATACATACGTTCATCTACAAGAATTCCCAAGCTTATCATACCCCTGAGGTACAGGTTTAATACACGTAGCACCGGTAGATGAATACATACGTTCATCTACAAGAATTCCCAAGCTTATCATACCCCTGAGGTACAGGTTTAATACACGTAGCACCGGTAGATGAATACATACGTTCATCTACAAGAATTCCCAAGCTTATCATACCCCTGAGGTACAGGTTTAATACAAGTAGCACCGGTAGATGAATACATACGTTCATCTACCAGCATTCCCAAGCTTATCATGCCCCTGAGGTACAAGTTTAATACACGTAGCACCGGTAGATGAATACATACGTTCATCTACCAGCATTCCCAAGCTTATCGTACCCATGAGGTACAGGTTTAATACACGTAGCACCGGTAGATGAATACATACGTTCATCTACCAGAATTCCCAAGCTTATCATACCCCTGAGGTACAGGTTTAATACACGTAGCACCAGTAGATGAATACATACGTTCATCTACCAGAATTCCCAAGCTTATCATACCCCTGAGGTACAGGTTTAATACACGTAGCACCGGTAGATGAATACATACGTTCATCTACCAGAATTCCCAAGCTTATCATACCCCTGAGGTACAGGTTTAATACACGTAGCACCGGTAGATGAATACATACGTTCATCTACAAGAATTCCCAAGCTTATCATACCCCTGAGGTACAGGTTTAATACACGTAGTACCGGTAGATGAATACATACGTTCATCTACAAGAATTCCCAAGCTTATCATACCCCTGAGGTACAGGTTTAATACAAGTAGCACCGGTAGATGAATACATACGTTCATCTACCAGCATTCCCAAGCTTATCATACTCCTGAGGTACGGGTTTAATACACGTAGCACCGGTAGATGAATACATACGTTCATCTACCAGCATTCCCAAGCTTATCGTAACCCTTAGGTACAGGTTTAATACAAACGTAGCACTGGTACATAAAGAAATATTCATACATCCCGTTTAATGGTTGCATTTTTTGAATAGTTAAAGATGTAAATAATTATTGACTTAATTTAGAATGGTGTGGGCTTACACGTAATACATTGCCAATAAATTCGCATCAATAGTTTATTTGAATGAATGGTTAAATTCCATCGAATACGAGATTGATGAAAATTTACGTGTTTTATTGAATTATCCTTAAGGGATAGGAATAGAAATTCAAAGAATAAGGTTTTTAATGAAGTAAGAATTCCTACAAATTCCTAATTAGATACTATTAATAATGAATTTAGGCGTGTGTCGATCTGTATATAATTCCGAATTTACAATATGTGTCACTTTTTTAAATATTTTCATTCAAATATGTTTTGCTTTTCTTTACCTGTTGGAAAATTATAAAAATAATTTATTATAATCCAGAAACGCGATAAATTAAAAACATACGATAAAGACTTTAAGAGACATCAACTTTTATTCTACATTTGATAGGTTCGTATAGTATTTTTCATCCAATAAAAACAGCATTTTAAAGGAAGGGTTGTTTAAAAAAATTTATTTCAGAGATTTTGAACAATTCTTCCAATTTCAATGTTGATTTTCAAGTTCTGTGAAGGTTCTATTCAAGCTCTATTATTATTTCAGTTTCAAACAACTGGCAAATTATGATATATTAACAGAACCTTTACAGAACTGTAAAATCAACTTCGAATTTTGATGAATTGTTCAAATTCTGTGAAACAACCTGTCCTAATATTATTTTTGAGTGATAAACTAATGTTTATAAGACAAGGTTTTATGCATATCATAAAGGATAACAAATAATTATAAGCAATAATTAGTCGCCTGAAATATTAATACAAATTGAATTTAATTATTTGTTATAGTTTATGCTATGCATAAAACCTTGTCTTATAAACATTAGTTTATCATTAAAATATAATAATATTTGACAAGTCAAAAATATTTCACCAATAAATGAAGATATCATATGTCTCGACGTCATCTAGTGAGAAATATAGCACTAACAAAGCCTTTCCTACAAAAATAAAGTTGGTTGTTTACAGGTTGAAAAAATATAATAGGTAGTGATGGTTGATTGAGGTACTAGTACATATTGAATCATTTGGCGGGTTGGAAATAAGCCGAAATAGCTCAATGGTTACAGAACACCTGACCGGACATCAGAAGGCACGGGTTCTATTCCCGTTGGGGGCATTTATTTTTACTCGGGAGATATTTTCAATTTGTATTAAAAGTTTACAAATTGAAAAAATCCAAAATAAATTTTTTCGTTTCATTAATTTCAAAATTAGTATTCCTATTATTGAAATCAATTATGTTAATTTACGCAGTAAACTTAACTTATCGAAATTATCTGAAAGGCGAAAAATATTTGATCTGCTTTTATTATATAAAATTGTTCATTCAAGGTTGGACTGCCCTGACACTATAAATTTGCTATCTTTACATATACCAGGCCGTTCAACTCTATAACAAAATCCCGAAGGAAATTGCTGTGATAGAAAATATTAATAAGTTCAAAAATGAATTAAGAAAATATGTCTATCTCAATTATTAATGTTTCTTTTTTTGTGACTTTAGTGAAATATTTAAAGAAAGATTATGTTTGCCAAACAATGTACATGTTTATATGTTTATAAAACTATTAGCACACACGAAGATGTGAGCTAACTTAAGATTAATAAATAATAAATACCTCCAAAATATACTAGACGGAATATTTTAGTCTACAACAATAACTTCGCTAGGAATTCTGTGTTAGAAAGAATACATAGGTTGGGGCAATGAACTAAGTGATGTCGCTGACATATTTCATTTAAACTTCAATACATTTAAATCCAAATTAGTCCACCATTTTTCAAATGTAAATAATGTATGAGAAATCATTATATTTTATTTAGATTTTCTATTGTTTGTTTTATACTGTTGTCAATAATGAAATTTGTAATTGTTATGTCGAGTACTTAAAAGCCCAATAGGGCGTCAATAAATAAATAAATAAATATTTATTTGTAAACCTATCCTAAGTTTTCACCTTGGCAATTCAAGTAACAGTCCATGACTTTTCACAACTAATTAGGTATAAATATAAGAAAAAGGCCTACCAATAAATATTTCTTCAGTGGAGTCAGTTCGGCCCTTGCTCTGGAATAATTGAAGTTAATCCCACGACGAATGTGAAAAAATTGATATTAAATGACGTACACCAAAATGAATATGCATACATCGTTAGTCAAAAATTTATTCGAACATAATTGTATTTCATTATTAAGTACCCTGAAATTGGTGAAAACGGTAGTTTTATCAAGAGCCTTATTCATATAATTAACGATTTGGTCAAATAAAAAGTTAAACAACGCCTTAATTTTTAATTTTCTTTGACCATACTTCAAGTGCTGTCATATTGTGATTCATTGATAACATTAAAATCGAAACAAATAAACAAAAAGCTAATACTTATCTCATAGCCCAAGTGAAATGAATTGTTTACTTTGATTATTTAGTATATTTAGGAATTAAATTAATCTATTGTTCGATCTTATCTATTGTTCGATCTTATCTATTGTTCGATCTTATCTTAAATTTAACGGAAGACAAGCTCAATACAGAGGACTCTCAAATGGGCTTCAAAGCTGGATGATCTACTGATACGGCCATATATAGCATGAAACAAACAATCGAATTCTATAAAGCCAGAAAAACAACGGTGTACGTATGCTTCCTAGACTTAAGCAAAGCCTTTGACAGGGTTTGTCATAATGCGTTGTGGAAAAAACTGACCGAACGACAAGTTCCACCACAAATTGTTAATATATTGAGAACATGGTACAACCAACAGGAAAACTTTGTCAGATGGAATGAAAGCCTATCAGAAGCAGCCAAATTAAAGTGCGGCGTTAGACAAGGAGGCTCAATGTCCCCAGTGCTTTTCAACATGTATATGGATGAACTTAGTAAAACACTAAATACGACAAGAATCGGATGCCATATTGCCGGGGTATGTATGAACAATATTAGCTATGCTGACGACATGGTCATACTAGCTCCATCGATAAGAGCGATGAGAAAACTTCTGGCAATATGCGAAGCTTACGTTGATAGTCATGGGCTGATGTACAATGCTAAAAAGTCATCCCTGCTGATATTTAAAGCAAATACTGGTCCCACTGTCATTCCACCCATACGTCTCGGCGGGGCCAACCTGACAATTTGCAGCGAAATCAAATATTTGGGGCATGTCATCACCGATGACCTAAATGATAAAAAAGACATAGAACGTCAAAGAAGAGTATTGAGTGTGCGAGCTAACATGCTTGCCAGAAGATTCAACAAATGCAGTCCTCCGGTGTAGAAGCAACTTTTCCAAACATATTGTATGAGCTTCTACACTAGCGAGCTATGGACGACATACACACAAGGCGTCATGAACACACTCCGAGTACAGTACAACCACGCATACCCTATCAGGCTGTTGCCCAGTGGCAGGGAGCGCCTCTACACCAGAGATAGAGAATTTCACTCAAGCCACCATAAAGTCCTAATGTGCACATCAACGTATTGATTTTTTATTTATTATTTTTATTTATTTCTTTATTCATTTTATTTTTATATATTAACTCAAATGTAAACTTTTATGACAGGCAGAGCATTGCACACACCGCTCTGTCCAGCTGAAATAAACATATTATTATTATTATTTGCGGAAATTTTACTAGTTCATGCAACCATGTAATAAGTAATTATTTAAAAAAAAATATACACAACACTTTGTGTTTAGCTGCCTAATATTTTTTTATATATTATGGATTCTCTGGCGCATTAATTTCACCAAATTAAAAGTAAGATTTCACGGAATGGTTGAAAAGCTTACATGCTTCATGCTTCTTTTTTTAAATATTTATTTGTACATATGCTTTTTTCTTTATGCATATTTTTTAATTCCCTATTTGTATTTTTTTGGCTTATTTTTATTCTCTATTTTCTTCTAATCTCCTTTCTTTCTTTCATCTATTTTTGATTCTCTAGCTTATTAATTTCATCTAAATAAAAAGCAAAATTTCAATTTGATAAACTCACATGTCAATAATTTTTTACTATATTGCTATTTTTGAATTATCATATTTGAATATTCTTTTAGTCTATTCTCTACGTTTATATTATTTAAAATATATAGTTAGCAACTTCTTATATCAACCAAGAAAACTTTTCATATTATTTATAAAGTGCAATAACTAAGTATAAGTCAATACACTAGACTAAACAAGAATCGCATTTAATAAATCTGCCTATTTCTGACTGTCCTAAAACAGGTAATCTCCTAGTTGGACAGCCAATGATCACTGTAATACGTAATATGTCATGTTTTTAAAAATTAATAAATAAATATACAAATGAAATAAAAGTAAGATAGGTTAAAGGAACAAATCAAACCTGAAAAAACGATATACAACAAAAAATTAATGATTTTTCAGGAAAATATAAATATGGTATTTCACATGTCATTTATGTGAAATAAAAAAATACATAATATTTATTATTGCGGTACGTTCCAGAGTGGTGGATAATTAGTGAAAGTATATACCTAGTGAAAGACCACTATTAACGTGGCTTTAAATAGTGATGATCGTAAGTACCGTTAAATTCCGTTTCTTTCTCGTATTGCTTACGTGCATTTTGAAATTACATAAAATATATATATATGTACTGGGGTGACGATTGTTGACTGTTGTTTTTGTCTTCCGAAGAAAGAAATCTTCGGAAAACATTTTTGACATTATCGCCATGTTAATTTAATGGGATGTTGTATTTGATTTCCTACCTACATTCGACATATCAGAAAACACAAATAACATAAATATAACCATGGTTAAATTCACACGAGAAATAATCTTAAAAGAAATAAAAGCTCTTGACATAAACACAAGCGCGGGGTGCGATGACATTCCATCATACTTTGTAGCTAATTGTGCCGAAACACTCGCAAAATCTCAATTTGGAAAATATGGAAAAGAGCCTATGTAACACTAATCCACAAAAATGGCGAAAAAAGAAATGTTAAAAACTTTCGAAATAGCCAGATCTGAATAGTCCAGATTCTATTTCTTATTCTTTTCCCCTCTCCACCCCATTAGGCATTATAACGTTAGCGAGACATTGTAAGGAAATTTAATTGAACTATATTTACCAACAAAATGATTATATCTGATGTTTTTTAATAGAAAATTGACAATAATAATAATAATGTAATAATAAAAAAATTACCTCAAGGGCGTTGTATAGATATTTGTTGCCAAGGCTCGATCCTACTACTAACTATAGGAGATAATCCATTAACTCTATTTAAATAAAACCTAGTCTGCCTCAGCACAGGAACCCGGAGTGAGGAGGATTTAAAAAACCACCGTAAATTACGTTTATTTTTTATCTCACAATTGTTATTATATTGAATAATACGCAATGAAACTATACTAGTAGTTCTGAGAATGGAAGACTTAGTGTCTAAAAATGTACAGGGTTTTCCAATAAGAGGTGTTATTTTGATATTCAATCGTAAAAAATCAATGGTTTCGTTGCTTGTGTGGCACGTAGCGCTGTCTTGTTAAAAGTAAACGTTGTCCAGATCAATATCATCCAATTTCGGCCATGAAAAATCATTTATCATCTCTCGACAGCGCAATCCATTCACCATAACTGTTGCTCCAGTCTCATTTAAAAAAAGTAAGGTCAAATGACTCCGACGGACCATAAACCGCACCAAACAGTCACACGTTGAGAATAGAAAGGCTTTTCAACAATAACTTTTGGGTTTTCCTACCCCAGATGCGACATTTTTGCTTGTTGACGAAGCCACCGAGGTGGAAATGGGCCTCATCACTCAAAATGATTTGCATTTGATTCACGCAAGTGAATTTTAATAATTTTAATGCGTTGTTGAAGCGTGTATCGTTCCATTTCTATTAATGGCATAGTTTTTACTTGTCAAATGTCAAAAAATGACAGCTTCTACCAACTAAAGTAACATCTACCGAAATAGCGGGCTATTCAAAATAAAACCTCTCATTGGAAAACCCTGTATTTTCAATTCATAAATCAAAACCAAAATTTCTTATAAAATCAAAAGATCAGTAAGTAGATGCTTTAATAACTACCTACTTAATTAACAACGAAATATATTTTACACAACATTTAGAAATGTCACCATATCAATAACAAATAACAAACAATAAAACTTTCTTCGGGTCGGAATCCTACACAAAACGTATCATTAACAAAAGGATGAAAAGGTCATCCAACATCTTGAACCGGAAACGGAATGTAACAAACAAATTTACGGATAGATGAAATGCAAAATGGTCGAGTTAAAATAGGATTTTGCTACGTCCAGCCGATTAAAAAAAAGTTATATTATTTAAAAAAAATCAAAATATTTTAGTTATTCACATCCGTTGAGATGGGGTTAAGGTTGGGTTAAGTGGGGGAATTCAATGCAAATATCCCCGTAGCCATTCCGTGCAGAGCTTCGGAGCCTCACTAACAACAAGGGTAAGGAAAATGTTTACCCGCTGACAGTGTTTTCTTACTAAACTACTTAATTCAAGACAACACACGCGTACGGAAAAACGGCCATTAATATAATACGCCAGCACTGGCTCTATGTATTTAGTACGAGTGGGTTTAGACAAGAAGATTCCAGTGCCGAGGAATTTACGGTATTTTTTTGATTACCTTCAGGGACGGCGAGGGTTGGCCGATAAGTTTTTTGTGGATAAAGTAACTACGCGAATAGTGGTTGGTATTAAAACATATTATCTGAAATTATATGAAAGATATATCAAGTCAATCATGATCTTCGTTAGATGGCAGATAGAAAACAATAGCTGGCATAATTTTCTTACAAATGACTTATTCTCTAATGGCAAATTTTAACCGTCTGCGGGTGCTGGGTTCTCCTGATAATAACTGTGTGCGGGTGCCGGGTTCTTTAATGGCAACTAATAACTGTGTGCGGGTCCCGTGTTTTTTAATGGCAAATGATCACTGTGTTCGGGTGCCGGGTTCTTTAATGACCAATGGTAACTGCGTGCGGGTGCCGGGTTCGCCTATGTTTCCCAATTTTGAACCGATGATAAACAAGGTTTGTTCGTGAAAATATCGATCATATAGATACAGCCTTCCCTCAACTCAGTTTCGCTCCACCGATTATTATTTGTGTGACAAAAGAGGACATTATTCAAAGGATTTATTTTTTTGTACAAAATTTTAACAGAAATTTTTTGATTTCTAGCATCTAGAAGTGCTCTAGAATGATGACTGATAAACTCATTGGGCACACACGAAACTACTGTTGAATAGTATGCATTTCCAATATTACTCTTGTTTTCATTATAAGTTTCAACTCTCATGATATACAATAATGATAGTTGAAGAGTGCATATTAGCCCCGACAACTCTTATCACAAGAGCGAGTACAATAATAGGCGTAGTGCAAATCCGTATGACAAAAAGGCTTTATCATATAAATGTATATTTTCACTTCGTTAAAAAGTTTAGAAATATACTTTGCTATGCTTAAAGAGTGCTATTTACATATAAACGTAGTTAGAAGCCTTAAATTGCCAAAATTCAGGTACCTAAACACACCCTCTCCACAATATCCACGAACACAACTGTCCCCAAGTTGAATGAGTGAAATAGTTCCACTAGTTCTGTGAGGAAAAATTCTTGGATTGTTTTAAATCTTTTACCCATAACCTTCACACAACTCACGTACCTACACCGAATTTCCGAGAAACTAGTTTCTCCCTGACTACACGGGAGCCCGTGTCTGTGCTGGTCACTTAAGGTTACACCGAGCATTTCAATGGAGAACTTGTAGGAAAGAGTGCTTACGCTGAAGGATACTAGATTGTCATTTGGATCCCTTTTGGCCGCAATTAGACATGCTCGGGTCTTTGAAACATTAAATTGGACGAGGTGGTTCTCACCCAAGAGGAAACCTTTTCGAGGTAACCGTCCATTTCTGTGCCGAATTCCTTCTACTATGGCTATGGCCCGTCAAATTCAAAATTCTCATTTTGCTGCAGAAGCGTAAAGGTACTGATTTTTAACAGCTTTTCATTATTTTCAAGAACAAAAACTTTATTTAAAGTTAATTTCTGTACCGACTTGTAATGATATTTTATTAAAAATGTTTAATATTTTACCGCTTACCTAAAATCATATTAAGCTTTTTATAATGAGTGACTGGACTTTTAAAAATGACATTTTTGCTAGCCTCTCCATAAAAAAATATATTTATACAAATATGTTAAAAACCTTAACTGCTGACCTACTGCCATCATTCTGCCATCTGACCAGCTCAGGTACGGGGGCTCCATCGAAGCCAGAGTAAAGTTGGCCTCTCAGAAGCTGGGAAAACTGTACAGGGCCCGCAGATACTTTAATAGTACACAACTGCTGACCCTGTACAAATCGCAAGTGCGCCCTACTGTCGAATTTGGCAGCCATCTCTGGTCCGGAGCCCCTAAATACCTGAAAAAAACCCTTGACTCTGTGCAAAAACGGGCGGTCCGTTTGATAGATTCCCCAATCTTAACAAACGGACTGCAATCTTTAGATCACAAGCGTCATGCTCTGAGGAACTAGCGTCATTGATCCCTTCGGCACCGGTGCGTAGTCGGGATACACGCCAAAATTTGTACACAGTTGACATTTGTCACATGAGAACGGGTCGCTTCTACGATTCGTTCTTAAGTTCAACAGCTCGGCTGTGGAACGAACTGCCGGCCTCTGTGTTTCCTCCCTCCTACAACATGGGACTCTTCAAGACCCATGTTCACTCCTTCCTGTCCACAAAAACCCTCCACACAGCATCCCCAAAGATGACATAGGCCCTGAGGGAAATAATTTTCTTCAGGGCCTCCTGTGTGGAGTTAATATAAAAAAAAAAAAACCAAAAATCTAAATTATAAACAAATTATTGCAAAAACTAGTAAATATAAAAAATAATGAATATTATAAAATAAAGACTTAAATTAAAAATTCCTAAGTAAAGTCTCTTTCTTTACGAGGGTTAAAGGCATGTAAGCAATATGCTGTAAAATTGAGAAATAACGCAAATAAGCAGTATACGACATTATTTCATGCTAAGCGGATTATTATTAAATGAATTTGAGCATGGAGTACCTCGAAATTAAAATGCACGACAATATTGCTGTGTTATTATAGCTCCGAGCTGCACACGTATGATAGTCAGGGTGCGCTGTTACTGCGATGTTTCAGTGAAGCGAAATCAATTTAATTTCGTGCGGTTCGTCGACAGAGCACAGTTTTTAGCAGTTTACTTAAATAAAATCCCGGTTTAGTTTATGGACGGGTTTTACTTACAAACCTTGTTTGGCTTGTAACTAGGCTCAGTGGAGTTCATTGTATTATTATTACCCACCGTATTTCACGGCGCTGTTTCGTTATAAACTTTTTTTTAAAGTATTATAATTTAGTTTGATTTATTTAAGGAGAAAACACAGATACAGACGGTAATTAAAAGGTAATTTTGTAATACAATAACTTGAGAATTCGCCTGCATCCTAACTATTTCTCACAGATTGACTGGTAGATTATAATTTTAAATATTTTTTTACATGTAAATAAGGAAAAAGTATAAAGGAAAATTATTTTGTATATAGATAATGCTCAGTGTCAAATAAAAGTGCACAAATATTTTTTATATAAGTTTCGCGATAAATCATAAAAAAATACTTAAAGAGTATAGTGAATGAAGAAAGTACACATTTTCTTTTTTTTATAGGAAAACAGACTTCAATTTCCTACCAAAAGTACTGTATCAAAAAATATGTTGGAATCCTTCAGGTTTTGGTTTTTATTATACAATTCGCACATTCTTCTGATTGGATCCCTGACACCAGCATTTGTGCGCGTCCGGCTAATATGGAATAAGTCGCTAAGCCTCGCCATTCTGGGTGGTATTCTAAAGTTTATTAGATTGAGTAAGCCAGGACAGTCGATAAAGTTGTCCATATAGTTTGATAGACATGCCACGATTAAGTGAATCAGATACTCAGAGTCAGAACAATAGAAGAGTATGTATGAGACTACGTATGAAAGTGAATGAGGCAAGGAGTGTTTGTCAAGACAGAATTAGAGATGGTTAGGTAGTTAGTTAGTTAGTTTAGTTTGATAAAGAATTTGGATGTACTGAAACATTATGAATTGCAACAATGGGTAAATGCTAATGACATGACGTTTTAGAATTCACCGATACGATAAATTTTCAACGATGTTGGTATAATCAATTACAGCCTCCGTGGTTAAGGGGTAAGGCTCTCCGCTAGCAAGCTGGATGTCGCGGGTTCAAATCCCGGTATGCGCGAGTAAAAGTTTGATTAATTGGTGTTATTTCACAAATTACTCATTTAAAATAACTTATAGTTTATTTGAGGCACGTCCAAAGTGGAAGATACTCTCAGTATCGCCTTGGTGTAAGACCAACGTGCAGAATGGAAATGACTTGGTGATCAGATCTAAATAGACAGGTATCTCCCCACCTCCCTCTTCCCATCTCCTTCGTCTCCCTACTACCTTCAACCTCACAACAGTCATATTATACCCCATTTGGGAATGGCATAGTCTCACTGGCTCCAGACGGTTGGAAGCAGTTTGGAACTTTTGTGCGGTTTCACACAAAATGAGAATTCTATACAATTAAGTTCAGATATGAATGTCATCACTTTGTTTTATAAACATTTTCTTTTCATGAGATAATACACAAGTCCCAAATTCAAGCCATATGGCAGTATGATTTTGAAGGTTTCATGATAACTCAACACAGTGACAATTCAACACACTTTTAAAAAGTGATATAAAGTCATTAAAACGATGAATTTTTTTTTAAATCTTACCTAACATAACCTAACTTACTTAATCCAGTTAATAAAGTTTTATCACTTTCCATGACTTTATGTAACTTTATAAAGATGTGATGAATTATCATTGTGATGATTTATCCGGTCACCGATTTTGAAGATGTTGTGGGATTGAATTGTCTAATATAGTAGACCAATCTGGCTACTAAACCTAAATATAGTTATTTAAAATAACTATTCGGCTTTGGTAGATAGTCTGTCAATCAGAGCATCTTTATCTCTGGTTTATGTTGATGATTTTTGAGTGTCTGTTAATCCATATCTTCATTAAATTCAATATTTTCTAGTGAGGTTGCTGTGAAGAAGGTCTTTGGAGAATAAAATTGAGTAAAAACGGGTCTTCGTAAATATAAATCAACAGCATTTGATGTTGGGACCAATCTTAGAATAGAGAATAACAAGATGTGTCTTGTGTGCGTGTTTCGTGATCCAAATATTTGCCAATCGAAGCTCAAATTTCCAGTGCAAAACTGTGTTAACGAAATTCAAATGGAATCGAGAAATACGATGTCAGGCGAGTGTAAGTGAGGCAGAGCGCTGGGCTAATGGTCTAAATCCAACATTTGTTTCCGTTCAAATTTATATGAAAGCCACTTATAGTTTTCTTCTTTATTCTACGGGAACAAGTTTACATCGTGTTTCTGTTGTGCAGTGGCGTTAGAAGAATTTTACGAATGTGAAGAAAATTGTTTCGCCCTCGCAAAGAAAAGAATTTTAGTAATGAAATTTTTGTTGATGTTACGAAACACCAGTAAAATTATATAGCATAATTTTTTTTGTTTTGCTGAATCGTAAATTTTATTAGCATGGTTGTCAAATTATAAATAGATTTTAACGCTTTAACGCAATGCAGCTATAACGATAAGTTTTTTTACACTAACTCCACACGAAGGCTCTGACGAAAATAATTGCCTCAGAGCTTATGTCATCTGATTGTTATTTTTTTGTATTTTTTTATATTTTCCTACTAGATGTATGAAAAAATTTGCGTACATCTAAATAAAGATTCAAAAACAAACAAACAAAACAATCTCTGGGAATAATATCTAGAGGATCTTTTTAAGGAGAGGTAGGAGTGAAGTGGAGGAGTGAAGGAGTTATTTTGTAAGAGGGAAGAAACAAAGAGGTCGGCAAATCGTTCCACAGCCGAGCTGTTGAACTCAAGAACGAGTCGTAGAAGCGAACCGTTCTCATGTGACAAATGAAAGCCGTGTATATATTTAAATGCGTTTGGCGTGTTTCCTGATTATGCGCAGGTGATGAAGGGATCTATGACGTCAGTACCTCAGAGCATCTTCAATTGTAATACCAGTAGAACGAGAACAGCCTGTGATCTAAAGATTGAAATCACCTTGTTGAGATAGCGGAATCTATCGAACGGACCACCCGTTTCTGCACACAGTCAAGGGTGTTTTTTTGGGTATTTTGGGGCTCCGGACTAGTGTTGACTGCCAAATTTAATAGTGGGGAAATTTTTCAAATTCAACAGGGTCGGCAGTTGTATACTATAAAAGCCTAAGCCCTGTACAGAGCCCCCAGCTTCTGCGATGCTAACTTGACTCTGACTTCGATGGAGCTTTCGTACTTGAGCAGATCACTTATAGTACAGATCTTTCTATTAGTTTTTGTCGTTTATGTACAGATTTCTCTTAGTCGAACGTTATAACTAAAGTTCGTTAAAATTTAGTTGATGCAATACAAAACGTTTTACATAGAAAAAGTCTGCGAAGATTCTTCGAATATCGAGATAGTTGCTTTATTGAAGGAAATGGTATAAGATATTGATAGGGTTTACAAACGTTTTCTGAAAATTAAATTTAAGTCAGGAGCGTGGTTGCAGCAACCAATGGTTGCCAACCATCTGAACAGGTACCGCTTTTAGAGGAAACGCTCTCGCACTTTGTTATTCAAAGCGCAGCACTTGTTTGTTTGAACAAACTGAATATTAATAAATGCATTATTTGTAGGAAAATGCATAATATTGTATTCGAAACGTAAATTTTTGTTGTAAAGTCGAATAATTTATTTTAATTTAAAAACCTACTTTTCAATTCAGATTTATTTTAATTCATGCTATTTTTCCAGAATAAAGTATGAGGTCCCTTTTTAGCAAAGTTATGCAGTCTATAAAAGCTGAAAAATTGTGCCCACCTAAGAAACATGAATAGCAAAAAAAATATTTCTTGCAAATATGTAAATAACTTGTATGCTCAGTTATTCAGCTGGCCACAATTAGGATGGTAATATAATGGAAATTTTCCAACTCAATTCTTACCCGAACTTTAAAAAACTACACACATCCACGGCAGCATTAACCATACATTCTAGGAATGCTACTCCGCTGGAAACTTTAGACCTGTCACTTCTCAACCCTCTTTATGTTGCACTTGTGTAAATGCCCACACAATGGCTACTACTAACCTTGTCCAACTTCAGAGAAACGGGTGTTTTTAGGACAAGCCGCCGGGATGAGCCGGGAAGACGGGACACTCGAGTGTGACGATTACAGCGGCATTAGGCGAAACTTTATTTCGTTATGCCGCACCGTAACGACGCTAAATGTACGGCTTCTGGCTTGGCTCATTTCCTACGTCGTTACGCTGAACTTCAATAATAATATGTATCGCCCCCTCCGAGTCCTATACCGCTTGGCTTATAATGTTCTTCATACTATAAGAATGGCGCGTTGTTGAATATTCTTTAAGCCGCTGCGTGGCGAGGAAAGGACACTTATACATGATTTGACACGGAAGGTTGAAGTTTTTGATTCTCAGGGTGTCCGGGTATAAAGTGCGCTAACTTCGGGAGCTGATTCTACTTGACGGTAGAAGTAAAAAAGATAAATAGCTTTTAAGTGATGGATTCATACTTCCGTCACTCCAGGACACACTGACCCCCAGATTCCTACCAACCCCTCACAATATTCTCCTTCCCTGACCCGATCTCTTTTCTTCCCTTAAACAAAGTCTCCACACATACCAAGACTATATAGGCCCTGAAGGAAGTGATATATAGAACCTCCTTTATGGAGTTAATGAAAAAAAAGTAGCGAGGCCGAAGTGAATGAGTAAGATTATAAAGTACCTAACTCTTCAGATCAGTCATTTAACACTTCTTTAGCCATTGAACATGTAAAGATCCTTTTTGTTGTTATTTGTTTTTGGGGTGTTATGCCGTGTTGCGCTAACTCTTTCTTTAGCCAACGTTTCGGACACCATTGCAGTGTCCATCATCAGGAGAGATGTGTTATTTAAATGGATATAAATAAATAAATAACACATCTGCCCTGATGATGGACACTGCAATGCTGTCCGAAACGTTGGCTAAAGAAGGAGTTAGCGCAACACGACATAACACCCCAAAAACAAATAACGAAAATACTTTTGGCCGTGAAAATCTTAAATCATATATTGTTATGAAGCGGTGTTAAGTCTTATTTAAAAGTAATTATTTAAAACACCTCTTCAGAACAAGTACCATTGTTAGCATTAATTTTGATTAAAATTATAGAGAGCACGGTCTGGCAACACATAGACCGCCGGGGAGTCTATTGTTTGTTTTTCCGTTTGCTTTTCTTGGGTACTCTGGAATTGTTACACGAGCGGGGCGGCCGTGTAATGATCGCACAGTCAATTAGATTATAATTCATTTTTACCCTGGATGGGCGATCGTATTAAAAACGTGTACATCAGTATTCCTGATGCGGGTTATTCGGTTTTTTTACAAAAACCAAGTCGGTGCAGGTTCTTTTAAATAAACGTCCGTATAATGGTTCACCGTGTGTGTGCTCGTGAAAATCACAAATGTTCTACTGAAGATTATATACGCGATCCCTCGCAAATCGGTATTCCGCGGATTCCGCGAATTGAAGCATTTACCTCAAGTGGCGCTATACAAGCCGTATTTTTCTAAACGAGAAACGGATAATAAAATCACACGCCGGACGGCACCCGCTCAAGTAATCTGCCGATCAGCTCCTCAATTGATGGATTCGCTCCATAAATGCTAGACCCGTTACGCTCCAGAATCGCTTATCAGTCACCTTGTCGGAGACGCTGGACCCGTCTCCTGGACACGTTACTCTCGGACCAAAGCCCTGATGGTGCCAGCTGGATCCGTCTGGGACAGACCACCGCCGGCCGGATAGAAGCTCCCCGCTCACTTCCCGTAATTCAGTGGTTAGTCAGTTTAGATAGAATTAAAAACCAATTTTTGATCCCTGGGGGTAAGTGCCGACTCATTATATGTAACATGTTAACTTAAATATATTCTCCATGATTTATAATGTGCAAAAACAAAACTATCATCTTTCATTTCACTACAATTAGTAGAACCTGTAATCCTTTGTGTGCCCATGCCTTGGTGACAGTTTCATGCTCTGCCCATCCCGAACATTACTCGAGGACCGAGTATTGGCGCGCAGAAAATCTGCAAAGTTCTGGATGGCATTAATATAAAATATGACCGGTAACAAATTGGCGCCTCAACGTGTTTTGGCTCGTGGTGATTGCTTGTTGTGCTGATTTTGGTGAAATGTTTCATGATTAATTGACATAATATTGTATCACATATGTCTAGTGATTTGAATATTGTTTCATAACCCCAAATACACTCAGTATTCTTGTAACGATAATTCATAATTTGCGTTATTCTATGGTAAAATCTTGCGTAAACTTTCATCTTTCATGAAATCTATGATTTATCTATGCTTTTGTTGCTGTCAAATTTTATGTCAACACTAATTGGTAAACAAGATGATTATATGGGAGGTTATGTCAAACTGTCTAATTCATAATTATTTACGATTATTTTACGATGTCATTCACTTGTTTGATCAAGGCATATTTGCGTTTTATAATATTATTAGATTTTAACGCTAATATACATAATATTAAAAACATTTATGTCGGCGTTCTACAATACAAATTGTAAGTCCACATTACAATCGATATGCGTTTTAATTACTCGTAAGTCAACAAACACTCAATATTATTTATATACATACCTACGTCATTTTTTTTTTCGCCCAAATTAAATGATATCTTTGATCGACAATTACATTAGGCCGACGTTTAATAACGTTTCACAATATAATAGGGTGGTCCATTTTTCGCAATTCTCATTAGGGTGGAGCATATTTTTTTTAACAATTTTTTTTTGTTTTTTTTCACAATTGTACAATAGAAGTTGAGCTATTATTACGTCTAATGATACTACAGCCGTCAATGAAGAGTTTCTTTTGTTTTATAAACAAAAAATTAAATAGCTTAATTTTTTTTTTTAACAATAATTGTTTTATTTTTCTCTTCTTTTACTTCTTTCTTTCTATCTGAACATCAAAGAACGTAATCATGTCTTCACCAATACCAATACCAAATATCAATGGGGCTTCGAAGGAGGTTCTCATTAAAGAACTTAAAGACAGGAATATTGATCTATTTACACTCAGGATTTGAAATGGGACGATCTTTCAAAACTTTTGATAAGACAATTTGAAGCAAACGACCTTCAAACAGATCTTAAGGTAAAACTATTTAACATGACACAACCTAAAGGTATGTCAGTGCTAGAATTCACTCTCAGAATGAAGTCATTAAACAATATGCTTGAAGCTAAACTACCGGAATTAGAACTTTTGCGGTTGGCAAAAAAAGCTTTATTGCCTATGTATACAAATTTACTAGTCTCAAGAGATATATCGACATTCGATCAATTGACTACTCATGCAGGCAACTTGGAATCTTATGCAACACTGTCGGATGATTTCGTATCTTTCAACGTTTCTCAACCAAAAGTAGACTTACCTGTCACTAATAAACCTGAGAAATTTGATAGTACTGCTAGACAAACACCTAATTTTAATAATAATAATATTCATAGACACCAAGGTTATAGCCAAAATCAGTACAGAAAACCAAATAACAACAATTATTCCAACAACTATACAAAAGTTAGTCTTGGAAACAAAGATAATAATTATAAATACAATAAACCGTCTTCTTCTACTTCTAACACATATACAAAAACTGCACACGAAAATACTAGAACGTTTTACAATAAACCATTCTGTTCATATTGTAAACTATCGGGACACGTTATAGAAGATTGCAGGAAGAAAAATTCAAGGTCTAACAATCCTAAAGTGGGAGCTATCAATGACAAAGCTCATAAAAAGTCAAAAAACTAGGTCGGAGTCTCTCTTGCTACAAGCCGTCCTTGGCGCAGAGGAAAAGCGAGTGGGAGAGTTGGCTCCGAATAGTTGATAAATTTCTTTCATCCCCATCAACCGGAACAGTGGGCCCGCTGCCACGGGAGATGGCTATTGAAAATGATAACCGTCCTTATACTTATGTACATATTATAAATAATTTCTACAGTGGAATGCTAGACAGCGGCGCTTCATTGTCATGTCTAGGAGGCAATAGTTATAAAATTTTTAAGGAATTAGGTATTAAGTTAGTTAAAGTTAAGTTTAGTGTTTATACAGCGGACGGTTCAAACCAACCAGTCTTAGGGACAATGTCATTGCCGGTCACGTATAAATCATCCACAAAGGAAATTCTTTTCTACGTCACCCGACATTGTCGCCTTCAATTATTCTAGGAGTTAACTTTTGGAAGGAGTTCCACATCGCACCGGAACTGTTTTCGAAAGCTACTCTTCCTGTTTCGGAAGGAAATATTAGTGGGTTGCGGGCTATTCGGCCAGCCTCATCCCTAACTATTGAAGAGAACAGGGAACTCTCTAAAATAGTTAAAAAATTCGAGTCAATTTCTTTTGAAAAAAAGGGGTTAGGTCTAACACACTTAGTTAAACACAAAATAATTACAACAGGACCACCCATCAAACAGCGGTATTACCCTCTTTCACCCGCACGGCAGAAACAATTAGAAACAGAAGTTGATGAAATGCTAAAATTAGGGGTTATTCAACCTTCTCGTTCACCATGGTCCAGTCCAGTAATAATTGTAACAAAAAAAGACGGAACAGCTAGATTTTGCCTTGATTCTCGAAAAATTAATAACGTCACGGTACGTGATAGTAACCCTCTTCCCTATATTGCGCGTATCCTAGATAAACTGGGCGGTGCCAGATATGTTTCCTCGATTGACCTCTCCAAGGCATTTTGGCAAATAGCCTTGGACAAAAAATCATGTGAAAAGACAGCATTTGTTGTTCCTGGGCGGGGCCTCTTTGAGTTCACTCGCATGCCGTTTGGTTTGAAAAATGCTCCTAGCGAATTACAAAGACTAGCGGATGCATTGTTTGGACCTGATTTCGATGATAATGTTTTTTGCTATTTAGATGACCTTATATTAGTATCGGAAGACTTGAAATCACATTTAAACTTGTTAAATCGGGTGTACGAACGTCTACGAGACGCGGGTCTCACCATTAACTTAAAAAAGTCAGAATTTTGTAAAGCCGAGCTTAAATACTTGGGCTATATGGTAGATTCCCAGGGACTTCGCACTGATCCAAGTAAGATAGATAGTATTAAAGATTTTCCTATACCGAAAAATGCTAAACAAATTCGGGCATTTATTGGCCTGTGCGGTTACTTTAGACGGTTTATCAAGGGATTTTCAAGCATTGCAGCTCTTTTAACAAGTATTACTGGTTCAAAAAAGGGAATTAGTAATTTTAAATGGTCACCGGAAGCTGAATCCGCATTTATTGCACTAAAGCAAGCACTTACTTCTGCCCCAGTCTTAAGTTGTCCAGATTTTTTGAAACCCTTCGCTATACACTGTGACGCAAGCTCCGTAGGCATTGGGGGGTATTAATTCAAACTATAGATGGACAGGAGCACCCTATTGCTTATTTTTCGAGATGCTTAAACGTTCACGAACGTAATTATGGAATAACTGAGCGTGAACTTTTAGCCGTACTAGACTCCGTTACACACTTTAGACCATACATTGAAGGAACTCATTTTACAGTTGTAACCGACCACTCAAGTCTAAAATGGTTAGGTTCTCTGTCCAACCCCAGCGGTCGTCTCGCGCGTTGGAGTTCACGCCTATCCCAATTCTCGTTTGATGTAATCCATCGTAAAGGTACTCAACACATAGTCCCAGATGTCCTTTCGCGAATGGATCTTGCCGAAATCTCCATTATAGATTCAGGAAATATTCAAGATGAGTGGTATCAAAATATTTGGAAGGGTTGTCAAGAATTTCCCCAACGTTTTCAGAACTTCCAAATTCGGGATAACGAACTATTTCGTCACACGAAAACTCGTTTAGCACTGTGTGAAGACACTGCGTGGAAAAAAGTAATTCCTCAAGAAAAAAGATTAGACATTTTAAGTAGTGTTCACGAGTCTATTCGATCTTGTCACCCCGGCGTTTTTAAAACTTATAAAAAAGCACAATTACGGTATTTTTGGCCAAATATGTACAGAGACATTAAACAATTTGTAAATCGCTGTACGGTCTGTAAGGCCCACAAAATCAGTACGGCCTCACCTAACGGTATTTCATCACATCCAAAAAAAGTTACACGTCCAATGCAAATGTTATCGTTGGATTTGGTAGGTCCATTACCGAGAAGTTACTCTGGTTTTACCGTTATTTTATCCTGTGTCGATGTTTTTTCAAAGTTTACCTGGCTGTTTCCGTTGCGCAAAGGTACCGCGCGAAGCATTGTGAAGAGTTTAGAAGAAAGTATCTTTCTTGTACATGGCGTACCGCGCACCATTGTTTGTGATAACGGCCGTCAGTTTGTATCCAAAGAATTTAAGGACTTATTAAATAATTATAATATACCACCTCCGTTTTATAACTCTTATTATACCCCTCAAAATAATGTGGTAGAGAGATATAACCAAACTTTGGGCACCGCATTATCGATATTAGTTGAATCAGACCACCGTAATTGGTCAAAATTTTTACCACAAATACAATCAACTATGAACAATTCCGTAAATTGCGCTACGGGTTTTACACCTTATTTTCTAATGCATGGTCGGGAGCAAATATTAGACGGTGATTTGCATCGTAACCCTATAGCTGATACGGAATCTAATTCACAAAATTGTACTAGTCAGAGAACCTACGCACAAAAATTAGAAGAACTGTCATCAGTTTATGAGCAAGTCTCAGATGCTTTACTAAAAGCTTACCAAAAAGGAGCAAACCATTATAACCTGCGGAGAAAACATGTTAGTTTTCAAGTCGGAGACAGGGTTTGGCGTAGAAATTTCGTCCAATCAAACGCTTTAAATTACTTTGCACAGAAACTAGCTCCACGCTTTGTGCAAAATATAGTCGTGAAGAAAAAATCAGACTTAATCTATACATTAGCAGACCTCAAAGGTAAGGAAACTGGTAACTTTCACGTGAAAGACATCGTCAAGTCAGAAAATATACCGGATTAATATGTTTCTGATAGTGCTTTGGTGGGTCTGGCCACCCTACCAAGTACTCTCAATTAATTAATATTTCAAATATTTTTCAATGCACGGGAGCACAAAGCGGCTTGATCGCCCGAGTTGGAGCGACCCAGCATTATGACAGTCCTTAGTCCTGTCCTAGTTAATTTTCTTTTAGAAAATATAGAAATTTCGTAAAATGGTTAGTATAATCGGTAAATAATAGAAAAAAACATAATAAATTTAGTATAACACTCTAGTATCCTACTCGAGTTTGTTACACGACAATGATGTTGTTCAGATAAGCTTATAAGACGATAATTAAAAAAAAAAAAAAAAAAAAAAAAAAAACGACGTGAAATATGGCTTTGACTAAACAAGTGAAAGTTAGGTAGCATGGGATATATAAACTGCCCAAATCTTGGAATGCACGGTGATACTTTCCCACTATCCCCGTATATTCTAGGTTTCTTAATATATACTTATGTGCATATTGTATACGTTCGCCCGTTACTTAGAAAGTGAAGATGTACCGGTCCAGTACATCTTTGTTTTCTAAGCAGTTTTTAAAATTTTATTATTAAGAATTGAATTTTACCAAATATATTTTTGTTTACTTTATTATAATTATCTTGTCATGTTTGGAAATGGTATACTTATGGTAGTACTCTTGATATTTTGTTTAATAATTTCATAGTAATTAATGATACAATTATAAGAGCTGGTTCAGCATATGTCTTTTCCGTAAATTCCTTCTATAACTTTAGTTATATTAAGTAAAAGTAGGTTTTATCTATAAATTAGTACAATAATACAATTTTCTACCAATTGCACCATTTACAACAATGGATGTATACAATTTTCTACCAATTGCACCATTTACAACAATGGATGTATACAATTTTCTACCAATTGCACCATTTACAACAATGGATGTATACAATTTTCTACCAATTGCACCATTTACAACAATGGATGTATACAATCTTCGACCAATGACACCATTTACAACAATGGATGTATACTACTACTAATTGCACCACATCTATAAGATTGGTTGTTGACAGTTCCACTCGATTAAACCACCTTACACACCTGCGTGCGTGTAAAGGTTAAAAGTTTTTCTACTATTACGAAATAATGCTTTCCAAGGATGATTATTTTGTCTTATTGTATAAATTCTCTTCGAAAAACTTACCCAATAACCAGGTCAGGTAGAGTAGATAGAATTTCTTCGAAGTGTGTTTTATCTCCAACGGAGAAGTAGACTCAGTGAAAAGTGAGGGTTGGTTTACCTCCCTAAAAAAGTGTTGCCTGAGTGGCTTATCGCCCTATTAAAGGGCCAGTGAAGCTTTAACGCTTAAGTTGTTTAGATGTGTTGAGAAGAACAATAATATTTTTTTTATATACCTACAGGTTTACCTACAATTTTGTTTAAGAATATTTTCCGTAACAGATGTAACGCTAACGGCAGTCTTCGACAATCGTCAATTTATCATCACCCGGTATTCCGATACTGTGGGTGCTTGCAGACTCCGTTCACGTAATATCTTCTAAAATTTGTAATTAAGTTACATTAATCTTAAGTTATCTTTAAGTTCTAGAATGGCTAAATCGCAGGCTCAACCATCCGGCTGCACGCTCGATGGGTGCGATTGGAGCTGCGGCACACCCATTCATCATAAGTTTTGCTATCCAAATCGTAGATTTTGTCTTATTCCTTACTTATCTTACAAATTATGATGCTCATGTATAATTGTTGATTGTTTTTTTTTAGAAACCCAGCGGATCTTTTCAAGCTTAGTTATTGCAGTTGTAGTTTTTTTTAGGGTTGTATTAATGTTTGGGGACAAACATTTGTGTGGCGCGGGGGGTAATGTTATGAAGCGGTGTTAAGTCTTATTTAAAAGTAATTATTTAAAACACCTCTTCAGAACAAGTACCATTGTTAGCATTAATTTTGATTAAAATTATAGAGAGCACGGTCTGGCAACACATAGACCGCCGGGGAGTCTATTGTTTGTTTTTCCGTTTGCTTTTCTTGGGTACTCTGGAATTGTTACACGAGCGGGGCGGCCGTGTAATGATCGCACAGTCAATTAGATTATAATTCATTTTTACCCTGGATGGGCGATCGTATTAAAAACGTGTACATCAGTATTCCTGATGCGGGTTATTCGGTTTTTTTACAAAAACCAAGTCGGT
Source organism: Hesperophylax consimilis (assembly GCF_061612785.1). NCBI lineage: Eukaryota > Metazoa > Arthropoda > Insecta > Trichoptera > Limnephilidae > Hesperophylax > Hesperophylax consimilis. The sequence goes on from NC_142858.1 coordinate 9,155,217, forward strand.
GCAGGTTCTTTTAAATAAACGTCCGTATAATGGTTCACCGTGTGTGTGCTCGTGAAAATCACAAATGTTCTACTGAAGATTATATACGCGATCCCTCGCAAATCGGTATTCCGCGGATTCCGCGAATTGAAGCATTTACCTCAAGTGGCGCTATACAAGCCGTATTTTTCTAAACGAGAAACGGATAATAAAATCACACGCCGGACGGCACCCGCTCAAGTAATCTGCCGATCAGCTCCTCAATTGATGGATTCGCTCCATAAATGCTAGACCCGTTACGCTCCAGAATCGCTTATCAGTCACCTTGTCGGAGACGCTGGACCCGTCTCCTGGACACGTTACTCTCGGACCAAAACCCTGATGGTGCCAGCTGGATCCGTCTGGGACAGACCACCGCCGGCCGGATAGAAGCTCCCCGCTCACTTCCCGTAATTCAGTGGTTAGTCAGTTTAGATAGAATTAAAAACCAATTTTTGATCCCTGGGGGTAAGTGCCGACTCATTATATGTAACATGTTAACTTAAATATATTCTCCATGATTTATAATGTGCAAAAACAAAACTATCATCTTTCATTTCACTACAATTAGAAGAACCTGTAATCCTTTGTGTGCCCATGCCTTGGTGACAGTTTCATGCTCTGCCCATCCCGAACATTACTCGAGGACCGAGTATTGGCGCGCAGAAAATCTGCAAAGTTCTGGATGGCATTAATATAAAATATGACCGGTAACAATATGTAAAGATCCGTTAAATATTATTTTGTCTGTTCAATGATTTTCCAGCGGTAGTCAAGTTAGAGGAGATGCATGATTTAGAAAACTACGTTCCTATTAACATTACGGATCTTCGATGAAATATGCAGCTTATCCAGATGGTAGCCATCTTTCAATATAATAGGACGCCATAACAAAATTATGGAAAATGCTAGTCTTATAATTTTTACATTTAGTATCTATTACTTTTGATTGTCCTTCCGTAATTCTAGATTAGTCGCGATTGCAAAAAAAATAGCGTAGGTTTAGTCCCGGCTAGTTTTGAATTCGGATGTTTGTAGAAGTTGGCCAGCACGGAGTGGGTGCATGGATTATGTCGTGTGGTCGGACTTTGCACATCGACGATGTGTTTTAGGGGGAGTACATCACTTCTGGAGAGTTCTATGATGTATCTTGTTACAAAACTGACGGTTAGTGGCAGACTTTATGCTTTATGTTCGAGTTTGAGCAACTTGCGTGGATGTAACAAAAGATAATTAGTCCATATGGAGGAAAAGTAAGCTATTCCATTAACTTGCCTTAAGTTTACATCTTGTTCAAATTTAGAGGGAAACCAAATTAATATTTCGTTGCACATTCGTTTATAAGATAAAATGTGTATAACTTATGAGCATTTTCTGAAGAATCCTAGAATCTTTTATAGGTATTATACTCACGTCGATTTGTAGGCTCTCCTGAAAGAACTATCGAATGAACGAACAAAAAGTCAATGTTTTTTGTATCCATAAAATTTACCCTGGACAATCCAATTACTGTAAAGTTATGTATTTGAAATTCAATTATTATTGGTAACATGTAAAAGTTGTTTTAAAATTAATATTTTTTAGAATTTTTGTTTTATGTATGATAACCCTCAAAAAATGAATCGTCATAACTGATTAAAAACATAACTTTGTTTACTCAGAGCATGATTGCCTCTGTAGACACATTAGCCACGGTAGTGTCCAACTTCCGGCAGGAGAGTCAGAGGAAGTTTACTTGGAGGTGTGTAAATTAATGAAACATAGTATTCTGTCCTGGAAAACGTGCCCATTCTCACTGTGAATTAAACTACCACGAATGTTAACGCTTACTTTACAGTGTCATAAAGCTAAACACGTTTTTTTGTGCATACGGCGGAGCTGCGTATCGCGGGAGATCCGTTAAACGGCCGCTACAAGTCGCCTTGGATGCGGGCCAGCCGCCGTGCCAAGCTGTTATCGCGATGCGGTTTTCATTATACGCGGTCCGAGCCCCACCCACGGGGCGACAGAACTCCTAGAAAGGATTCGTTATTGCCTGGGTATAATGGCAGGAACGGAAATGGGGCATGAATCATTGTGCGATAATCGCGTAGACTATCGACACATGGGTTAGATTATAATGGTTATAAACTAAGTAGGTATGTGCCTATGTAAATTAACGCTCCATTCGCTGAACAAAAAAGATAGGTATTCGCAAATGTGACTTACGGAAGAGTTGGTTGTGATGTTCGATGATATGGTTCTTTTGGCAGCGCTCGTATGGTGGAGGAATTCACAGGCACTCGTATAAGATTGAACTAATTATAACTCCTTCTAAAACTCGAATTGACACATCGGTTGTTTTCTCATTATTAGCATGAAACCGCGCGCACTAAAGTGTCACCAACATCGTTCGCACGTATACTAATGCAAATCGCATGAAAACAAGCTGTGCCACGCCTTATTTCTACCTGCACAGCTTTGATAGTCCGTGTAATTTGGTCATAACTTGGCAAAAGTCGTGCGCTTCCATTCCATATCTTCCGCTGTTTCTATTTTCTATAATTACGTGTCTGGGTAAAATAAGAACACAAAAGGAGACAAACAAGAAAAAAAATTGCATTGGTGTTAGTTTGACTGCTTTATTAAATTTTCACGGGAATGCATTCTGGTAGAATAGACATTACTCATTTTGTTTACTTACACATTTAAAAGGAATAAAGCATCGTTTACAAACTCAAATAATGACTTTCCAAATAGGCAAAATAACGGATATTATTTATTTTAAAATAAAGAAATCTCTCTTTTACATAATTTTGAACCATGATGGCACTATTCCGTCAATTTTGTAATTTTAGATATGTTTTCGTTGTAATTGAAGATATCTACGTCAGAGAGAATGTTATTATATAATTTTGAACACAATATACGCTATAATGTTCAATGTGATTCGAATTCGTTTACAGTGTTTTTCAGAAATAATAATTCACAAATGCGTGTGCCGCATAGGTACTTTCAATTCAATTCAATTTAATATTTCAGGACAATCAGTAATGTTGTTTACCATTTTGCATTATAACAACTGCAAACTGTTTACGTACACTCAATTAATCAATTTTTTAAAAAACACAGTTGCAACAAGATTATAATGATTTTTTTTCTTAATCGAACGATAATCGTTTATACATAATATGTAATGCATAAATGTAGACCATACAGTGGAAGCAAACTCTAAATGTCTTCATGCATAAGCAAAGAATAGTTGTTTGATGTGACTATGTTTCTGAAGTCTTTGGTATTTATTGGTATTGATCCAGGTATTTGGCTACGCAAGAGTCGGTTTTACCCCCCCTAGGCACGCCAAATGATTTTCGAACATCAAAAACATCCGTTCTTTACGCCTCATCAAACTATGGCCCGGACATTTTGCGCGGCGACCGTGTTATTTAACGAGCGCTATTTACTATTTATTTATCGACGTTATTATCGCCCGGCCGCCGCACCACCGCCGTCCGACCACGTACCGCGGATATGAGCGCGGGTTAGGCCAGCTACCAGTAGCGGCCCGACACCCTACGTCCTATACCCGCACCACGCGCCGTACACTCTAATAAGGGAAGTCAACCTCTTGTTTGCACTTTGTATTTATATTGGGAAACTAATTAAAGATCGCTTCAAGATAAGTGAATCAACTTCTCAGGATTTAGTACGAAAAGGTACATTTGCAAATACCAATTCCGAAGCTATTATTAAACTATTTTTGTGATAACGTACATCAGATCTGTTGATTAAGACGTAACCGGGAGTTGATTTTTCCATACAAACGTAATCCCCATTTATCTTTCTGGATTTTAACCCTAGAGCAAATATTTTTTTGAACATAAAATAGGCGACTTGCGTGTCGGTACGTTTTGTTTTTTTTTGATAAATTGCTTCTTATAGAAGTTATGACCTTCCAAAAATCAATAAAATTGCCTGATTTAAACGCAGTTAAAAGACGTTCAGTCTACAAACTAGACAATATATTTTGAAAAAAAGCAAAACGGTCCGACATAGAATAGTTTCTTCTTATGTAGTTGGTAAAAAAAATTGAAAATCGGTTAACTTTTGGAGGAGAAAAATGGGGAATACAAAACCTCGATTTTGAAGATTTCATTTAGGTATTAGTAGAGCGAGCTTCTCAACCCTAATAGCGACCTGAGAAGTCACCCTATCAACATCCCCACTGAATCATGTAATGAAGAATCAGCGAATCCACCAACAATGCAAGAAATAAATGCTGCACTAAAGAAACTTAAAAACAACAAATCACCTGGGAAAGACAACCTCCCGGCAGAGTTGTTCAAATATGGAAATGAGCATCTGAGAAATCTGCTACTCAATTTAATAACTAAAATATGGACCCTGGAAAAAATCCCAGAGGAATGGCAAATAAGCATAATATGCCCAATTCACAAAAAGGTGACAAATTAAAATGCGAAAATCATAGAGGAATATCACTTCTATGCACAACATATAAAATCTACACCATGATACTGAAACAAAGAATTGATAAATATGCAGAAAACCTACTGGGAGAGTATCAGGCAGGCTTCCGCACCGGTAGATCCACAACAGACCAACTGTTCACCGTCAGACAGATCTTGGCAAAGTGCTGGGAATTCGACATAGACATACACCAACTATTCATTGATTTCAAGCAAGCATATGATAGCATAGATCGAGAGTGTCTATATGACATACTACTACAATTCCAGATTCCACCTAAATTGGTTAGGCTCATAAAAGCCACAATGTCAGACTCAAGATGTCAGGTCAAAATAGACGGAGAATTGTCGGAAGAATTTACAGTATCACAGGGACTTAAACAGGGGGACAGTCTGGCTCCCACTCTCTTCAACATTGTGCTCGAACATGTAATACGAAAAACACTAATAGACACTGGCTCCAATATTTGTTTCAAGAGCAGTCAAGTTGTCGGATATGCGGATGACATCAACATTGTCCGAAGATCAATTTCAACCATTAAGGAGGTCTTCGACCCTTTAGAAACAGGGGCGCGGGAAGTAGGACTGCGAGTTAATGTTGACAAAACAAAAATGATGGTACAGAGCAGAAACCCCTCACACAGAAGAAGAAGTAGTGTACTATTTAAAGACAACTACTCATACGAAGTGGTCGATCAATTCACCTACCTGGGCTCCAGCCTGACAGAGAACAATGAGGATCCAGCAGAAATCAGAAGGAGAATCACAGCAGCCAACAAAACATACTTCTCTTTGCTGCCAGTGTTTAAGTCACGTAGTGTCCACAGAAAAACCAAAATAACCATATATAAGACCATTGTAAGAACTGTATTGGCATATGGATGTGAGGCGCTGACACTGACGGTAAAGATGGCTGAAATGCTGGATACTTTTGAAAGAAAGGTGCTGAGAAGAATATGTGGACCCGTGAAAGAGGGCGAACAGTGGCGTATCCGGCACAATATAGAATTGTACGATATATATAAGGCCCCTAGCATCTCTGCACATATGAGACTCCTCAGGCTGAGATGGGCTGGGCATGTACAGGCTAAGGGGTGTGGAAGTCCTGACCTGCACCAGTCACCCCAACCACCACCAATCTCTCAACAGGACTGCCAGACGTGGCTCGGCGAAACTCCCCCGTCACTCTATTATTTCACTTTGTTCTTTTTGTGCTTACAGGTACTGGAGTGTGGGTTCCCTCCACCAACTATTTGCCTGAAACTTGTTACTTGATTGTTTGATGCTTATTGTTCTGTGTTGTCTTTGGATTAATACCTGTAAGCGCTCGCATACCGCTTCCTAACACCGTATGCGGGGACATTGAAGGTCTAGCTTCATTTATGTACTTTGTAGAGCCGTTTATTCAAAAATTAGATTCATGCGAGACTTCCGAAGGGGTGACCATAAGTCACCTATACCGGGGTGGGACAGGGCGGGTGTAACCTTCAATGGGCATGTACAGAGAATGCCGGATACACGCGTCCCAAAAAGAATTCTGACTGGTCACCCAGGTGGAAAGAGAAAAGTGGGAAGACCCAGACTGAGGTGGGAAGATGAGGTAAGAGGGGATGCAGCACAGCTTCTCCAGGTGACAAACTGGAAGTCAGCCGCTGAGGACAGGAGGAGTTGGAGGCGACTGTTGCAGGAGGCCAAAGCTCGATATGGGCTGTAGCGCCATCGAAGAAGAAGAAGAAGAAGAGCGAGCTGCATGTGTCCCTTTCGCTCAGTATTCGGGAGGTAAGGGTCGGGGGACAGGGTTTAGATAAATACGTATGTATTTGTGCGAAGTGATGTCACGTAGTCATAAATCGATATTCGATATTCTAGTGTTGTGTTGTCCCGAGTAATCGATGTTTTTTTATTATTTTTTCCGTTTGGTCACTTTTGTGTTTGTTTGGTGAAGTATTCCGATATTCTGACTTTAATTTCATATGTTTACGTAAAATAATATCTGTAAAAAAACATCCATTACGGCCAGACCGACTCCGAGGTGATTTCGTTCCGTATTGCCAATATGGATACAAAACACTCAAATGGATAATTTTTTTAAAAATAACTTTTGGGTAACTAGCATAATATTATAATTCTTCAATAACCTATAATGTATATTGTTATTTTATTTATTTAACTTCTATTTCGACAAATAAATATACAGCAAAGTGATGTAGCGTAGTATATCGAATTGTGTCGGTGCACTAGTGTTGTCTTTTCCCGAGTTATTGATATATTTTATTAGTTTTTTTGGTTTAGTGACTTATTTCGAGTATACCATACTTGCCGATCTTACTAAAATTGGACCAAATTCAATTTGTATACGTCGAGTACTATTATAATTTTCAATTTGGGAGGTGGTTATGGGTACCGCCGCCCCGGGAACCATTTATTGGATAACCTCTGTCATAGGTCACCCCAAGTGGTTCGCTACGTTTGGTGACTTGAGCAGGGGTGCCCGGGTTCATGGGGGTGAGGATTGTACGGGTCTTGGCGATATATGCATTGGTCCGCCAGTTGCGTGGCAGGCCGGATCGGGAAGCCAACTGACTATTGTATGTGCGCGCTCAAGTTGAGACGCGACTTATTTGGACGAGTATTATAACAAAACCCTGTAGCAACCCGATACAGAATTTGGTCGTAACACGGACATGTACCTAGCATGAAAGTCAAAAAATCCTCAACTTACAATGAATAAATTTTTTTTTTAAATATATATTTTTAAAAAGATGCCATTTGCGTGGTGATCTGTTATAACAAAACACAGTAGGAAAAGTTGCGCCGTTTAGTCATGACATTTTCTATTATTTTCGAGTTACATGGATATTTATATACTAGTTCATTTTTACTCATGATCCGATTTTCAGAACCCCGACATGTCTGGAGGTAGAGTAGAAAAAAAATGGAGGTTTCCTCCACACCATCCGATTTGCAGTGTGGTGATTGGCAAGGGTGTTATGGCTTTCATGTCATTTTCAAAATTTCAACGAATGGCATTGGCGTTGGCTCTATTAACAAAACACAATAATAAGATTCGTAAAACAAAATGGTGAACAAAAAGTTGCAATATTATATCGAAAATTGGTCACTTGCGATGTTTATGTGGTAAAAATTGGTCATTTTGGCCAAATAAACATCGCAAGGGAATTAAAACCTGTTGATTTCAGGAATTTTACTAAAATAAAAAATAAATATTTTATTTTAATACTTTTCCCTGTCTCAAACAACTTGAATGGTTTAGTTAAGTTTTGATAAACAAAAAAGATAACTATCTGTCCAAACAAGTATTTTATATTATTTTTAATTGATTAATTTAGCAAAACGACACAAATTAATTTAATAAAATTTACTTGCAAACGCCGCGACCTGCGGATTCGTAGCCAAGAGCCTTACCCTTCAACCACGGAGGCAGTTCAAATGTACGCACCTACATATTTTAGTAGGTGTACCTATATGGGTAGTAATTTTTTTTTTTAATTTAAGAAAGACAAACATTCCCTGGTTACGAATAACCTAACATTTGAAAAACTCCTACTACCACCACACTAAGCGGAAGGTATTGCTTGTGTTGTGATGGAGAACTTAGCCAGCCGAGGAATCGAACATGGGACGCCCGGGTGGAACCCAAACGCGATGCCCACTCAGCCACTAACCGGTCAAGTAAGTAAGAGCAATACAATTTTAGTAGTACATTATTTTGATGTATCTCACAAGGTTTAGCCAGCGTTAGCAATTTAAGCGCCCGAAAATATATTTTAAATCACTTGATTACACAATGACTTTCCTCTACTTTTTATAAATATAATACATATTTATAAATTACGTGTGTAAACCTTTTGGAAGAAAATCTTTAAATGATAGTGAAAATCCTATGAAAATCCATTTCGCCGAGATTATACGCCGAGACAAAAACAGTAACGGAGAAATAAGTCGGAAAGATAACCACAAACACCAGATATACCTACATGACGAATGACGGAAGACGGGAGATGCGGGGCGGGAGGGCGAGCGTAACATGCACACACTCTTAGTTGGGTGGGTACCTACACATCGGTAGCGCGCTAGCTGAGCAGAGTGAAATAGCAAGTCATTTTTAAAATACCTATTGTTCAAATTTCTCAGCGCCCGGGTTTCCTCTTAAGGAAAACTTACAGAAGCTTACACATTTTATTATAATATTCAACGATTGAAAAATATATGTTGGTCTAGTTGACTGAGCGTAGCGAAGTTCTGTTTTATCTCGACCATTTGGCATTTCAACCGTTTGCAAATTTGTTGGTTGATGCTACCTTTTTATCCAGCCAGAGTTCCTGCTACGAGCTACAAATCGGAATAATCAATATTATGGTACCTATGGTCTGAAGAAAGTATGAAAAAAATAACTGTAAGGCAAAAGTTGTTTTTTATTGTCATTAAGTTGAATCAAATGATTGTTTTTTTTAAATTCGTATTAAAAACGGTAGTCGTAGGTAAATAATTACCAAAAAATGTTGCGTAAAATATTTATTGGTTAAACTTAAGTAGGTAGATACGAGTATTTGAGTAACTACTCACAAATCTTATTATTTCAAGGTGAAATTTTTGTTTTGATTTATTAATTGAGAGAAAATTAGAAACATGCTTTTTGGAAGCGAGGTCTTCTGTTCACAGAACTAATAGTTAATAACTGACTTGTTTTGTCATCTCAGAGGGGTGGGTTTGGAATGTCAGAAGAGTAAGAAATGTCAGGTCCTTGGTCGTGGTCGTAGAGATTGCAGGTTTAAAAAAAATCAGCTAAAAGCAAATGAGATTTGTTTAAAGAGTTTTTAAACATTTTCACAAAAATAGGTTTAAATAATGTTTTTACAAATCAACACTGTTTGACTATGAAATATTAACATATATTCAGTTTTCTTAGTAGACATATAAGATAACTACCAGCCAATAACTATTATTAATTTTTAAACAAGTCCTTCTAAACAAATTCAATTATTAAATTGAATTAATATGTGATCATAAATATATTATGCAGAGTGCAATCTTTACCTCCTAATTTATGTTCAGCGTACTAGTGCGCCCCTTGTTGATTGTAATTCAATAATATTATTGAATATGAAGCTCATTGGGTCCCTGATACGTATTTAATTAACAGTATGAATGGCTACAGTGCCACGTGACTTCGTTAGGGGATATGTGTATATTTTTGATTACATGAAACGCTTTGCTATGGATGATAGTTTGCATATGATTCTGGACCATTTCATTTTGTAAATGTACTATAAATTGATAATGAAAGCGCATATTTATAGCAGATAAATAATTTTATGTTAAGTTTGAAATTTTGGAATTTAAAACTTTCATATTTTTAATAAAAACATCTGGAAAAAAATGCCTTTTTCTGAACGAGAAATCTTAAAATAACTCATACTGACATAATTATTTTTTTTATTATTTTTTGTTATTGACACACAAATACAGACAGAATAACAACACAAAATAAAAAAAATAACTGTAGAGTTTGCACGCACACAAACTCTTTCGCAAACATTGGGCATTTATATGCCTTAGTCGTAAGTCTCTAGATATAAGTCTAAGATATAAGTCACTAGTTTTAAGTCAGTAGTTCTCTAGTATCATTTTATTTCAGAAATTTATTTTACAGCGCCCTTGAGGTTATTTTTCACTAAAACTGCGCTATATAAATTTGACAAATTTAATTATTGTTATTAATATAGCGGCAGAAAATAAAACAAAAAATCTTTATTACTTTATTATTATTATTTTTAAAATCAAATTAACAATTACATAAATTTAAGAGAAAAACAATATACACGAGAAAATTATCTTATTCTTATGGAAAAATGAGAGAAACTGCACAAAATCTAAATATAACTAAATTCACTTAGCAGACATAACAAGGAAACATATCATTGGTACCCAACATGAAGTATCTTATTCCTGTATGTTGTTTCATCTCTGTAAATCATGTACTGTTTGTTTCTATAATCAAAAATGCCTCTATTAAAAACATGCCGGAATAATATTATATATTATAATAATATTTAGATGATTTTTATAGCGCCGTTTTTGTACAAAATCACCTCAAGGGCGCTGTACAAGTATATTATACATTTCTACTGTGTTATTAAAAACAATTTATGGAGATAATATACAGTAAAATACTTACCTGGTAGGTCACTTGAGATTAACACTTAATTAACCTAAAATAATTGTTTATTAGAGAAATTTATATACAGGATTAAGGAAATAATTGGATATAACTGGACTTTCCCTCAGGAATGATATATTTAATTTAAGGATATGACAGCTTAAAAAGGTAAGTTTTTAGTTTAGATCTGAATTCTGTTGGACTTGTTATGGATCTTAGTTCTGGAGGGAGTTTATTCCAAGCCTTCGGACCAGATACTCCGATAACGCGATCACCAAACATAGTATTTGGCTTGCGCTTAGGTTCCATCAGTCTGCCTACAGCTGATGATGTTGCTGATCTAAGAGTTGACTGCCTGAGACCAGTGTTTTCCGGGACGCATAGTTCAGAGATGTAGGGTGGGGCCATTTCATTGATGGATTTAAACACCATCCAGCACAATTTGTACTGGATTCTTTCAGGGCACTTGAGCCAGTGAAGGTTACGAAGGTGTTCTGAAATGCGCGAATATTTTGAAACCCCGGTTATGAGCCGCGCTGCTGCATTAAACACTGATTGAAGCTTGCGAATTTGATATTTTGGAAGGCTAGCATAAATGCCGTTGCAGTAATCGAGACGTGAGACTACGTAAGAGTTGATAAGTAGTTTTGTTGCTTTTGTAGGAAGATTTTTTCGGACAGACCTGAGTTGTCTTAGGTGAAAAAAACCGGTGCTTACAGTCCTATTTATTTGACTTTTAAACAAAAAGTCTGAATCTAAATTGATACTCAGAAGTTTGACTGTTGTTTTTGGGATGATATCGCTGCCGGAAATATAAATAGGTGATTCGTCTATGAAATGTAGAAGTTTGTTTGTGGCCGCCCAGAGAAACTCAGTCTTAGATGGGTTCAGCTTCAGCTTGTTTGAAGACATCCAACGAGTTATTGCTTCTAGACATTCAGTTATACGGATTTTGAGACTATTGATTTCATTTGGAGCGCAGTAAAAATAAACTTGCTGATCGTCAGCGTAGCAGTGAGACAAGAGACCGAATGACTCGATTATTTTGGCGACTGATTGTGCTTGTCCGGCTCATGTTAATGAAAACAACCTGTTGAAATCCAAGTGTTTAATTCCTTACGGAGAATTAAATAAAAAATTTTTGTAATTAAATTTAGCATTGTTAAAATTACTTAAATTACACGCGATTTCCATGTTATTACAATTTCCGCAGTACCTACTTCGCACTTACTATCATACTTCTGTTATAATTAAGGTCCATTGTGTTTCTAATACATGTGCTTTATAGATAGATTGTAAAATTAATTATGAGAGCCGGATACTAATTTATTGTATCTCCTCGCCAAATTACCCGTTAACGTGATGATAGTGTTATTATATTTATCCTCAAATATGATCAAAATTGTTTATTTATAGTTTATTTGACTTCATAAAACATTTTTTTAAATACTCATAGTATATCTAACTAAGAGGAAAAACTGATAATAAATAAGAAGGTATCAAATACGATAGAAGGCGAACCAATAGCCATTATTACACAAGTTTAATTACATTATTATTTTGAAAACGAAAACATAAAATATATTATTGATACGAGTAAGTCTTGCGTTTTTCTTAAAAATCTTTTTGTTATTATTAACAATTTATTTATTTATTGCATCTCACTATACATAAAACCCTTTTCTTCACATACAAATCAACCTCACTAGGACTGAGCCTGTATCGAGGTTAACAATTTACATTTGAGTGAAGCAAACATAAGAGTAATCACAAACATAGAGTAATTTTACATTCAAACACAAAATATTTCAAAATTAAAGAAAAAAATAAGTATTAGATGTTTTACCAGATGGGTAATTTGACAGTATATTGTAACAATATTTCAACCATAACTAATAATTAATCATTATTCAAAAGAAAAAGCAAAGTAGATAATAAAGACAGATAGGGTGACATTCAGTTAAGTAAATAAAGACAGATAGGGTGACATTCAGTTAAGTAAATAAAGACAGATAGGGTGACATTCAGTTAAGTAAATAAAGACAGATAGGGTGACATTCAGTTAAGTAAATAAAGACAGATAGGGTGACATTCAGTTAAGTAAATAAAGACAGATAGGGTGACATTCAGTTAAGTAAATAAAGACAGATAGGGTGACATTCAGTTAAGTAAATATAGACAGATAGGGTGACATTCAGTTAAGTAAATAAAGACAGATAGGGTGACATTCAGTTAAGTAAATAAAGACAGATAGGGTGACATTCAGTTAGGTAAATAAAGACAGATAGGGTGACATTCAGTTAAGTAAATAAAGACAGATAGGGTGACATTCAGTTAAGTAAATAAAGACAGATAGGGTGACATTCAGTTAAGTAAATGGGACTTTATAAAATCTTATTATTTAAGAAAGGACAAGGATGAAAAAATACTAAGACAATCGTCTGTCAATACAAAAATCTTAATTAACTTTTTAAATTTAACCAACGAATTGGTAGACTTAATATGATTTGGATGAATATTAAACATAACTCTTGTAATAATTATACTGACAACTGCAATTCACCTAAATGCTCAAAAATCACAAAAAAAGTAATATTAAATATTTAGGCATAATTATAGACCAAAATATTAAATGGACAGAACAAATTGGTCAAACTGTAAATAGAATACGTAAACTTTATTACGTATTCCTCAAACTAAGAAATATATTACATAAATCTTTGCTACTAAAGGTTTACTATGCATTAGCCCAATCAGTTCTGCAATACGGAATAATAGGATGGGGAGGAGCGTCTAAAACCAACTTAACCCCACTTGAAATAGTACATAGAAGACTCATCAAAATAATTCTAAAGAAACAATTAGACTATTCAACTCAAAAATTATTCGATGAATTCAAAGTATTAACAATAAATAAAATTTATCAAAAAAACGCATTACTACAAATCCATAAAGACAAACTAACAATAAAGTCATTCGGCACCAGACCGAGAACCTTAGGACAAATAATAATCCCTAAACTTAATACTACAACAGCCCAACATCATTACACATACTCTGCAATAAAATGCTTTAACGAACTCCCTATAGAAATACAATCCGAGAGGAATTATGAAATTTTTAAACAAAAACTCAAAAAACAATTTACTATTATATAATTTCTAAGTATGTGTTACGATGTGCCAACCTATATTTCCATCATGTACAAAACAAATGCCATCTTATATTTTTCATTATGTATAAAAAAAGTAGTCCTTCATGCATCCAAATTGTAACAACTGATAAGTATGTATAGTACTGTCAACTTGATAGTGCTCCCCCCTAAACACGATAATTTCTCAATTAGGGATGTATTGTTACCACTAATATTATATAGTATATAGGTATTATGTATTATATGTATATTGGTTAATAAATAAAAAATAAAAATAAAAAAGTGGTGCCTGATATAAATAATTTCTTTTTACCAAAATAAGTTTTAGTATGTACCGCCACAAAGTTCAAGGTAGAGCTAATTCTAGTTGTCCGCATTTGTTGTGTTCATTCAGCAAATTTAATATTGATAAAAATTGACAAAGTATTTGAGTGATATATAGCTGTTTTATACACATAACATTACATTCCTTATAAAGTAGGTTGGATGGATAATATATATATTTTTTTGTACATTACTTTTTGAGTAATATTTAGTGGTTCAACATTGGACATTTTTTGTATATCAATTTTTGAGTAATATTTAGTGGTTCAACATTGGACTTTAGACATGATCCCCAGCATGCTATGTTATAAGAAAGTCGAGATTGGACTAAGGCAAAATAGACAGTTTTTAATTTATCTTTGTCCAATATGTGTCGCAGTTCTTTAAAAATAAATGTAAGTCTCCCGATATTCTTTGTTAACATATCGATATTGTCATTCCATCTTAAAAAATTATCAATCTTTACACCTAGACATGATACAATCTACACTTTCCAAGGGGTGGCAATTACAATTTATCAGACAATTATGTATAATTAGACTATGAGTGTCAGAACAATATTTTATTGATTAATTATGTACTGACATAATTTCAGATAATTGTGTTAGAATTTCCTCACCAAAAACAAGTGCATTGACCCTTTATGGTGAGTAAAACTTATATGATAATGATGGATTACTACAAAAAAAAAATTATCACAAATTAATCATATTCCATAAAAATAGGTAGGTACTCTTAGTACTGCTCTGGTGAAATGTTTTAATTCTAGGTTAACTATATCGAATAGAATAGTTATAATACTTCCAATTTCCGATATTTCCCACAGACTCCGATGGTTGTATGATCAAAACCACCCACATCAGATGATGATGGTATGATACAGTATCACTTCTGTTTTGGGGGTTGGTTATGTTTCAAAGAACTTAATGGATTTTATATGAAAGGTTTTCTTTATTTTATTCTATTCCGGGCAGCGCAAGACAAAGAGACATTTTCTAGAGTGATCGCCAACGTCGGGGGGACCTGATACGGCACACGAAGAAGAAGAAGAAAAATGTTAATAAATTGTAGAAATTGAAAGTATAATACATCTTTAATAAATTATAAATTTATAAGTTTTCCCACGTACGAACATGATTATTTTTTTGTTCATACGTAAAAAACGGTTCCATGATAACTCAACACAGTGACAATTCAACACACTTTTAAAACGTGATATAAAGTCATTAGAAACGATGAAAAAAAATTTCTTTAACCTAACCTACTTAATCCAGTAAATAAAGTTTTTGTTTCGTCACTTTCCATGACTTTATATAACTTTTTAAAGATGTGATGAATTATAATTGTGATGATTTATCCGGTCACCGTAAAAAATAAGTAAAGCAGCTATTAGGTTTTATAAACCTACCACCACCACCAAGTACTGGAAATATTCAGTGTTTGGAAGGAATGCTACACTAGCGCCACTAGTGCCAGCGTTGCCAGACGACACAAGTAAATAGGTACTGGTAATATTTTATTAGAGTTGAGTGTATTATACGAGTAACCTGTATTTTCGTATATTATATTATACCAACTTTATTTTTAGAAACAAAAAGTTGTTTGAAAAGGATATATCCGTGGGTGGTTGCTCGGAAGAGCCAGATACCTTTAAAGTTCCTCTTCTCCATCTCAAAATTGATAAAAATTGGGAATGTCATAATTTAACTCGCTCAGGGCAGTTGGGTAAAGTATCTTTTTAAAATACTGATCCCCAGACATATTTTCCTATCATCATAAACAATAATCTACTTAATAATCGGTTAGATAACATATTGTAATTTAATGGATACTTTTCACGACTTATTAAAAACAATGATATCGATAGCTGCGATGACACACATAAACATAAATATATACAGATTATATATATATACATGATAAAGTTGTCAGTTTTTGCTCACAGCCTAACTTAATGGGTGAGATTGACATACCCATCACATATTTAAATGGTAAAATAATATACGAGTATTTTTTTCTTTCATCTTAAAAATACACTATTATATGTGTGATGTGCTGTCTTATGCAGTTTATTCTGGTGATGAACAGGTGGACAAAGATATTTTAAAAAAAACTTCTAGATTTGGGGTCCAATTTACCAACATACAACTGGCACATTGAAAATTAAGTTTTGTATTGAACACAAGTTTTTAAAAATGCATTAATTCAAGGAAAATGACTATGTATAATTACGTAGGTACAAGATTAACATTATTGTTTACAGGAGGAATACCAACGTGCAGGGTATCTAAATAACTACAATAAAGTTCGTCGAGAAAGTTTTCTTATGCAAAAAGGCATATTTTGCTTTCTGGCGCTAATGTAATACTTTCGGAGGTCTTTGTTGGAGAGTTTTTACTATTTCAGAAAGCAATAATGTTGTTACATAGTTAAGATTCTCACAAATACTACATTACTCTGAGAAAGAGTTAGACAAATGCAGAAGAATTATTATGAGGAACGGCTGCGCAGCCGGTTCATATAAAACTTGGATTGGATTCGAGACTATAAAACTTTATTACTTTTTTAATCAAAAGGTTTAGCAAATATTTAGTAAGGATTTATGACATATTAGTTAAAATTATAAAAATAGACCATTAAAGAATTCGTTAATTCATTGTGCGTTAATAGTAAATCATAAGTATTAAAAATATAATTTTATGCTTCGTAAAAATAATAGAATGTATAAAATAAAAATGTTTTTGGGTGAAAATATTCAATTTTCTACGTTAAATTTATCTTTCAGCTTAAATCTGTTTGTCATTTAATTTTAATCCCACTAAAATGCTTTTTTAATAATTTAAAAAAATATATATATTTTTCATTATTTTAATTAGTAGGTAAGCAAAAAATATTTTTTAAATAATTATACTCGTAAATAATTGCCAAAGTTGCCTCTAAAATCCTTAAAATTAATTTCTTTAATGGCTAATATTTTATGATATTACTGAACAAAAATACATAAACCAGTGCATATTCGTACTGGATATTTGCTATACGGATGGATTAACAAATAATTATTCGGTTTGGTCGAGTATTTTGGACTCAAATCCAAATTAAAGTTACGTATGAAAAAGGTCGCTTTCCTACATATAACGTACAATATACTTAACCCAAGTTCTAACTCAGTCCTCTGTTTTCTACACACGTCCTTCATGATTGCACGAGTACTATTTTCCGCTTATATTGATGAGAGCAGGAGAAATTCAAATAATGTCCATCAGGTAATTCGAAACCTGGAATGTTTGGCTGTTTTCTTAAAAATAATCCATGGATTTTATTTGAATTTTCTCAAACTGATGTGTTGTGGCGTATTAGGATCATATAAGGTAATTCTTCCCTTACATAAATTGCACGAAATTGAACAAAAATTTTCAAATGCCGTGTTAGATGGTCTTTGAAAAAAAGTCTTAGATGTTAGCCATTAGTTATGATTCTCAGTAGGTACTTAAAAAATTATGGCTTTAAGTCTTAGATGTTATTCATTAGTTAAGATTCTTAGAAGTAATCAGTAAAACTACATAATCCTTACTTAGATGGAAGTCATTAGTCTTAGATGCAAGTCATTAGTTATTACTTACTTACATAGTTACTGTCTGTAAGTCTTAGATGTAATCATTAGTTACCATTCATAGTACGTAGTTGCATAGTCGATAGCTGTAAGTCCTAATTATAAGCATAGCATAAAAGTGAGCAAGTATCGCCTTGTGTGCTTTTTCGTGATCCAAATAGTTGACTAATTGTGGCCAATACTTCGAATACATAAATGTTTTTCCGAAATTCAAATAGGATGGAGATTTACGATGTCAGGCGAACGTACATGAGCCAGAGGGCTGTGTCCTTGAGCTAAATGAAACGTATGTTTTCATTAATAAATGTGTGGAAGTTACTTCCAGTTTTGTTCTTTATTCTATGGTGGAAAGTCACTCTACTTATAAACCTTAATTGAAAGTTACTAATAATAAATCTTACCGGCAAGTTATTAGTTATAAGTGATAAATTATATATTAAGTGAATGAAGTTGTAAAGCGTCCTTAAAGTGGTAAACTTATAGAGGTGGAAAGCATTTCAGCGCCCTTTGTTCTAAAGAGCGCGGCATAAAGAGCATTTCTCTCCCATCGAGTGCTCTACCAATCAACTACATCCGCCCACCTTCCATTTCTACTGCCATCATCCACTAGACACTTCAGCCACGTTAAAAAGAGGACTGCTGAAGGATGAAAATACCTAATTCGCTGAACGAGACTGCACCGGCTACAACTTGTTCATAATATTTTGATGTACGTAATACACAATTCATTATATACCTGTCCCCGTGCCTCACAATATTTACCGATTATTAGATTTTATTATCGCCATTTTTGTTGTATTTTATTTTATATCCTCTATTGAGACAGGTCAGTTGACAAATATATCAGAGGCCTAGGATCACAATTACGAGGGCCTAACTACAAAAACTGGTGTTTTGAGTAAAGCTTGGTTTCGGTAATGCCATAATCATATTTATTAGTAACACAATCTCGTACATACAGCTGAGCATTTGAGCTAGAATTGAGCATTTGATTTAGACATAGAGGAGGGTATATGAGCATTCTAAACTTTATTTGCGTTTATCTCAAACTATGTTTTTGTAGATAGTCCTCTGTGGTCCTAAGCCACCGATATTATTTTAACAAGGTACATTTAAGAAAAACAGCTGAGCGGCTTTTTAAACAAATTTAAAATTTTGATTTGATGCCAAAATACCCAACCAAAGTAATTTTTTAATTAAAGTATGGCTAATATCTAGTACGAATATGTGTTATTTTATTTATTTATGATTGAAATTATGAGATAGGACATTAGAGAATTAAATTTTGCCAGATTTTAAAGACAACTTTGGTATTTTTTTTATGAAGACAATGGTTGACAAGTGCATTATTGTATTACGTATTATATTATATTACGAATCATTTAAAATTTTATAAAGAAATAGGTACAAAGTTAATGAAGATCCTTCTGTCGATCCTTCAGATAATTTAACTAAGGATGGGTTGTTTCACAGAATTTGAATAATTCATCAAATTTCAAAGTTAATTTTCAAGTAAAAATTGTAAAAATTCTATTAAAGTTCTGTTATAATATAATTACTGTTCATCTGCTTAATATAATTGTAATAGTAATAACACTTCCACGGAACTTGAATATATTAACTTTGAAACTTGATGAATTATTCAAATTCTGTGAAAAAACCCCCCATAAGGACTGAAGTTCAACAAAATATTGGAATACCCATTTTAAAACTCAGAAAGCCTTCAAATTTTGTTTTGTATTCTTTCAATAGCTTGTACATAAATATTGAAATGTGGGTCCCAGATGGGACAACTGTACTCAAGTTTACTTCTAACAGAGGTAATGTGGGTTCCAGACGGGAGAATTGTACTCAAGTTTACTTCTAACAAAAGACAAATATAACGATTTAATATCGTTCTTGATAACCTTTTTATTAATCCCAAAAGTTTTTTAGCTCTTTTTAGAAATTTCCGTTATGTTGTTAACAAAAGATATATGTAATTAACCATTGATGCACAATCTTTAAATTAATGTTCTTAATTTGCTTCCATTATTCTTCAGTAGACGAAATATTTAATAATAAATTAATAATTTGTGTCTTTGAGCATTTGCAGAAAGAAATTTCATTTAAACTGGAAGAAATAAATGTAACCTTTTCACTGAATTGGACTTGTTTTATTTTCCTTAGAGATGCTTCTGATTTTCAGTTGAAGACAGGCTATTTCAACGTGCAATTTCACCATATGCAAAGTGCTTCGGACTTAAAAATTTTACTACAAGAAAGGAAAGTGTAATGAGAGTTGCAAATGTTGTTTTTACTGATCTCTCTCTCTCCTCCAGATCTTCTTCTACGTTCTCCGCCTCCCTCCCTTATCACTTCCCCTTGGCGTCTATTCGGGCTACTAACTTGTATGACTTGAATGAATATATATATATATATATATATTCATTCAAGTCATACAAGTATATATATATATATATATATATATATATATATTCATTCAAGTCATACAAGTATATATATATATATATATATATATATATATATATATATATATATATATATATATATATATATATATATATATATATATTTTGAAAAAACATTCAGGAAAAACATTTAGGTACAAAATACAAAAAAGAGGAAACACAATATTAAAAAATACATAACAAAGCTTACATGTAGGTATATTTAGTTAGAATTTGAAGAATATTTCGTGCTTCAAGGCAAAGCTTAGTGCTAAATCACTATTTTTATTAATCTTTATAAAAAATTGGTGTAGGTACATTATGACTACCAAAAAATGCTTTAGATAAATTGAAGGTTATACTATCGCTTCGCTTGAGTAGAATACAAATAAAAAAAAATAAAAATTACTCAGTAAAAAATATAAATATAAACTACAAAAAAAAACATTTTTTCAACAAAAATGTATGAACGCATAAAGGAAACAATTTAAAAAAATACATTATTATAGCTAAGATTATCTGTGACAGTTTCACTTGATTGACTTTTTTGTTTTCTTGTAAAATTATTTACAAAATAAATAAAAACCTGATTAAATTCGAACGTTTCTCTACACCGTTTGTCAAGCGACTTTAATGCCTATTACCTACAATATAAGTTATACAAGAATATAAATTTTTGGCTTTTTAGCTTCCTCTTAACTTGAAAATATCCACATTTCTTGCGAGGTACTTAGTTAATTTATTAAGTCTTCCCAGGGGAATAAGCATTGGTAAGTTAGTTTTGCACTTGGGAAGAATCAGAAGCCCGTGTGGCAACCTCCCGTAAAATTATTTGGAACCTAGAATCCCATTGCTGCCAGAGTGTCTGGTATTTAGAAGAAACTGCTCTGGAGCTTATAAGCCATAAGCAGTAATGCGATATCCCTCCCAAAATTAAGGCTTCGGATACTCAACATTTCCGAGCTAAATGCTGTTGGAAACAGCCAAGATTTAAAACCAAACTCTCCAACGTAGAGTTGTCATAAACATATATTTGGAATTTTCTTGACCACATTCAGTGTCCTCCTGCCCCCCTACTTGATGTCCACCCTTGAAAATGCTACGCATTAAGCTAGAATAAAGCAGCCTTAAACCTTCGAACCGTAAGGTTTACAAACTCTTTTTAGTTGTGTATAACAAAACCCAACATTTTTGGGGTGATTTGCAGATGTTTTCAATGTGGGCGAAAATGATAGAGCATCGTACACAATCATCGTGTGGTTTAGAAACATATCTTCCGTTTTGTAGTTTAAAATTTTAATATTAATTTAAAATAAACCGTCTTCAAGGAGCAAGGCTCTCTACAAGCTCCGAAAGTCACGGATTCAAATTCCAGCGCGTCGCAAAATTTTTGTATTAAAATAAATATATACAATATTTGCGTAATCGAAGATACACTCAGTAACGGCCTGGTGTAAGACCACCATTCAGAAGTGAAAAGTTGCTTTAAATGGCTTGAGCTGTATTTTTTAACTAGATCTGAATAGCTAGGTATTCTCGTACATCTTTTCCATCTCCTTCCCTTCCTCTAGCCTCTCATGGGGGGTGCCATGGTCTCACTGGCTCGCTTCAGATGGCTGAATGCAGTTGGGAGTCTTGTGAAGTATTCACATAAACAAACAATAACTTACTTAACAGTTATTGATTTATTTTGATTTACAATACGATTACAAAGTAACTGCTTCCACTGTAATCGAAACTTAATCATAAATCTAACATTCAATATCTTGGAATCTTAATAGATAAAAAAAAACTAAATGGAAAGACAACAATATCAATCTCACTGTGGAAAGCATAAGAAAACGAATCTTTTTCTTCTATAACATACGTAACATATTAAAAAATATAAAAAAATTGTCTCTTGTGCATTATTAAGTGGGGAGGGGCCTTTAAAGCTACCTTACAGCCCATAATAACAATTCAAAAAATAATTATTCAAATTATTCCTAGGAAACCATACGACTTCATAACTTTAGAGATATTTCAGAAATTGAATGTTTTGGGGATCAGGTGAGAGGCACGAAATAAAAGTCGGTGTCGTGAAGGTCACAGTGTTTATTTAAGTCAGTTTGCCGTGATGAGAGTTGACGCTGGACAGATGTATTCACCGGATGCTGGCTGTGATGGCAGGTCATGCGCGGGTCAGTGAGTCGACGCCGGGCGTTGGTGACCGGGACTCGATGAAGGTCAGACACTGGCGAAGAACGTGGGTCTTCAGGTACTCCAGTGCTGACTAATCACAGAATTGTATAAAAGAAACGCCAGTAAACACAATTTATAAACAATATTTCATCAATAAAATTAACCACTTAGATGGCATAAGCAATATATTCAAAACCAATGGCAGACGATGCCATACGTAGTAATGCAAAATAATTTGTTTTTGGTTTGAAAATTTGGTCGCCTAGAAATGTTTCAGATGCTTTAATTAAATAGCGAGTAGAATACATCTTGGCCTTTGAAATTATCGATTATTTTTTAGATAAGTCTTTTTATAAGCCCAAAAAAAAATAATGTATAAGGCCTATGAAAACTGCTTTAAAATTCAAAATCTCCTACTTACGAACCCATTTTTGGTTATTGTATAGTGTGGAAAATTATCGAAAAAAATTAAATATTTGTGCCTGAACATGTTTTTTTCTTGCATAAATCAAAACAGGCGGATGGTGTGATGGTGCGGGAATTTAAACCTTATCGCCATCTACGTAAGGTTTGTTATTGATATCGGCTCAATTAAAAATATTACACGACGTAGTGCATCGCCTTAATAGCCATCCCAATGCTTAGAACGACCACGGCTCAGCACCACTACTTATTACGTATTTAGGTGTGAGATAGTACAATACATTATTGTCCATAAACAAAATTAACGTTACTGAAACATTGAAATATGAAAAATTCAAAAAGCAAATTAACTCCTTGAAAGTGGATAATGATGTCAACTTTGAAGCATTATTTTCTTTTTGTATGTAAATACTCCTTCCATAAACACGAGTTCCTGGAGCTCACCTTATGGAGTAGTTAAATAATTAGGAACAAAATAAAATTTATATTGCTTTTTGTTATAATTTAAAATGTTGTATTATTTTATAATTAATACAAAAAAAAACATATGTGTTAACAAAAAAAAATATTTAAAAATTTATGCTGGCATGTGTAAAGCATTTAACTGAATTTATTGGAAGTTAATCCAAGTTTATTAGCAATACTCCAGTCAATAAGTATATTAATATCTTCCTGAAGTTACATAAAGTCTTTCAATGAATATTCTCCTGTTTTTCCTATTTTCAAGAAAAGTTTATTAACGTAAGCAAAAAGTAAAAAAAAACATAAGAATTCTATATTTTTCCAAATGTTGTTGATAAAATTATTTTGTAAGGTATGGTGATATAATAAATTTTCAGAAAAACCAACTTCTTGAAGCTTACCGAGGAGAATTAAGTAATCAACCTTATCGTAAACTTCACAAGGTCATGGTGAGATTTGTCAAGTTGTTCATTATTATCGAGTGCTCTTACCAAAAATACTGTAAACACCATAATGTATAGTGATTGATCGAACATGGTTAAATCCATGCAGTTGTTCAATCAAAAATGGCCCGCCTTTGGCGTATAATACTAAAGCCATTAGCTATCATTTTCGCATACGCTAGGATAGTTTAAATAATTTTCAGTGCATAATATATAAAGCATATATGCGGAATTATATTTTATAGTATGCATGGATAATTATATTTCAAATAATCTAGCAGAAGCGAAAATAATAGCTAATAGAAAATAATAGGTCGGCAGTTGGTTGCTTGACACTTCATCCCTTTTTTGTGTAAAGGGGTTACCTTTGACATCTTCCATTATGTATAAAAAATCTTTTCTAATTAAAATTATGTAAACGCAATCAAATATAATGTAAAAGTGGTTTAGACAATGATTAGGAATATCCTTTAAAACAAATTGTGGAATTAAATGAGGACCAATGATGTTTTTGCATCAATTTTTTTACTGCTAAAATGAAATGCACACTTTCGACATGTTAAATGGAAATATTTTCATTTTAAAACATTACACAAAATTTAAACGTAAATTGTGTTGCACGTAAAATTCCCGCAATACTTCGATTCTATTTAAAACTGCAAAAACTTATCGCCTTTAACAGTTAAGATGAAGCTTTAAGCTAAAACAGTGTAAATTCAATGTGTATTAATAGGCTTTAAAATCGATTGTCAAACGGAGTATAGAAACGCTCGATTTCAATCGCAAAAGTGGTTTTTATTTATTTTGTAAACAATTTTACATGAAAGCAAAAAAGTTAATCAAGTGAAACTGTCACAGATAATCTAAGCCATAATATTATATTATTAAAAGTCGTTTAATTTATGCATTTCTATTGAAAAAAAATTTTTAGTAGTTAACATATATTATATTTATGTTGAGTAACTATTTTTTTATTTGAATTCCACTCAAGGAAAACGATACGAAAAGCTTCATTTTATTTGAAGGATATTTTTTGGTGTTCATAATGTAAACCAATTCGTTAAAAAGATGAGTAGAAGTCGAAGACAAGTTTCGCCTTAATAAGAACATTCAATTAAAATCATTTGTATACGGCTTTGCCATAGAGGTTATCCCTTACTCTTTCCAATCTCCACTTTCTTCAGTCTCTGAACAATTCTCACGAGTGGGACGATGGTAATCCTGAAACAGATCACACAAGCAGCACGATCAAACATACTTTTTTGTTCCCGTAGTATTAAAATAATTATATGCTAAACAAAAAAACGGCGCAGCCGGACATTGAACGATGTAATTTTAATAAAAAGAAAACAAATAATTATCTCTTCTACTAGAGGACTTTATCACCAAATCAGTCTAAAATAAAGCCATATCAAGGCATGCCTATCACATAAGATAAAAACATAACAAGAGGAGAAAATAAATATTTTATAACTTTATAAACATTTCATCTGGCGAAGAACTACGAAATAACGTAAAATTATGAGTTTTTGGTTTGAAAATTTGAAATCACTTAGAAATATTTAAAATGCTTTAATAAAATACTGCGAGTAGAACACATCTTTGTCTTTGATATAATTGGGCATTTTTTTTCTGCAAGTCTTTTTATTAGCCCAGAAAAAATGAAATATCATTCCGGTAAAACTGCTTTAAAGTTCAAAATATCCTACTTACGAACCTTTATTCGGTTATGGTTTTATTTTATAATTTGAAAAATTAATATCTTCAGAAAATTACAGAAAAAGATTTCAAATTTTTGCGCCTGAACTTTGCAAAATTAAATAAAACACACTTTTGGCGATGTTTTTTTGATCTTGCATACATAAAAAAAGACGGCTTGTGGTATGAGGAACTTTAATGTTGTAGCTATCTGTACAAGGAATGTTACTGTTAGCGGCCCGATCTCAAATGTTACACACGTGGGATAAAAACAAAAATATTTCATATAAAATTAAAATAATTAAGGGAATCTATCACGTAAAAGCATTCTGACTATAATTCCATGTAAAAGCTGGGATTTGAGCGAGTTACGAAGAACGAAATTAGGATCCTTGGATGTACAGATATACGGAAGTACGATAATAAGCATGTTTCGTAAGGGTAGGATAAAAACGGGATCCACTCCAACTACCATTTGGAGAAAATAAATTTAACTCAAATGCCGTGCTCTCTGCGAAGCGGCATTTTAGGCTGATGCTATTATGTAAATGCACCATTATCTATGCAAACTCCGTGATTCGTTTGGGTACAGAGATGTGGATGTAGCATCAGATAACTTGACGAAGGAACTTTAACTGGGCAGCAGTGGCGTACCGTGGCTTTTCACAGTTTTCAAGGTTTTTCCAATTAAAATGAATGTCAATTTAATACTTTTATTTTATCAGATAATCAAAATAGAAATCATCACAAATATCAAAAGTTGTGAAGCTTCTTAGTATCGACCATTATTCAGAATCTAAACGGTTCTTGAAATGGTTATAGCCGTATTTAGTGATCAGATCTAGTACTATAATAGACAGGTACATCTCAATTTACAATCCACTTACTTACCCTCATATAATATTCTAGCTCGGGATGACAAAGTCTCGCAAGGACTTCGCATTCACTTAAAAATATATTGTCTTGATAAAATGAATTACATTGTGAAAATAAAACTGATAAAAACTTGGTTTTTAATAAACATCCGGAGAAGTTTTTTTGTAAAAATATATTTTTTGGTAAAACATAATTATTATTTGCACTTATCTTTTATGAAAAACTTTCCGAAGGTTAAGCACCTATTTTTCTGACATTACACATAATTATCAGTTCATGAAAAAAATCTCATAAAAAATAAAATAAAATACATAATCTGTAATATTTTCCGTGACGAAGAAACCCAAGACACGTCACTGGTAGAAGGCAAAAATGTTAGATGGAGAGTGGACAACTCACATTAAATTATATTTTAATTTTTTTGTTGTTGTTCTTTTGAATGTGTGAAATAAAAGTTCTTCCCCAGGGACTGGATTAAGCCGCGCTGACAAGTGAGCCATATACCGATTGGGTAAATTTTATTTCGTTCATTTTTTTAATTTTTTTATTGTTGATACATTATTTTACAATATTTCATATTCTAATTCAGTAATGTTGGCCTCACTGGGTTGTTTACCCGTGCTGAGGCCCCCATTTTATAATATAAGAATTTATACATTTAAAAAAAATAAAATCAACATTAAAATAAAGATAAATTTAAACTAAAAATAAAGATTAAAAATTAAAATATAATTATCACACTAAAAGAAAAAATATTAAAAGAGAATGTAAATCGGCATTTATAATGATTTATGTGTTTGTGCGTGTTGCGTGTTTTATATATTTTTTGTGTTGCGTGTATATGTTTTATTCTTTTATGTTATAGAATTTTGGTAATATTGTCTTTTTGTTCTTTAATCCATTTTTTTATTTTGTGTTTGAGTTTATTTTTATTTTCCTCAATTTTTGTTTCAAGTGGAAGACTGTTGAATGCTTTAATAGCGTGGTATTTATGGTGTCTTTGTCCAAAGGTAGTGTTTACTGTCGAAGTTTTTATGTTTTCTTTGTACGCTTGTCTGACCGGTCTATTAGTGATATTTTGTGTTTGTTGGGGTTTGTTTTTTTGGTCGAAAATGTAGTTTAGTAGTGTTTTAACATATAATTGGCGTATATCAAGTACGTCACAGCTTTTAAATATTTGGTCTGTTTCGGTTAGTTTATGTTTTTTGAGTATTACCTTTAATATCGTTTTCTGTGCGATTTCTATTTGAGTGATAGCTGCGTTTGTTGCTCCTCCCCAAGCAATTATTCCATATTCTATTATTGATTGGCATAGTTCAAAATATATTGTTTTCAATTGTTTTATTTTATATATGTTTCTTATATTTAGGAAAATGTGTATTGTTCTGAGGAGCCTATTTGTGATTTGTTTTATGTGATGTGTCCATCTAAGATTATGGTCAGTTACGATTCCTAGATACTTTATTTGTTCTGTTTTTTCTAGAGGGGGGCAATCGCAGATGTTGGTGTTTATGCATTCGTGTATTTTTATGGTGTTTGTATTGTTTTTTGGCTGTCCTGTGTTAGTTATGCTGTACGTTGTGAATTTTGTTTTCGATATGTTTAGTGTAAGTGTATTTGAGTCCAACCGTTTTTTCACAGGCGTGATTCCTAGATTCGCTATGTTATATCTTATTCCAATCCTTAGATTTAAATAGTAAAAATGTGTCGTCTGCGTAACTAATTATTTCTCCATCTATTTCCATGTTGTAAAGTTCATTTATGTAAATTGTGAAAAGAACGGGCCCTAGTATGCTTCCTTGTGGAACTCCGAGTGTAATCGGCAGTGGTTTGCTAGTAAAGTTATTAATTTTGACTTGCTGTGTTCTGTCGCTCATGTAACTTTTCAATAGTTGGAGTTCTTTGTCTTTGATACCCATATTTTCTAATTTTTTAAAAAGTGTTTTGTGGCAGATTGAATCAAAGGCTTTAGCCAAATCTAGATATATCGCTATGCATTTAAACCCTTGATCTAAGTTGCTATGTATATAATCTATTGTACTTGCCAAAGCTTTTTTTGTGCTTCTTTTTTCTCTAAATCCATATTGTTTGTCCGAGATTAATTTGTTGTCTTCCAGGTATTTTATTATTTGGTTTTTAAATAGTCTTTCGAAAATCTTTGATAGTGAGTTTAACAAAGTGATTGGTCTATAGTTAGTTATTTCCATTTTATCTCCGGATTTATAAATAGGGATTACCAGTCCTTTTTTAAGAGTATTAGGAAAGCAGGCATGTGTTATGCTAAGGTTGATTAGGTGTGTTAAAGGTTTTAATATTTCATTTTTTTATTATTTTAATGCAATCCGTTGTTATCTCATCTAATTCAGGAGCAATCCGGTTTTTTAATGTATTTATTATTTTGTTAATTTCTATTTCCGAAGTTGTTTTTAATATAAATCTGTGTTGTGTTGGTTGAGTATCGATGTTTGATCTGTTTGTTTGCGCTGTGTTTTTTACGATTCGCTAAAACTTTCCCTATAGTTGCAAAAAAGTTAATGACGTGGTTTGCCATAATTTCTATATTTGTTTTGGCATCTATTTTTTTCGAGTTAATATTTAGATGTTCGATAGTATTTTTTTGTTTATATTTTTGTGTAAATGTAACTTCCTTTAATATTCTCCATATTTCCTTTGAGTAATTGTTTTCTTTTTTTAGTTTTTCTCTGTAATACAACTCCTTAGCTACTCTTATAATTTTCGTGCATATGTTTCTATATCTTTTATAGTAATTAAGTTGTTCCATGTCATAAGGTGTTTGTTTAATTTGTTTGTGAATTTTGTCTCGTTTACGAATACAGTTTAATATTCCTTGTGTTATCCATAGTTTAATTTTTTTTGCTTAGTGTGTAAGTTTTACATGTTTTATTGTCGTGTAATTATTTATTTCTTGCGTTAACGTATTTGTAAATGTATTCCAGGCTTCCTCGACATTATCTATTTTGTATATTGTATTCCAGTCTATTTTTTTGAGTTTTTCTTTTAAGTTTGAGTAGTCAATTATTTTTTTTGTAAATATTTTATGTTGGTTCGAAATAGTGTTTTCGGTGTCTATTGCTATCATATTCATGTAGTGATTAGTGATTGTGCTTTCAAGTACTACTGTTTTGGTTTTTAGTTATGTCTTGATCATTATATGATCTATACAGCTTTTAGTGTTTTGTGTGACTCGTGTTGGGACATTTATTATTGGATCCAGTCCATGCTGTGCTAGTATTGCTAGGTATTCTATGTTTTGTGGGTGTCCATTAACTGGTGCAATGTCTTCAGAAAAGTCAGAAATGCGTATATGTCTGCTTGTGTATGCGTTATTGCCACCATACGGCGATAAGTTGCATTGCCATCGACATCGAATTAAATCTGCCGAGTTTCAGCTCGATCTAATGTCGGAAAGTGGTTTAATCTCAATAAGTGGAGATTTTCAATTATACATTAATAAAATCTTTTATTTTTTCATTAATTCAAGAAAAAAAAATGAAATTCAAATGAATGTTTTTAAAAAAATAAGAAAATATTGTGTTTTATTTAAGGGTATCTTCGGCTATAACTCAATATATTGTGTAGAATAATACAGTGTTATATTAAATCTTGGTCTTTCAATTAACGAGCCAGCACTGCTGGAAATGTCCGAGAAATTATAACTCCCGGCGGAAAGATAATAAGATTCATAATATCCTCTCCTCACAGAATATACTTTCTGCGGATTATTATTGAAGGTAGTAAAAATTATGCTCCTCCATAATATTCTAACGACTTTCTAATAGTTTTATCAGATCCTGTAAAAAGTTGAAAGCCTCTCGACGGTTGGAAGTTGGAATGATGTTTAGCAACGATAAAATAGTAGGTACCTACCTACCTAATCTAAAATAAGCGTAGAGGGTACCTAACCAGCAAAATACCAACAGCGATACGTTAATGAAAGATTGTTATAATTAATTGTTATTTCTAATTCGATATTTTAAAAGAGTGTAAATTTATTGAGTTTTTGGAAATTTGTTATTGTTACTTGTTATTGTGATTGCTAACATATATCTCGAAGCGGGCAAAGATATTTATCATGTGATTGCTGATTAATCCTGGACGAACCTCGTGCTGGCACCGTTGGTGGATGCGTTAGACTCTCTCGCTGCAGCAGCTGGTCCAGTTTCTTCACCACCAAAGATTCTTGACGGAGTCTCCATCTTCTATCTCTATCGAACGTTACAGCGGTGCTGCGTATCTGTGAGAGGATATTGTGTCAGCTCTTTATTAGCAGCAGACACATACCTGGACGGATGACGAACCTCGTGCTGGCACTGTTGGTGGACGCGGTGGACTATTTCGCTGCATCAGCTGGACTAGTTTCCTCACCACCTAGGATTCTTGCTGCAGAGTCTCCATCTTCTATCATCGTGTCACCTGTTCCTGATCTTCATTTTACTTAACTTAACTTCAATTTATTTTTGTAGTATTTATATTTTTTGTAATACCTGCATCAACTGTAAAGCGCCCCTGAGGTGATATCTAACAAAAGCGGCGCTATACAAATTGTCCAATAATAATAATAATAATGGAGTTCTTCAAGGATTAAAATTCCAAATATATCAACTTCAGCTAGTAACTGTAACATGTAAAAAGTATACAGTTTCCTAAACTCAGAAACTAAAAACCCACGACTTAATTCAAAGTTATCTCTTATATAAACGAAAAAAAATAATGTGTTTAAAGAACACGTTCAATTGCTATGGTGGATAAAATTAACAATAGTAAGTTCGTAAAGAAAAATGTTGTATTGATGGGGTTTGTGCGCGGAAACTTTAGCGAAATTTTGCTTTAGTTTTTCATCAAAAGTATTGATAGCTTGCTTGGTATGAGGTGGTTGGTGGTTTAGGGGGGGGAGGATGGTGGGTGGGTTGTACGGGCAAGCCGTTTTTTCAAAGGGTAAAGTTTGCAGCCACCGTCGCGCGTCGGCTTTGCCGATACAGACAGTTTTTCTGGCCAGGAAACTAATATCGTTTACGCCGCTTCTCTTGTTACGGTCTTTTATCAATCTGGCCTAGAGCGACGCCAGTTTATCAATGCGATTTGAATTATTTTTGTAATCTTTATTATTATTCATAACTTTTTTAACTTTTATCATTTTATTTTATTTTTTGTGTCAAAAAATCTTAATTGTATCCAATGAAAATCGTCTGAAAAGACGCAACTGTATTAATTCGATGTAGGGAGTTACAAAGTACGTAGGTACTTGACAATGTAATTTATTAATTCATTGTAGGTAGTTACAAAGTACCTACTTGACAATGTAATTTATTAATTCATTGTAGGTAGTTACAAAGTACCTACTTGACAATGTAATTTATTAATTTGTTGTAGGTAGTTACAAAGTATGAACTTGATAAATATATAAATAAACATTGAATGTAATCTACGTAACGATTCAAATTCAATAAAAAGCACTGGCTTTACGATTGTATTGACATAACAAAATATTTTTCTAGTACTCATTTTCTCAGTTAAGGAGGCGGGTACCGGTACCGCCGCCCCGGGAACCATTATTTGAATAACCAAAACCTCTGCCATAAGTCACCCCTAAGTGATTCACTGCCTTTAGTGACTTTGCAGGGGTGCCCGGGTTCACGGGTGAAGATTGTTTAGATCCATTGAGATCACATAATCGCTAAATGGAAATAATTTTCCTCCTATTCTCCTGTGTGGAGCTAATGTACCTTTTGTAATGACAATTTTTCTCTTCTTTAAAAAAAAATCAGTAAAATGTGTTATTTTTTTGTTTACGAATCTTTTCTAGATTCCGTGTTTCCTTTCGTATACTACACAGGTCTTTTGAAGACGCTGTATCACTATTTCCATTCCTCAAAAGATCCACCGCATGGATTACTAGTACTAATGGATTTGGAAAACTTGTACAAACAAATGATTGTTTTGAAAATACTGAGTGCAAACCGTGCCTGAAATATTGACAACACACAATGTCGGTTGGATATCGTCTCGCGTCGCTCGTGGAGAGACATTGTTTTCTAACAGTTTCCCAACTGACCCCAGACCATTATAAGAAAACTACCATGCAAAGGTCCAGAGTCTAAGATATAAGTCACATTAAAAAAAATAAAGATTGCGGGGTGTTAATTATTTAGGATATCATCATCTCATACCCTTCGGTTATTGATACGTTTGTGCTTTTTAATAAAATGAAAATCCCTAGTCTGTTCATCAATATTAAATTTCTTATACTTATCCCAACCTCAAAGCAACCTGAAACTTACTTAATCCTAATTTTTTTATCATGTCGGCATCCTTAGTTTCAGTTAAGATTTTTTGAACAATGTAATACTTTAAAATTTTAAAGAAACCTTATAATAAATACTCACGATTCAAGTAATTGGCCATCTTAATCGTAAAGCAAAATCTGTTTTCTGAAGCAACAACAACTCTAGAACGGTGAGCGTTGGTCGACGTTAGGTAGGTTCGTTTTACTTTTTGTAAACCTTTTCTCAGCGCGAAAACTTTAGATGAACACATATTTTTTTCCGCCGACATCGTTATTTCTTTCATTAGCTTTAAAGTTTTAAAATATCGATTATATTACCGTCTAGGTAATTACAATACTAAAAAGTAGAATTCAATACAGAACGCCTGTTTGAAGAATTTCAAGTACCTACATTAAAAGAACTAAATATTAAAAATTCATTAATCCAAATTATAAAAGAAAAAGATAAATATCAATTTTTAAATGAAAACAGAATGCTACTTAGACATGTTTTTTATGCCCAAAACTAAATACGTCTTTTGCACAACATCATTATACTTACCAGGGAAGAACTTTTTTCAATCGTCTACCAGAAGAAATCAGAAGCATTAATGATAAAACCCGAATACTGCTCTTTGTCAAGAGACACTTAAAAAATATTCTGAAAAAAAAAAAAAACTACTGTCACTTAATTAATCTCACAAATATCCTTAGTTTTCGATAACTTCCTTTCTTTTTTTATTATATTATTATATTATATATTATCCTTCACTACTATCAAAAAAATACTACAGCAAACATACATTTAGGTACAATGAATTATTTAAGTACTAACTAACAACAACATTTATGTACACTCCCCTTCCATACACAATGCTTTCAATGGAAGAGTAGTAAAAAAACCCAAGATGTAAAATGAATTATGTACCATGTAAACATATTATTAAAAATAAAAAATAATTACAAAAACAAAAAACAAATGGTTTTATCCACACAAAGTCCGCACAACGCTCTAAGCCTTATTTTATGTGAATACTGCACAAGGGTTCAAACTACTTCCAAACGTCTGTGGCCAGTGAGACTACGGCATCCTTAATTGGGGTAGGTTGTAAGGTTGAAGGAGAATGTGGGGAGTACTTGGCAATAAAGATCTGGTCATCAAAAACGGCCAAAGCCATTTCAAGTAACGTTTAGAAAGTTCCTTACACTCTAGAACGTGCTGCAAGTATACTATAATTTTGTTTGAGTGTAATATTTTGATTGTGAAAAAAAATTTTGATTGTGAAAAAAATAATACAAATTCAACTGTCGATATCTCGAAAATAAAAAATAAAAAATAGAATAAAAAAGAGCAAAATTAAGTCTATAGGATTTCCCTTTAATGTTCAAGTATTAATAAAACCATTTTCTAGTTCTCGCTTTGTGCGGTCGATATGTGGACGGAACCATTCTGTAGCATATTTTTTACTTGTTAAACGAATAAAGCTACATATTATGTAGTTTATAAGAGTACATAAATTTGGACATTTGCAAGTTGGGAGGCGGGTTTGTGTACCACCGCCCCTTTGCCATTGGTCACCCCAAGTGCTGATTTAGCAGTGGTGTTCGGGTTCATCGGGTGTTACATGCGCCTACCCACCAACTGCGTGGTGTGCCAGATCGGGAAAGGCTGGTTTGAGGAGACCCTCTGACCTTTCCAACTGTTCTCTCGACCCATCGCCTTACGCCGCAGTGAGAGGTACATATTGTATGTACGGCACTCCTGGACACACTGCTTCCTACCCAATACTCATACTTACCTTTCCAGAACTTGCTCTCCATCATTTCCTTATAGAATACCATCCACACAGCATCCCAAAAGATTGGCCCTTAGGGAAATTATTTTCCTCTGTTAATTGAAAAAAAGTCTTTATTTCTAGTAATGTGTGAGGTTCAATAATTTGATGCACGCGCCGTAATTTTTTAAAATTATTTTTTTGTTATTTTATATTATAGAAACAAACAGTACATGATTTACAGAGATAAAACAATATTCAGGAATAAGATACTTCGTGTTGTGTACCTATGATATGTTTCCTTGTAATGTCTGCTAAGTGGTATGTTTATTCCTTAATTACCAGGTGACTTGTGTAGTTTATAGGTGTGTGTATGTGACGTGTGTAATGTATGTGTGAGTGTTTGTGTGTGTGTGTGTGTGTGTGTGTGTGTCTGTATATATGCGCATTGAATTCTTTAAATTATTGACATGATGCCACGTTTGAAATTGGGCAGTGAATCCGAAAAAATGTCAAAGTTAGAGTCAAGACAAATGCCTCACTTATAACACTGACACCAAATTCCCCGAATTCATGAACCAATAGCTCGAATTTTGCTGAGATGTGGAATTTGCTAGGTTAACGACAACCGCCGACTAGCCGTCAATTAATTTTTTTGCTTTTCTAGCTATTTCTTTAAATTGTTTAATTTTTATAATTTTTACGATTTTGCTGAGAAAATAAATTTTTGTGACAAGTTATTAAATTTATTTTACGTGTTACAAAAAAATAAACGAAAATTCTGGTTTCGGAATAACCAGAAAATATTTTTAAAAAGTCTTACTACATCATTGTAAGCAGAAAAATCTATTCGTGTAATGAAGCAGAAATTGAACTCACGATGCTTTTGTGGTAATCCGAAGCGTTTATGAGAAAAAAACTTAGCTACTGACAGTGGTAAATCACTAAATCCATACGAATATGTGTACTTTTTGCAAATCTGTGCCCTTGCAATGGTAGGTATTTAAGTCTTAAGCGTTTAAAAAGAGAAGAAGATTGTTTGAAAGCGAGACATGTAATACGAATGTTAATGAAGCGAGCTCGCTAGTATGAAAAAAACGGTAATAGTTAAAGAAAATTTATGAAAATATTTAATACAAATTTGATATCTATCTGGATTATTAAAAATGTAACATATTCGTTTGTTTAAAATTTAAATCTCCAAAAGTTATTCACTTTGATTG
Source organism: Hesperophylax consimilis (assembly GCF_061612785.1). Classification (NCBI taxonomy): domain Eukaryota; kingdom Metazoa; phylum Arthropoda; class Insecta; order Trichoptera; family Limnephilidae; genus Hesperophylax; species Hesperophylax consimilis. Next base: position 9,190,784 of record NC_142858.1, read on the forward strand.
CTTTGAAATTGCATTCGAAGATGCGTGTGTTTTTTATATACCTATATAGATGTCACATGTGACAGGTAAAGACGTGCTTTTTTTAAACAGCGCCATCTGTTGGATGTAAAATTAACACGCGCTATTGTTTCTCTACCAGCACAGACAGATTGAGCCACAACAGCAGCGTACAGCTAGTATTAAATAATAGAGCAATATTTTTCGGAGAATACTTTGCGATTTTTTTTTATGAACCGAAATATATATATAAAAATCTATCATACAATTATTGTTTTGGCACTAGAATTGAATCTATATTAACTTAAAAAATGACATATTTCATTAAGTGTTCAAGAGCAATATGTTATTCGGAGCTTGGAAACTAGCAACAGCAAATAATTCTATAATATTATTTATTTATTTTATCTAACACTTTTTTCTCTTGAAAATTGTTGTAATTCGAGAAAATCTTCGTATTCTCAAATATGTTAGCATGCCTCAAAGCTGGTCCTAAGTTAAGTTCAAGAATTTTGGGAGTCGGTCTGGCCCTGAGACGCCTTGGTAAGTGATCGTTGTAATCAATAACATTCTAATGATTTGTATTTTTGTGTGGCTCTGTTTTTATAAAGAAATCTCTATCATGATGTGTTAGGACTGTTCGGTGTTAGTATCATCAGCGCCTCGGTGCCTGGATCCAATTGCGCCCGCCCAGGGTCGGCCCTGACTGGGAGTGGTTCCAATGTAGGTAAAGACTTAACGCATGAAAATATAACTGTCGTAAAATAAACAATGTCTTTCTCACTGGTTCCAGAAGCCATTAATAATATGTACAACGAATCCATTTCAACACATATTTAACTACTGAGTTAATGAGTCTCATGTAGTGGTGACTCGTGTCCTTAGGGTGTATTAAATAGTGCTAATATTAAAAAATGGCATTATCGATGCTGTCATAACCGAACAGTTTTTTTTTGTACAACTAACTTAAATTCCCTGAAAATCTTCATATCACATTATTTTGGACTAAACAGCATCAATAATTATAGTAATTTTATTTTTGGGGAATTGCGCTACCTCCTTCCTTAGCCAATGTTTTGGACATCATTACAGTGTCTATCTTGAAATCACTATAATACTTTTGGGGAATTGCGCTACCTCCTTCCTTAGCCAATGTTTTGGACATCATTTCAGTGTCTATCTTAAAATCACTATAATACTTTTGGGGAATTGCGCTACCTCCTTCCTTAGCCAATGTTTTGGACATCATTACAGTGTCTATCTTAAAATCACTATAATACTTTTGGGGAATTGCGCTACCTCCTTCCTTAGCCAATGTTTTGGACATCATTACAGTGTCTATCTTAAAATCACTATAATACTTTTGGGGAATTGCGCTACCTCCTTCCTTAGCCAATGTTTTGGACATCATTACAGTGTCTATCTTAAAATCACTATAATACTTTTGGGGAATTGCGCTACCTCCTTCCTTAGCCAATGTTTTGGACATCATTACAGTGTCTATCTTGAAATCACTATAATACTTTTGGGGAATTGCGCTACCTCCTTCCTTAGCCAATGTTTTGGACATCATTACAGTGTCTATCTTGAAATCACTATAATACTTTTGGGGAATTGCGCTACCTCCTTCCTTAGCCAATGTTTTGGACATCATTACAGTGTCTATCTTGAAATCACTATAATACTTTTGGACGTGAAAATCTCAAATCACAACATCAATGAAGTAGAAATTTTCAAACTCAGTACTCGATTACAATCAACAGTCACGAGCCACCACTGGTCTCATGCGGTCTCAGGCGACGCATCATGGCTTAGCCTATTTCCGCATATCGCCCGCCATACACTATTAATGGGTATGTATGGAGAGCGATATCCTGAAATAGGCCATTAAACATTTTATTAATTTGACTTTGACCACCTCGCCAAATGTGATCGGGTAGGACAGAAATTAGTTTCCTATGTTGACTGCAATAATGTCATCCGATTTAAGAGAAATGCGATTGTGCCCACGTATGTGTACATGATTCCCACAACAAGTTGATAGAATGCATTGACATCGACAACGAGTCTATTTACCGAGTTTTTGCTTGGCTGGCTGTCGTGAAGTGGGTTAATTTCCGCTTTTGAAATTCAATTAGGTGAATCATAATTTTCGTAGTGCTTTGTTTATTTTTAAGTTCTGAAATATTATTTTCAGTACTTCTGTACAAAAAATACTTTCTAAGTCAATTGAAAATCTATGAAACAGAATCATTGTTCACACTTTGTTACAAAAACATTCACAACGGAAAGCTAAATTATGGTAACAATAGAGCTTATTCATAAACGTCACCAGATGTTATTTATTGTTCTGCTGCGGAATAATGCAAAAATTATATCTGCATTAATCTTCTAACTCTTATCAGGTCTTAGTTTGACTCTTAGTCACGTATTGCTATATGATATTGCTAATAGTGGCGAGTACGTGCTTTTTCTTCGTAAAATAACGTTAGCATTTCTTGACCTAAAATTAGTAAGCAGTTTATGTGGCATGCTGATTACGAATATGTTTGTTCTACAATTCTATTGACACGTGTAAGTAAAGATGATGTAATCTATTTTTATTGCTGATGTTTATCAATGGAATATTAGTTTGTAGGCATTTAAAATTATTTCTAAAAATAATTTTAAATACCTTCCTTCCAAACTAGGTGCAAATAAAGCACTTTAGAACATTAATTATATGTTATAGGTGAATAATGTGAAATAATACATTCAAACTAATTGAAATTGTAAATAAATATTCTGCTTGATTTCTCAGAACGTTACAAAGCCAGAAAGTTTGCTCTTCTGCAACGGAGGTCATTTTTAGTAATTTATAGTGAGGTCTTTTTATTGTACATATTTAATTTTAACACAGTAAAAAAGGCGTTTTAATGTTGTTTTGTAATGCTCTTAAAGTGTGTGCGAAGCTTTTCGTAAATAGGAAACTAACAGATGTCCAAAATTAATAATATTTTGATTTTATTTTATAATCTCGGTCACGGTAGTTGCTTTAGGTTAGGATAACTTACCCACAGCAAAAGATTGAAGTTACATCCTGTTTTAGTGACTTACCTTTTTACTAGTTTATATTTTCTCATGACAGTTGAAAAGTTTTTGAGATAATATCCAAAAATGCACAATATCGCCGGTTTGCAGAAATGACAAATATATTTTTTACACTAAGGTAGGAATCGAACCAACCGATGTGCTATTGTGAATTGTGATTTAGGAAACTTTTCATGATGGGGAATTTGGAAATAAAAACAATGAAACGTTACAAATTTTTACTGTTTTAAAATACTTAGGAGAACATGATAACTATAGCAATACAGATCATAGATATGAATATTTACATAAATTTTAACGATTAATTAAAATAAATGCACTTAACAAGGATTAAATAAATACATTTTAGCTTAGAAAATATTATATATAGTAGTAATACCTTAAGGTAACATTAGTAATATCTTACTATTTTTTTATCTGTAAGTATACAATTTTTCCGAGAAACAGGAATATTTAAAAAAAAGGTAAAATTTTTATATTTTCGTTACTGAAGAGTAGTTATTAGAAAAATATTTTATATACCTTTATTATGATTTTGCTAATTCAATGAACACATATTTCAAGTCTTTGGATATAAATGCAACACGACTTTAAGTCTTGTATATTAAAATTGATTAACTCAAACAAATTATTTCTTCATATAATTATTTTTACTATCGCTTAAGATACTTAACATTTGTCTAAGATTTTAATAACTTGATTAAGATTTGTCAAATATTTGAATAATTATAAAAAAAACATAAGAATAAAAAAAGTGCAAATTCATTACTAAAAATATACTTTCGAATTTTTATTTAATCCTACAAAAATAGTATTTTTCACAACTATATGAAAGAAATTTATGAGATACGTGACTTATTTTTCTATTTATTTTAACAGATATTAAAAATAAATACGAACAACAACACAAACAGGGTTAATTTAATAACAAAATATATTTGAAATTTCGTCGATAATTGATAATTCGCTTTTTGGCGTTATTTTAATTTGATAACAAATAATTTTGTATGCACCACTATTAAATTTGATCGAAAGAATCGACATATTTTAAAACCAATAGTTTATTCGTCAGGATAAACGTATATTAATTTAAATTTTTTTTTGATAAACATAGATATAAATGCAAATAGAATAAAACGTTTTAATCTGCGCATGTGTACAAATATGACAGTAAATAAAATAAAATAACGGTGAAAAATTTTATGTTGGCAGATTAAACGAGTTAATATAGAAATATAATCTCTATCCTTGAGGTTCCACCAGCACTTGAATAAATCGGAGAACTTTATTTTGAAATATTTTTCCTTGCATTGGGTTCGGGAAGTAGATGCAAAGTTCTCCCGTTATTTGCTGCCTGTTGTTGAACACGAACAGATACGGCGAGAGCAGCACTCCCACCAGCAGGAAGAATATAGGGAAGTCAGAGGCGTAGTAGGAGCGCTGCAAGGTGACGGCGGGTAACTGGGTGAAGAGGCAGTAGGCCACCATCCCGTAGCTCAGCTGGGCGGGCTTGGAAGTATGACCTACCTCGGCGAACATCCTCCGGAGGCTCACCAAGAAGCTATCACCAGGTATCCTTCTATATTGCTGCACGACGAAAATGCAGTAAACCTCTGATATGTAGATGTTCAATGCGCAAATGACGAAAAAAGTACCAAAGAAAAATCTTACGACAAGATTGGACGATAGTACTCTTAACACAAAAGGTTCGGCCGTGTAAGGCTTGTTGACCGTGCAGAGGACCCACACGCCGGGGGAGGGGTACGGGGTGGAGATAATCGCCATCACTACCACCACCAATAATATACCCATAAAGATTAGGGTTTTTACCATTTTAAGCACGTCGACAATCAGGTGCTCATGTCGTTGATGTATGGTGACGTAGAACTGGTCTATGGAGATCATCAAAACGATGAACATGTTTGTAATCACCCAGTAGCTCACGGAGAGTTCTAAAAGCTGACAAGAATATGGTGTTCCCCTTAGATACTGTGGACCAACCACAAAGCAGCAAATCAGATTGTTGAGCAGCAATAAGAAGGAAAAAATGTTTTCAATAGTCAATCTTCTTATTCTAGTATTTAAAAATGAAGCTCCCTGCAAATTCGATGAAACTCCTATGGTGATAAATATCATCATCCACACATATTTATCAGAATCATCAAAATTGGTAAACGAGTTATTCATGATGGATGACTGGACGAAAATGTTTGGTTTTATAAATTATTTTGCCACTGTCACAAAATACTCACAAATAGTCACTCTCCTTCTCAGTCAAATAAAAGTTCCCACACTAATTCAGCACTATGCACAAAAAATATACTTGATTAATTGTATAATCGGGACGTAATTCGTACGTATCACTTATTTATGAAAAAAAACACTCTATGTTTGCACTTTGTTGATGTTAAACTCGCACTTGATCAACATTTTGTGAAGGAACTCCAACAGTTTAATAAGGTAACAGTGATGACTGTAAAGCGATGACTATAATGCGAAAGTAATGACTGCTAGCGGCCTGCAGCTTACTGCAGTTGTGCAGTCAGTGGCGCTCCTCGGGAAAGAGTGACGAGTCTGAACGCTTTCCCGATGTTTTCAATAACTGCCACCGCCCAAAAGAATCAGTATTAAACCTTTTCCGTGCGAAATAAACATTGCCTTTTTAATTTACAGATGAATTGACTTAAGAAAATAATAGTATATAATAAGTTCATTAATAATAATTATTAATCGCCTGACACAGGACACCCTGAGAAAACTAATTTCCCCCAATAAAATAAGTAATGCTGGATAGGATGTTTTGGAAAGGAAAAAGGTATCAGGGGTGGCTAAGTTTCTAGGGTCAGTGTATACAGAAGTGGTAAAGAAAATCAGGCTATATAGGTCGAAGATTAGTAATTCCAGATTAAAAAATTGAAGATTTAGGGGAAGACGTCGTAAGTCAATGCTTTGAAATCAACGTACGAAGCAGGGCCGGTCCTGAGCCAAGCAGGGCCTGGCGCTGGAAAAAAAACTCAAAGACGTTTTATTAGTATTTGACCTTTTGGCGCCTTTGCAAGTCGGCGCCCGAAGCGGACTACTCCAATTGCTCCTGCACAGGGCTGGCCCAGGCACGGAGTGCAGCTCCGCAGAGCTATTATAGGCTGCAGCCTGCAGGGTGAAGGTTGTCCTAATGTTAGTCAAAATAGAGGGAACCAGCAGAAAAGCAATCATAAATACTAGCAGTTAAGGGTTTTTTTGCTGCTAGGCAATTTTTTTTTGCTGGTTGATCTACGCCCAGCTTAAGTGATACTAACAACAGTTACATTAATAGGTAGATATTAGATCATTCACAGAGAGAGGGTGAGTATATATTGTTAAAACAAAGAACAGGAAGGAGTTTAGGCATAATAAGGATAACAGTTGTTCGGGTAAAACTTTACCTTTAACGAATAATTGCCTAAATGGGTAAAGGTAAAATATAAATTAATATTAATTTATATTTTACGTAAATAAAATTTACATGATAAAATTAAAAATTTCCCAAATGCATTCAGATTCCTTTTATATTAATTAAGGTAAATCAAAAGGTTTTATTTAAAAATATTTCGTATTATCCTTGTCCAGCGATTCCGAATAATTACTATATATAAATACCATTATATAAATATATATACCTGGCAAAATTATTGTTTTATTATACATATAAGTACATGTCAGATTAGATATTTTTTGTCTAATTTTACAATCAACGAAGCGTTTCTATCTTCCAATTGTGTTTCATGTTATTTTATTGGGTTGGCAGTGCCTATACTTCCTACAAACACACGTGTATTATGCGTTAACTTCATATCGGCGTTCTGTCAAAATAGTGCGAAATTATTATTTAAGTAAATAATATTAAATATCAATATTTTTATAAATCGTACTTGCAAAGAGTTGTTGTTTATTGTCATTAAGTTGAATGAAATGTTTGTTTTATTTGTAAATGCGTATTAAAACGGTAGTTTTACGGAAATAATTACGGTTGTTTGAAATTGTACGTATTTGTATATCGCTCTTATGCGCTCTGTCGGCTAATAGGTAAACTACTCCAGCGGCCGGTAAAGAAGGGATTGAAATTTTTAATGAACCTAAGAATTTTTGATTCTTGACAGACGTCAAATATATAAAACGTAATTGTGGATAATTTTTACTGTAATGTAATTAATCCAACGGACTTAACTTTCTAAAACATATCTTCTTCGATATTATTCAAAAATTATATGAGCAGAAACGATGCTTTTGAAGAAATCTCGTATTACATGAGGCGATCCTATTTTAGTTGGAAATCGGGTCTTAATTTACAAGCTAGCGGAATTTACCCGAAACACACGATTTGAATTCGACCAATCAGAGGGCCTAAACCGTCCAGACGCTAGCGTAATAATATTATAGATACTTCGCTTTAAACTTGAATAGAGTGAACATTTTAATGAAGCTTTTTAAGTTCATCGCATTTTTGACAATTTTTTGCATTTCTGATGCAGTAATGTAAGCCCCATATCTTAAAAACAGTTACATTATCTATTGAAAAGAAACTCCCCGGTTAGCAAATATGTTGTTTTTCACCCTTGATTTGTCATCTTAACAATATACGGAGAAGGAGGAGATGAATTTATAACTTTTTGATAAATCGTTGTGAAGGTTATGCTTAGAAGAGATAGAATGTTGAATGGCGGGTTATTATTGGTGCGATACAAAAAATATTAAAACCAGTTAAATTTAAACACAAAATAAATACTGGTATGTTATATTATTTAAAAATATTTTAGTTTCCGGGTACTATTAGTTCCCTTAGAATACAATTTACAATCAGAGTGGCATATCTGATTCAATGGTTTCTGACATTACTTGAAGTAAAAAAGGTTAGTGAAATTTTGGTCTTCGGAGACATTTTTGGTTCTAGAAAATGTTGTCAGTGGTCACTCAGCTAAGTAATCACTCGACCCCCATCCCAACCTTAAATGTCAAATACTTACTGATTTTTAAATGTTTCATGAAATAAAAATGATACAAAAAATTTGTTTGGATTTTTTACTTCAAATAATAAAAGGAATCATTCGTTGAAGTAAATCAGGCACTTCAGGAACTACCCAAAGCCAGTGCAACTTTACAAGAGGTAAAATGCTTTACAAGTTTACAAAATAAATCAAATTTCTTTAAAAATGTGTAACTCCCCGATTTTCACCAGGGCATAGGTAGATACTCTCAGTATCGCCGTGCATTAGATAAATATATAATTAAACTGTCGTTAGTTCAGAAATAAGATCCTGAGAGCCACCTACTTCATCTCCATTTTCTTTAGAGCCTCACTAAATTCCCCAATTAGGGGTATCGTAGTCTTACTGACTGGGGCAGTTGGGTCTATTGTAGAAGGTGTTCTTTTAAAAAAAATCACGCAATCTCAGCATTATATAATATGGTATTATGGTGGAATTAAAGAAGAGAGTTGGGACTTGAAATCGTGTTATAATAATATATTTCATGTTCGAATAATTCATTTTAATGTATTCGGAAGAGTTTTTAAAATATAACATAAAATCTACACACAAAAATATTTTGTGTCTTACTGTCTTTTGTGGCAATAATTTAATTATTTCCCGTTCACGTTATCTCTACCTATCACAACATTATTAATCATTCATAAGAAAGCAATGTTTCAATCCCGGAAGGTGGTTCTACACCAGGATGAGTCTGAGAGTATTTTCTTATTATTTATTAACACAAATTAATGAAATAAAATTAACTTGCGCATGCCGGGATTTGAACCCGCGAGCACCTAGTAATGCTAGTCGAGAATCTTACCCCCGATGACGGAGGCCGTCAGAATCAGAATTAATTATCAGATATCTTTATTTCATTCGTCTCACTTGTGGCAGGTGACTAATTCTTCTTCCTCATTTAAAATATCACTGACAATGAAAACAATACTGATTGTAATAATACAATAATACAAAACAATACGGGTTGCGATTGGATACATAATTTTTGATACAAACGTCTAACTACTTTACATCCTCTTTTGGTAAAAAATCTTAGTAAACCAGAATGGAAGATCAGATTAGAAAATGATGTAGTATTTTTAAGAAGTAACATAGCTAGAGTAATAGAATATAAAAATGGGAATAGAAGTAGGAAAATTTTGAGACATGTAGATGAAATTGGGAGAAAATTTGGTTATAATATAGATAGTCATAATAATGAAAATATAATCAATGATTTATTGGATTTATTAAAACAAAAATTAGGCGTAAAAGCTAGTAGATTAAAAAGATATAATTATACGTATAATAAAAAAAATAATAACAGATTATTCCATAAAAATGAAAAAATATTTTTTTCCAAACTTGACGATAAACAAAATATTATTTCGAATAATGATATTCCGTTGCCATCTGAATCAGATATGCGCGATTTTTGGACTAAAATTTGGAGTAAAGATATAAAATATAACGAATCAAGTCCCTGGATAGAAAATGGAGAACTCAATTTTTCAGGCATTGAACAAATGACATTTTCTAATATATCGGTTGAATTGTTAACCAAAATTATTAAAAATACTCACAATTGGAAAACCACGGGTTGCGATTGGATACATAATTTTTGGAACAAACGTCTAACTACTTTACATCCTCTTTTGGCAAAAAATCTTTCAAAATTTGTCAGTCAACCACAAAATTTTCCAAATTTTCTAACTAAGGGCATTACTTATATGTTGCCCAAAAGCGAAAATATTAATAATCCCTCTCAGTACAGACCCATTACATGTTTACCGACAATATACAAAATATTAACCTCTTGCTTGACAGATTTAATATATACTCATTTAGATGAAAAAAATATTTTATCTGAACAACAAAAAGGTTGTCGCAGAAAACATATGGAATGTAAAGAACAATTAGTTATTGATTCTGTAATTCTAAAACAGATTCAAACTCGAAAACGTAATTTACATACTTGCTATATAGACTACCAAAAGGCTTTCGATAGTGTCCCGCACTCGTGGCTGATCAAAGTATTAAATATATATAAAATTAACCCCATTATTATTAGCTTTTTGGAAAATATTATGTCCTTTTGGAATACCAATTAACTTATCAATTTAAAAGGTAAGAAAATAGTAATAACGGAAATTTCAATTAAAAGAGGAATTTTTCAAGGAGACTCATTGAGTCCTCTTTGGTTTTGTTTAGCATTGAATCATCTATCTAAAATGTTAATTAAAAGCAAGTTTGGAATAAAAATTAAGGGTAATACAAGGGAGAGTAGTACAATTTCGCATTTATTATATATGGATGACATAAAATTACTATCGAATTCTGAACAAAATTGAGAGAAAATGATCGAGGTAGTTAAAAACTTTTCAGATGATATCAAAATGACTTTTGGTTTAAATAAATGTAGAACGATCCATATAGAGAAATGCAAAATTGTAGATGGGGACGAGAGTATATTTAGAAATTTCCAAATTACTAGTATGAAAAGGGATGAGGTTTATAAGTATTTAGGATACCCACAATCAAATAGATTAGACCATAGTAGTATTAAAAATGATATAAGGATTAAATTTCAAACTAGGATCAGGAAAATTTTAAAATGCAATCTATCTGCTAAAAATTTAGTAAAAGCAATAAATACTTGGGCAATACCTCTATTAACGTACTCATTTGGCATAATTAAATGGTCTAATACAGATTTAGATAACTTAGAAAGATTAATTAGAACTAAACTAACAAAGTTTAATTGCCATCATTCAAATTCAGCTATAGAACGAGTTAATTTACCTAGAAATTTAGGAGGTAGAGGTATAGTCAAAATAACTTCTTTGAAACATAATCAGGTAGAAATGCTAAGAACTTTTTTCCATAGGAAAGCTCATAGCTCAGAAATGCACAAAATAATTTGCAAGGCAGATAGAAATATTACACCTTTAAATTAATACGATGAGAATGCCAACATTTTTATAAATCCCAACCAGGAATTATTAGATTCCTGGTCAAATAAAATTTTACACGCAAAACACTTCAATTATCTCAACCAAACGTATGTTGACAAAATTTCGTCAAACAAATGGTTGAGTATTGGAGAGTTGAGCGCAGAAATAGAAGGATTTATGCTTGCCATTCAGGATAGAGTTATTAATACTAAAAATTATAGAAAGCATATAATCAAAGATACAAATCAAATTGATGGTTTGTGTAGAAAATGTTTGGCTTTTCCGGAAACTATAGAACATATTATATCGGGATGTTCTATATTAGCACCGTCCGAGTATACATTTAGGCACAATCAAGTTTTAAAAATAATTCACCAAAATTTGGTAATTAAACATAACTTGATTGACTGCCGTAATGTAGTACCATATTATGAATACGAACCAAATTCATTTTTAGAAAACGAATTTTATAAAATATATTATGATAAAACTATACTAACAGACCGAGCGATTAGTCATAATAGACCCGATATAGTTTTACATGACAAAATTAAAAAAATAACTTATATCATTGATGTCGCTATTCCAAATTCCTGTAATATTCAAAAATCTGTTAGTGAAAAAATAAGAAAATACACAGATTTAGGAAATGAAATAAAAATAATTTGGCATTCTCAGACTATAAAAATATTTCCATTCGTTATTTCGGCTACTGGCATTATACCTAGCTCTCTAATTAAAAATTTAGGCGTATTAGATCTATCAAAAAAAATTATATATAAAGATGCAAAAGTCGGTCATTTTGAATACATGTAGGATAACAAAAGATTTTTTAAATATTTATGTTGAGGGATCAGTAGGATTTATAGGCCCTGTTAGAAGTTCTACCGAGCCGAACCCTCTGATATGAAAATATCTGGAGTCGGTGAATTATTTTCCCATTTGATCTCTGGTGAGTTGACGTGTTGTTCTTGTATTGTTTTGTATTTATTTTGCTTATATAATGCATTTTCATAATGTTGATTGACTAGATGATCATTTGTGGAAAAGTGTGTGGAAGGGTTAAGTTTTTCCTTTGGGTAAGATTTAACCCGGACAACTAAATCGGAGTTAAAAAAAAAAAATAATGATAAAATGATGAAACTAACTTTTTGATTAATTATACATTTTAATATTCATAATTACAAACACTAAATATTCTTCATCTTAATGCTCACAACTCTTCTAGACATAAGCGCTAGCTTCTATATAAGAGGAACATTAAAAAATCAAAAGCAGTGAAAACTAATTTTATGAATTATTTTAGTTAACATTAATGATTTTACTCTGTGAATTGATTAACTATTTAATAAATACTTAATATTTATTTTAAAAAAATAATTTCCACACTAAAATACTTTATTATTTAATTAAATACAAAATACTTTCTTTTTCTGCTCAAAATGCCTATCAACTCATTCAGTTCAAAAGTGCTGTCTTATTTAATCAAAAGATAAATAACTTAACTTAATTTTGGGTTATGGATAAATATATGTTATTCTTTGAGAAGCGTCAAACATTTATCTAAGGTATTTTTTTTTATGTTGGCGCATGGTGCCAATAATCGGTACTCGAATGTTTTCAAAATTCAAAAAAAGTTTTGACGGACCGGCCTAGAGTTTATAATATCTTCTAGAAAAGAGTTTTTCCAGTTATTAAAGCGTATTTTATTTGGAATATTGCGTTTCTTTTTTTCATTGATGCAATGAAGTTTTTGTCATGGTTACTTGAAGAAATTACACAGGCATGAATTTTACGTAGGTTACAGAATTACACATGGACGCAATTAGACATGTAGACAAATACACTTTCATAATGTACTACTACGGTCTCAAATCATAACCTAACTAACCTAACCTAATTTTTTTTAAATTTCAAATTGGGAAAGGGACGCTTCGATGGTTTGGGCATTTAGAACAAATAAACTAGAAATGAGCGTGAAGAGAATAAATGACGCGAATGTGAATAGTAGAAGTAGTCAGGGACACCCGAGGAAGACAGTGAACAATGGACAATGATACTTTAGTCGGCTCAGTATGAATGTAAATGAGGCAAGGAGAGTGTGCCAAGACCGATTTGTTTGGCAGTTTGTCTTCTCTGCCTACTTCTGCAGATGATGTCGGGATGGTTAGTTATTTAGTTAGTTTTAAAAAAAAATTAATTAACAGTTATACAGATTTTTTGATACGTGTTATTCCAGTTGGTGTAATTAAAGTAAGTGTGAATCCGTCCATTGTGTAATTCCATCCATGAGTAATTCTGTCAGTATAATTAATATTGCTATTTGAAATTCACTCATGCGTAATTTAGCCATGACACCATGGAAGTTGTGAGTAATTGGTATTAGGCACAGGATTATGAACATCCCTAAACGTTAATAATGGTAACTGGCTAATACTGAGAGTATCTCCCACTTAGAAATGACGTGGAATTTACTTTTCCTGATTTCGAACAGCCTTACATAGCAACACGGTTTAATGCCCCAAAAATCAATAACGGTAATACTCTTAGTCGTGGAAATCTCAAATCACCTCTGAACTTTTGTTGTATATTTTACTAGTACCTTTAAAATAAAAATAATAATTGAATAATTTGTGAAAAATAATTTCAAGGACGCTGTACAAATATAAATTCCTGATTTTAGTTGCGATGATATTTATTGTAAATATTAATATTTTTATGGCTCAATTTTAGGACAGGAGCATTTTTTATAAAATGACCTTAAAGGCTTATAAATTCTACTTGCATTACGGAAAGTCGAGAGCGAACGTATGATAACTTACAGATAAACTACGAATATTTAGTAAGTTCATATAAGTATTTAATATTTTTGGCTTCTCGACTTAAAATTCTCACCTCACTTCACAAAAAGATAATATATAATATTTAAAACAATAATTTTCACACATATATTATTTCACATCGTAGAAACAATGAAAAAAAATAAGATGCTTACCTTATGTCTTTTAACATACGTAACATGTTAAACAAGAAAAAAACCTATCAAAACTATCATTATGCATTAATACAGTGCATATTCTATTATATCACATTATTGGGCGGGGAGAGGCCTTTAATACTACCTTACAGCCTATAGTTACAATACAAAGAATAAAATTATCCTTAAGAAATCATACAACTTCCCAACTTTAGAAGTATTTGGGAAACATAATATACCAACTATTACAGAATTGTATAAAAGAAACGCATTATATCAAATTAATAAAGAGTATTTCATTAATAAAATTCACCCATTAGATAGCATAAGCAATCGATTCAAGACAAAGGGCCTAATAGCTATCCCAATGCTAAGAACGACCACGGCTCAGCACCACTACCTGTTTTTAGGTGTGAAATGGTACAATATATTATTGTCCAAAAAGGTAACAGAAACATTGATTTTGAACAATTCACAAAGAAAATTAACTCCCTGAATTTGGATAATGATATATTGTACCCTTAATATACGCGTAAAATCTGTATTATTTAACATTAAAAAAAACTTTGGCCATTGTAATAATATTATAATACAATACTTGTATAATACTTGTTACAATTATGTTTGTGGTTAATTTGAAGATTGAATTATGTATATCGAATTATGTTTGTAGCTAATTTAAAGATTGAATTATATTAATTTGTATTTTGAATTACGTTTGTAGTTTTTTAACAAGACTTTGAATACTGTTCACACATAACCTTCAAACATTATTTTCTTTTTGTATATACATACTCCTCTCATAAACACGAGCTCCTGGAGCTCGTCTTATGGAGTAGTAGAATAACTAGGAAAACACAATTATTTTACATACTGTTATAATTTGAAACCTTGCCTTATTTTATAATAAATCAATGAAAAAATAATTTATCTTTCATATTGCAAACATAAAATTAATTTCAAAATGTTATGAATTTAATGTTATGTAAAAAGTGTTTTCTTCAAATATTGAATTTATTGTTATGTATTTGTGTTACATTACCTGCATCACATGAATCTATCAATTTGATTTTCCTGAAACGGGATTACTTTCCAGCTCGACAGTTAATGATTCGCTACCTATTCTATAAAAATTCTGTACTGTAATTCTGGTTACGAATAACCTGACAATAATTGAAAATCTCCTACTACCACCACAGTAAGCGGAAAATATTGCTTGCGTTATGATGGAGGACTTACTGTTGCCAGCCGAGGAATTGAACGTGCAACGATTGCGTGGGAACCAAACGCGATGCCAACTCAGCTACTGACCGGTTATTTTTTCTTTCTTCTCTTTTTCTGTACTATATTCTACTAGGTTTTTAAATTTTATTTTTGCACATTATCGTTTCCGTTATTTCACTAGTATCATCTCCACCTAGTAATGCACATTCCAATCAAAATTTCTTTAATGTAATAATTGTTAACACTCTGTAAATGTTTCGATAGAAAAAAAAGATATTACCATTTTACATTTTTTAAACGATTAGTTATTTCCAATAACTAAGAAAGTGAAAGGTTTCTGATGTTTATTTATTTTATTTTATTATTGGATAATTTGTATAGCGCCGCTTTTGTGAGATATCACCTCAGGGGCGCTTTACAGTTGATGCAGGTATTACAGAAAATATAAATATTACAAAAATAGAGTGAAGTTAAGTTAAGTAAAATGATTATGAAGTATAGGAACAGGTGATACAAAGATAGAAGATGGTAATTTAAAATGTATTCACCTACTTATAACTAAATAACTTCCTATCTAAAGCGGTGGGCAGAGATGATGAATCGCCAACAACTCGGTCTTGGCACATACTTATAGCTAAAGCTTATCGCATTCATTACCTATCTAGTCAAATTCAGTGTTATGAAGACGAAAAATCTGTTTGTGAAATATTTTTTTTCTTAGCTCTGTGTCTTCTACGGAACCTACCTACTTTGTTACCAAACTTCATAGAAGCTGATAATACTAATAAAATTTATTCCATAAATAGGCTAAAACAGACAGCGTAATAACAGCTTTTCCGATTAGAACTTCGAGGACAACACGACTAAAATAACCCTGCAAGATCATTTCCGAGGAAGTAAATCGACAAAAATTGGTGTTCATATATACTATTGCTACATTTATGCCAAATTCATAACTCAAGAAGATGACGTCTAATAATATGCTGATCCATAGAATTCACTGGATGACGATCGACGTTTGCCTGTCACCCTGATGGAGGAATTTCCAGAGTGCTGATGCAGCGCGGCGAGATCAACAGAAGGCATTGGAGTTTGGAATCGTCACCAGTAAGGTGGGGTGAGGAATCGTTTGATACTATGTTAGAGGTAAATTTAGATCATGTAATTCAGTTAATAATAAATACACCCAACGTAATCGACTTGTCATTCCCTCTCGCGCCTCTGAAGGGCTGACGACCACGTCATAATGTCTGGCTGCCAAGCCAGGCGACTAAATGATGTCAGCACGATTCTTCATCAAAGTAGTAAACAAAGCTCTTTCATGAGTTCTACATTTCTATCGTAAGCTGTAAGTAAGTTATAAAATAACAAAAATAGTAGAATACATTATCACCTATTACAAATACACCAGCATTGTATTTTTTGGATGTTTAAAATTAAAACAAATCTTCAATAAAATCTAGCACTGCCCCAATGACGCTGAAATGCAAATCGTCCAGCTTCTTTGTACCGGACCGGATCAAGTGGGCGGTCTGCAATCTAGTTTCTAATAACCCTCTCCGTGGCACACGTGGTACATGGCCCTGAAGCGGTGACCCGACGTCTCCGTCTCCAATGACCCGCCGCTCAGTAATCCCCGGCAATCAGAAGGAGTGACGGTATCGCGGCACGTCAGGATTAAGCTTCTGAAGCGACTATAAAGGATTTGTTTTGGGTAGGCTTAATTTACTACGCCTGACTTCTGCGCTCCGCGTATTGGAAGAATTTCAACAATTTTTTTTCAAAGAATTATCACTGTCTTCATTATACTGAAAATGCTATTTTTATTAAAATTATCTTACGACTGATTTATCATGAGTTCAAGGTGGGTACTGTTTCTTATTTATTGTTTTTGTGTTTAATTTGTAGAATTTCATTATTTTTTTAATGTAAATAAATTTAATAATAATAGGTACTATTAAATTTGATTTACATAAAATTTTGAACAATCTTTAAAAATATTGGTATATTCCTATACTAAAATATTTCAAAATACCTATCTACCGTTGGAGAAATTTAATTCAATAGCACCATTCCTCTTATCGTGCTATGTTGTGCTAGAACATCTGTTATGCCTTTTAGTATCTTGTAGCTTAAATTAATTAAGGATTCTAAACAAGAAATTAGTAATTAAAAAATGTAACATAAATTAGATAAACACTTATTACAAAAATGGCTTTGGTAGGTAGGTACCTAGGTAAGTACTAACCAACCTTCACAATGGATAAAAAGATGTACCTAATGGAATGTTACGCACCTTTGTATCGGCACATGCCTGTGGAATATCCGATTTTTTCCATTTACAAGAATATGTTTACTTACAATTACCTACATAGGTAGGTACTCCTAACATTTAACTAACCGTTCATCAGCTCTATATATCTAAATGCCCATTATGACACTAATCAAATACTTATAAAGATTAATAAAACCTACAGCTGATTATCAAAAAAAAATTGTGTTATTTATATTTCAAAGAAATTATTTGCTTTCTTCCCAAGTAAATCAAAAATATTTGACAAAAACCGACAACCACCATTATCATAATTTCCTTTATTCCGCCATTATATTTTATAACCCTATATTTCAAACAGAAAACAATAAAATCCCCTCACTCAATCACGGTCCTAAATAAATACTTTCTAAATCTTTATCAGAATATTTGGAGGCCATTCGGAAAATGCTCGCGGGCGGTATTTTTCAAATTTAAGCAGCAGAAGTTGGTAGTAGGCAATAGCCACTTTCATTATAGGCGACTAATAATAATAGAGACCAGTGGAAAATTCTTTCACAATCTAGCGTTATCTAACGCGGGGTTTTTAACCTTTTGTGCGCGAGTATAGTGTAAAGAAGACATTACACAGTACAATTTGATGATTTTAATTCAGAGGGTGGCTTTTATGAGTTTTAAATTTATCTACCTGATGTTATGGATATGATAAACAAATAATATAATAAAGGTATTCACACAGTGCTTCAAACCAATACTCAAACCAAACTAAATGCATTTATTTTGCATATTTATTTACAATATTGTCGTACCTGTACCTACTCTTTCTATTATCTATCTATTGACTCCATAGTTTAAAATGTATACAACTTTGTAATTTGTATTTTGATTTATCATGTAAATATTCTTTAAGAATCTGAATACGTCTGTCTCGACACAGGTGTACCCTAGTGAGACAGATGTCGATAAATACACGTAAAAACTTTATATTGATAGATAAATAAATAAATAAAAAATACATAGAAACTGGAACTGAACAAGCTTCTAGTCTGTGACAATTTTATAGGCTCAATGTGTATTTGTGTCTTCGCTTATCATATTTGCAAATTGACCATGCATACGCATAATTTATAATAATAATACTCACTAAAACCATCCACATAGATTCATAAATTTTACATTGGCTGCCATCATATATCTTCATTACAATTGATCACAATGAAAATATCATAATGATGATGGAAAACAGTTCTATACTTAAAATTTACGTCCGATTTGTCGTCCGTTTGACTTTTGGATATGTAATACAGGGTTTTCCAATAAGAGGTGTTATTTTGATATTCAATCGTAAAAGATCAATGGTTTCGCTGCTTATGTGGCACGTAGCGTCGTCTTGTTGAAAGTAAACGTTGTTCAGATCAATAACATACAATTCCGGCCATAACTGTTGCTCCAGCCTCATTTTCGAAAAAGTAAGGTCCAATGACTCCACCGGACCATAAACCGCACGAAACAGTCACACGTTGAGGATAGGGAGGCTTTTCAACAATAACTCTTGGGTTTTGCGAGCCTCAGATGCGACAATTTTGCTTGTTAACGAAGCCACTGAGGTGGAAATGGGCCTTATCACTGAAGATGATTTGCATTTGATTCACTCAAGTGAATTTGAATAATTTAAATGCGTTGTTGAAGCGTGTATCGTTCCATTTTTATTAATGGCTTAGTTTCTACTTGTCAAATGTTAAAAAAATTACAGCTTCAAAAGTAACACCTACCGAAATAGCAGGCTATTCAAAATAACACCACTTATTGGAAAACCCTGTATTATGAGCCATTTGGTTGATTTTTTATTAAACTTTTTTGCAGAAAAATATATTATCAGTAAGTATTTATTCATGTATTACTATCCAAGCCAATTAAAAATGCACATAGTGGCTCATTAGAAGCCACGAGCCGCTTGCCCATTACATGTTTTGGATGTCATTTAGTGAGAACATGTTGCTGAATATGCCGCCCAGAATTAGTCCACAGAAACTACCCTTTGAATCAAACGATGTACGTAATGTATCGACAATGCGATTAGCTCCTGGTTACTAGATTTCGAAGCCGGGAACAAACATAGAACCAATGTGTAAATGTCAATAGACAACCAAAATGGCCGTCAAAGGTACAAAAATAATAAATCAAAAGTACAAAAGTAATCCTCCGAGTATACTCGGAAAAAATTTGTTGAAAAAAAAAAAACATTGAAATTTTTTTTTTTAAATTAACCCAAATTAAAAATGTGAAAACAGATTGTATTGATTTATTAATCAGTAGTTACATTGTAACACATTTTTAACAAAAATATCAGTACTTAATTTTTTTTTAAATAATGAAAAATCGTGGAACACACGATGACACAAATTCCAGAACCCGAATATCTGTTAAAATTTCATGTCACCACAGCTCACCTTCCATAGTTTTAGTGAGACACGTTTTATGCCTTATATTTAAGATTTAATACACTATTCAAACCGTTCTAAAATTGTAAAACTTCTTCTCTGACGTTGAAAGATCAACCCAACAGTATGCAGTTAGCGAATAAATAATAAATAAAAATATACCATTTAACGAGGAAATAATAAAAGTCGTCACGGAACGCCTTCAGCAGATGTAAAACTTTTATTGAAGGAAGTTAAAATGCAAATAAACAAGTCTTTATATTAGATGTGTTTCTGCCCTGATTATGGACACTGTAATGATGTCCGAAACATTGGCTAAAGAAGGAGGTAGCGTAACACGACATAATACCCCAAAAATATACTGTTATCTTTTGGCCGTGAAATCTAGAATGAAGTGTAAATAAACCAATTATTTTACTGTTATTAAAAAACACTGGAAGAAATATATTACAAATTAAAATGTCGTCATCATTTAAAATAGATCCATTGAAAATTTTAGAGAGAATAGGTGCTGAAAAAACCCTTTTTTGAAGAGTTTCCAGGCTGGCCGAAAAAGCGTCGTTCCTTGCAAGAACGTTGTCCCGTCTTGCCACGATTGCTATGCAAGAGTCGGTTTAACCCCTGTTAGGCGCGCCAAAACATGTTTAATATAAAAAAAAAACAAAGCTAACAAAACGAAAAGAGCATATTGGGAGATGGTTTAGTTTCAACGGTAAATTATGCAAATTTTATACAGGCATGGATATTTCATGTATTGAATGCAATACAAATAGACTGAATCACATTTATAAATAGGTTTGTTTGTTTCCTACATTATTTTTCAAAATTTCATTTTAATAATAGTTTTGTGGAGAGATATCTCCGGGGCGAATTCAAGTAGTAATAAATCGAAAAATACACGAGTTTTAGTGTTATTTACCTTCTGGCATGAACATTATTATTAGATTATTATTATTGACCTTTCATTGGATTATTATCAAATATTAGCAAGAATAATACGGAGCCTGTGGTACGGAGAACGTTGGGACGTGTACAGTTAGGAATGGTTTGGATTAAAGTTTCAAGGTTTAATTAGAGAGTAATTGACAACTGAGTGCAGTTTCATGGTGATATGAGTCGAAAAAGATTATTATTTAAAGAGAGTGTTTCACTAGATTGCACCATCTTTTTTATTTCATTCATCATTAACTTACACGTCATGCTTTCTCCACATCTTCGTTCATCACATACGCCACATTTTATCATCCATGAGTTATTCATTCTCTTGATCGTGCCTTGTATTCCTTGGGCGTCGCCAATTTCTTCTACCATTCACTTCCATGTTAATAACTCTTTCTTCGTTCAACAAGTACGCCTCATTTTACCATAAGTATAACATCAAATCATGTCTTCCTCAGGCGTCCCCGACTTTTTCTAACATTTACTTAATTCAGTATCACAAAATATACCATATTGCCACTGTTAAAAACGAAAATATATATCTATCTCATTCCAGTGCAGAGATAATAAGTTTGGTTAGCTTTCTCGGGCTTTCCCGACTTACGCTAACTACTCTCTAAAAACTTCTGGCACTAATAAGAACGAAATTTGAGTTTCAGCGTAATCGGTAGAGTAGTCTTTGTGTCTCTAGGGCACACACATACGAAATCGATATAGTAGTCTTTGTGTCTCTAGGGCACACACATACGAAATCGATATAGTAGTCTTTGTGTCTCTAGGGCACACACATACGAAATCGATATAGTAGTCTTTGTGTCTCTAGGGCACACACATACGAAATCGATATAGTAGTCTTTGTGTCTCTAGGGCACACACATACGAAATCGATATAGCAGTCTTTGTGTCTCTAGGGCACACACATACGAAATCGATATAGTAGTCTTTGTGTCTCTAGAGCACGCACATACGAAATTGATAGAGTAGTCTTTGTGTCCCTAGGGCACACACATACGAGTATTTTTTATGTCTCTAGGGCGTAAACATACGAAATCGATGTAGTAGTCTTTGTGTCTCTTGGGCACACACATACGGTAGAATATTATTCGAGTCTCTAGGGCTATTACATAAAGTAGAGTAGTGTTTGTATTTCTAGGGAACACGCGCAAACATTGCCTCACATTTTCTTAGATAAATCTTATTCAATTTTAAAAAGTAAATGTAAATTAAACTTTTTTATGGGTTTTATTGTAAATTGTTGGAATTTCCTTTTTTATTTTTAATAATTAGCTACCGGTTTTTAATACGTTTGTGTCATTCAATAGTTTTGAATATGTCAATGAACGCCAAATGACGCGGACATGTCGAAATCGGAAAAATAAGTAACAAGTTTAGTGTATATTTATTATTAAGACGATGCCATATGTAGTAATGAAAAATCATGTGTTTTTGGTTTGAAAATTTGGTTGCCTAGAAATGTTTCAGATGCTTTAATTAAATACTGCGAGTGGAATACATCTTGGCCTTTGAAAGGATCGAGTATTTTTAAAATAATTCTCTTTATAAGCCCAGAAAAAAATAATGTATAAGTCCCATGAAAACTGCTTTAACCGTTTGAGTGTCAATCGTCGATTTTCGTCGATTCGTGTTTTAACGAAGATTGCCGATCGTCGATTTCCGTCGATTGCGTCATTCGTGTTCTGATTCGCGCGTACGTAAGTACGTAAAATTCTCATTTTTTCGAAATGAACTGGACTTCGGGATCCTCCTCCGCGTGATTCTAAACCAATATTCTTTAGTAAAACACCGAAAAAATCATCGAAATCCTTGAAAATTCAAAGAATTTATGGAATTTAAAAAAATATATAGTTTCATAAAAAATAATGTTTTTTTGGTGGCATTTTACAAGAAACTGTATGAATTTTTTTGGCACTCAAATGGTTAAAGTTCAAAATCTTCTACTTAAAAACCTATTTTCGGTTATGATTTTATTGTATAATGTGGCAAATTAAGTTATTTATAAAATGATGAAAAAAAATTACATATTTATGCCTGAACATCTACAAAATAAAATAAAAGGCACTTTTTGGCCATGTTTTTTTCTTGCATAAATCAAAACAGGCGGATGGTGTTAAGCGGGAATTTAAACCTTATGGCCATCTACGTAAGGGTTGTTATTGATAGCGGCTCAATTTAAAATATTACCTACACGACGTAGTGCATCGCCTTAAGCTAAACTCTCTAAAAAGAAAATGTCTACATATTTTTACATAGTTAATGTCGAAGAATTACAAAACAAAAATATAAATTAAGCAGGTGTGAAGATGCCTGTACAAAGACGAAGATTTCTGTTATTCGTAAGTTTGATTTTTAGTGTTACTTTATATATTGCTATTCAGAAAAAAAAAACTTTTTTTCAGGAAGGTATCCGATGAAGTCATCTTGAGTGAGACTTGAACCTGGAAAGTGATATGAGAAAATTCTTTGTGTCAAAATACAAAACGTTTTCAGAAGCAATTATTTCAGGAAATGCCCATTTCAAAAAGATTTATCGATAACTGAGCTTCGGAAATTGAACAAGTTTCTGGAAATGTCTTTTAAACCAGAAATAAATTTTAAAAAGCAGATCTAGGGTTTATTTTGTAATGTTTTTATTTCAGAAATATTAACAATTCTAAATTCACCCAGAAACGGTCATTTTTAGATGAGACAGTTAAGGTTGAGTTATTTCGTTATAAATTCTAAAGCTAAAAATAAAGCTCTGTGAAAGTACCTTTCAAGACACATTAATAATAATAATATTTGGCTAATTTACATATAATATCACCTCAAGGATGCTGTACAAATATATATAACATAACCTGACTAACCTGACTTAACCAAACTAAATCTAACCAAATCTAAACGACATGCATTTATTTAGGAATGGACAGAGAAGATTAAATGCTTCAAATTTCTGGTTTGGAACTGTCCTCGTTTAATTTACATTCATAAATCATATAAAATACATCTTGTTTCCTATTTATCATAAACCTCTACGCATTACGAAGCATGTTTGTAATGCCATGTCTGCCTGGGGAATTTCAACCATTCATTCTTTCATCGACTTGTGTCTTTATTTTATTTTTATTTTATGTATACGACTAAAAAGGCTTTTACATAAAAGTGATACATGATGCAGTGTACATAAGAGAATATCTCTATTATACAGGAGATACTGACAGTAAATAGATGTAATCCATTGTAAAGTAGGTACAAAATACACAATTGTAAAATTGTGATTACAAGTGTAATGAGAAAATATTAAGAAATAATAAGAAAAAAAAAAACTAAATATGAAGCAATATTAGTAAAACATAAGAGTAACATAAAGTAAAAAGGAATTACAACAACACTACATATAAGACAAAATATTAAAACTAATTTACCAACGCTACTCTAATTTGTGGGATTCGACGAAGTGTTGGTATAGATTATGCTTAATTCCATAAATGGAGTCAATAAATAAATCAATAGCACCCCCATACTTATTGCCCAGATCACGCATCCTATTGGTCAGTGAGTGTGTCTGATAGTTAGTCGTGTATGTATTGCAGAAGAATGTTATATTTTGTCTTGTATTCCTAGTCGGCACAAGTAATTTAATCGTGACAATGATGACAGGACTATCAATTAAGTTGTTAATGACTCTATGTTACATAGCCAGGCTGAAACAATTCTACTGTCAGACAGTGTTATTAGATGCAATTGGAATTCTGAGCTTAAAATTTACATACTTAAGAAATTTGTGCTGAACTCTTTCTATATTATTGGAGTGAACTTTATATTAAGGGGACCAAATAGGTGAATTTTACTCCAATTGACTTCTGGCTAATGAAATAAAGAGGGTTATATAATATTAAGGGTCTTATAATATTCTCCCTAAACTCTCTCAAAAGAACCTAAAACTGAATACTAGGATATTTACGACAATTATATTATATTATATGCTGAGATATAGTAAATTAAATATACATAACCGTGTACATGTTCAGTCATTAATTCGAAATAGATATCGGAAACGAGCTTCAAAGTAATTAACTTTTTCACCGACATTTTATTTCATTTCGTAGAAGTAGGCATGTATAAAATTATATCAACATCGGTTTCCTCTCACTTCAAATTTGTTTCCGGCCTTCTGTGAATTGATTCGAAAAGATATGAAGTAGAAACGAATGCAATATTCGCTGTCGATTCATGCTAGAAAAGTGGCAACATCCCGTTAACATGCTAGGTATATTCGAATGCTACGTTTCAGACAACGTTCCCACCCACCCGCGCCCCCACAGCTGGAGCGGCACCTACCGGCTGAAGTTGGTGTTACCGAACACGGGAAAACTGCATTGCTTAAGGGATGGTAATGTTTACATACGGGGTGAACGTAAACGATAGGAGCGCTGAGTTAGATAACATTGTAAATACGCAATCTCTTTGTTTCATGTTATTCGATTTTTCTATCGAATAAACTTACGCTTCAAGCCTTATTAAGAAAATATACAACTACACGTCAGTATTGATGTCATGTGTAAGTTAACCAATAACATAGTGTTCGAATGTTATGTAATCTCTATGCATATTTTTACTGTATTTGAAACCGTTATATCTCTTGAGTTTCAATTCTATAACGTTAAATACGATATATGTTACATTTTTATTACGGTATGTTTGAGAAAAGAAAAGAAAAACTTGAAATAGATAACGTGTATTATATTATGTTAATCAATTTTTTTTTGAATATATTAACTTCTACAAAAAATATATGTATTGATTACTTATTTATTTGTAAATCAACATCTCTAGCCTGGAAGATTACTACTTTTACTTGAAAGTCTTTTTAGTTTGTATCCCGCTTTTATGATTAGTGGTCTCTCTCTTTTTTATCTTGCAACATTATTACCAAATTTAAAAATACGCAATTTAATATTTTAAACTTTTTTTTATGCATATTATTTACACATTTTTGTTTATATTTCTGTAAGGGTAGTTGTTAATCCAGTCTGCAAAAAAAGTTATGAACTTTATCAATTTCCATAACTCCTTTAATTAGTTTTCTGAAAACCAATTATATTTTATTCTTGTAAAAATAAAATTTCTCCAATTAAGAATTGAAAATTATTGTTAGCATTTTACAATAAAAAAGGATTTATTACGATGGTTTAAAATGTTCAAAATGGTGGTATGTCATTATTTCATAATATTTTAAAACATTTAAAAATATATATTTTTTGTAATTACTAAAAGAGTAAAACCTCAAATTGTAATATTTAATTATTGAAGACAATATTAGCAATTCCTAAACGAATATTTGAATCAGAAAAATCAGAAAAAGATACAGTAACATCTATGACTTGAACCCAGGACCCTTGCCTTGCCTGGGCATCGCTCTACCATCTGAGATAATGGGACTCTTATCTCCTTCGGTTATATTTAGCTGTATCAACTGCGAACAGGAAATAACGTCATTGCCTTATTTTTTTCTTACCGCACATTTTTATTGGTTGCTATCTTTATGTATGATCGCAAGATTCAACTCCAAATAAATCCAATTTATACAGTGTCTTAGATAAATATATCTTAATCTGATATCTCCTAGATGTGACCGTATCTTTTTCTGATAATATTCATTTGGGAATTGCTAATATTGTCTTCAATAATTAAATATATATTTCGTTCGAAGTAGGTACGAATTCGTATGCTTCTTTTGTGGAGGTTCTACTCCGTCCCAACAGACAAGGACGCGATAACTATTGATGAAAAGATCGCTAGTGTCAGATATTTTTGTTTAATTTCAGGTGTGAACCTGCATTTATCTGAACCCCTAATGGCATAAACTACTATTATTTTTATTTTATTATTTCTCTCGTAAAACATTTCTGTTGTTCCATTTTTATTTTTTATGTGAAACCGCATAAGAGTCCCAACTGCTCCCAACCGTCTGAAGCCAGTGAGACTATGGCATCCCCAATTGTGGTATTTTGTGAGGCTTCAGGTAGTGGGTAGGGAAAATAGATGGGGAAGAGGAATGTGGGGAAATACTTGGCTATTCAGATCTGGTCACCGAACACGGCCAAAGCCATTTCAAACAACCTTTCAAATCTGAATGGTTGTTTTACACCAGGGCGATACTGAGAGTATCTCCCACTCTGGAATGTGCCACAAATATGCTAAATATTTTTTAATTATTAAATTATGTAATAATACAAACCGCGACCTCCGGCTTGCTAATCGACAGCCTTACCTTAGAGGAGGCTGTCAATACGTATGTATACTTTTTTTCATTTTTCTGTTTTATAATGTTGATTCATGTCCTTAATTTCTTATTTGAAGTATTATTTTTGTTTATATTATTATATGTATAGGTAATTATAGGAATATTATAGGTAGGCGCGTCTGTACAATAAGCAAGTAACACGATAGTGAGAAATTTCGAAAAATAGATACCAATTAATTTAACATTATTTAACAATACAAATAAATTCTTCACTTGCACAGATATGTACTATGTAGAGGATTAGATGACACTTGATCTCCCGACAGTTGAACCCCTGCCAGTTTATCCTTCGGACAGTTGATCCTATTATATTTATTTTATTATTAATCATTACTTCTGATATGACATATGGCCGTAAAACAAAAATCGACATACTTTTTTACTTTTACATATGCTGACGTCTTGAATGGAATTCCACTATACAAATATTTACAAAATACGACAAATTTATACGTCAGTCAGTTTAGGGAAGTACGGCATATCTTCTTAAATTATAATATATAACTAAGTGTCTCGATCTACCGATGCGTGAATCTTCCTCCCCAGGTACTGTCTCTTAAACTAATGTGAACTTTTAAAATGTCTTTTAAAAATATAAATAATGGTTTGACTAAGGATTTAACCTTCTTCCCCAGGGACAGGACTCAACAGCGCTAAAGAGTGGGCCAAATTGCCATTGGGTAGGACCTACATTTATTTAATAGCCACTAAATGTGTTGTCATCGTCAACAAGTCTATCTGCCAAGTTTCAGCTCAATCGGATGACGAGAAGTGAGTTAGTTATCACTTCCATGATTTGCAATCAATTGTTTCGTTCATAAAAACAAAAGTGAAATTCAAATACTAAGATTATTTAATAAACAAGTACCATTTCAAGCAATGGTACAAAAAATAGTAGTCTTTGACAATGATGCTTTCCACCACGACAAAATATTAACATAAAAAATATGGCCCAACCGACAGTATTACGAAACATGCGATCGCTTGAAGGTCAAAGACAGGAATATTAGTAGTTACAAAACTACCGACCACCCACAACAAGACGACACAATCAATATGTGCCTTAATTGGTGGATTCACCACCTACTATTTTCAATTCAAAGGCTTTTGATACGATTGATCATAGTAAATTACTTAAAACTCTAGAAAACATTGGAATTACAGGAAACCTACATAAATTATTTGTTAACTACTTTCAAAATAGAAAGATTTGTGTAAAAATTTTTGATCATTTTAGCAAAAAAAATATTGTTTTCGCAGGCGTACCACAAGGGTCCATACTAGGCCCTACCTTGTATATAATATATGTTACTGCAATGAAATTTATTTTTTCTCATGTAAAACATTACGTTTATGCTGACGACACTGCATTAGTTATTTCACATGAGGATTTATTAATAGCGAGTACTTTACTGCAAATTGACTTTGTCACTCTTCAAAAATGGTCACATGATGTAGGTTTAATAATCAATGCTAAAAAAACGAAGCTTATGCACATCAGATCTCCTCATAATAACATCACCATAACTCCTAAAATTATTTCTCATGACTTTAATTGCATCCATAACTTTGTAATACAACCATGCTCATGCAAAAATATTGAACTTGTTTCAAAATACGTATATCTAGGCTTAACAATTGATTGTAATTTTAAATGGGATATACATATACAAAAAGTGTGCACACGGCTTAGAGCTATAGTGAGCAAACTTTATAGATTGAAGTTTTTTGTTCCACCAAATACCCTTAAAATAGTATACCTATCATTGGCGGAATCCCTAATAAGATACGGAATAACTTCATGGGGACATTCAACAAAAACAAATCTTCTCTCAGTCCAAAATGTACAATATTCTTTGGTAAAATTATTATTAAACAGAACTAAATACGAACAAAAAAATGACGTACCAAAGTCATTACTATACAACTCTGTAAATGTATTATCTGTTCGTGCTTTATTGTGGCTTAAAATTGCGAGTCAGCATACATCTCAATCTGAACATAAAAAAGTGGGTGTGTCAAGCCTACGCAAGACAGAAGTGAAACTTCTAGTATTCCTCTCTCTCTATTTTCATTTCATCATCTCTATTTTCTCTCTTAGGTTAGTTTGAAAATTAGAGGTTAAATAATTCAACGACGAAGCATGGATTTGCTTTTTCTAATATTTTCTTATAGATGAATGACGTTCGATTAATGTATAGTTCCAAAAATTTTCAATTTATTCACAAGTATACAATATTACATAAATAACAATATTACAATTAAAAATTACAAAGAAATTACAATGACAATTTACCAATCATGTGCCATTTTCATTGTCAATTTCATGAATATCATTTCCTAATGTCGTGATAATTGGGTTATGGTAACTAAAGTGCGAGATATATACATTCCAACAATACTACTATATTGTGAAATATTTATCAACTCTTATAGGTTATATTTACCTTATGTTAATGTCATCACTGTGTGAATCAGACTCTCCTCTTCTTTGGTGATTCTCAGGGGATATTTCCTCTTGTGCCACTGATGTGTTCATCACCTCTATCTCGTCACTACTCATTTTTAACACTGAAATTCTGTACCAAACCGTATGAACCACAATCAATTACGTATTTCACTCGTATTACACTCACGACGCAGTATACTAACCAAGCAGCTGATGCTTGGCGTGGCGCAGTTCGCTGGTGTCTGAGAGAGAGGAAAGAAGAGAAGAGAGAGAACGTTCGTGAGCGGCTCCCCCACCTCAACAAGCGCATATGGTGAGAGAGGGACAGTGAACGGTGAGCGGTGGTGGGGGTACCCGCATTTTCGTGTCGATCCTAACTCGGTTTTACTCCGTCCCCGAATTACGCGCCTAAAGAAGTTTCACTTCAATAAAATAGTGACACATGTTCATAATACAAGACTAATTGCAAACGATGGACTTGTAGTTCCCAGATACCTGAATAAATATGGTCAAAGAACTCTAGAATACCTCGTTCCAATAATTTACAACATGTTACCAAACTCAATAAAAAGCTGTGAATTGACTCACAGAAGGAAATGTATGTTAAAAAATTGGTTATGTGAAAGAATTTTTTTGTACTAATGTAATTATGTGTATATTTTATGTACTTGTTAAAATTGTATATGTATTTAAGAAGTAATTGTTAAAAGAACCCGTTGACAAACTGATATCAATCAGTTTAACGGGACTTAATTGTAAAAAATGTATTTTTGAAAGTTAATAAATAAATAAAAATAAAAAATAAAAAAAATGTAATTGTTCATCTCCGCTCTCCATAATTCTCGTTAAGATCAAATTATAAATCTACCGAAGGTTGTGGAGTGCCTTCAAATATTTCCTGATACAAACAGCCATCATGTTATATTACACATTAATTTCATGGAATTAGCCAGTGAGAGATTTTAGATTAACTCGTTATCAGAAATCGGAAGCAATCGTTTATTCTGGAAGGCTATCTAATTTTACTTTGAATC
The DNA here is from genome assembly GCF_061612785.1 of Hesperophylax consimilis. NCBI lineage: Eukaryota > Metazoa > Arthropoda > Insecta > Trichoptera > Limnephilidae > Hesperophylax > Hesperophylax consimilis. Next base: position 9,221,471 of record NC_142858.1, read on the forward strand.
TAATTGGCTTTATACGTAAAACCACATAGGTATACCTTGCATAAATTAATTTTCATTCGGGCTTCATTTTATGAAGGTAAATTCCGAAACTTGGTGATATTATAGAATTAAGCATTCTTAAAATATTGGTGCAGAGAAGTAGACGACTAACTCATTAATTAATATTTTAGTCACCATCAGCAAATAAAAGTGAACTACCTAACAAAATAAAAAAAAAAGAAAATCAACATAAAACAGTAAGAATAATCTAATACACAAAGCGGAGTGTATGTTTTTTGGGCGAGAGGGGGAGGGTTGTATTTTATTTGCATACAAATCTAAAGTTTAATTCTGGGGTTGATGAAATTTTATAGACTTGACCTTCAAAACCAATGGAAAGTCGTTGTATAGGTACATGAGATTTTGAAAAACCACTCCTATCCGCTTTTCCCTCACCACAGTATTTAGATACCATGAAATTTTGAACACTTGACGCTCAAAAAAGTGTCGATACTCATTTCCCACCATTTAAAGCAGAATATAGACCGGGCGAAGCTGGGTGCTTCTGTTAGTTATTAACATTCGTGAACGGGTTATACATAGGTTAAACATCTAGGTTCTCTGTTTAGGTGTCCTAGAAATGGGTGATTCAGGCTTTATTTAAATAAATATACTTACCTGATTTATGTGTAATATTATTTTACCTTAGGTATTATCTAAGGTATAATAATATGTACATGCATTTTAAACATCCTTTTCTACACAATGTACAATATGTAACATATCTTAGGAATCCAGATATATTGAATGTACCTAAATATCGAAATAAAGTAGTTTAATCTAGAAGCATCCTTGAGCGCATCTTATTATCACTTGTAAGGGGAAAAAAGGACACTTTGTGGGAAAACACGTAAACAAAGGCCAAATAAACTTGGATTGCCGATGGAAATGGGTGATTTATTTTTATAGTCTTCGTATATCGTTTGATAAAAAGTAAGAATACCGTTATCAAGTTTCGATTGGTGAACTCTGGTGAAACTGAAATGCATTAAAGTTGCCAATATTTACACGATTTTCGAAGAGAAATATTCAAGTTTTGATTTATTTATTTATTTATTTATTAATTTACGGACAATATGTCCATTAAAACCATAATATTGACACGAATAAGAAAACATAGATGACAGTGAATGGAGAGTACATGAATGTGAAGGGCAAAGACAATGTAAAATAGAAAATGTTCATATAGAAAATAACTACAAGTCATAGCATCAATAACGATTAAGTTGTGAAAAATTACACATTACGTATCGCTTTTTGAAAGTCATTTAGACTTACACCAAAAAATTCAATGCTCTGACTTGAGTTTACAAGTCTCGACATTCTAGACAAAGAAGAATGGTACCCATAGTTATATAGTTGAGTGGTGATTGAGGAACAACAATTCATTATTTCGGAGTCTACGGGATGGGGTGTTGAATTGAATGAGTTGTAGCAGTTCAGGTGAGTCGGTTATACTGTTGATTATTTTAAATATGCAAATTAGATCGGAGTCTTTTCTACGTTTTTCTAATGAAGATAAGTTTAAAGTCTGTTCAATTTCCTCATATGAGTAATCGCCTCTTTTAAGTCCTAACCTCCAAGCAATTCGCCGTAGGAAGCGATGTTGGACAGATTCGATGTGACTAATGTGGACAGCATAGAAAGGAGACCAAATGACACTGGCATATTCAAGGTGAGGACGAACCAACGAACAATATAGAGTTTTAAGTGTTCTTATATGTTTAAAGTCTGAGGTAATTCTATGAATGAACCCGAGTAGCTTAAGTGATTTATTTACGATGTTATTTATATGATTTCAAAAATAGAGATTGCAATCAAGAGTGACCCCAAGGTCCTTGGTGGATGTGACAGTTGATAGACAAGCACCATTTAGTTTATACTCAAACTGAATAGGTTTATTGGCTCTGTAAAAGGACAAAACTTTACATTTATCAACATTGAGTTCCAAGCAGTTTAGTTTGCACCAATCGTTAAATGAATCAATATCAAGTTGAAATAGTAAACAGTCATGAAAGGATTTAATTATCTTAAGGATCTTATTATCATCAGCAAAAAGCCAGAAGCGTGTGTGCGAAAAAACTTTAGTTAAGTCGTTAATAAAAAGGTTAAAAAGAAGCGGTCCCAAATGGACTCCTTGGGGAACACCGGACGTTACATCAATGTTAAAGGATTCAAAGTTATTTATTTTAACTCTTTGTTTTCTGTCACTCAAGTAAGATTGAAAAAATGATAACATAGGGTTTCTAATACCTATAGCATAAAGTTTGGCCATGAGTATTGAGTGATTTACTTTGTCAAAGGCTTTAGAGAAGTCGGTGTAAAGGACATCAGCCTGAGAGTTGTCTTCTAAAGCTTTAACAATGATGTTTGTAAAAGACAGTAAATTAGTTGTTGTAGATTTCGCTGATCTAAATCCATGCTGTTCCTCAATCAGAACATTTTTGAAAATAGGAGTGATTTTCTTTGTAATTATTGACTCAAATATTTTCGGAATATTAGACATAATTGATATTGGTCTGTAATTTTCAATATTTGATTTGTTCCCAGACTTGAAAATGGGTCGAATATACGAAATTTTCCATGAGTCTGCAAAAGTTCTAGATGATAGTGATACGTTGTACAACATACAAATTGGGTTAGATAAAGTATATTTACATTCTTTTAGTAAGATTTCTGGAATGCCATCAGGTCCGGAAGTTTTTTTATGAGAAAGATTATTTAAGGCTTGGTATACCTCTACAAGTGATATTTGGCAATCATTCAAGTCAATATTTTGGTCATAGTTAAGTGGAGGGATGGTGCATGACGCATCAGAATATACAGAGGAGAAATGTTTAGCAAAAAGGTTGGCGATGTCATGACCATTAGTAGCATGAGTTTCATTAAAATACATACTTGAGGGGAGATCATTATCAGCACGCTTTTGCGCAACAAATTGCCAAAATTGTTTAGGATTTTTGAGTAGTTTTGTCTCTGTATCTTCAACAAAGGATTTATAGCACTTGGCTGATTCGATTTTGGAAAATTCCCTTAGCTGAGAGAATTTTTGATAAAAGTTTAAGTTTCCAGTCACTTTAAATAACTAATGGGTTTTCTTTTTTTCAATTATTAATTGTTTAAGTGTCGAGCTAAACCAAATAGGAAACTTGGGTTGACAGTATAATCCCTTAGGAATAAACAAATCAATAGCACGTGATAAACATTCATTAACTTTATATACAGCGTCATTAATATCAGAATTTAAAAATAGTGTTGACCAGTTAATCTAAGAAAGATAATTGTTAAAATTTGGATAGTCACCATCGAGAAATTTGTAGTGATATGAGACATTTGGTTTCAATGAAGCGAGTTTGAAAAAATTTGAGATGTTAATCGAGAGAGGTGGATGATATCTATCAATTGGTAATAAGGAGATATCAGCTTCACTTACTATGACATTTTGTATACTAGTGAAAATTAAATCCAGGCAAGAACCCAAACAGTTAGTGACAGCATTTACTTGAAACATATTCAAATAGGCAAAAAAATTAACAATTTCAATAGCTTGTGAGGAAAGATTACTAGTTAGAGTGTTAACACCTTTATTGTCATTTAGCCACAATATTTTAGGCAAATTATAATCACCACAAATAAACAATGAACCAGCGTTTCTAGATATATGCTCAACTAAAGCAGTATGTGACTTGTAGACTTCTAACGAGGAAGACGGGGGAATGTAAACACAACCAAGTACAAGCTTTTTGGTGCCAAATAGAACACACAAGAATAATTGATCACAAACATTGTTGGATGATTCTAGAATATGGCAAGGGTATTTTTTGTTTACACATATCATCACTCCACCTCCTTTTGACTTCCCAGAAGTAGTAGAACGGTCACTACGAAAAATATTATAATCAAACAGTCCAAGTTCAGCAGATGCGACATTATCAGAGAGCCATGTTTCGGTAAAGAATAAAAAGTCATAATGACATACACTGACGTTACAGCGAATAGTGCTTAGTTTTGTATTTAGGCCACGGACATTTTGGTAGTACGTCGAGAAAGAATTTTTCACGGAATGATTGTTCAGGTTCAACCTAGAAAATTTGTCCTAGAAAGTTCACGTCTCTCTGCAACTTGGCGGGCGGGGCAGTCTTGAGCTCCAGTGTTGTGGGAAGCCGGTTTTCTAAAGAAAGTACAGGTGGCACATACAGGAGATTTCTCATTTTTGGGGCAGGCATCTCGATTGTGGCCAACTTTGGCACAGTGAGGACAGGTGGGTAAGTCTGCTTGGCACTTCGAGGCAATGTGACCATACAGTTGACAGTGGCCACACTTCAAACTATCTACCCAGTCTCTTACCCGGTGTAGCTGCCAGTCAATGGCAAGTTTAGTGCGAGATATCAACGAGTGGCGCACAGATGGAGGAACTCTGAAAATGTGGATGCAATTTCCTGTGCAGGGGCCAGATTTATGAGAGAAGGTCATATTCTCCTTTAAACGTTCTAAAGATAGACCTGTATCGTTGGTGGATTGATGATGGACGGCACTTATAATTTCATCAGGCGAAATATTTTGAGGAAGGTCGTGGATAGCAATGCGAGGGAGGCGGTTTAGGGCGATGGTTGCTTTTAGGCCCGCTTCAGATAGCGCTGGAGCATTTGCCAATTTTTTCGCTTCGGCTGAAGTGCTAGGGTGGATTAACACCCCACCACTTTTTAACTCACGCAACCCCGTTACTTGAATGCCCAGGGTGGCAGGATTTATGGCAGTTTTTAGTGTTTTTAGGGTAGCTTCAGAGGTGGACTGTGAATTTTCAGCTGGAAAAACTAAAACTGAAGGTCTAGCAGGGCCAGGAGGAGCATTGTTCCTGGTTGTAGGTGGCAAGCGGTGAAATTGGCTACTTGACTGAGAGTGGGTAGCAGCAACCGTATTCCAGGCACCTTGTGGTCTTTGTTCTACTTCCGACAATTTGACTTCCAGGCACTTTATTTGATTGTCCTTTTCGACAAGTGTATTTTTCAGTGACTCAACCAATTTAGTGATGGTTTCCATTTTAGCCATAAGATTGTCATATTGTCTGCTGATAAGATCTCTCGAGTTTCTATTTTCTAGGTTATCATCGTCAATTTTTTTTATAATCGTCAATTTAAAAGCTTCCAGTTTAGTTGACATTTTTTTTCCATTTTCTCGACTAGCATATCAAATTGAGAAGGTACAACGGTGGTCAAGCTGGTTGACGCGGGCATTTGTGCTTTGTTTAATGCTGGTTTGGTCTTAATTCCCTTCTTTTGTTGTTTGTCCACTACTTTTTTGCTTTCAGCTCGGGTTTGTATTGGAGACTTAAGTTCTGGGCTACTATGGCTTCGGATTATTGGTGATCTTGGCGTAGTTCCCGATTTTTTGAAGGGATCTTTAACACCTGGTGGGGTACAAGGGGGGTCTGCCATTTAGGATTTATTGTAGTTTAATATCACTTGGCAGAAGTTGTCAGCTGATGTCTGTGGTATTTGTTTATGAAGATTTATTTTGTAGTGTAACACCCATATGGCCAGGAATGGGGCGCGTCAAGGAGAAGAAGAAGAAGATGACTTTTCGAGAGGGATGTTTTGCTTATCTATGGACACTTCCGGCTAGTGGATAAGGGAAGAAGGTTGAATTATAAAAACACTGTGAGAGATACTGCAGAATAAACAGTTTAATCCAAAAGTATACAGACTATTATTGACTTTACCCCTAGTGCTTGTTACAATTCAGAAGTGGGATCGGAATAGATGTGCCGTGAAGTATAGTGAATTCTGAAATTAGTGTTTTCAAAGTTCGTAACATCGCGTCCGTCGCCATCGTTTTTATTGTTCGTTTGCGTAATGTCGGGAATCGGAAAAGGTGTCCTCCTCAACAAAGGCAAAGAGAGACGTGCTGAAGAAGTCTACACGAGAATTGATAAGAGAAACGTTGAAGGAAATAATGAATGAGAAAGCAAACAACGACGGCGTCCGCAAAGGTCCGCCATTACGTGTCATGGCGGAGTTAATTCCGCAGTTTGACCCAGAAGACAAGGACTGCCACGTATCGTCGTGGCTTCATAAGATCGAGCAGCTGGGGCTTATCCACGGATGGAGCGATTATGAAAAGTCTTTCACCATGCAAACTCGATTGACCGGCCAAGCGAAAGCATGGTTTAATCGTTTGGAACGCTACGATTTGGAGTGGTGTGAGTGGAAGGCGGCACTCGAGCGAGCTTTCCCGCGCCAACATGATTATGCCGACCTGCTCGAAGAATTGGTGAAGCGAAAGAAGTTGCCGCAGGAGACAATGTCTCATTTCTATCACTCCAAGCTCGCGATGATCAATCGGTGCCGTTTAGATACGGAAGCGGCAGTGTCACTTCTCATTAAGGGACTTCCGAGCGAACTACAAGCGAATGCTCGTGCGTTTAAATGCAGCGAACCAGACGAATTGTACTCAGGATTTTTGGCAGCCTTGGAGCACTATCAGTCTTCAGTGATACCAACATCGACGTCAACACCGCCATCAACATCGGCGTTAAAATTAGCTGGCGTTCTCTGAACCTCCCAGACAGGAGGCTGGCAACCCAGGCAGCAGGACCCCAGGCAGCAGGAGTCCAGGTGCTTCATATGCTCGAAACGGAACCACATGGCTAGGGATTGCCGCTTCAGGCAGCAGACATCAGAGAAATGCTCGAGATGTGGGCGCTTTGGACATCGAGAGGCCAACTGTTGGGCTCGTATCTCAAAAGAAAACCAAATTCCTGTAAAAGAGGTAAGAATTGCACCTTTATTTGAGCTGAACAGCACTTATCTCAAGGATGTCAGGGTAAATGGAATCTCATTGTGCGGATTCATAGACACGGGCAGTCAAGTCAACATCATCAACAACAAAAGTGCAGAAGCGATAAAAATTCCCTTGGAAGCCACAACATATGTTATTAAAGGATTCACAGGGACATGTGTTCCAGCAATGGGCCAGATAAAGATACACATAGTCATTGATAATATTGAGTTTGATGCGGCAGCTTTGGTCACAGACTGCGACATGAATGATGTAGACTTTTTGATTGGCCAACCTATAATAAATACCTATGGCATCGAGATGACAGTGGCAAGTGGTAGAGCCATGTTTGCCAGGGAAAATGGCTTGGGGCCAATTTCAAAAATTAACATCACCGAAGACTCCGAAAGAAAACTCCCGTTGAGAATCAAAACCACCACAATGATACCAATAGGAAAATCTGGCAGAGTAGAGGTTATCGCTTCCGAGGAAGGGAGATTATTGGTGAAGCCTAGGATGCTTTGCCTCGATCAACAAGCCTACTCATTCCCAGGATCGCTTCTAGATTGTCCCAACGCTAGTATTGAAGTAACAAACTTGGGCTCGGGAGAGCTCAAGTTGACTGCAGGATGCTTATTCGCTAGGGCGGAAAGAATGGGTGAGCACAGCGCTTTCCAAGGCGAAAGGATACCCTAGAATGCAATTCACTCGCCATGGAGAGCATACACATGGGAGAAATAGATGAGGTACATAAGAAAAACCTGTTGGGGCTTTTACATAAATGGTCCCACTGCTTTGCTACATCCACGAAGGAACTGGGTAAAACCACATTTGGAGAAATGAAAATAATTACAACCACCGCCCAACCAGTTCATTATAAACCTTATAGACTGTCTTTTAAAGAGCGAGAAATTGTACGGAACAAGGTTGACGACTTCCTGGAAAGCGGAATAATTCGAGAATCTGAATCTGAATACGCAAGTCCCATTATTTTAGTAAAAATAAAGACAGGTACCCAGTAGGAAATATCGAAGATCAAATTAACAGAATTTCGGGGAACGTGTTCTTCACAAGCCTAGATATGGCACAAGGATATCACCAAATTCCTATAGCTGAAGATTCAATCTCGAAGACTGCATTTGTAACACCGGACGGACAATACAAGTACACTCGGATGGCTTATGGACTTGCTAATGCACCATCCGCATTCGTCAAAACCATTAATAAAGTTTTAGGAAGTCTACGGCACAAAGAAGTACTGGTATTCATGGATGATATTTTGATCCCTTCTCGCACTGAAGAAGAAGGCTTGGTGCTCCTTGAGACCGTACTGGGATTGTTCGATAAAGCCGACCTTCGACTCAACCTGGATAAATGCTTCTTCCTGAAGACGGAGATAGATTACTTAGGGCACCGAATTTCTAAAAATGGCATCAAACCTAGAAAATTAAAAATCAATGCGGTAGCGGATTTTCCCACACCAAAAAATGCCCACGAGATCAGGCAATTTATTGGGCTTGCAAGCTACTTCCGAAAGTTTGTCAAAAATTTCGCAACTATTGCCAGGCCCTTGACTGAACTCACAAAGAAAAACTCTACCTGGGTATGGGGCCGCGATCAGAGTGATTCGCTTGCCTCCTTGAAAGATATACTTACTTCAGACCCGGTTCTGGCACTGTACGACTGCAAGGCTCAGACTGAAATACACACAGATGCCAGTAAACTGGGCATAGGAGGAATTTTACTTCAAGTTCAAGAAGATTCGGCACTGAAACCTGTTGCATATTTTAGTCGTGTAACTTCCAAGGAAGAGTGTTTCTATCACAGTTACGAGCTGGAGACACTTGCGGTTGTAGAAACCATAAAAAGATTCAAGATTTATCTAACAGGGATACATTTTAAAATAGTAACCGATTGCGTAGCGGTACGCTCTACGTTAGTTAAGAAGGACCTTATCCCCAGGATTGCAAGATGGTGGCTAACGATTCAAGATTTCGATATGGAAATAGAATACAGAGCGGGTTCTAAAATGCAGCATGTGGATGCTTTGAGTCGAAATCCCGTTCAACCAGTACAAGTGTCAATGATAAATTCAGCGGATTGGTTCCTATCGCTTCAGTTGCAAGATCAGTCGATAAGTTCCAAAGTCAAGCAACTAAGAAGTGCACAACCAAATAGAGACGTTACCAACAATTTCACATTTAAGGATGGGCGACTTTACAGAAAGACTTTGCATGGAGACAGACTTGTGGTGCCTAAAATAGCAAAATGGAATCTTTTGCACAAATGCCATGATGAGATAGGACACCCTGGGCTAAAGAAATGTGAATTTAGGATTAAGGAAAAGTACTGGTTTCCGAAGATGACCAGATTCATAAAGAAATATGTGGAGGGTTGCATTGACTGCGCTTATAAAAAGGGGCAATATGGACGTTTAGAAGGCAAGCTCCACCCCATTGAAAAACCCCTGAAGCCTGGTCACACTGTTCACATAGACCATTTGGGGCCGTTCCCCAAAAGCAGTAAAGGGAATCAATACCTTCTTATGACTGTTGACTCTTTTTCAAAGTTTTTGGTGGCCAAACCATCTCGTAGTGTGGGATCGATTGAAAGCATTAAACTTCTCAAGGAGATATTTGGTGTTGTTGGGTATCCCGTGAGAGTTGTGTCGGATAGAGGACTTGCATTCACCAGCAGGTATTTTAAAAAATTCGTTGACCAAAAACAGATAAAACATGTGATCTGCGCTGTAGCCACATCCAGGGCCAACGGCCAAGTAGAACGTGCTAATCGCACTATTCTGGAAGCTATAAGGACAGGAACAGCCAGTGAAAATACTTGGGACTGTGAAATTCCAGATATCCTGTGGGGAATCAACAACACGGTGAATGTGAGTACTGGATATTCTCCCTTCCAACTGATGTTCGCTTACAGGGGAAATTTGCTACCCGAACTGGAAGCTGACAATGCAAATAGTGCACAACAAGAGGTCCAATCATTAGAGCTGAGAAGAACGAAGGCAACGGAAAATATGAAGAAGGCAGCTGCAAGGATGAAAAAGTCGTTCGACAAGAGGCGAAAGGCAGCCAGAAAATATGCAAAGGGGGAACTTGTACTCTGGAAAGATAGCTCAACACACTTGGGAGGCTTGAGCAGAAAAATCAAATCTCTGTATGGTGGTCCTTACAAAGTGACCAGAGTTCTAGAAAACGATAGATACAAGATAAGGAGTATTAAGGGTATGCGATGATACAAAACCTTCAACGCAGTTGTTGCGGTTGACTCCCTCAGGCCATATCGGAGCGCCCCAGCCATTCCGAGCGAGTCTGAATCCAACGACAGTGAAACAGAGACCCAAGACCTGATTGATCTACTGGAAAGCTAGTAGGTAGCAGTTATGTCACGTTGGTGGCAATTGTATGTCACCTTAACTCAGGTGTCGAGCAATACTAATATTTTATGTCACGTTGGTGGCGATTGTATGTCACCTTAACTCAGGTGTCGAGCAATATATTTATGTCACGTTGATGTCGATTGTATGTCACCTTAACTCAGGTGTCGAGCAATATATTTATGTCACGTTGGTGTCGATTGTATGTCACCTTAACTCAGGTGTCGAGCAATACTAATATTTTATGTCACGTTGGTGGCGATTGTATGTCACCTCAACTCAGGTGTCGAGCAATATATTTATGTCACGTTGGTGTCGATTGTATGTCACCTTAACTCAGGTGTCGAGCAATACTAATATTTTATGTCACGTTGGTGGCGATTGTATGTCACCTTAACTCAGGTGTAGAGCAATATATTTATGTCACGTTGGTGTCGATTGTATGTCACCTTAACTCAGGTGTCGAGCAATACTAATATTTTATGTCACGTTGGTGGCGATTGTATGTCACCTTAACTCAGGTGTCGATCAATATATTTATGTCACGTTGGTGTCGATTGTATGTCACCTTAACTCAGGTGTCGAGCAATATATTTATGTCACGTTGGTGTCGATTGTATGTCACCTTAACTCAGGTGTCGAGCAATACTAATATTTTATGTCACGTTGGTGGCGATTGTATGTCACCTCAACTCAGGTGTCGAGCAATATATTTATGTCACGTTGGTGTCGATTGCATGTCACCTTAACTCAGGTGTCTAGCAATACTAATATTTTATGTCACGTTGGTGGCGATTGTATGTCACCTTAACTCAGGTGTCGAGCAATACTAATATATTTTATGTCACGTTGGTGGCGATTGTATGTCACCTTAACTCAGGTGTCGAGCAATATATTTTATGTCACGTTGGTGGCGATTGTATGTCACCTTTACTCAGGTGTCGAGCAATATATTTAATGTCACGTTGGTGGCGAATGGTAATATGGTTACTTGCTTCTAGAACTTCTATGGCAAGGAGAGAGAGAGTCGTGGGGACACGACAACCAGTCAGGATGGACGAGTGTAACACCCATATGGCCAGGAATGGGGCGCGTCAAGGAGAAGAAGAAGAAGATGACTTTTCGAGAGGGATGTTTTGCTTATCTATGGACACTTCCGGCTAGTGGATAAGGGAAGAAGGTTGAATTATAAAAACACTGTGAGAGATACTGCAGAATAAACAGTTTAATCCAAAAGTATACAGACTATTATTGACTTTACCCCGCTGGATAAGTAGTGCTTGTTACAGTAGATTTATTTTGTAGCGCCTGTTGGTAGGCAATATTAATATCACATTTACCTCTGACGCCTGTTTGCAGGCAATCTGATATGAAAATATCACTTTAGTCAGTACAACACTAAAACTCGATGAATTAATTTATTTTAATATTGTTTATTTTTGTAGTCTGTACATAGATGGAGTTGTAGTGCACTTTACACTTATGAGAAAAAAAAGAAAAAAGTAAAAATGTTTTGGATGGGCTGAGTGATCATGTACAAAGACTATAAAATTTTATAAGAATAATTAAAAAAAAAACCTTTTATGTTTTGGAAACTTTCGGCAACAGATACTTTTTGCAAACTATCTACCTAATATTACCACATATTGACTGCATGTAAGAAGGAGGGACTTTGAAATGTTTTCTCGTATTGCAACTCATTAGGTTTTCATATCTAAATAATATTTTGTAGATTAAAATTTTCCAATGTAATTTTGATTGAAGTTACATTAAATTATATAAATTATGGGGATATTATCTCAATAATATTAGCTGCGGGGTATTTCCCTTTCTTCCACTAGAAAAAATTCTATTCTCCAAACACGTTCATGTTTTTGTCTCACCAGAAAAATTATGATTGAAATTTTTTGTTGAAATATGATCGTTATTGCATGTTGGATGTTCCCGTTGATTTTATCAACATTTAACCAATTAGAAGATAGTAAATTAAAGATAACTGTAAGCGCTAATATAGATATTTGCTAATAACTTTATCAAATCAGTATTTTGTCTCTCGTGAACAATCATGATTTTTTAGTTGGAGGGAATTGCGAACAGACATTTTGACTTACAGTAAAATGCGCTCGAAAAATTCTTTTCAATGTCTGGTATCTCAGTTTATCCAAACGTTCATTTAAACTCAGAGGATGAAATGAGAAAAAAACGAATAATTTAATAAAAAAATTATTAAATTACCCTTTCACAGTTGCTAAGTAGGTATATAACGATATGTGCAAATATAACATACTTATTTAATGTCTATGTAGGTAGGTACTAGTTTTATTTCAAACGTAAGCTGCTGAGCTACAAATACCTATGTATGTTGGCACTCGCCATAATATAACGAAGCTTCCGTTGAAAGCATTTGAGTTGGTTTGTAGAAGCCTTAAGCAAATAAAGGAAGCGCGTTATACACTCGGTAAACGTTCCATTTACGTTTGTTATTCCAAAGGAATAAACATTCTTAGTTTCCAGACTTAACGTTATTATAATGGCAATATTTTCGTTAGAGTTTCAAATTCTCACAGGCATGCTATTTGCTTAAGAACAATCCTATTTATAGAGCGACGCCGACGTAGCCAAATAACTACAATTTTCGAAAACTCGAAATAGGATCTTCCGGGGAAAATGTAAATTATTAGACATATAAATTTTCATCACACACATAATGAATACGTGTTTTGGTGAACCTTGTAAGTCCTGGGAATATTAAGAGGCCTTGTCAACTTTAATAAAAAAAAAACGCTGAGTAGGGTAAGCAATTGAACGCATTTCTACGAAGATTTGGTAAGAAGACCTTCATAAAATATATAATAGATTATTATGAACAGGATTCTTAAGGTTAAACGCAACGCTTGTTGTATTCTACGTGTTCACAGATGGCGTTAATTAATTAATTTTGTTTAAATACGCTTTTGCAAGGTATTGCTTTACAGTATTAAGACAAATTATTTGTTTGCGCCCTCATATACGCAATATGAATATGAATAAATAGTTTTGTCCATATAAAAACTCAATTCTATCGAGAAAGGCATACAAATACAATATTGGATTGAATCATCGGTAAAATATTGTATTTGTGTGCCTTTCTCGAAAGAATTAAGTCTTTAAACGAACAAAACTATTGATTCATATTCATATTGCGTATATACGGGCGCAAACAAATGATTTGTCTTAATATTATAAAGCAATACCTTGCAAAAGCGTATTTAAACAAAATTAATTAATTAACGCCATCTGTGAACACGTAGAATACAACGAGCGTTGCGTTTAACCTTAATAACTATTTACCAACATCCGTGTATTTTTCCGTGAAAAATAATTATAGGTAATACCTACTATGTAAATGTTTCAAACAATTAATAAACACATTTTTAATAATATTGTAAATTCACTTCGTAGCTTCAGTTGATTTAATTATTTAAAATAGTATTGCATTATTTATTAAGCAATTTATTTATACTACTTACAATGTTTAATTTGAAATTTTCAAGGGCAAAAGTATCATAGTGATTTATTTACACATCTGCCCTGATGATGGACACTCTAATGTTGTCTGAAACGCTGGCTAAAACAGGAGAAAGCGCAACACGGCTGCAAAAAATAAATTACTAAAATACTTACAAAGTTATTTTTATTTTATTTAATTTAAATAAATAAACATTCAAATAATTTTAAAAAAGTTATAGAAAGAATTATAAAATACATGGAAAAAAATATTTATTATGCTAAACATAAATATATATTATTTGAAATATAAATATGAATTAAATATATACATATTAAAAAACATATGTCGTAATAAATATGGAGAAATAAAAATACATATAGAAAATACAAATCATATAAAAAATAAACAGGATATGAAGGGACGTACTTGGCTTACTTAACCTGTGTTTCCTGATATTATTTGGAGTAAAAAGTTGATATAACTTTGGTCCCCGGTACATTATTTAAAGTTTAGTTTTTGATTTATTTTATTTTTAAAATTATTTTAATAATAGTAATAATAAGAATTTATTCCAGAATGTATGCAGGGGTAGTGCAATGCAATACATTCCATATTTTGAAATAATATACAATTATACATACATTTTAATAATAGAAGATACAATATAATAAAATAATACGTAACAATCTTAAATAACTAATTACAATTCCCGGTTAGTGAGAATTATTCTCGAGTGTAACTGGGTAGTTAGTCAATTTACTAATTGTTAAAGTTTTTTTTTATTCCCCATAATAAGCAATTGCTTGTGTGTATGGGATGAGGTATTATTTGTTTAGTTTTTGACAAAAAAAAAAAAAAAAAAAAAATATATATATATATATTTAATTTTTTTTTAATATCATAACTGTCCAATACCAACAGATTTTCAACCAACAAGTTTTAAGTTTAGAAAAAAACATCAACATTTCATATCTTACTACAAATAATGTCAGAAATCACGTGACTGAACACCTGTATACTAAAATAATTTCTAGTAGATTAATATTTCATATCCATTTCATCATTCCCGGATGACTGTAATACAATATACGTAGAACCAAAGGCACGACAATCCTTTTATATGACTAGAACGAATAAGGATGAGGTAATAAAGGTCTTCTTGAAACTTAGGTCGAATGCAGCGGCAGGAATCGATGGAGTAACACCGTGCATTCTTAAAACCTGTAAAGAAGAACTAGCGGGGCACCTAACCCAACTTATTAACTTCTCCATAGGCTCGGAAATATTTCCAAACCAGTTAAAGCTAGCAAAAATTATGCCAATTTTTAAAGAAGACTTCAAGAAGTGTATTTCTAACTATCGTCCAATATCGATTTTATCGGTATTTTCAAAGGTGTTCGAGTTAATTATAAAAGATAAACTGATAAAATACATCTCTAGCAACGATATCCTAATACCACAGCATTATGGCTTTCGGAAAAACTCCAATACCCAATGTGCCACCTTCGATTTCATTTCTAACACTCAGCAGTACATAGACCAGGGCGAATATGTTGCAGCTATATTTATAGATCTGAAAATAGCCTTTGATACGGTAGATCATGAAATACTTCTACAGAAAATGGAACATTTCTGAATAGTCGGGAAATCTTTAAATCTGCACCGAAGTTACCTAGCTGATAGATTTTGCCTTGTCGATAACGGAGGAAACTTAAGCGGCTTTGGAAAAATCACATGTGGAGTGCCACAGGGCTCGATTCTTGGACCTCTACTTTTCTTACCATACATCAATGATATAACTAAATGTGGCATCTCGGGAAAACTTCAACTTTACGCTGATGATACCGTGATTTACTATCATTGTAAAAATCTGAAGGAACTTGAAGCTCTAATGAATAAAGATCTCGCAAAGCTGGCTAAATGGCTGCGATTAAAAAAATTAAGCCTCTATGTTGAAAAAACACATTACCTTACTTTCGGAAAAAAAGATAACATGGGTATGAATATCATTCTTGGAAATGAAAAGCTACAACATGTTCAAGTAACGAAATATTTGGGGTTACTCATAGACTCTAACCTCTCGTGGAACTCCCATGTTGAGAATGTAAAATCAAAAATTTCCCCGATAACCGGTGTACTCTATCGACTCCAAGGTGTGCTTCCCACATCTTTACTGCGTGCAACATATTATGCTATGATCCACTCCCACCTGAGTTATCTAGTTAGTACCTGGGGCACCATTACCAAAAAAAAGTTCCAAAATACAAGTAATTCAAAATAGAGCCGTACGTAATATATATAATCTGCCATGGGATACACATGTCAAAGATATATACTCACAGACACAAATACTTCCTTTTCCGGTCCTGCCAAAGTATAACATCACAACTGCCATTCTACAAATAATTCAACACTCCTCACACACCAACACTAAACCAATCTTTAATTCTGACATACACCAGCACAAAACACGATCACAAAATCAAATACATTTATCGTCATCTACTTACACGACTAAATTTGGAATTAACTCCTTACAATACATTGCACATAAGCAATATAACGCATTACCTAGTAATTTAAAACATTCGGCAACGAACAAAAAATATTGGCAAAAGCTCTTAAAACTATTTCCTTAGCAGTTTCATTAATGACTAACACAATCTTTCTCTGGAACTCCATAATAACATCTGCGTTTATTTATTTTAATGTATTTATTTTAATGTAATTTATGTATTTGTCTTGTCCTTAATCTAATGTTGTCTTTCCCGAAATGAGTTTTATAAACTCGCTGGGAATAATACATTATAACTTTGTTATCATTTTGTAATGTATTATCTTGTAATAAAAAAAAATAAAAAAAAAAATGAACTGTAGCGGAAACAAAAAGTTGCAACATTTTGAAAACCAATAACAACAAATCACGACACACACTAATCATATATCTAGATAATAATACGGTATAATTAATCACCATTATTGCACAAACAATCTTCAAATTAGTCTTAACAGCCTAGTGGGGTAAGTTGTGGAAAAGATGATTATTATTATTTTAATTTATGAAATTGATTGAGACTTGACTTGATCATACCCAACTATTTTTTATCCACGTCCATGCTTCAAATATCTTTACTCTTGTACATGTTAGGTTTTTAAAATACTTTTTAATAATATTTCTTAATAAAACAAGTGGTGTTCCCCTTTACATTGAATTCAATAAGGATGGGTTGTTTCACACAATTTTAACAATTCATCAAATTTTAACGTTGATTTTCAAGTTGGTTGAAGTGATGATATAATAGAAGAACTTGAATAAAACCTCCACAGAACTTGAAAATCAACTTTGAAATTTGATGAATTGTTCAAATTCTGTAAAACAACTCATCCTCAGTGGATCGCTGCAAGATTATACCTACGGGCTCTTTTATACAGTTCCTCCTTATTCACTAAAAACATCCATGTTAATATAAAATCACACTGAAAATCAAAAAGAGAAACTGTAGAATGTTTATTTTTAGGTAAAATTTATGTTGGAAAGGTGGAATAATTAAAATGTAACTTTTAATTAAAATTAAACAAAGAGAAGTATTTACTTTTATATTTTTTGAGCGGTTGAAAAAATAATTTGCATATTTTTGTATTATTATTATTATCGCCTATACGGGGTGTTAAGGAAAATACCTAATACACTTTGACCAGCGATTCTTGAGCTTATTTGTAGTAAAAAATTGGAACGTCATTTTAGTCTCCAGTGAGATTTAGTTATTTTATTTTTTAAAAACAGAAAAAATCTGTTGGAGTCAGGGCGGGGAGCTGTAACGACATGCGAAAGTTTTTTGTGTAAAAAATAAACGAAAAAATGTTAATGTAAATCAAAATGTCATCTACATATTTGACTCAAAATTCGTTCTGGAATCGCTGGTAAAAGTTTGTGGGGTTTACCGTCACCCTACATAATATGCGTAAGTTGTTTATTATAATTATAGTAGTTGATTATGGGAGAATCAAGAGTAAATGGTAAAAGTGCAGTTTTGCCAAGTTGTTCTAGGTTGAAGTTAGCAGGGTGAATATTACTACCCCGATGATAATCAACCTCCGATACGGTAGGGAGATCAATGATCACAATCAAAAATAGATTCATATTATTTATATCTGTATTTATCACTTACAAGGTGGTTTATAATTACTTTGAAATACAGGAAATGTTATTTTATCCGATTTTGTTACTTTTTACACCCACTCTAAAATTTTAAGTTATTTTTATGAAACGAAAGGTTATTTTTGCTTTGATAGCAGATAGCATGTGAGATAGCCATTAAAAAATAATTATTGGTTTAAAAAATACGGACAAAAATTGAATTCCTTTTTATTTCGGTGAATCGCTCAGTATTCAAAATCAAATTGACAGACAATTTTATAAAATTGTCTGGCAATTTCCGATGCTTATAAATGATTTTTTTTCTGACCTTTCCATAATAAATTCTAAATAAATATTACAGAAAAGCCTCTGAATCAGACCAGAAGTATTTTTACAATTTTGTGATTCCGTTTGATACTCGTGCATACCTTCTGGATTAATATTAAACTTATTTTGCATTAGTGTGTGTATGTGTTATCCGACTACTGTAGCATCTACCGAGATGTAATTTATGGAGGAATACTTTTGTTCTTCATAAAATGAAAATAAAATTTAATTGACTTACCTTCTATGTGAGATTTTTTAACAAATGTATCTTAAAAGCTTTATCTTTGACGCTTCTGTAAACAAAAAGCTGTAATGAAAAGAACTATTTTTAAAAGGGTTTATGTAACTTTCTTTGGAACTATCCAGATTAAACTCTATTTAATGGGAACTTTTTCCCAGCGCAGGCAAATATATTTAATTTTCTGTTGCAAAGCTTTAACCGAGACATTCCTTTGCATATATTTTACAGTTATGTTGAAGCGTAAAGTTTTTAAATTTCTGAAAATTACACGCCTTGCTTTTGATCTGAAATAGTTATTTATATCACTATGAGGACAGCGCCAGGGGAATTGAACCAACAACAGAATATATGGTGAAAACAAGGGTTGACGGACAAATGTTCAGTATCAATCCAATTTCGCTCCAGCTAACAATATTTTGGCAAAAATTATAACAAATCTCTACATAATTTTTTTCAGTATTAAAAATCCTCGTTTTCTAGGAAGAATTTTATAAAACAGACTAGATTAACTTTAAATGAGAAGAACTATGGTCAAATTCTCTCCACAATATTTATTATAAATGATGAGTGTTGACCAATTTCAGTGAATTTTAACCTTAATTTGATATATTTATTATCAGAGGTAATGTTTCGACGCAAAATGGTTTGTGCCCAGTAGGGAATTGTTAATTTTAGGGTCAATAAAATTAATATGTATGTCTTTGGGCTAATCTGGTTTTGCAAATGGTGTACTGCATATGCATAAGTGACACATCTTTGGCTATACGTGTATTTTTAAGTAGTAACTGAATCCTTAAATTTCTGGTAACAATATTTCTCGTTTCCTAGAGGGAGAAAGTCGCTATTCTCATAAATAATACATTAATTTCTCCAATCATTAGCCGAACCTAATAAAATTATATAATTATTTTTTGTAACTTAACAATACTTTGTAACTTAACAATAATAATTATTATTCCGATATAATAATAATAATAATTGGATAATTTGTAGAGCGCCGTTTTTGTGAAAAATCACCTCAAGGGCGATTTTATAAACAGATAAATCTATACGATGCTAAGCAAACAATATTGTACGGCAGGAGTTGTTATGTAGGTATAGTAAATTTTGAATATTATTTGTATTTAATATTTTATAAAAAATATACGCAAGGTTTGCCACCCTTAGGCTCACGTTAACCCGACTCATGTATTTAAAACCAAATAATTTCCACTCTAATATAAACTATTATAATACTATTTGGCTGAATTTTCATTATCAATTTAACTTCTGATACCTGGTTAATTTGCTGATAAATTGATTAATAATTCAAGAAGCCAACTATATTCGCTCTAATTAAAGCATTAACATGTAAAATCACCGACAGTTGAAGTGTGGTAGAATACTCAAAGCATCAGCATTAAATTTGGCACACAATTTTCTCAAGCTGCCACTTTTGTTTTAAAGTGCTAATATTATCACTCATAACAGCGATGTGGTAAGGGGATGAGGGGTGGGAGGCGAGGACATTAAGGTTACGAATTAGATACATAAGGTGGTTGCTATCGCATTTAGTAGACATAACAAATTGTGGGAAATGGCACCTTGCTAGGCTCTGCCCGTGCTGCGAGATTGTGAGCACGCATTAAGGCAGGAGCAAATTTGCGATAGTTATTGTCACTGAAAATAAATGGTTTTGAAGAAATTTAGGAATCTTGCCTTTAATTGCGCACCTTTCCCTCTGGTATATTACTGTATTTATTTACTATCATTCGCATTGAAATAATTATACCTCATAATGTTTTACACATTGGCATATCCTGATGTATTCTACATACCAATACATTTAACATTTTACCTATTTTATTTATTTAAAAATTAATAAAATACTTCGTTTTAACCACTTTTATTGTTTATTACCAACATGTTTTATGAGCAACGCTCACTTCTTCAGGGTTTTGTAATAAAACTAATTATAAATAATAAACATAAACAATGGTGTCAATAGATAAATAATAGACATAGACAATGGTGTCATTAAATGGTGTCGTTGGGTTTGTCTATTATTTTTTAATGACACCATTGTCTATGTCTATTATTTATCTATTGACACCATTGTTTATGCCTATTATTTATAATTAGTTTTATTAAAAACCCTGAAGAAGTGAGCGTTGCTCATGAAACATGTTGGTAATAAACAATAAAAGTGGTTAAAACGAAGTATTTTATTAATTTTTAATTAAAATGGTGCCACAAAATAAGTTTGCTGAGTTAGAAGAAGTATTTTATTTATGTTATAATCTACATAATAATACCCATTTTACATATTTTATTTATATTATAATCTACATAATAATACCCATTTTACATATTTTATTTATATTGTAATCTACATATTAGTTAAGACGTGTGCTACAACTTTTTTGTATTTTTTAATACTTATCATTTTACAATTAAATCTAAAGGCTAATATATATTGTTTTGATCATATTTATATTAAATGCTTATTACACTTGCTATATCACTTCAATCGGTCTATGTTTAGTTGCATTATCCTAGCAATTTCACGTCTCCCTGTGTCCCAGATCCATTGTTTTATGAATGTATTTAATATATTGATATTTGTAAGTTTTTTTGTTGGAAAGTGGTAATCCGTTGTAAAGTTTTATGTCGTAGTAAATGAACTTTCTCTGTCCAAATGTTGTGTTAATTTTTGCTTGTTGGATTTACCTAAGATAGAAGGATCTAGTGATTTACTTACGAATGTTTGTTAATGACCAAGTGTATTTTTTGTGAGTATAAATAAGTATGGTTTTGGCATAGAGTTGTATGTAACATGACATTCAGATGATTTAAAATTAGGTCAGAGCCACTGCAAAAAGGTACTTTAAGTAGTAATTGTATATATATACCAAAGAGATAAACTATTTTTTAAACTAATGGTTAAACATCAAATTTTTCGAAAATCCTCCTTGAGTAGTTAATCAATTTGTTAATGCCGGGTCTAGTAGTCGAAGAGTCTTATATAATTTGAGGACAACTATTTTTTTCGCCCTGTTAGGCATTTACATGATATTATCAATAATACACCCTTTTTAACTATTTGTTGTAGTAATAATGGTATAGCAAGTACATAGTATTGGTTTATCAAATTTGATATTAATTTTTTTTTTAAACTTTCAAAGTTAAAATATAAATTAAATTAAAATATAATTCAATTCATTATGAATTGTATCTCGCTAATTCAAAATATATAATTGTAACAATTATTTTTCAAGCAATAATTATTCGCCTGAAACACTCATCCACATTGGAAAATCTCCTGATAAAAGATACATGACGCCAACGGGACTCGAACCCGTGTCCCTTCGATTTCCGGTCGACAGCTCTGACCACTGAGCTATGGCGGCTTATCTCTTATCCGCGAAATAATTCAATAAATACTAGTGTTTCATTCAACAATTACTGCTTGTTACATTTTCATGTATCTTTTATCAGGAGGCGTCATGTATCTTTTATCAGGAGATTTTTCAATGTGGATGAGTGTTTCAGGCGAATAATTATTGCTTGAAAAATAATTGTTACCCTTTGTGCTATGCATAAAAAATCTTGTCTTAAACATTAGTTTTTCAAAAAAATAATGATTAGTATAATTGTATGTAATTCATTATGAATTGTATCTTATAGCTATGTACGTTACTGGTAAGACAGTAAGATGGCCAATTTCCTTGGGATCACAGCGGGTCGGTGATAAGATAAGTTAAGATTGCGGGGCGACTTGTGACTTGATGTTAAAATGAAGCCCGCCATTTGGCGTTGAATCAAAGCTAGGTTAGGCCAATTATGTATTTTGGCAATCGCAGCGAGGCGGGTTCAAATAACATACATATTTAGGCCCTAGGCAAATAATTCTACACTGATGTCAGTGCGTTTGGAAACTTTTCACAATTCCTGGTTATAGTCTCCCTCCTTGTTTCCATCGGCCTCAAACGTAGCCCAGAAATGTGATGCCATAACCTTAGTGCTGGTAGTGCTCACTAAAAATCGCCAAAGTCCATACAGCAAAAAAATATTCTTGACACAGGTACACTATTCCATTGACTTGACAGGATATTCCAAACAAAAAAATGACATATCAATACCATTTATATGCGTACTGTTATGTGTGAATATTACTCTTAATTTGCGCTTTGTGCAGTTGAAATTCTTATTCGGCAGTTATATAACTAAAAAAAAAATACTGCGTGAGCCGAGTAAATTCATGCTTTGATGAACTCAGTGGTTTCATGATATCTGCAGTGTAAAGGATATTTGGACTTAAAACATTTAATAGGGGGTAAGTGAATTTGTGAGGTGGGAGGCCCCCTCACCACTACCTAAAGTGACACAACATATCCCAATTGGGGACGCCATAGTCCCACTTCCTCCAGAGGCACCTATGGAGGTTAGAAGTAGTTGGGACTCTTCACATAAAGTGTGCAATTAAAATATACAGGTTTTTACTAAATATTTCTAAGAAATATTATACTTTAGGGTTTTGAAAAGTTAGTACCTACCGTTGTGCTATTTATCCAGTTCCTACCTTTTCCTAACCATCACCACTTGTTTTTAGAGTTTGTGAAAAATGGAATGGAAGATTGTGCACGTTCGAGTGCTTTTGTTTTAACCAAGAAAGAAACAAATTGTTAATCGGTTTTCAAGAAAAATGTCGTTTCCTACATGTTTGACGTTTGAAAGCAAGAGCGCTGCTTTCCATATATTTATAATAATTTTTTTATCGAAAATTTTGTCAAATATTATAATTTTAACGTACATTAAAAATTTCGACAAGTAACCTTTCTTGTGTGTTTATTAAATTAGATTTGCATTATAACGAAAATTCTTAGCACCGTCATGATATATTATCAAGGCAAATCGATAAAACATTCTAAAATTAATGTTTTATGAATTAGGCTTGTTAATTTATTGTGAGGGCAAAATATATTTCTCTCCGGGCAGAATCATGACAGGTACAACATAAGATTATATTGTCGAACGGAGGTTCAAGACTTATTTGTTTCATTGTATGATCAGTGCATCTGTAAGTATGTAGTTTCCAGTGCCTTAATGTCGTAACTTTATCTAAGCAGAGATAATTCTTTAATCCCAGTCATTTAAGTCCCCACTGCAAATGCACTGGGGATATTTCAGTTTTCTCCTATTCATCGAGTGCTCTGGGTTTTTTTTTGACATATTTTCAAAGGTAATATAGAAATACTCTGTGAAACTTTAGTGCATCTATGAAACTAACTGGAGTTTGAGTGGAAATAACTTTAGAAACCATATTAGCTCTTTGTAATAGGATTCAACGCCTCGAACTTTGATTAAAATACTTAGTTGTCGAGTATTCAATTTTGAAAAAGTTTCAGCTTTTCCAAGTTGCAATTATATCCTATAAAAGTTCTTAACTATTTAACTTACAAACGTCATTTTACTATACCTTTCGGTTGGGTGTTATATAACAGTAGACACTGATTTAAAATATAGTTCATCCGTCTGTTAGTTCCAAATTTATCCGCCTGCCCAAATACATTTGTGATGAGTAGTCAATTTCTTGACTCTTAACAATTTGAAAGTCGATATCCAATGAGCACTCCTAACTAGCTCTATCCTACTACCCTAATTTATTGACTTACGTTTAAATTTGTGCCAGATATTTTCAATTGAAAAATCAGTCGTTGTGTGGTCATTGATTCACTAAAAATAATGTCTTTTTAAAAGGGTTTCGTAACTTTTAACTTTATAAATCCATTGTGACGTAATTCAGAAGGAAAAGTGTGTATATGCCCCTAGATGGACAGTATATTTTTCTCTCTATATGTTGGCGTTAAGAGTATTCCCTTGTTATTTTTAAAGGTATTCATTTCTATCGGTCATGGCAAGCCGATTTCTAACCAACCTGTAAACAATATCCTCAATTGTGTAATTCACGTATTAAAAATATAAGTTGTTAATGGCATAGTTAATTAATTAATTAATAGCAATTTGGCACGTAAACCTAATTGGACTATTGTTCTGGGATTGTCACTGGCCACTATCGTGCTCGTTGTAGAATTATAACCGTGTAGTACGAGTGTTCGGAGTCAAGATGGTGATTTGGTCACCTTGGAGTCAACAAAGCATTGCCGATAAGCCTTGTAGATTGCTTTGTGTAATATAATGTCATGTTGCAAACAGAAGATAAGAAGATATTGAACTTCATTTATTTTCATACTACTGACACCTGACACAGTACTGATAAATCAAAAATCTTGGAACATCTGCATGCATAAGTGCTTTGGAGTCATAAAATTTCAATCTTAGTTTTTTGGGTGGAACTTCTAGACCAATGCAACTATTTTTAGCCGCGAAATATGTCAAACTGTCGTAAGCTACGTAATATATTAATTTAAATTTTAAAAATCTAACATTTTCAACTGTACTCATTTGGGAAATAACTGTAAATTAATTTCATCATCCGCCAATCGTATCGTAATAATACGTTATGTTTTATAACTGCATGCAATAATATTGACATTTTGATGTTTTCCACCCAAGTACACATCATTCATAGTAATGCTATGTTTTCTTGCAACTAATTTTCGAGAAAACTTTAATTCCGTGAAAAGACTTCATTCCGAATATTTTTGCCTATTAATTATCTATCATATTATTATTTATCACACACTTTTATGTTTATTTATTTTCAATAAATTATTGAAATTGAAGGTTTACAAAATATTTTACATGCTGGACTCCCTAAACACATTATACATATTTTAAACATGTATTTTGATAGTTTAAACATGCGCAATAATTGTGACGTAACATTTTATGACGCGAGTGATTTTATAAAATTCTATTTAGTTTCATTGTTTGAATGGAATTAAATTAAGACAACCCATTTTACGGTTACTTTACTTTCTTAAAAAACGATTTACAGAATAACATTATACATTTGTGTAGGTTATTAGTTTAAAACAGTATTTCGTATATGGAAAGCAGTTGCCATTTATGAAACATTATTAAATGTAACACAAAAACTTGTTGAAAGTATTCGACAATAAAAAAATGTTGTGCTTAAACTTATCATGTTTCGTTTCGGCATTTATTTTATTTCGTTGTATTTTCGTCCAAAATATTTTAACATTTTAATCAGAATTCATCAGTTCAATCTAAAATTAATAATGCTGCGTCGATGACAGCGAAGCTCGATACCCTTGATTAATTTTCATTTCTGAGAATAGTACCTATCACAATTTCTATATTTGTTGATGGATTGTGAATTTTATTCGACTCGTCAAATAATGCACACTGACTATAATAAATCGAAACAGGGAATTGATGAACGAAGCTTTACAATATTCGAATATGGGTTGGTTCGAATCAACAATTGTCTGGGCAAGCAGATAATTTAGATTTACATATTATACAAAATAGCTATTTTGCTCAAAAAATTATTTGAAAAAAGACAAATAAATAACGATCCCCGAAGACAGATGTCATCAACATTTTTGGTTCAATCCGAACAAATTTTTGAGCTACAATTTTTTTTTATTTTTTTTATTATTGAAATTTTTTATTTGATACATACTTGGATAGTTACATAAAACATTAAAAAAAAAATGAAAAAATTGTAATAAATGTACGTAATTAAAAAAATCCCACAAAGGCGAAGCCTGAGTTTGTAAAGTGATACATGATGCTGTGTACATTTTCCATTTTCAATTTGTATTAATATTTCAGGCGACTAATTATTGCTTAAAATTAATTGTAATAAATATACTTATTTTCATTTTTTATCGAGTTTGTATTTTACATTATGAATATAGTAAAAATCATGATTTAAACAAATATATGTACATAACATGTAGCTCGTTCTGATTGAAATATATCTGGAATTCAATACTAGGGGTGCCTATGTCAGTTTTGGTAATATGATTTAGGTATCAGAAGGTACTCTAAAACGTCTTTTATTTGAATGTTACGAATACTTATGTCAGATGCTCTATCTAATTTAGAATTCAAAAATTATTGTTTTAGAAATCGATGAACAATCTTCATTCAAGATTGATTCACAAAATTGACCAAATTGAGTCCCAGATATATATTATATTCTACAATTTTTTTTAAATCAGAATTTTTGTGTAGATATTTTGCTGTGAACTTTTTTTTTAAATTTACGAATGAATGGCTACTGCTTTCCATATACAAAATACTGTTTTAAACTAATAACCTACACAAATGTATAATGTTATTCTGTAAATCGTTTTTTAAGAGAGTAAAGTAACCGTAAAATGGGTTGTCTTAATTTGATTCCATACAAACAATGAAACCAAATAGAATTTCCTAAATTATTATGTCACAATTATTGCGCATCTTTAAACAATCGAAATACATGTTTAAAATATGTATAATGTGTTTAGGGAGTCCAGCATGTCAAATATTTTGTCAAACCTTTAATTTCAATAATTTATTGAAAATAAATAAACATAAAAGTGTGTGATAAATGATTTCTTAACTTAGCATGTGCCCTTCGAAGCAAAGTTTAATTCTGGATGTTGTTATTTTATAAGGCCAGAACGTTAGTTGAAATGAGATCAATCATGTTATTGACTAGACCTATACAGCAAGATACTTTCTTTATTTTCCCTTCCTATTTCCTTCCTACCCTCTTCTTTTAGTCTCATAACATACTGTAGATGCTTATAATTCTCATAAAAAAGAGAAAACAATGAATGGTTGAATGAGCGTTTTTTTAGAATATCTTCCAATCTGAAAAGAAGAGCTTATATCCATTTACAAATTCTATAATATTTTATTTTAATTGAACATAATGAAAACAGTAGACTAAAGTATTTAATTTAATTTATTTATCAATTTTATTTTAGTACTTCATACATTTAAGGTTATAAATTACAAAATAATTTTTAACATGCATATATGCTATATTTTCTCTTGCTTGATGTGGCTCCTTCATAACATCTTGAAAATTAAAAAATAAAAACAAAAACGCAATTTTAGCAGTTAACATTCTGCAATTCTATTTTCTGATTGTTCTTTATTTCGGCAGGGAATTATTATCTGCTGCATTTTACTACTGTCGATTTCGGATCATCGATTCAACGTTGGCTGGGTCCAGCAGAAATGGTTGATTCCAGCAAAAATTGGCTGAATTTAGCAGGAGTGAACTGATTGCAAACTGAGCTATGCAGTTGCAGATGCCGATTTTCGCAAACTGAGAACTTTTCCGAAATTCAAAAATCTTTGAGCATTTCACTCCACGCCCGATACCTCCATAAAGGATACATACACTATTGAAATTCCCATTTTTTTATTGATACTGCTGAAGTGATTGACTCTGTTTTATTACATCGAAAAGAGTGAAGTTTTAGGATTGCTTCGAATATTTAAGATTTATTTTAACCCTTAATTACGGTAGGTACAACATTTTGAACAATTATTTTCATAAAATACTACCAACAACTGTAATTTTAATCTCTCGTTATTTTCGAAGAAAACATTTAAAATATACTACAATAATGATTGGTAATTTTTTGGATAGGAAAAAGTAGTTTTTTTAAGTAAAACATTTCCGGGTTACGAATAACTTGCCAATATTTGAAAATCATGGATCGATGGATGGATGGATGGATAGATGGATAGATGAATGAATGGATAAATAGCCTGAAGCTCACATCAGGTGAAGTAATTCCTCGTGCTGGAGAACATTAACAAGTAATTTATGATGTAGTATGGCTAATACCGGCTTTATCCTACTGACTTTCTCATGGATATGTTAGGAATGAACAATTCATTTATCCGTGCCATCCATCCATCCATGGATCCAACCATCTATCCTAGATCCAATCATCCATCCATTCATGCATCATTCCATCAATCCATCCATCCATGGATTTATTCGTTTATAAGTCCATTCATACAAAGTTCCATCTATCCGTCCATCCATCAGTCCATCCATCTATCCATTGATCCATCTATCCATGCGTCCATGAATCAATTCCATCCGTCCGTTCATCCTTCCTTGGATTCACCATCCATCAGTAAATCCCCATCCGTCAATCCAAATATCTATCCATCCATCTATCTACCCTTCTTCCAATACATCTAGCCAACAGTTTAACAATCCACTCATGCATCCATCAGTCCATTCATCCTTTTATGGATTCATCCATCGATTAGTAAATCCCCCCATGCGTCAAGCCATGGATCTATCCATCATTCGATCTACCCTTCTTCCGATGCATCCATCCAACAGTCTAACTATCCATCCATCAATTCATCCATCCATCCAGCCATACATACATCCACTCATCCATTCATCCATCCATTCATCAATCCATCCACCAGTCTAACCATTCATCCATCAATCCATCTATCAGTTTATAAATTAATGGATTTTGTATTGAATACCAAGCGTCTACTATCATAATTGTTGCTTTCCCTAATAACTTTTAGTTTCAATTTCCCAGAACATAAAATTATACCTTTAAAGAGCATAAGTCAAATGCTGTTTGAAAAAAAAAGGAATAAAAGTTTTTCACTGCCTCAAGGCAGTCACAACGTATTTAGCAAATTGCAAACACCGGCAAAACTCTAGTTCTATTTTTCACACCTTCTAGTCGGAAGTAAAAATTCTAATTAAGGATTTCATTACGCCACTAGCGCCCGCCAGCAATAAGCGCCCTCCATTTTGTAAACTGGTCTTAACTGTTTTTGGTACGACTTGCTGCTTATTGCCTTGTACATAGACAGTGCATTCTCATGTGTAAAATATTCTCAATTCACCGGATTCAGGGTGGTGAGTGCTTGAGTAAAATTAAATCGGTTGTTAACAGATGTACAGACTAATGTACTGACCCAATATATGCATGCTATGTCTTTTATACGGGTATTTCAGGGGAGCCTACTCTAAGGACTTAGCAGCATTGATCCCCTGAGCGGAAAACCTGTTTTATCTTTTTCTGTTCATCTGAGCCTTGGCCTGAGGGGCGTTCTTTTGAAGTGATACATAAAAAAATAATAATTATACATAACACATCCATCACGATTGATAAATAGGGTTGTACATTTTGGAATTCCAATAGGTTTCAACTTAGGATGGGTTGTTTCACAGAATTTGAAAATTCATCCAATTTCAAAGTTGATTTTCAAGTTCTGTGAAAGTTTTATTCAAGTTCTGTTATTATATCTTTATTTCTCCTGTTGTTTCGCAATGTTTTATTTGACGAACCTACCCTTTCCTTACTCATTCAACATCATATTATACCTATTGTGTAATTGTGCAAATGTGCGATATTCATTAATACCATATTAGCCTGTACCCATATTTTTTCGCATTAATCCTGTCTAAAACACAATACAAATTGCTTTTGAATAAACAATTTGCTTGTGTCCCATAAAATACAAATTTTACAGGAAACAAATTGTCTGAAAAGTTAATTTAAATCGCAAAATGTGAATGCTCTATTATTTAACCAATATAATAGTTTTACGGTCTTAATAAAAAACGTGATGAAAAATTTATTCTATTGATAAAACAACCACGTATATTAAAACCTTACAAATTGAAACGTAAAATAGAAACTGACACAAAATATATGATGGAAATATACATGAGACATATTTTACATTGCTCATCCAGTGGAATTTTAGAATTTTTCTAAGGTATTTCAAATATTCTATATATTATTCATTTTGAAGATGTCATAAAAACAAATACCATTTTAGAAACTAGGTAAACCAACCTTTCAGATTTTTGTATTTGAAAGATAATTTAAAATTTGAAAAGTGCATTATTTTAATTTCAAACATGAAAATAGTTGAAAAAAAGTTTATCACAGACATTTTTGATCACAACGTCGAAAATTTTCACAGAAATCAATATTCGTAACACACTCAGTTTTTAATTTAAGTTTGCTAGAAACGTTATTTAAAAAAATATATATTTACATACACATGCCTTAGGTATTTGTGTTGTCACTTTTAAGGAAGGCGAAACTTAAGGCTAAATCACTATTTTGATTAATTTTTTTTATAAATTTAATTTAGATTAAATTTGATAATATTATTATTAAAAAAAAAAAAAAAAAAAAAAAAAAAAAAAAAAAAAAAAAAAAATTGATTAATATTTATAGCGAAATGGTTTACATTTCAATCGGGGATCCATAGAAGCCCGAGTAAATCATGCCTCCAAATAGTTGGGCGTCTTGTACAGGGCTAGGAGATTCTTCAACAGTTACCAGCTGCTGACCATGTACAAGTCTCAAATCAGCCCAACTATTGAATTTGGGAGCCACCTTTGGGCTGGTGCCCCAAAATACTTAATGAACCTGCTTGAATCTGTGCAAAGGAGAGCGATCCGTCTGATTGACAATCCGCTGTTAACAGACCGATTGCCTTCTCTAATGCATAGACGCAATGTAGGCATGCTGTGTCTGTTCTACAGGTATTTCAATAGAGCCTGCTCCAAGGAGCTAGCAGAATTGATTTCTGATGCACCGGTACACGTGCGCGAAACTCGACGGACACGAGCTGAACGCCCGTTCACGGTTGACGTTGGCTTCATGAGAACGGGCCGTTTTTACGACGAGCCTCTTCAAGGCCCGCATTAACAAATCCCTTCCTACAGCCCCTACCTTATTCCGCCTCACAACGCCGCCCAACCGGGTGGTGACATAGTTCCCCTGTCTATACACTGCACAGGCAGGGACACTTTTGTGAGGTATCAAAAAAAAAAAAAAAAAAAACTTTGTGAATACCAAAAAATATATTTTATATTAATTGAAGGTTTCCTATCGTTTCACTTGAGTAGAATACAAATAAAACAATAAATTAATCGGTAAAAATATTAATTTAAACTACAAAAAAAATTTTTTTCAATAGAAATGTATGAACGCGTAAAGGAAACCACTAAAAGCTAAGATTATCTGTGACAGTTTCACTTGATTAACTTGCTTGCATTCTTATAAAATTATTTACAAAATAAATAAAAAACAGTTTTTTTCTTGAAATCGGACGTTTCTAGACTCCGTTTGTCAAGCGATTTTAATGCCTATTACTTACAATATAAGGTATACCAAGAGTATGTACATTTTTTGCTTGTAATAAAATGCCCCACGTAACCTTGCTTCTAAAGATTACCAATGGGTTAGAACTGACAAATAATAGTCAATAAATTGAATTATGCTAAAATTATAGCGAATTCTTCAATATAATAGACATTATTAACAAAAATATGTATTTACACGTACATTACCAATCACAAATCACAACTGTCATATTACTCATATTGCCGTAAAATGCGCCAGTCTAATAAAATGAAATGTTTTAAAGTAATAATTCGAAATAGAATTTTTACACTCCTTTTTCAATGTAAACGAAAACAACGTTTAACGGTTGTGAAGTAGTTATTTATTAGTAAGGATCTTGGGTCCACTCTTTATCCAATTGTAAAACAGTCATTACCAAAGGTGTTTTAAATTATGCACAACTACTATTTATGACGGCCTCCGTGGCCGAGGGGTAAAGCTTTCGACTAGCAAGCTGGAGGGCGCAACATCCCGGCGTACCCAAGATTATCTTATTTGATTAGTTGTTTTATTTCACAATTTACTTTTTTTGATTTAGTATTACTATTTCATTAAAAATAATGTACAGTATGTTAGCGGCTTCTTCCAGAGTGGGCGATACTCTAAGTATCGCCTGGCTGTAAAACCACTATTCAGTATTGAAACGTTGCTTGAAATGGCTATGAACATGTATGGTGACCAAATCTTAATAACCAGGTACTTCACCACCTTCTTCTTCCCCATCTCTTTCCCCTCCCCACTACCTTCATCCTCACAACATTCTCCGATTGAGGATACCATAGTCCAACTGGCTCCACCAGAAACAGATGGTTTCCTCCTTCACCTTACACGACAAGACAATAAAGTCAGCTGATTTTTATAAAAATGACTATAGACCCGCGGTCGGGAGTAGTACGAACACTTGTGCGGTTTCATGTTAAAATAAAAAATAAAAGATTACAAAAATTTACCGTACCTACATTAATGATTGTTTAGCCGTTGTATAGAATTTAAAATGCGTCAAATTTAAAAAGGGGCTGACAGGAAATAAAATTTGGACAGGGGAAACTATTGAAATTGGCCCTTTGTAGAGATTTCTTTCTAGCTTCCGACACAGCGTTTATTTATCATATTGTTTACAGGATGTCAAGGGACGTACTTGTCGAACCAGATGATTTCTGACATTATTTGGAGTAAAAATGAAAAATGCTAAATTTAAAGTCCTGAGACATTTTTTGATGTTTATTTTTTAAAAACTTAAAACATAAAAAAAAACAGTTGGTATTGGACAGTTAGGAGAGCGGGTGGTTGGTCTGTTTCTACGCTGAGTGACCAGTGATGATATGTGGAAAAAATTGATGTTTTTGAAAAAAAAACATTTAAAAGTCAACAGATGAATAAATTTAATTCACATATTTTACTCCAAATAATGTCAGGAATCACTTCTTAGAAAAAGTCAAGTACTTAAACTGTACAGGTTATTAAAGAAACCTAAATACCCTATATAGTTATTAAAACCGAACACCACAAATACTATAAAAGCATTTTCTAAGGGAATGAATACAGATCCCAGCCAGTTATTCAACAAGTGAATTATTTTACGTATAAATTGTACTAGTTCACTGCAAATATACATGAAAAAATATAATATTTATTTATTTATAAGCTGATGAATGGTTTGAAGTAAGATTTGGATTTAAGTTTTGAGGTTGTGAATTCTAGTGTACCTGAAATCTGGGTGCATTTTTAGGGTAGAAATAACCTTTTAATATAATTGTTTCACTTGAAAGTGTCGTTTCTTCCACCGGCCTCTCAGATTTTATCTACCATTTACTTCATAAAGTATAATGAAACCAAAATTGTTACTGTTGAAAAAATATATTAAATTGACTTTAATTTGATTCCGTATCTTATTCCAGTTTAGAGTTAGTGCTATAAGATGCCTCGGCCATCCCCGACTTTTTCTAGCATTCAATACCGTATCATATTGTCACTGTAAAAAAACTCTACATTATATCGTCTTTCTACTTATCGACTACATATCTCATTCTCGTGCGGAGTTAATGCGTTAAGCCTTTCTTTTGGCTTCCCCGACTTCTTATACAAATCAAGCCACTCTATAAATTAACTAATCTCTGGCACTAAAAACAACATTCTTTGAAATTTTCAGTGAAATCGATCCAGTAGTTATTGAGTCTATGGGGCAAAAACCCAAAGAAAAATTAATTTATATTTTGTAACCATATGTACTTATGTAACATCCTGTACCCACTTATATATATTAAATAAAAATATATATATATACCAAACGACCTCAAGCGCCAACTTTCAAGATACGCGAAATATGTTATATATCTTCGACACTAGTCGAAGATATACCACCTGCCTCCCGCCCCCCGCTGCGTCAAGTGCGCGGGTGACCATTTCACGCAGTGCAATGCAAGAAACAGAGGGAGAATGGTCTTGTCACCTGCGTGAACTATTCTGGAACCCATCCGGCAAATTATAAGGAATGCCCTAAAATACCGTTTCAACAACCCATTTTCCAAACCGTACGTAATGTCACTTAAACCTCACATACTACAACTCCCTCTTTCATTCACTCTCTCCCCCCTCCCTAACCCCCTCATATATACCTCCCACAAATCTCCCACCACCCCCTTCAATATTTTTGAACTGTTCAAAAATTTCAATTTCTCCAAAATTTACACGAATTACGTATTTTTGCGAATACACACGGTCTTGACATTTTACTCATTTGAAACCCATCACAAACATAAAAACTTTTAAACTACACATTATATAGAAACGACCGACAACACACACGAGGCGGTGGCACTGCCATTTTTATGAAATCTAATATGGCCCACATTTTACATGAATAATATTATCAACGCCCTTCATCTTGCCCAAGGCAGCCCGTGCATCGGGTGAAAAAAATCTATTAGGTGACATTACTACAGTTTGAAAGACAAAAGCGTTAATTTAATCCCTATAACTTGCTGCAAATACCAAAAGATACTATTGCTAGTATCTTTCACAACTGAAGTTTTACCTGACCTGACGTAGGGATAGATTGGCAATATTTTTAGCGCACTACCCATTTCTGTGAGTGCAAGCCGCTACTGGATAATTAAGTGAACACTGAAACAAAGCCCACGAAAAAATGTATTTAAAATAAAACAAAAAAGGGTACACTACTTACGTAATGTATATTTTTGAGCTGTTATGAAAAGTGTAAACGAAAGTTTGTCAACTGAATGGTTTGGTTGAACTTCAACATTCGGACTTTGACATGACCACCCTCAGATCATAGAATATACTATAATCTGAGTTTCCACCAGTTGACTCTTCGGCCGGTTGACCGTTTGATCGGTTGGCTGCCCGCAGTCACCGTGGGACGCGTAGCAGTCCTCCCCCTGAAACTTTCCAAAGCTGCAGAGCGTAAAGCGTCATTTTGCATTTGACGTTATTTTCCAGTTTTGGCGGAACTTTGACATAATCTCGTCAAGCCCGGTTTATCCGAGGGGTGGTATATATTTATCTCTAACTGAACCGGTGACGCGGCCTGACTGATATTTTGCTGTTGATCTGCCCTCTAAACCAGTAATTGCTTTGTTTCCACCATTCTATTCCGAACTATTTAGTTGCTCAGTTGGCATCACGCTTAGGTTCCACCCAATTCCTCGGCTGGCTAAGTCCTCCATCACAAAACAAGCAACATTTTCCGCTTACTGTAGTGGTAGTAGGAGATTTTTGAAATATTTTCAGGTTATTCGTAACGCGAGAATGTTTGTCTTTAGTTTCTTTTTAAAAAAGGACGAGTTGTTTCACAAAATTTTAAAAAATCATCATAATTAAAGTTTTGTGCAATTTCTATTCAAGTTCTACTATTATTTCATCATGGGTCCATTTTTTCACAATATTTGGATAGGAACAGAATTTAAATAATTTTCAAATTACCATTTGTTATTTCGGCTACTGGCATTATACCTAGCTCTCTCAGTCAAAATTTAGGCGTATTAGATCTGTCAAAGGATTTATATATAAAAATGCAAAAATCAGTCATTTAAAATATATTTAGGATTACGAAAGATTTTTTAAATATTTAAATTGAGGGATCAGTAGGATTTTTAGGTCCTGTTAGGAGTTCTACCGAGCCGAACCCTCTGATATGAAAATATCTGGAGTCGGTGAATTATTTTCCCATTTGATCTCTGGTGAGTTGGGGTGTTGTTCTTGTATTGTTTTGTATTTATTATATTTATGTAATGCACTTGCATAGTGTGGGTTGACTAGATAATCATTTGTAGAAAAGTATGTGGAAGAGTTTAGTTATTCCTGTGGGGAAGATTTAACCCGGACATAAAGCCGGAAAATAAAAATAAAAATATAAGATACACTCATACGCTCGGAATCAGTTGAACTGTGGCATTCCAAATTATGCATGCTGTGAGACTGAATTAGTGATGAAAGGTTTGATATGCTGTTAGAATGCAGAAAATGGGAGAAAGGAGGAAACGAGAAAGAGGCAGCCTGGGATAATCAAATGTAGTTAGTTAGTTAGTAAAGAAATATTTTTGTTTGGGATGATGGTATCCCACCAGGGCGATACCGAGAAAATCGTCTAGTTTGGAACGAAGAGCAAATATATTATTTACGTATATTTTTTATTTCACCGCGGAAAATACATATTCTTAACAAACTTTAAGGTAAAATATTACTGATGTCTTTATTTAATATATTTAATATAATATAATAAAACTTCATAAAGTAATTATTTTTTGAACATATGTGTATTGTCATCATAATCAGTTCCTATATTTATTGTGATATTTATTTGAAACTGTTAACTCTATATTGATATATAAGATGATAACTATATTGATTTTTTGATCGTAAAATTATAATTACGAATACAAAGAAAAAAAAAATCAGAATCCATGTACAATTTGTGCATGTATGAAAACATATATTTTATTTACTGTATTTTTTGCAATGATTAGTGTATTGATACTAAAGATAGGTATCTGCTTTTCTGTACATGTATGTTCATGATAGCAATCCCGAAATTATTGAATGTATACTACAACTAGAGAGGAAGATACTATCAGTATCGTTTTAGTGTAGAACCATTCAGAATTTAAACGTTACTTTAAATGGCTTTAGCCGTGTATGGTGACCAGATCTGAATAGTGAGGCACCATCTCCCTTACCCACTCCCTTACACCTATCGACATACCCCAAATGGAGATGCCATAGTCTCACTCGCTCCTGACGGTTAGGAGCAGTTAAAACTGGTGCGTTATTCACGTAAAAAAAACTCATGATAGTACCCCTTTCCTAAACATGATTTATTATTAGTTAGGGAGGTATTAATTAACACCAAGAAACATATATACTACCCATTTAAAAATACATAACTTCATTTTTAATTATTGTTCACATCTAAGGACGGGTTGTTTCGGAGAATTTGAACAATTCATCAAATTTCAACGTTCATTTTCAAGCTCTGTGAAAGATTTTTTCAAGTTCTGTCTTTATTTCAGTTTTGTCAAGCAACTGGCCTATAATGATATAATAACAGAACTTGAATAGGACTTTCACAAAACCCGAAAATGAACGTTGAAATTTTATGAATTGTTCAAATTCTCCGAAACAACCCGTCCTAAGACTTGAAACCTTGTCTTGTCTGGGCTCCGCTCTACCAACTGAGCTAATGGGACCCTATTTATTTTTATACTTCGAATAAGAACTACCAACAATATCTTCATTTTCTCATCGCACATTTTTTTAATGAGTGCTTTCTTTATATATGATCGCAAGATTGAACTCAAACTAAATGCAATCTAGACAGTGTCTTGGATAAATATTTATGTTTTTTTTTTAGTGTAAGATTAAAAAAAATAAATATATATATATAACAGTATTATAGATGTATCCATTATTATAAAATATATATGTATGAATATATATGTATAATACATATTTTTTTAATATATATTTATGTACCTATACATATATAAATGTAATAAATTTTATACATACATATATATAAAATATATGTTGTATTTATAACAGGTCGAATTTTGGAAAACAAACGATATTTCCTTGTGAACTAAGCGTAAATGGAGCATATACAATGATTTTCGTTGATATATCACTGAAGTTGCTAATCTATATTAGAACCTTCTGTTTACAACACAACATTTTGAAGAAAATATTTAATCTGGTTTGTAACTGAGTTTTTAATGAGAGTCAAATAACCTTAATTTTATATTTATTTATTTTTCATGTTCTCCGTAAAACGGTTATTCACCAATACATTATGGAGAAGATTACAAATTAGACAAAAAGTATAGCAAAACACATAAAAAGGTCAGTTTCACTACTTTGTGACATACGTCAAAAGATAATTGTTAAACTGCCTGTAGGTTACGTTAAAAATGTCGATGGTCAATGCAGACTCGTTGAGCAGTTCAGTTGCTCTGTTGACTGGGGCGTTCTGATAGGCAGAAGTCCTCGCTTTTGGAGCATAAAAAAGAGTATGGGACCTTCCACGAGTATACTTGTCTGGGACATATAAGTTAATCTCTTTCAAAATAGGTGGATTATGTATAGTTCCAGAGATTATCTTAAAAAAATGTTTTCCTAAAAATATTTTTCGGCGGGCTTCTAATGTATTAAGATCGAGCATTCCTGCTAAGAATAAGGATGGATACAGGAAAGGGTAGTACATATATTCCCTCATATATAGGTAACGCATGAATCTCTTTTGTACTTTTTCTATTTCGAGAATATGGTTTTGCTCAGAAGGGGCCCAAATAAATATATATCCAATAACCTTAAAAAGAGTTTGAGAGTTTATGTTAATTACATTGACACAGATCACCCCGCCCAAT
This sequence comes from Hesperophylax consimilis, assembly GCF_061612785.1. Taxonomy (NCBI): domain Eukaryota; kingdom Metazoa; phylum Arthropoda; class Insecta; order Trichoptera; family Limnephilidae; genus Hesperophylax; species Hesperophylax consimilis. Next base: position 9,259,864 of record NC_142858.1, read on the forward strand.
GGACCACGTATTATTAAATTTTATAAGTTCGGAACGTTGCTAAAAAAAGTAATTCGCTAATTTATTTCATTTGTGTACGAGCCAATTAATCATCCGCACAGATACTGTAGATAAATAGGGTGCTGGACACACTTGTCACGTATCTGTCTCGGGGAGTGTGGTGAAAGTTTGGAGTGCGGCTAAGTCAAGTGCAGAAAAGAATTGGTTTCCAAATCTGTATTGACGAAATGAATTTAATACTGGTCAAAAACTGAATTTATTTACTTAATAAAACACTTGAATACATTACTCGGAGACTTGGTTATGGTTTTTCAGGAGAGAGGTTTCTCTTTCAGAGGTAGTTGTTGAACTGACTTTTCATAGAATTTGGCTATCTATTTATAGGGAAAATTCAAATCGGGCCCTCCCGGAGGAGGTCCTCTTCTTTAGTGAGGAGTGAATTGGTTAGGTATTTTTTCTCTCAGCTGATACCTTTAACAAAGTCAGTTCAGCTTGCCTAAACATCATCTTAAGTCTCGTTTATTTATTTTATAATAAAATATGCAGTTTTTGCAAGACATTTTTGGTTTGAACATTTCCCAAAGAGCAATAAATATGTTTAGGTGTAAATTTTTATGTTATTATGTTAGCGAAAAATCATTTCTTGATGTTGATATTTATTTAATGGTCATATTTACGACCAATTTCCCGTAAGTTGAGTCCGACGTTATCACAAATTGTTATTTTGAATTTGTAATTATCGTTTGATTGAAATAGCAATGGGCTATGCTGTGCTGTGATTGGTTGGAGGTGTCAGCCATTTTGGAATTCCCTCTGGTGAGTAGTGGAAGAAGATCAACGGAAATACTGAAGCAATTCCATGGCGGTGGTCATTTCGTTGACTGGTGGCTCCGAGTGAGAAGGTAGATGTTTATTTTCAGATGTGTTTCAAGATCTGTTACTATATCATCATGTAATTCTCTTAATAAATTAAATATGGCATATCATTCGATAGAGAAATTTTTATTAAAAAAAAATTTAAGTGTGTCAGCGACACGGTATCTAGCAGTTTCGGGGTCAGAGTGTTTTTCCAGTTTTTACGTAAATATGAAATTCATTGAAAATGCTGGGGTAGTCTGAACACGTATGATACAATTTGCATACCTTAAAGAGATGCACTACGTCGTGTAATATTTTGAATCGAGCCGCTATCAATAACACACCTTACATAAATGGCGATAAGGCTTAAATTCCCGCTTAACACCATCCGCCTGTTTTGATTTATGCAAGAACAAAACATGGCCAAAAAGTTCCTTTTATTTTATTTTGTGGATGTTCAGGCGCAAATATTAATTTTTTTTTCGATCATTTTATAAATAACTTAATTTGCCACACTATACAATAAAACCATAACCGAAAATGGGTTTGTAAGTAGTAGATTTTGAACTTTAAACTGTTTTCATAGGCCTTATACATTATTTTTTTTCTCGGCTTATGAAAAGACTTATCTAAAAAATACTCGATTATTTCAAAGGCCAAGATATATTCTAATCGCAGTATTAATATTAATTAAAGCACCTGAAACATTTCTAGGCGACCAAATTTTCAAACCAAAAACACATGATTTTGCATTACTACGTATTATAGTGCATCGCCTTAAAAACGTTTTTTAGTTGCCGTAAAGGGCATTGATCAATAATCAACGGTATGATGTACATTATTTGTCCCCTCACTGTTTGTGCGGTACGATCATAGACCACCGCTCCCCAAAACCCCCACTCCTCTATGAAAGTCACCCGTATCTCGCCCTGCAAATAATTAGGAATTCACTAGTATCCATGGTGTGGAATATATTAATCATAATATAGTTAACAGTGTACACTGCAGTGGTCGATTCAACAGAACACACAAATTACTCTGTTGACAAAATGCCGATACATAATTTGCAGAAGCTGTTTCACCATAACTGTTTGGACTGGCATGGAGGTTTTTTGATAATTACTAAAGCTTAACAAAATAATTACAGACAATCTCACTTACCTGAGAAAAATCAGTTAATACACTTATAGGTACAACAATTACAAAAATCATCTTAGACCTGTGATACGATGGAGGATATGTATTTTCATACATCTAGATAAAGTATAAAAAATAAAACTAATAAAAAAATTATATATATATATTCCTTCTTTAACGCTGTAAATGATATTCGTTTTCTTAATTTAATTTTTTTTTTTATATATATATATATATATAATTATAAATATGGCGTGTTTTTAAAATCTATGAATAATTCGGTCGACGGTTATAAATCGACTCGTGAACGGTAATTTTTTTTACACATGCGAGACTATGTTATTAACGTAGTAAATGTACCTACCTACCAATATAGAGCGCCCCTAGGGTGATTTAATCACTAAATGGCACTGTTTGATTCTGACGAATTATGTATGTTTAGGAAAGAGTAACGTAAAATGTGTTGCAGTAGGTATAATGCTATTAGGTTTCTCAGTATGTACAAAAACATAGCTCATGTCCACTTCAGCTTTCAAGACAAGCCTCCTACTATTAAAAACTTTAGAAGCCATCACATAAAACATTTCAAAGCAGGAAAATGATACTGCTGTGACCGCTTCTATGTAAGAATAAATACTTTTTTACTATTTTTCTTATTCATTCTTCTCGGTTTCGTCGGATATATTGTTACGACTGCAAATAAGATAAATAAAAATAAATTATATGATAAGAGAGTGTTGGTTTTCTATTATTCAACTACAAGTAAAATGGCACATTTTATCATACCGCCTATTTTGTAAATTCATACACCATTCATGGTGTTAAGTTTGAAGGTATTTGATTTAATCAGTGCTGTCATACGTGTTTGCATATTAATTATTGTTGTAAGTGAATATTCCTACGAACGTACGCAGCTACCTACCTATTTCTAATATCTTCAATTCACGTCCAAGTGTCTTGAGGAATCACCCCAAAACTGTGCTGCAGGAGCGGCGTGTGATCTTGTACAGAACCTCACATTTAATGAGAGAATTACGTAGACAATTGCACTAACTATTACAAACAGCATATATTATAATATGTTACTTGGTTATCACTCATCGTGCTCCATTACTGTGAAGCTGCAGTCATAAATTTGTTGTATATAATAGTGATTATGGATTGTTGGTAATCAAAAACATTTAAATGTATATTATTTTGAACGACATGTGATGAAGTAAATACATGTATATATTAATGAAATATAAATATATAAAATTTTAGTTGAATGGCAACCGGAGTTGAGTTGAATACAGTACCTATTCGGGTTAGTAGAAATACCACCCAGGTAATAAGCCCGTCTATAATATGTATTAGTATCAACCAAACTATTTTGTTAAGAAATATTAATATATTTCGACAGATGCATTTTTGTGTGTACTGCATGTCTCAAATTTATTATTCTATTCATATAGGTAAGATATTTGTGGATAATTCCAGTTGATTAAATAAGTAATTAAAGTTAGTTAAACGTTTTTTTTAATAAAGGTACCCATTATCAATATGTTCGAAATACTGGAAAAACTTTATAACTTTTGTTCGAAATTTTGAAAAAGACTTAAATTCTGTCCGTTTCCCACTAATAACTAATAGTAGGCAAAAAGACAAAGGTGTGTTTCTCAGCTAAATTTATGTACTCGGTTGACATCTCTCACTTGAGAACGGGTTGTTTCTACGACTCGTTCTGGAATTCAACAGCTCGGCTACGGAACGATTTGCAAGCCTTTGTGATATCTTTCTCTTTTAACATGGGTATTTTTAACTCATGTTAACTCCTCCCTCTCCTCCAAAAGACGCTTCACCCAACATCCCCAAAGTTGACATGGGCCTTTAGGAATATTTTATATTTTCCTTTCCTAAAGGAAAATATTTTATATATATATATATATTAGGGTGTCCCAAAAAAATTAAAGTTGTTATTTTTGAACGCATACCCTCTAATTTTGTTTTAATAATGACAAAACACTTATAAAAAAAAATTCTAATAAAAACACATAAATTTGTTTTTGACCACGATAGTTTTATTTTCACTCTACCGGTTTCGGAAGATCCCTTCCTTCGTCAGGAGAATATTTAAAACAGTTTTAAATATTCTCCTGACGAAGGAAGGGATCTTCCGAAACCGGTAGAGTGAAAATAAAACTATCGTGGTCAAAAACAAATTTATGTGTTTTTATTATAAATTATGATGAGCCACAAAGTGAATGCTTTTTACAATTAAAAAAAATTTCGTTTACTTTGGACAACTGCAACCCGTGCCGACTTGCATCGAAAGATGTCAGTACTTGTACATTAAGACGCCAGCGAGCAAACGTGTTGATGAGCTTGTAGTAACTTGCTATTTTGTTAGTAAACGAAAATCACTCGTTCAGGCAAGATGTTGTTAGATTTACGCACTTCTAAAAAGAGTATATTTTTAATAGGAGTCGTAAAACACCAAATATCGGGTTCTAAACTGCCATCTAATGGACAAGTTCTTGAAGTTTTGTTCTACAATATCCGGAAAGTGAATTTAACTGTCAATATATACCAAATATAGCCATAGTTGGTTTTTTAAGGCTGTGTTTGAAGTAAAAATCAGTCAAGTGACTACAAGCCCTGACATACCACTCTTCAAAAAGTTTCGAGATAACTGTAAAAATGTTGATCCCGATAAAATTCAGTGCTACAGAGAAAATCTCAAATTGCACCTAACCGCTTCCGAAATCAATGATTTGCTTGACTTTTACCGTACTGCACTGACAACAAAAATACTTTTAGATGACTATTGAGAGTTTTAGAGCTCTGTGTGATAGTTTTAGGAGGAGATACAGCGAGAAAATTTAAGATTCGGCATCCAGGTGCTCGATGGATGGCAAAGGCGCTTTATTCCTTGAAAATATCATAAATTTGTGCGCAATTTAAAATAACCGGTAAGGATAAGGCGGCACTTTTAGACGTTTGCCTGTTCATAGTAACATCCTATGTCAAGCCATGGTTACAATGTATTATAGCAGTTAAAGCACCTTACCAGGACTTGTGCTTTTTGAAATCGATGAAGGCTTAGGAAAAAATTGATGAAAACATCTCAATGGCAGCTTTATTTCTGTAAGCAGTTATCGTATTTGACCGATGAAGAATCTATTTTATCGCTTTTTGACGACGCTGTGGATCAAAAAACTAAAATAAAAATGCTCGAAATATCAAAAAAAATAATTTATCAACCCATGACAGACGTTACATCCCATCGAAGGAAGATCTTGATGGTAAATTGTATGGTAAGTTTATTAAGTAGTTTAAATTATGTTTTGTATTGAGGTTTTTGTTCATATCATAATTTAGTGACTTTTGGTTCAGAGAAAAATATTTACGACTTCATTTCAGTTAAGAGCAAGTATTTGTTTGATCGTCTGAACACAGACGCCAGTTTTCTTAACGAATTCCCTACGATGTGGTCAAATAATGCTTCGTATCAAGAAGTCAGAAAGAAGGTGTCGCCGCTGAGGGTAGTGAATGATACAGCTGAAAGAACTGTTAAGTTAATGCAAGATTTTCATGGCTTAATCTCACGGTCAAAGAGGAACAAAAATATTTTTTGTTACGATGCGTCCAGGAACACCGGAAGATTTATCCTGACTGTAAAAAACAAACTATTAAAAAAAAAATTTAATCAATAAACCATTTTTAAATATAAAATACTACATAATTGAACATTTGTGCAATTTTAAATTTTATTTATCCGACAAAAATGAAAGTTGAAAATCCTTCCATATTAACTCTGTACCATATGTTTGGCATCAAGTCGGCACGGGTTGCCGGTGTTTAATCAAAATAATATTTATTATATGAGTTATTGGGATCAAATGGAATAAAATAAGAGGGTATGCATATTTAAATTCATGAAAAAAAAATTCTTCCATATGTCCTGGGACACCCTAATATATATATTATGGAATCGCTTGAAAAGTATTTTTGAATTTCAAATACCAAATTTACTCAACTGATATCCAGGGGAGGAATAGTGGAAACATGATAAAGGAAGTTGCTGCACATCAATGGCTTCAAAACTTGTGTTCTACGGAGTGTTTTTGATAGTATACAAACTCCGATGGGAAAGTGCCATCGGTAAAAGAAGACAATATTGTAAATTGCCGTTAAATTATTAAAAAAAAACAAACTAAATTCACCGACAAATTAGTATGCATTACGTTTATTTAATCAGAAAAAAATTGTGTGACTACTTTTGATTTTTTGTTTTATTGTTAAAATTCTTATAAAACAGCGTTTTTCAATGTAAGTTATAAAATAAAAGATAAAAAAATGTATAAATATTGAAGACAATATTAGTGATTTTTAAACGCAAATCTGAAACAGAAAAATCAGAAAAGGAAACGGTCACATCTGGGACTCGAACCCAGGACCCTTGTCTTTCCGGGACAATGCTCTACCAACTGCGCTAATGGGACCCTATCCTCATCGGTCACTTTTAACTGTATCATACTTCGAATAAGAACTACCAACGTTGTCTTCATTTTTTCACCGCACATTTTTATTGGCAACTATCTTTATGTATGATCGCAAGATTCAACCCGAACTAAATGCAATCCTAGACAGCGTCTTATAGATAAACCTATCTTATTGTTTTTTTTTTTTTTTTTTTTTTTTTTTTAATGTGCGACATCTATTGACTTTTTCTGCAAGTCTAGAAATGAATTATTATTTTTCGGAATAACTTATTGAGTAAAACCTCAAATTATAATATTTAAATATTGAAGACAATATTAGTGATTTTTAAACGCAAATCTGAAACAGAAAAATCAGAAAAGGAAACGGTCACATCTGGGACTCGAACCCAGGACCCTTGTCTTTCCGGGACAATGATCTACCAACTACCAAGTGACCGATGAGGATAGGGTCCCATTAGCGCAGTTGGTAGAGCAACTGCGCTAATGGGACCCTATCCTCATCGGTCACTTGGTAGTTGGTAGAGCATTGTCCCGGAAAGACAAGGGTCCTGGGTTCGAGTCCCAGATGTGACCGTTTCCTTTTCTGATTTTTCTGTTTCAGATTTGCGTTTAAAAATCACTAATATTGTCTTCAATATTTAAATATTATAATTTGAGGTTTTACTCAATAAGTTATTCCGAAAAATAATAATTCATTTCTAGACTTGCAGAAAAAGTCAATAGATGTCGCACATTAAAAAAAAAAAAAAAAAAAAAAAAAAAACAATAAGATAGGTTTATCTATAAGACGCTGTCTAGGATTGCATTTAGTTCGGGTTGAATCTTGCGATCATACATAAAGATAGTTGCCAATAAAAATGTGCGGTGAAAAAATGAAGACAACGTTGGTAGTTCTTATTCGAAGTATGATACAGTTAAAAGTGACCGATGAGGATAGGGTCCCATTAGCGCAGTTGGTAGAGCATTGTCCCGGAAAGACAAGGGTCCTGGGTTCGAGTCCCAGATGTGACCGTTTCCTTTTCTGATTTTTCTGTTTCAGATTTGCGTTTAAAAATCACTAATATTGTCTTCAATATTTAAATATTATAATTTGAGGTTTTACTCAATAAGTTATTCCGAAAAATAATAATTCATTTCTAGACTTGCAGAAAAAGTCAATAGATGTCGCACATTAAAAAAAATAAATAAAAAAAAACAATAAGATAGGTTTATCTATAAGACGCTGTCTAGGATTGCATTTAGTTCGGGTTGAATCTTGCGATCATACATAAAGATAGTTGCCAATAAAAATGTGCGGTGAAAAAATGAAGACAACGTTGGTAGTTCTTATTCGAAGTATGATACAGTTAAAAGTGACCGATGAGGATAGGGTCCCATTAGCGCAGTTGGTAGAGCATTGTCCCGGAAAGACAAGGGTCCTGGGTTCGAGTCCCAGATGTGACCGTTTCCTTTTCTGATTTTTCTGTTTAAGATTTGCGTTTAAAAATCACTAATATTGTCTTCAATATTTAAATATTATAATTTGAGGTTTTACTCAATAAGTTATTCCGAAAAATAATAATTCATTTCTAGACTTGCAGAAAAAGTCAATAGATGTCGCACATTAAAAATAAAAAAAAATAAAAAATAAAAAAAACAATAAGATAGGTTTATCTATAAGACGCTGTCTAGGATTGCATTTAGTTCGGGTTGAATCTTGCGATCATACATAAAGATAGTTGCCAATAAAAATGTGCGGTGAAAAAATGAAGACAACGTTGGTAGTTCTTATTCGAAGTATGATACAGTTAAAAGTGACCGATGAGGATAGGGTCCCATTAGCGCAGTTGGTAGAGCATTGTCCCGGAAAGACAAGGGTCCTGGGTTCGAGTCCCAGATGTGACCGTTTCCTTTTCTGATTTTTCTGTTTCAGATTTGCGTTTAAAAATCACTAATATTGTCTTCAATATTTAAATATTATAATTTGAGGTTTTACTCAATAAGTTATTCCGAAAAATAATGATAAAAAAAAGATTTAAAAATTCAAACACAAAAAAAATAAAATCGGTGGTTGTAAAAAATAAACATAGATCACCCACATTGAGATGGGCTAAGGCTTCTACCGGCTTCGGATGGATTAGATCCGAGAGATTGTATTGGTTTTTTAGCAGAACTCTGTAATAATAAGGCAAGTTGTTTTCTGATTTGTTAATGTGGCGTTCCATTGAGAAGGGAGAAAATGGTATTTTTAAAGAAGTTATTATTTCTAACAGGCTGATTTCCTTAGGATAAATTTTATTACACTTTGTTTTGAAGCGATGGGTTGAAAATCGCCGGCATCTGCACTGTTATTAATGCCTCCGGTAATATAACAAGAGATCCATCCGGAATGTTAGGATTTCAAGCGAGTATTTCTCGGCGGAATGTAGGAAACTCAGCGACGAACTGTATACAAGATTGATCTCCGAAAACAAGCGATTTATCAACATTCCCTTTTTTTACAGTCGAGGCTACTTACATGATTTTGTTAAAATAAGGTTTAGCTTTGTTTTTTTTACATTCAAAACGATGTATTTAAAATATTAGAATGGTATTGTACAAACAACGAAAATATATAGCTTCGCTTAGAAAGAAAACCCTCAACCATATTCTGTTACATCTGGTGTTCTTTCTCATCAGAGTTTGTCTGTCTAAAAGGCAACTCCATCCAATAATTGACGATATTCATTTTCTTCTTCAGCCTTCCTTTATACATCCATTTTCTGCAGTAATGTATTTACTGATAAAATAAAGGGGCTTTATATTGTTTTCATTCGTTTTTTTAGTTTTCTCAAAACAAATAGTTGAAGTTGATTGTTGTTTGTTTATTTTTAACTTAAGGGTTACAAATAACCAGATAGCCAGTTTCGGATCAAACCTTAAGGGAGTATGGCTACTACCCGTGGCTCTATCCTACTGACTTTCTCTTGTGCATGCTCGGTATGAACCATCTACGGGTCAGAAGAGATGTGCATATTGTATCACACTTCTTCAAACTGATTCGTGGATGGTTTGAAAATCCGACTATCATGGAGAGTATTAGTCTCTATGTTCCTGATGGTTATCTCCGTCACCGACAGCATATACTGTTTTATCTCCCGGCCTGCAGGACCAACTTGCCAATGGTCATGCCGGTGGGGAGAGCAGTCTTGCTGTTGAACAGAATTAATTCGGATATCGACATATTTAGCATCGGTGAAGCTGCTTTTAAAAGGCAAGCTCTATTGATGCTGGTATAGTTTATACACCGCTAACTATTATGTAATACCATTTTACAAATGTACTTAAAAACGAAATAAAATGTAATTTTGTAATGTTTTTAAAGGAATAAACAAATTGAATTGAATTAAAAGTCATATGTTTGAGCACAAGCCATAAACTGTGTACCCAACGAAAATGAAGAAGCAATTAAAGATGGAACAATATTGGATCCCCGAGGATATCTAATATTTGCAACACTACCACCTACAAATTAAAGTACAATACCATATAACCATATTATCAGTTACCGTGCATAATGCGTGCAAGGAGATAACTGCGAATACTGTGATGTTCTAAGGCGACATCTAAAGATGTCGATCGTGGTTCAGTTTCCCGATATCAGCATTTGCTCCCAGAATCTCTCCACATTTGTTTCCTTGTGTTTCAGAGAATATAACTTAGAATGCAATTACGATATTTAAGGAGGGTGGAATAGTTTTAACGAGCCCAACTTAATTATATTATTTATTTATTCACACCATGAAGGCTTTTACACGTATACAATGTTTAAGGTAAGCTGATCGGGAATACAATAATGAGTGTATGTTACATAGCATGAAAGGCCGAGTACGGACAATATAAGCAAGAACAATACTAGTTATAGTTGAGAATTTTTGTACATTAAGTAATAGTTATTCAATAAATAATATATAATAATAAGAGTACAAAATATGTAATTAAGGTACTATGAAAGTAGTAGCGGAACAATATTTAGTAACATTGTTGATGTTAATAAAATAAATATGAAATGTTTATTGTTAAGCTTGTTAGTATTTAGCAAACCTTTAAAATGCCAGATTGGGTATTATACAGAACATAGCTTTACATAAGTATAAGAATAAACAAGAACGGTTTGTTGTAAAGCAAATTTGTAATCAACGATCATTTATTATGCCAGATTGGGTGTTTTACGGACTATGGAAAAATTTGAATAAAGATATCGCACGAAAGAAAACAATAAATTTTGTAGATCAATTACAAATATTCCAATATAATGATTTTTAGTTTGGTCACAGAGTCTTAAAACGGATATTTAAGATTATTCAAGTTTTGTATTTTTTTTAAATCTAAATCTAAGTAGTTTATACCCGGCTTCGACCTTCTCTAATGAAACATAATTTTTAGAACAATCGGAAAATTTTAATAAACAATTTGCGTCATGTCTAGTTTTTTGTCAATGGTGGAGGTATATATTTCCAAGCAGAGGCGTTTCTTGACTCTTCGTGAGTAGAGTGGAAGAGAAGATGAAAAAATACGGCATTATTGATGATAAATTTTATTTGGCTGAATTTTATTTTATAGATTTTCAGCTATACATATAATATCGTATTTTTCAATCTTACTACTCTAGTTCACTGAAAAGTTAGGGACCACCACTGTTTCCAAGCTATTTCATAGGTATTTATGGTTTCATGATAACTCAACACACTGACAATTTAACACACCTTTAAAAAATCATCCTAAAGTCATTAGAAACGGTGAAAATTTTTTTTAAACCTAACCTAACCTAACCTACTTAACCCAGTTAATAAAGTTTTTGTTTCATCACTTTCCATGAATTTATATAATTTTTTTTAAATGTGGTGAATTATCATTTTGATGATTTATCCGGTCACCGTTTTGGATACATTGGAAAAAAGTTCACAGCATGCCACGGCTAGGGCGAAAAGTAGATTATTTCACAATCCGAAATGCTATTATAATTCTTGGCTTAATGTGACCTTAAGGGCTGTTAACTTTACTATCATGATGAATTCCGAAAAAATCTACCTGTTTATGCACATTTAAGTACTCTAATACTAGGTAGTTTATACGTACGTTTAAATTAAAAATGGTTTTTATTTTCTATCTCTCTGAATTACAGTTATCGCTATTCCTCACCGTTCCAGAATTAATTGTGTGCAGGATCAATTTAACTCATATTATCCGATAATGGAGCTGGAGAATATTGGGAAGGTTCCAAGGATAATAATTTATATAAGATGGCTCCGCCATAGCTCTGAGACAATTGGGTTTAAAAGTGTATCCATCCCTATTACGAAGACAATATTGACTGCAACGGTCCAAGATGCAAATTAGGTTAGAACTAAGACGTTAGAGAACTATTCTTAGAAGATGGTTAATACATTTGTTTATTTCATTAATGACGATGGAAAATGACAATGGGTGCGAACTTCATATTTGTGATAAAAAAATGCAGTTTTGAATTGTATATCCCTTTCTCGTCACAAAATAAAATTATGGGTAATACTCATAATATAACTAATAATAATTTCAGTTGTCGGTGCACAGGTGCTTGCGTGCTTTGAAGTTATATTCCTGTGTACTGCATAAACTTATTCTTGTTCAATGAACTTTTGATTGGAACTGTAATACCTATATAAATTAGGAATTTAATTTTAAAAAAGCCTTTAGTAAGGTTCAAAATTATTTTATTAATTCTTTATTTGAAATGTGTATTTCTGTTGTTTAAATGTTTCTAAATGGTAAAAAATTGACACATCTAAACCTGGAATCATGAATGATTTTTAAAGCTTATTAAAGATGTTAATAAACTTTAAAAATTTCACGCAAAAAAAAACTTTAACAATCTTTCACTCAATACAAAAAAAATCAGGAAAAAAACATTTTAAATACAAAATTAATGATGGATAGAACACAAAGGCAATATTACAAAAATAGGTAAAAGAATAAAACATAAATACACAAATGAAAGAATATCTTTGTTTTAAACCACTTTATTACATTTATAGACGTCGACCGGTTCAGTTTTATATTTGTACTGTCCTGATGAAGGTTGAGTTCAACCGAAACCGGTCGACGTATATAAATGTAATAAAGTGGTTTAAAACAAAGATATTCTTTCATTTGTGTAATAATGTCAAGCCACAAAGTGTTTGCTTCCTTCGATAAAACATAAATACGTAATACACAATACCATTATAATACAGGCTTTATTACTACATACAACCATATCTCATGATATATAGCGATTTAAATTTGAAAAATTACGCCTTAACTGTTACATTTTTTTCATCTCAGTTGAATTTATTTTATCATATATGATCTGTTTATTGAACTTTATTAATTGTAAAAAGGCTCAGCACAGACAAAGTATTATGTGAGGCCTAAAGTATCATTTAAAAATACATATTATCGCATCCATAAAAAATACAAAATAAAAATTCACAGTACAAAATATATTTTTGAATTTAAAAATAAAATAATTTAAAACTTCATAGAAAATGACAAATCATATTATCCAGTGATTTAAAAAGTATCTCCCGATACTACACAATATAATTTAAAAAAAACAACTCCTAGTCCCTCATAATTTCTCATATATGCCAACGTTTCTGAGAGATATAATTATAGACCAGGTCTTCATTCTGTGTTTTGATTTATAAGTTGTATATTATCTTTCATGTCGGTATTGCGTCTAACTTACGTTTGCTCATATTAAATGTAAAATAAAACTTATATATTTAAAAGAAAATTTTGGCAAGTATAATATTATGTTCGTGACGAGACGGTTGGTATTTGTTTTGTTACTTACTCAAGTATTATGTACGATGCATTTGATATGGTGGCGCCTTCCGCCAGATTGTGGAATTTAAATTCCCTCATAAAAGAGACGTTGCTTTTACAAGCTCATAAAAATTATGACATCCCTCTCCCACAGCTATCACCCAACCTTTTTTGTAAAATAATAATGAAAGTCAAATGAGATTCCATAAATTTAGCGACAAACGTATTGGTCCATACACTGTCCTCTAGTTTTTCCTAGAATTTCGACATAGTGAAGTGTAACACTTATTTTTCTGATATTTGTGGTTATGTAAAATGATAAAAATATTATGACCAGTTTATTTTTCCGGCTACTTTTTTATAATATATGTCTTATACTTTAGATAAAAAAAACTGTTTTAAGCAAAACAGTTTTTCTTTGTCTATTTTCAAGATTTTATAGGATTCAATTATTATGAAGTAATATTAAGACATAAACACATTATAAAGTAATATTTTTCAGTAATTTGTTGTTTCAAAAACGTGTTAAATTTAAAAAAAGTGATGGACTCGCCTTGGGTAATTTTTGAATTTTTGAAGGAATTAATGAATTCTGGTCCCTAAAATCAAAACGTGAACAAAGGTGGTCCAGTGAGGATGCTAGGTAAATTAAACAGCTCAGGGGCGTGGCGATTTTTTTAGTTCTACGCCAAAGTATGAAATGCCACCAATCAGAGAGGTCGATGAAAGTTCGAGGTAGACAAGCACCACCCACCAGGTTGAGTTATTATCATGGGAAATGGTCTTATGATATGATCTCACAAAATTGTGAGATCTCCAGATGTTGAAGTTAAGGTTATTTTAAAACAAGTGCTTCAATTTACGATGCGAGCAAAAACTAGGAACATACCGTAGGATTCTTGGAGACCCCCGTGACATTTTTGGGAATTCCCAGATTTTGTTCAGTGGAGTCGCAGTGAATTTCGCCGACTGCAATAACCAGAAACGTATTGGCGAACAAACAAGGTAGGGAAAAGGTAGCTAAATTCAAAGTAATCGGTCATTTTCTTATTTAAAAAACCATACAGAATGTAACGCGCCTTCATCTAAAAGAACCAAATTTACCACAACCACAAAATAGATCCTTCAATGAATTAACCACTATCGAAAAAAAAATCATACAACGTTACAGATTAATTTGATAATATTGAAGGGTTGACGTACCGGGTCAGCTAGAAGCTAAACGCTTAGAAACCTAAACGACGAAGATCGGCTTTGAAAAACTTCAAAGTGTAGAACAGTACAGCACAGCGATTTATGTAGAGGGGGTATTAATTACAGCTATGCTAGTGAGGTGTTTACTAAACAATACTTCTAACCTACTCACATACTGATTAATAACAAATTCTTTTTTACTGGAACATATTATTAATGGAACTGAAATCATCTGTTAAATGTTAGTGAGTGAAATGTAATAAAAATAAATGAACAAAGTGTGATAAAAAGGAATAAGTTACAATATCCGGTCGGTGGCTGAGTTGACATCGTGTTTGGGTCCCACCCAGGGGCAGTGTGTGATCCCTTAGCTTGCTAAGTCCTCAATCACAACACAAGCAACATTTTTCACTTACTGTGGTGGAAGTAGGATATTTTCAAACATTTGTTATTACTATCAGGTTTAATATTTTAATATTATTAAAAAAATAACAAGAGTAGGTATAGCAAAGTAGGTTACACAAAGATTATTTTAAAAAAAATTACAACAATTATGAAACATTTTTATTTTTATACGTTAGTGAAATCACACCGTAAAAAACGTTTATTTTCAAACTAAAAAAACATTTTCAATTTTTGACCTGGTTTCGCCAACTCTTGAGCCGGCTACTAGCCAATTTCATCGATTTTTTTCCTTTGACCGATGATTGAACCTTCCTCCCGGGGACTGGCGCTTAAACTTTTAAAATGTCTTTGAAAATTTAAAAAAAACACCCGAACCAAATCCTTATCGGATGGTATCGCCTTTTTTCATATATAATACTTGAATTGCAGAAAAGTCAATAGATGTCGAACATTAAAAAAAAAAAAGATAGGTTTATCTAAAAGACGCTGTCTAGATTGCATTTAGTTTGGGTTGAATCTTGCGATCATACATAAAGATAGTTGCCAATAAAAATGTGCGGTGAAAAAATGAAGACAATGTTGGTAGTTCTTATTCGAAGTATGATAAAGTTAAATATGACCGAAGGGGATAGGGTCCAATTAGTTCAGTAGTAGAGCGATACCACAGCAAGGTAAGGGTCCTGGGTTCGAGTCCTAGATGTAGCCGTATCTTTTTCTGATTTTTCTGTTTCAGATTTTCATTTAGAAATCGCTTATTGTCTTCAATAGTAAATTATCTAATAATTGATTTAAAAAAAATTAACATCGTTGATCTAATAAAATAGAAGGGCGAAGCAGCCAAACCTCAATTTTACACGAGAAGCTTTTTAGGCTTTTCACTTTACTTTGCGAGCTATCTACTAACGATTAAACATTTTTCTGATGTCCATACGGAAATCTGAGCATTTTACTTAGAAATTAACATAGAAATTATAATTTAAATACTCCGTGCAACGAGAACAAAATCAAAATGTGGTTACTCGTCCATTATGAATATCATAAAATTAGACTTCTGATATATTTGCTGTATTGTTTTTGTTGGTTTTGAACCTTCGGTTGAGTGATCATTACTTAATTTTGGGTGAACGTAACACCCAAACTTGCACCAATTTATTGTGTAAGTTCACAAAACGCAAAATGTTTTTGCACTGCAGCGGGAATGCAAACTCCTGGTTTTTATATAATTTTTTTGATTCTGTTTATTAAAAAAAATAATAATTATACATTTTATAGAAAATGTGTTACAATGTACATAGTAAACCTTTCACATAATATAAGATGTACCGCCATAATAAATAAATAATACTTACAATAATTTCTCATTCTAATTTAGTTGGACAATAAACATATTAGGTATGTAAATTCACAACTTATCCGGGGGGGACGTCCCGGACTGACAACAAAACAATTATTAAAAAAAAAATCTGCAGTGGCAATAAAGTTAAATTGGGCAGTACACCCACTATACATAACGTTATTTTTTTCATTTAATCCTTTTTTTACTGTCGAAACTATATGGGTACATATATTTTTTTTAATTGAACGATTAATTTTTCTATAACGATTAAAAATGTGCCATTTTAGATTGCCGTCAAAACGACATGTTAATGTTATAAAAATCGTGATTTCTGAATGTTGAATTCAGCGGCAGCAATCTGTCAGCCAGTGGCGTTTTCTCCCTTAGTAAAGTTGTTTCTAATTGCAACCGTTTCAGAAAGTTAGTTTTCAAATCTACAAATATTAATGAAAATATTCAAATTACAAATTTTAAGCAAAATTGTCATAAACAGAAAAATTAATTACAAATTTTAAGCCAAATTGTCATAAATAGAAAAATAAACTTTATTTATTTAATTGTATACTGCGGACAGATAACATCTACAATACCATAAATTATAGCACACTCCACGCCTGAATTTTTCTCTTTTGTTCTCATTCATTTATTTGTATTTGCATTATTTCTTATGTTTTATTTTTAATTTTTTATCTATCTAATCATTTATCTTTTTTTATTTATCTCTTCTATATATCTTTTATTTTTTTTTATCTATCTAATCATTTATCTTTTTTATTTATCTTTTCCATATATCTTTTTATTTATATCTGTGATTCTATATAAATTCGCATTATCTAAAATTAGATCAAATTCCCGCCACCTCGGAACAGGCTCAACCTAGTGAGGTGGATTATACCAAAAAAAATGTATGTTAATTTATTGGTTAATAAATAAATAAAAAATAAAAAAAATCTTTCACTCAATTTTAACGGAATTCATAGTTTGTGAAAATACCCCTTGGTTCTTTATACGCTCAAGTGATTAATTTCGTTATTCGTTGTGAATCCAGATCTTAAAATGCCTCCTAAAATTCCTCTACCACGGTTATCTCGTTTGTTATACTACATAATTCAATAATTCTGGTACTCTGTGAAAATCGGACAAAGCAACACACTTCTATACAATAATCGATTGATTAATCATCTAACACCATTCGTCGTGTATAAGTAGATACCTATTATCCCTGGAATTCATGGTGACGGGCATTATCACTGACATAGACAGAGACCCTGTTGAATACGGACGCCCACTAAACGTGTGTTTTCAGTGTTCTGTACCTCGCACGGTCGCGTGTCGCCGCGGGCTGCGAGCTGTTAGGGAAACGTCCCCTCTCTCTACAAATATAAGCTTTTACTATGAAGGTACTGGGTTGTGGATAGGTATGCTATATCAACATCAATGTCGTTACATTTAATGTCAACGACTTATTTTATGTTCAATTTACTAATTAATGTGATTTACAGTTATTAAATAACGAACGAGGATTATAAAAAAATATCATAAACCAGGATAATATTTTTTTGGTTGTTTCAAAGCGTGTTCCAATAGATTTATAGATTAATTTTTTGAAGATATTTGTATTGTGATATTTGGAAATTGCCTATTATTTATAAACACAGGTACAAAAGTATTGATCGATAGGAAATGAACGCTCCAAAATAGTAATGCACTACTTACACTTTTTGCGTCAGGAGGTTAGGAAAAAACAGCAGCTGATAATACTATTACCCTTATGTCTGCCGCACAGGCCGCTATGTGAGTCGCTGCCAAGGTCTGATGTACACGTTTCATGGCCTAACTCCAAACAGAAAGGCCGTCATCTAAATTTTTCATAGAGAAATCCAAATGTACAAATTCGACAATATTTGAGGGAAATTTTCCGCCCGGCATTTTCCGTACTGTCCAATGGTCAATTTGAAATGGAATCTTGGATGGAAGAGGAAATTAATCCGAGCTGAAACTCGCCAAATAGATTTGTTGTCGAAGTCATTCTATCAAAATTCACACACACCCGCGCACATACATATTTTTATAAAATTGGAAGACATCATATTTAAAAATTTACGGAAGTTAATATACAAGATAAATGTCGGTACTGTCCAATTAGAATTTGGCTTGGGTGTTAGCGGTGTTGAACCCAGTCCCTGGGGATGGAGGTACACTCCTCAACAAAAGCATTTTATCTTTGAATTTTGTTACTAGCCTACCCAAGATGGCGCAACTAGGTCGGAAATTGAAAATAGATGTATTGTCATAAAAAAAATTATATTTTACCTTTTTTTCAATATAATTCTTTGATATTAGATATATAAATGTGGTTTTCCATTTTATTTTACTTTATATTATTTATTTATTTATTTTTTCATGTTCTCCATGAAACGGTTATACACCAATATATCATGGAGAAAATTACATATTGAAAGGTTTACACGGGCAGTTTTACTATTTTGTCACATGTGTTATAAGATAGTTACTGAATTGTCTGTAGGTGACATTGAAAATGTCGATGGCTAATGCATAGTCGTTAAGCAGTTGAGTCGCTCTGTTTATTGGCACGTTCTGATAGGCAGAAGTCCTCGCTTTCGAAGCATATAAGAGTGCATGGGATCTTCCTCGATCATGATAAAGGTATAAGGGTCAAGTAAATATCGCATTATTTTAAACAGAGCTTGTGGTCCTTAGCAATTCTGCGAACGAAATTCTTCAATAATAGATGAAAATAAGAATTTTAGAAAAAAAACATTAAATATATGGTAATGGTGTTGATTGTAGAAATTAGTGGAACCATAACAATGATAGTTCTATAACTATGCTTATAAACATCGGTAAACAAAAAATCTATGTATTGTTGTCAGGAAATTTCAAGATTAATTGTTTCTTACTAGACCATTCTTTATTTTCTCAAATGTTGCTACAAAAACCAGTTGATCACAACCAGTAAAACTCTGTATGATTAATGTTTAATATCTAGTTTAAAACTCAATGTAATGAAGGTTCCATATAATATATGTACTTTAAAACTCTGTGTGATGAAGGTTCAATATGTACTTTAAAACTCTGTGTGATGAAAGTTCAATGTGTACTTTAAAACTCTGTGTGATGAAGGTTTAATGTGTACATTAAAAAAAATACTCATGAAACTTTAGTGCTAGAATTGGTTATAGCTATGATATATATCATTAGGTATGGTGTGAAATAGAGATTATTTATTTTTACCGTAATAAGTTGTAACGCAATTTTCCGACAAAGACTGTCTTCGGCATGTTCATTAACAATTAGACAATTTATTTTTTTATTTATCTGACTATAATATTAAATAAAATGATGAAACATGTTCGTTGAAAATCCACGATTATCTAATTAATTAATCGTGATTACAAAATAAATGACTTTTCTTTCTTCGTCAAAATGATACAGGGAATAGTTATTCCACCTTTTGGGTAGTATGACGTAGTAGACTGGTGTGATCCCGATTCATTTCACGAACATCGTAAGAATCTAGTGAGTAACTAGACCTTTCTTCAACACCATTGATCTTTTTAATGCACTTATACAGTCAGCCATTATAATATGTTGTTTAACGAATGATGGGAAAAACAATTGTACGAAACATTTGTGTAATTTGAAAGTTGTAAGTCTAGTATTTAACCTGGTTTTCAAACAAAAACGTGATATAATCGCAGTTCCAACAATAAAAGCGTTTTCTTACCAGACTCTTACAAGAGGTCATCATGGTTCAACCACGGTCACTGAAATTAATCGGTCCTTAATTCCGGACGGAGAGGAAGGGTTAAGAAATGCCATAAAGTCAGTCGTAAATTAGAACTATGGGAGGAAAGAATGGAGAATGGAGGATGGAGGATGACTATATACGGTATGTCCTGTCACTAAATTATTAATGGCATAGCACCATAATTTATTTTAGCTTCTATTGATTATTGGATAAATGAGTTATTACGCTGACATTGGTATCATTTAATATTCTGTGAAATTTTTGTCTAAATGTATTTTCATTTTTGAAAATATTTTTTTTCGAAATCTAAATTACTAATCATATTGTGATTATGTATGACTTGTCAGATACTTAACCTTCTTAGATAGATAACCTTCCTCTGTATTTTCGTTTTCCCCTCCCTCCTTCTTTCAGTCTCACACTATACCGAAAATCAGGAACTTCTTATCACAAATATGATTTAAGATTTTTAAGAAGATGAAGACATCTGCCCTGATGCTGAACACTGCAATGCTGTCCGAAACGTTGGCTAAAGAAGGAGTTAGCGCAACACGGCATAACACCCCAAAAACAAATAACAAAAATTCTTTTCACAAGTTTATTTACACTCGTAAACGACACCCGTTACAGTTTTTTATAACATGTTACTGACATTTAAATGATAATCTTGTTTACGTTAGTGTTTTTAAAATTTAAAAGCCAAATTCCATCGATACACGGAAGAACAGTGTCAACAAATGTTTAAATGAATACCGCGCACCTCAATGTACCTTTTATACTCCGAAAAAATCTGTTTGTGACTGTTTTTCTTCATCTTAAAAAGACATTAAACTCTAAAGTGATAACCGGTATTCTACCTAAGCAATCCTCCCAGTTAATCGTCTTAAAAGATAATATAATGTGATAACCCATACAATGATGATTGTACAGTAGTCAACCAAAACCTAGCTCTAATCTATGTTTTGTTTCAGTAATTCAATCTTCATAAAAACTTAGAACATTGTATTGCACATGGGTAAACAACAAAATAATATCAGCTTGCCTAATTGTGTTGTGAAATTTGCCCACAAACAGGCGTCAGTAGATCAGCAACAAAAACTAATAAAGTTGTTGCGAATTTTGCCCACCAACAGGCGCAAATTAAAAATTCCCCAAAACAAACAACACGAACAAACAATGAGTTGTGAATTGAGAAGGCTGTCTAAACCTAATCAACAAAAGTGTTGTACAATTTGCAAAATAAATTTTCACTTTCTTAATATATCGGACACAAACATCAAAAAATGGCGGCTAAAAACAAACTTATTTGGAAATGTCCTAAATGCAAAAGTCATCCGAGCCTTCCTGCACGTGAACCAACGACATCTGGTACAGAAACAGATATCTTATTTAATCGTCTCACTATGCATTTTGATAACAAAATAGCTGAAATGAAAAAAAATATTAGTGGATGAAATCAGCGAACTAAAGAAGCAGCGATTTTATATGTAACCAGTATGAAGATATGCTCTCAAATTTCAAACTATTGCAAGAAGTTCACCAAGAAACAAAATTCTTACGAGAAGAAGACCATATAAAAATAATAGAATCTCTATCCTTGAATGCAGATTGGCAGAATTTAAACAAGAGAAGCTCTCCGACAGTGCGGAGATGGCGGGTGTGGAGCTGTACTTCGGGTAGCCAGCTCACTGGGACTACCCCTGCTGCAAGCGAACATTCACCCTGACGACCGGGACCCAAAATCGCAGACGAAATATCACGAACAAACTGGACATTTCGTTTCATAATTCAAAAACAAGATGTTCGATTCTCTCGCTAACAAATGCGGCGAAAACACTAAATACGATCTCACCAATTTACCTGAGTGAAGTTGTCTCACCTTACTACAAGGAACTTTATGTAAAACCAAACAAAGAGACTGGTTTAAAACCAGCAAATTTCTTGCCCACAAAGGACCCGGAGAGAAAGTTATGCAAATAAAACATGAAAACGATCTTAAAAAAAATCACGATAGGGGAAACAATCGCAGATTGTATATTTATACAATTTCCGTTTGATATTGGTAACCATTCTGATATATAGTATGACTCAAATATTGTTGTTGATCTGAATAAACTAAACAACTATAGATGGGGCTCTTACAGTCTAAAAATTTGATCATAATATTAGAAACATTTAAAAAATTGACGACTTTCTAATTTTTCTTGATCAATTTAATTACCCATTCGATTTTATAATTTTATCGGAATATTGGATTAATAAAGGGTACACCTTCAAAGAAATTTTATTATAATTACTCTTACCACACAAACATAAATTTAAATAAATCCAGTGGGATTGTAGTTTACATCAGAGACGGTCTTAAGTAACTGTCTAAAAATCGTATTTAATAATAACTTACGTATTTTTGCAATCTATAGATCAGCCTCTTTTCAAAACATTGACACTTATTTAATTCACTACAGTCAATCATCAACAAATCAATAATATTCCTGAATACCATTATCAATCCAACGATTCCTTATGTCTGCTTACTGAAAATGGGTCCACCCAGACAATTAACAGCCTTACTCGAGAAAAAAAATCTAAATCTTGTCTAAAACACATTAACGTTAAAAAAATACCATATTGACTTATTTTTTGTACACACCACAATTTCAAACCACAACTTTACAACTCTCTGCCTTAAAAATAAGCCTCCCACCACTGTCAAAATTAAATACGTCCCTCCAATAAACTTCAACTACATACTTGAAGAATTATGTTCAGGAAAAACGTTCTAGACCAAATGGAAGTAAGTCATCACAAAGTTACATCATATGTATTTAAACACACTTATAACAAACTCATATCAAATAAGCAGTTAATACTTACGCCATGGATCATCCCTGACTTTGTTAAATCAATTCACAAAAGGAACCAACTGCACAAAAAGGCGAAAAGGATCCCAGAGAATATTATATTACAAGCACACTATAAAAACGTGTAGGAATTTTAAAAATTTAATCAAATCGACCAAAGAAAAATATTATAAAAAAAAAAATTACGAAAATAACTATACTCCAAAACGTCCATGGGAAGCATTTCGTAATATAACTAATATAAAAATTAAAAAATCATCTAAAATAAAATCATTGCACATTAATAGCGTTATAACGTCGGACCCAAAAATATGCCAAATTTTTAAAATATTAATTTCACGTCAGTGGGAGACACACTTGCGAAAAAGATTCTCGATAAAAGTAATAAAACGGAAACCGTATTTGCCAAGATAACTATCTGTAACTTCTGTTATAAAATAGACAATATTCAAACAACTTCAAAAGAAGTAATAAAAATAATTGACGACTTTAAGTCATCAAATGCGTGCGGTCCTGATTAGATCTCATCAAATCTGTTAAAAGTTATTAAATCCTCCAAAGGATCACCGATAGCGTTCATTTCTAATCTAAGCTTTAATTCGGGTAAATTCCCTAATCATTAAAAACATTCAATTGTTATATTGCTTCACAAAACTGGGGATAAATCGCAGATACCGTCTTGTTTCTTAGATCAATTCTATATCGAAAATTATTGAGAAAATTGTAAAGAATCGTCTCAGCCTATTTTACGAAAACAATAATATCCTTTACAATTTATAGACAATACAGCTTCCGTCTAGAATTAGGCACTGAAAATAACATTGCCAACACAATGAAAATTATCTCTAATAACATCGATGGAGGAATTAAATGCATTGCGCTCCTCTTGGATCTAGCCAAAGCGTTGGACGATATCTCACACAAAATTGTATTGAATAAAAACTTCAGCGCATTGGTATTTAGGGCCAGCTATTCAAATGGTTGGGTAGTTATTAAGAAAACAGCAGTCAAATAGTGCTTATTAACGATGCCCTAAGCGATCCAACTATTATTTAATTTGGTATACCTCAAAGAAGTACTGTAGGACCCAGTCCTGGATTTGTCAATAGGCCTTATAGGCCGCGGCCTAGGGGCGGCAGAGTTCAGGGGGCGGCACTCGCTCGCTTTGGTAAGCCGTGTATGCGATTATAAACAAAAAAGTCCCTGTGGATAGACAGAGTTTTATAACTATTAGACGATAAATATCATTTTTTAAAGGCGCTAATTCCTAGTACTTTAGTTAGATAGTTACTTATATTTATGCTACTGCCCGGGCGGCAAGGGTAAAGGGTTGCGGCGGATCGGGGGCGGATGATGTGATGAACAGTCACCCCCGCTACCCGCCCGCGCCCGTACGAACACATAATATACCGTATCACGCGCGCGCCGGGCCGGCCGGTAGTGCAAAACGGCAGTTTCGTGTGTATATTTGTGTCAATTAATTGTAGACTCTACACCGGATGCAGCACACGTAGATCAACTTGTGATAACTTGACACTTGTGATTAGATATGTTTTAAATAATGGAGAGCCATGTGAGAGATTTCTTAAATTCTTACCTTCTGTAGGACACAAGGCTCAAGATATGTTTGATGCCATTACTTTAGAGCTAGAAAAGTTGAACATATATCTAGAAGACTGCCGGGGTCAGTCATATGATAATGCCTCGAACATGTCAGGAATTTATAATGGTTTACAAGCCAAAATTCAAGAACAAGCACCACGTGTCATGTTCGTCCCTTGTGCAGCTCATTCATTAAATTTGGTGGAAATCTCGGCTGCTGAGTCTTGTACAGAAGCCTGTCACTTCTTCATGTTGCTGGAAGAGGTATATACTTTCTTTGTGAAGTCAACCGATCGTTGGAAAAAAATGGCTAATGAAATAGGAAAACGAAAGACGCTGAAGAGAGTAAACCTCACACGTTGGTCAGCAAGAGCAGATGCCTGTCAAAGTGTAAGAGATTCCTGGGATGAAGTACTTATGGTTTTAAAAATGATTGTAAATGACGCTACACAGAAACCCATCCCACGAATTGAAGCAAAGGGAATTCGCCTTAAATTGGAAAACTGGAAACGGCATTTATGATCGTATTTTGGAATGCTATTTTGGACAGATTAAATAAAGTGAGTGCTCAGATTCAGAACTCATCTGTTGATGTACTGACGGTATTTGATATTTATGGATCTCTTCTCGAATTTACAATAGCAGAGCGAGAAAACTTTGATTTTTTTGAAAAAAGTGCAATTGAAATGAGCGCACTTAAGCAATATCAGGGCGACATTAAGAATAAGAGGAACCCTAAGAGAAAAAACTTCATAGACGAAACATCAAATGAGGAAATTGAAACAACCTCCAGAGACTCTTTCAGAGTCCACACCTTTTTGGTAATTCTGGACAGACTGAGAGCTGAATTAGAGAGAAGACATGGTGCATATATAATCTTATAGCATATATAAATTTTTTCATTTTTAACAAAAATGAGTGAAATTTCAACATAAAGAGTCTCAGAAAAAGCTCAGTCTCTTGTGCAATATTACTGTAATGATTTAGTTCAGGAATGTGTACACTTTTGTAGTCACATTTCCTCTAATAAGACGGCAGAGAAACCTGAATCGACATCACTACTGAATCTTTTTAAGTTTTTGAGGAAAAAATCTCTGTGTAATGTTTATCCAAACTTGGATATAGCTCTCCGCATCGCACTTTGCACCCCGGCCACAAATTGTTCTGGAGAAATGAGTTTTTCCTGTTTAAAGCGTGTGAAAAATTACCAAAGGTCTTCACTGTCGCAAAAAAAAACTTAACTCTTTGGCTCTTCTGAGCATTGAAGCAGACTTAATGAATACTATAAGCTATAAAGATATTGTAGATGATTTTGTCAATAAAAAAAACCCAAAAAAAAATGTAATTCTTGTTATTAAATTTTACTAATTAAATTAAATTGTACTAATTCGTTTGTTTATTTTATTTTTGAATACCTACTTCCTACATTTTAATATTTATTTTTAAAATTGTGTGTCACCTAATGGCAGCCTAAAAGCCAGTGATTATGTTTTTTTTTTTTAATTTTTTTAATTTTTAATTTTTTAAATTTTTTTTTTTATGATAGATATTATCGGTGGCAATTTCCAAGAAGGGGGTAGGGGGCGGCGCAAACGAAGTGGCCTATACTTGTGAAAAGTACAAATACGGCCCTGGTAGGACCCCTCTTGTTTAATATTTATATAAATGAACAATGTAATAGTTCTTTTGCCGACCACACTATCACAAACAAGGTTGAACAATGGCCAGACAATAATCTCCTCACACTAAACCCTGATAAAACTAAATTCATCCGCTTCAGTGCAACTCAAGCAGGACAACCAACTGAAATACACAACATTATTATACACCATTGCAATGACCTAAATACTTGTAAATGTAATACCTTAGAATGTGTTGAGAATATAAAATATTTTATAATAGACAAATTTCTGAGATGGGACGAAGATATAGACTCAACTTCCACAAAGATCAGAAAACTTACTCATCTATTCATGGCTATTAGAAATATTCTCTGTGTAAAAAATCTGAAACAAATATACTACGCCATGTGTAACTCTTTACAAGTATATGCATCCTTAGGTTGGAGCGGTTGTACAAAAACAATATTAGATCCCTTAGATAAAGCACCAAAATTTCTTCTAAAGGTCATCCTTATAAAAACATTTAGGCACCAAAAAACGTTTAACATCACACACAATACATGAAAATTGAAAAGTGCACACATTCTGCGTAAATTGGTTAACAATTGGCTTCTGGACTTAGGGATAGTCGAGAGCGAACATATGCTAACTTACAGATAAACCACAAATCTTCAATTAATTATTTAATATTTTTGGCCTCTAGTCCTAAAATTCCAACCACACTTCACAAACTGAAACAATATGTACTATGAACAAGTCTTAAATATGTTAAAACCATTATTCTTACACATATATTATTTATTATTTTGGGGAAACTCAGTAAACGCCAAAGATGTTTTTATCATCCAAACTCTGATCACCGGGATTCATGTAGACAAATTTTTAAAAATCTCAAACTTCTGACAGTGACGGACATATATATAATGGAATTATGCCTGTTAGTTCGATCATCTCCAGAAAAGTTCCCACAAAAAAACTCAACACATAAAGCAGAAAACTTATTAATCTCAAAAGCAAACAAAACTAAATTTAAAAAAAGACCACACTACATGGCCATTGAAGTATATAACAACCTTCCACGTAGCATCAAACAAATAACCGACATACTCAAATTTAAATCATCACTAAAAACATTTCTTTTAAACAAATGTCACTACACCTAAAATGAATATCTTACACAAATTAAATACCTATTTTTATATTTTTTATTTACATACATTTGTTAACATTTAAATGTTGAGTTATGTAATATAATGTATATTTATTGGGCTAGCTGGAAGAAATAGGATGTAACCTATAAACTATACCCTTTGTACTCTTTTTGTGCAATAAATGTTTTTTTGAATTTTATTACACATCATAGAAACAATGAAAAAAAAATATGCTTAGCTAACTAGCTCTTATCATAGATGTAATTTCCCCATGTTCTGAATTTGATGTTATCTAAAAAGTAATTTCTCCAATGATGTGAATTTATTGATATATATTTGTGTTACGACTTCATATGAACTAAGCCTATTAATTCGATTGTCCTGAAATGGGAAATCTTCCCAGTCGGACAGTCAAAGATTCATTATTCTGTAATTGTATTTTTTAGTATTTAATAAATGAAAAATAATAATTAATAAAACATTTGCTACGGGCAGTTGGAATTCTGGTGTGGTAATTAGGTACTGTAAATAATACAATCTAGGTTTACCTGTCATTTTTCTTACGAAGATAAACAGATTGGTCGTAATTAACCCTAATCATTTATGCTTTTTGGTAGTTAGGTACATGAACATATACACCGTGCTGCACGCTCATACCACGAAACTTTGGTGGGTGGTTTTACATTAATAATTTAGCAAAAAATGTTAATGCACAAATAACAATGCTACGATAAATCACTATTTTTTTACTTACAAAAGTAAAGCTACGATTACACTGGACAATTTACATTTTAATTTTTTTTTGATAAGTTATTAGAATTGCTTTGTTCAAAGAACAGCATGATGATTTTTTCAGATTATCAAGAATAACCAACCCCAAAGTTTCCCGGTATGAGCGCAGAGCACGGTATATTTATACGGGACATGTAACAACGATATCTTATATAGGTAAGCTCTTATAATGTCCTCATAGCCGGTTTTTAAATAATCCATTCTGGCATGTTGCATGTGCGTTGCTAACAATAATTAAGATATACTTTTAAATTATATGTATATTTATTTTAAAAACTTTATGGTATTGTTTTAATTGGGACACCCTTTGGCGAGTCGGAAAATGTAGACGCCGAGGACAGATCCTTTTTGGCCGCACGCCAATTCAATTGACTCTAATTGTGCGAAATGTCGCTCCTAGAAAGAATTACAAAATTCAGACCATTTAATGGTCTGGATCCAGTATACTCT
The DNA here is from genome assembly GCF_061612785.1 of Hesperophylax consimilis. Classification (NCBI taxonomy): domain Eukaryota; kingdom Metazoa; phylum Arthropoda; class Insecta; order Trichoptera; family Limnephilidae; genus Hesperophylax; species Hesperophylax consimilis. The sequence continues at coordinate 9,288,335 of NC_142858.1, forward strand.
TATACCTACATACAGAGTAGGTGCACAAAGTTATGTATATATATTATTTTTTATACGAGTACCGCACAAGAGTCCCGACTGCTTGCAACCTTTCGGAGCCAGTGCCAGTAAGCTTTTTGGTACTGGACTCCGAATATGTAGTATGTTTGAAAGCCGGTGGGCGCTAATATAAGAACCGCAGTAAGCTTTTTGGTACCGTACTCAGATGTAGCATGTTTTTAAAGCCGGTTTGCGCAAATATAAGAACCGCAGTAAGCTTTTTGGTACCGAACTCAGATCTAGTATGTTTGAAAGCCAGTGTGCACAAATATAAAAAAAATTATAATCAGGAACTTTATTGCTTAATTCCACATATTCTAGCAACGTTTCGATTCTGAACAGTATTATCAATACGTCGATTGGCGTGAGCACCATTTGTGATATTTTCATCGAATACTCCTAAAATCCATTTGGCTGAAAATATCCCACTTGTGTTATTTTTAAATGTTAGATGTTGATTTTTTTCTCCGTTCCGTTGTCTTCCCTATCTCGCGTTAAATTACGTACACGCAGGTACTTATTTATTATGTACAAGTTAATAGATGATATCTCTATGAGGGTGCAAAAATACTCTTTACAGACAGGCGTCATAATCATTGCAAGAAGTCGTATTACCAAAGATTCTACGGAACATGAAAAATTCCCAGTAAAAATTCTTTTGTATAGGTGCACTGTAACATAAAATAGTTCGTAAGTAGTACAAATACAGTGTAATTTTAAATGTAACAATAGATAGATTTGCGTTTAAAAAACCCTCCTTTCAACCAATTCGACAGTACTATCTGATAAACCAGGCAGAAGGTCACGTGAATTCTTAGAAAATTAGCCCTTCACATTACCCAATGGAAACAAATGGAGCCGGTTGAAGTATTAACGTCCCCTAAGATGAGTGATTTTAATAATACTTTGTGCTAAATGCAAAAACCACGATAGCATGTTTGCATGTTAGGAAAAGATTATTTGGCTAGAAAGAATTATATTGTTGAGTTAAGGAATTACTCTGTTCTGATTTGGAACTCAGAGAGTCCTGATTTGGAACTTACATTCTTTTGGTATTTTATCAAAGATTATGAATTTATATAAATCGTTATAATCTTTGTGCACTTTAAAACTTGGTGATATATTTTTTTTAAATTTTCAAACTGTCTACTATTATTTTTCCAGTCATGTGTGCTTTTTACGTTGGGTTTCTTGTCTTGGACGGACCATTTCGCCAGATGAAATACGCAGTCCAAACGTCACCGGAAATACAGCGGATTCTCCATCTTGGGGTCAGTATCTACTCTCCCACCTCCCCCGACATACGGGAAAACTTTGGGAAGATTATATACATATAATATGGGAATGTAATCCCAGTGAACCGTGGTCTAATTTATGTCCCAACATTGTTTTAGGATCTTACCGGGGCCGGAAAGATTTCCAATATTCTATTGTATAGTTTGTCTTTTAGATTCTTTTGAAAAATAATATTATGTACATAGATGAATATTTTATACAAAGGAAACATAAATTTCAATAAAAAAATAATCAAGTTTATTTCGATCAGTAATCCAATTGTAGTATATTATTATCTTTACGCCGATGAATAATTTGAAATATATTGAGAGTGACTATTGTAAATACAAATTAACCTTATACATCCTTATATAAACTTCTCGTCTATTCATAACTCGACCAGTTATATCTTGAAATGAATTTACCAAAATAAGTATTTTGCGAACTTATGAGGGGATATTTATTTTAAGTATGTGAGTAAAAACATTAATTTAGAAGAATAAAGTATTTTGATAATTTGACTACTTTGTAAAAATTTCTTTACTTAGATGTTTTCCTAAATGTATAGAACATATTTAATAAATTAAAGTAACATTGACATAGATATCAGGAGAAGATTATAAACTCACAATTAATCATTTGAACCCAACCTAAATCGTTTGGTGGGCCAAACAAATGTTACTGAACTTAGATGGGCCATATATAAATAAAAATAAAAACAAAGAATTGATAGAACTAAAAAATCGGCAAATTGTTGATAAAAACGGTATGCCGTCAAAAAGTGCGTCTTCCACTTGTTGCCCTTCAACGCGTTAAAAAATAATAAAAAAATGGAACCTATTTTACACTACACACGCGCCTGTACGTGTCCTTTGTACTCACCGTCCACTTATTAAAATCAGGTCAGTCGTATTTGCTTTTCCGAGAAATATGCGACATAAATTATTCCAGTTGGAATTGATTGCGAAAATAAATTCCAATTACGGAAATGCGTCTGGCCTAAATCAAAACCTCCACCGAGAGTCCGAGGTCTAAAAACAAGGAGTTTGAATTTCACAAAATATAACATAAATGTCATAAATTTACAGGAAATATATTTATTGTATGATTACCAAAATCCAAAACATAGAAAGCTGAAAACTCGATTCTGATCCGCAAAAAATCTTCAATTAGGCCGAAGGTTAGGCATGCCTGATTTAATCTGTTAATTGAATTGAATACAAATAAAACGAAATTTATGAAACAGTAATACAAACAAAATCAGAAATATTGATATACGGTGAAGTTTTGGAAGAAGTGTTAAATATTTTCGATTGCTGACTTTTTCTCAAAATACGAAACATTTATGAAAAACATATTAAAAATCGCACTTTTTGGAAGAATAAGAAGATTGCTAAAAACAATTGTACCACAGTGAGTGGCCAACGTTGCTAACGATGGATTATTCAAACAAATGACACTGAAAAAAAACACTATGAGAATCATTCTCAAGAAAAATAGATCTACGAAAATCAAAAATTTTTGAAGGAGTTATTATTATCGACAAATTATTTATTATCTACATTATAATTAATGGCGATACATTAATTCAATGTCTACGAAAAAATTAAAACCTGCAGCACTAACACACAAATGAGACAAGGAAAAGAAATGAAATAAGACTTCTCTTCAGGAAGAAAAAAGTCTTTGATGTACAGAGCCATTCAAATATTTGGAGAATTACCAAAGTAATAAAATTATATATAAATAAATTGCGTAAATTTGTGATTTATTCATACTAAAAAAACATTTAGTAAATATATTTGTTGAAGGTGTATGTTATGTAACTTTGTCAATAAAAAACCACAAATAAAATAAATAATTGTGATGTATATTACGATGTTGATATAACGTTAATGTATGCAGTTTATAACCCGTTGAATTATTTTCTTACTTATGAACTGTCCAAACTACAAATGCTGTCTACCTTCCCATTTCACAGTAACGTAGGTAGTTAAATTTAATTATTTTTTTTAAGATGCGGGTATTTTGTTTTTCTTATATTACGGTGGGGAGTCGAAAATGTGTGGAGAATTGAGTTGGAACAAAGATTATTGCATATTATAATGATAACGATAACACGATAAAGTGGTAAGTTTGCTGCATTAAAATAGTTTGTTGTGGCGGTTACGTTTAGACGATACGTTAATAAAAGTAAGGTAAGTATAGGTTAGTTTATAAAAGTATTGTAAATCTGAAGTCAGATTTAAATTGATGTCATATGTTATATATGTGGGTACATTCATAATTTTTGAAGATAGGTACTAAGAAGCCAAGTCAAGGAATGGGATATTTAAACATTCAAAACAAACATTTTATTTTATTTTATTAATACAAGACTATGAGGGTACATATGGTTTTTGTGATATTTCACCCTCCATGCTAGGGATGACCCTTTGTTACGGCGGGTGAATTTTACAGTTTGAACAGAATCTATATATTACTATGATATGAAAAAGAAAAAAAATAAAAACGATGAAGAGCTAGTTAGGGTTGCAAGAAGAGAATGGAGAAGTTAGAGAATTATAAGGAGATTATAAGATTATATGAATTACTCAAATAATTAGTAAATAGATCAGACTAATTATTTATTTACATACTATACCAAGTTAGGGAATAAGGATTATGTTATGTTATGTATTATATGTTTATTATGTATTATATGATTATGTATTATGTGTTATAATAAGTTATGTTTTGTCTGAAAGGTGATTAAATTGATAGAGTGTAGAATGAATGGGTATTGTAATTGTAATGTATTCCGTGTGTAAGAATCCATTTCGTAATTTCTTTTTTAAAGGAATGGGGTTGACTCACGGTTTTTAGGTTTTCAGGGATAAGGTTAAAGATTTTAGGAGCTAGGACGAAAAATTGTCTTTGAGCTAACGTGGTTAGTGAAGGTAATTTTTATTATTTTTATAAATTTATGCTTTATAAATTTGTTCATCAAGAATGTTTAACTTTTCCGTTTTTGAACCAGCCTGTATTATAAGAATAAATATTTATTTAGTGTTTATAACTTTTATTTTATATTTATTTTAATACACATGAGTATTTTGCCAAAAATGTTCTTGTTATCGTTAGATCATCAAGGTCGTATAAATATAAAAAAAAGAAACACAACCAGAGTAATTCTGTTTAAAATGACTTTAGAAACATATACCTACGCAATTTTTTAATGATCTTATCCGCCTTTTGATAAAAACAAGATAATTGTGAAACTCCGATAACGCGATTAGAACCTAGTGGCATAAGCTACTCATACAATGCCGTAAATCCATACAATGGGATATAATCATGTTGCTGAACACTTTTTGACAAAGAGTTAAGTTAACGCCCTGAAATTATTACGCACAAGTTGAGAAAATGTTTTCTATTGTTGACAAAGTTGCCATTCATAAACTAAAGTGACGAGCATTGAAAGTAACATTCATTATTATGAATTCGAATAGATTTCTTACCTCTCGGATTTTTGAAGAAAATATATTATATATACTCGTATATACACTTCAAATAAAACTGTTTTTTTCGTAGAGAGCAAGCGCGTCACCTCAACAACACAAAACTCCTACCAAATTTTAATTTTGCATCTCGCTTAGCTTTGCTAAACGCAAAATTAATATCGACATCAAAGGTCAGTTATAATTCTCGTTTAATATTAAAACTTTGCTTCTGATAATTTTACAAAATATATTAAATGACAAGGTTTCCATTAAGTATGATTTTCTCGAATTTCATTTCAAATATACAAAGGTTTTAGGTGCTTTCCTTTGTCATTCCCTTTGAAGCGAAGAAACTCAGTCGGCTGGTCTTTCAGAGGACTTAATGAGCGCAAACTTCTCTAAAGGGAGTGTTGGCTTTAATAAAAACGTGATTTGCTACTTCTCTCACTAAATTTATTAAAGTATAAGAAGCAACTATCTCATTGTGGTGTTCAGTGCCTCCGCCAGGCTGTTCCATGTAATCATTTATGTATGGCGTATAGTCAACTGGAGTCACTTTGTTCACTCTACGGCGAAATCGACTATGAAGTTTAGAAAGTTCTGTCCGTTTTTCCAATGCATTAACGCTTGAAATTGAAAAGCGCTCATTATTAACGGCAAGTTTATGCAACTAATTGACATTATCGATGCTGCATATTTTATTTTTAAGCATTAATATCAGTTGTCGAATTTTCATAAAAAAATTAACGTATGTCATTCTAAAAAATATTCCAAAAAATTGGTAAATTAAATTTACATCCACGAAGGTCTCACATGAAATATCACTGTTTTAATTGAAAAAAAAATCATGGAAATTCAGTTTTTTTTTTAGTTCAGCACTCATTTGTAATGTAACAGTTAAATATTACATGTTATAGATAGTGAATTAAATAGTCCCTTTTTAATATCCTAACAAAAATCTTAAAAGTTCACAAACTGGGTTCTTACAAAAGTCAAATTTGTTTCCTGTAAGGGGTCATTAAAATGAAGACATTACAAATGAGTGTAAAATCAATGCAAAAGTGCTGTTCGTACAAAATGTTACCTATAGTCCACGAAACACGATCTGCCATACAATTTTTGGAAGATGAGAGATTTATCACCGTAGAAAGATCCTTGTTGGCTATTGGCCCCCGTTTCTGGAGTCAGATATCCTGGTGAGAAGTGACGATTTTTTCCAAGCGTTGATGTCCCCGCACAACTCTTGAATATCAAATATCACAAGAATTGCGTTTGGACAATCATAGCTGAGAAATTTTGTCACAGTCTTTTTGCCGAGTCTTCATTTGAGTTTTCATGTATTTTTCTTAATTTTACCATCCTGAAAGTAAAACCATGCAAAAACCTAACACAACGTGGAAATTGACAGGGAACCACTAAACTCAAAAAAGAAAAGAAAATTCAAGCCGTTTTGCATGTGCCATGCATAAACCTACACACCTTATTTACGTATGCATTAACGTCAATACCATATGTAGGTTCATGCATAGATATAAGACAGTGAAAAACAGATTTAGTGTAAATACCAGGAGAAAAATCGTAGGAGTGATCCGCATTGTCCTGAAACTATATACAAAATAAAGACAAACGTGCCTTCACTCTTCGCAACTCTTTTTTGAACATATTAATAAATAAGATTAAAAAAATTGATAAAAGATAAAAATAACAAATTTCCACAAAATCAAACTATCATTAATAGACCAGTTAGACAAGCGTACAAAAAAACATAAGAACTCCGATGGTAAACACAAGCTTTCGACAAAGACACCATAAATATCTACAAGTCAAGAAAAGCATCTGCAATTTTTTTCATTATTGTATCAATCTAAAAGAAGCCTGCAAAAATAAAATGATCTTCAGTGCATCATGGACAAGATTTATTATAAATTCTATTCTTACCAAGATCCTCAACGAAGTACAATCTATATTTATTACATATTTTCCTTCTTCATATTTTTCTGGGACAACCTTTTATTCAAAGTAAATGTCCTGGTGAAATATTCAGTCCGTCTTCAGATTTTATCATCATCCATCACGTCGGGACGCTACGTATCGCGTTTCTTCCGTAACGGACTCCGCTTCTCGGATAAATAAAACTGCAGGGATTACAGCCGTTGTCGAGGTACAGGAACAAGTAACTACGAGATACAAGACAAAAAGCAGCATGTAGCATGGTGGGGGGAGGGGGAGGATTTATTATTTGACAGCAAAAGGCAAACTGCGGAAACTCAATGTGATCAGTCCAAAATATTTTGTGTCTTTCCACGTATACTTTAAATTATTTTATCTGTCGGTAGGTACATCCGTATTTTATGTTAAATACAAACAATACATAAGGCAAGGCAAGCGTCCTGGGTTCGAGTCCGTAATCATAAATACGTGACCGCATCTTTTTCTGATTTTTTTGTTTCCAATTTTCTTCTTTAATAATTAAACAAACAATACAGTTTATTTAAATAAATTGGGATGGGGAACAAAACACTGCGTCTGTGGTCGAGAGGTGAGGATCTCGACTAGAAATCCAAAGGACACGGGTTCAAACCCCATCGTGCGCAAGTATAATGTGTTTGATTAATTTGAGTTATTTCATAATTTATTAATTTAAAATAATACTTTGTTTTATTTGCGGCTTGTTCCAGAGTGGAAGACACTCTCAGTGCCGCCATTCATAATTGAAACGTTGCTTGAAATTTCTTAAGCCATGTTTTTTGACCAGATCTGAATAGTTTGATTTTTCCTCATCTTCCTCTTCCCCTCCCAATTAAATTTCTGCCCTCCACTAAGAGCCTTCTGGCGAGGTCATAATCTCAATGGTTCCAGACAGTTGGGAACAGTAGGGACTCTTGTGCAGTATTCACATTAAAAAAATGTATAATGACTGCTATCGATACGACAAAACATAGACTTAAGATATTTTGATTCGGTGGATCCTGCAGACAAGCTGGCATGTGACAGCTTTGTTGGTCTACCTATTTTGTTATATATAAAAAATAAAAAAAGTTTACGTAGGAACAAGCTACGCTAAGAGAACTCCTCATCAGTATGTCATTTTGAAATAAGGTAAACCATCATGTCTGCGGATGTGGGAGATGTTTGCATTAACACCATTATACACGGAATGCTTAAAATATCTGTATACGATTTAAACTGTCACTTCCAAATGCTTTTAACGTGTCTGGCCACAATTATTAAAGATGTTTTTTCGAGTCACATTTATTTATTGATTCCTCGTGGGGTTTTTTCAGACTTGATTTTATTGATATTCATTTTCAAATCAATTTTAAAAAATTAGGCGTAGCCAATTTAAAGGTTCAGGTAATATAATTTTTTTTAACAAATTTAAAATTTCGATTTATTTAATAACAACGGTATAAATATACCATAAATAATAAATCAAATACAACATGACATCAGAAAGTATAAAATGATCAGAAACTCTATAATGTTATTAAAGTAAGAGATGCAGGTACACGCAAAACTTATAAGTAGACTTTCTATGTTTAATTAATATTTATTGAAAATATATGATATTATAGCCTTCTTGCAGTTATATAGATCCGCCACATCTGCTTTTCTATTACTAACTTCATGTAATTTAGGTATAAGTGAGTATTTTCAATGCTCAACCCTAGTATTGATACATTTAAACATTATTTTGGAACAAGTAGCTCGCGCAAGTACAAGAAATTCATTGAGGTTAAGTAAATTAGGGCTCCCTATACTACTTTGGTGATCTGATGAGGAGGCACGGAATGAAAGATGTGTCGTGAAGGTCAGAGTGTTTTATTTGATGAGTCAGGGCCGTGATGAGAGTGGGCGTAGGATAGATGTAGTATTCTCCGGATGCAGGCGGTGATGGCAGGTCAAGCGCGGGTCTGTGAGTCGACGCCGGGCGCTGGTGACCGGACTCGTTGTATGTCAGGCACTGGCGATCTTGGCAATCAGTACTCCAGTGCTGACGGGAAGGCCGAAGGTACGGTGGACCTTTTAGGCGGTTGAACGGGAACTGAGTAGACCAGTGAGGATGCTGCGTGTCCTCGTGGTGGTCATGGTGAGTGGATGAAGCGCTGGTCAGAGACGCTGGAACCAGGGCGCTGTAATCCATGTAGCGTTGGCCAGGAACGGCGATCTGGGCCAAAGCGCTATGATGATGTCCCGATGGAGTCCATGATGAGAGCCGGGAAGAATGTCCTTCGCGCAAGTGAGGTGCGCGGATTATCACTCGTTGAGCACCTTGTTAACTGATGGCAGATTGATGACTGACTGACTTCTGCATGCTGTCGATTTTAAAAGGTGAAGAAGCTTCTGGAACAATTTGGTTGCTATGTAGAATTTTCCAAACAAATAAATAAAAGAACATCCAAGAAGTTTGTTTGGAACAATCGAGACTTCTAGAATTTCGTTCGAATGAAGTAGTTGCGTACCACTACACTACCAATTACGATTTCGGGCATAAATATTAAGTCGGAGAATTTTAATTCTTTCATTAAATATTGAATATTTATTTATTTATTCACGTCTTGAAGGCTTTTACACGCAAACATTATTGTAGGTAAGTTGTTCAGGAGTACGATAATGAAGGTACATTAAATTTATATTAGGTCAATGGTACGAAGGTCGAAAATCTTGACGACAAAGCGAGTCTAGTGACCTACATAATGTCGTTGACTGATAAAAACATATAATTGGTTTCGAAACCACTACCTCTAGGGCCAGAGCCTAGTATTATGCCACTCAACCACAGATATAGTAAAATAGTGATTTTAAATATTTTTCTGCGAATTTCTCTAAATTAATTATACATCAATATATGAATATTATCATAATTTGCATAAAAAATAGAAATTTTTTAGTTGGATAATTAGAGTACATGATAGAGGTTTCATATTTATGACAAATAGAAAACAAAAGAGGGATATAAAAAGCAAAGAGTTCACAAAAATGCCAATTTTCTACGCATTTGTTCATTATTTTCGTAAACTATTGGTGTAAAATTCCTTTTCATTGGACTTTTTCAAGAGTTCATTTCCCCACGTTTTTGACGTTGCATTTTGAAGTTTGGATTTTGATTGAAATTTTAGAGTTTTACAAAAAATATATACACCATAGTGCCATATTGGGTCTTCTCAAATGGAAATCGTGACAAAATATATTTACAAAAACCTAGATAGGCAGTGTTGGACTTCCCCTCAGTAATTTTCGTCAAAAAGAAAACGTCAATCGTCCAGGTCAATGAGCGTACTATATTGAAATCATACAATTTTATTAATATTTTCAATTGTTTCATTCGTTTGCAAGTTACATTTACAGTTTTTTCCTTGGTTTTTCCAGATCATCTATTAGTTTAGGTTTAAATAATTTTCAATATTAACATTCTTATTTGTTTAGGCTAAAGAAGGAGTTGGCGCAACACGGCATAACACCCCAAAAACAAATAACAAAAATCCATTTAATTTTTTTTTAAATTTAATTAAAATCAAATTTAATAATATAATTATTAAGTTCTGCAAGTATTTTTTGTTTTTGTTATTGTTACAGCTGTTTCGGCTTTCAAGGCCATTTCCAACTGGGCAGTTTGAAAATGGCCTTGAAAGCCGAAACAGCTGTAACAATAACAAAAACCAAAAAATACTTGCAGAACTTAATAATTATATTATTAAATTTGATTTTAATAAATTTAAAAATAAAATAAAATTCGTAGCCTTGAATCTTTTGGAGATATTAAGATAGATAAACAAAACCCAGGATAGATTGAAATATATATAAACACTCTTCGTTAAAACAATACTCGGATCGGATAATTAGTCTCTCAGTTTCAATCCCGTTTATGGACACGTTTCGAATCCGGAAAGTCAAAAAATTGTGGGTCCGTGTCGTCGAGCTGCTACGAATAATGGTGGAGTAGTGGAAAAAAAATTTTTTTTTAAAAGGATCTTTAAAAGGAAACTAAAATGGCGGCGCTGTCTATTTTTTGCCGAGTTATTGAAGTTTGAAATTATCCCGCCGAAACTATTGCTAATTTGAACATAATTTAAAGAGGTTTCATAATAATTTAGTTCAACATTTCCAGTCATCTAAGCAAACCCAATATTAGTACTCGAGTTATCCCTTTCAATAACTAGAATATTTTTTGTATCAAATAAGAAATAAGCAGACCGTTACGATATTTTGTTTACTTTACTCGGAACGGAATAGTATTATGTTTGAAATGCATAAACTGGAAAATTCACATCACTGGTTTCAACGATTTTTGTTTGACATGGTAGTACATGGTATGTACACGTGTAAAAAAAACGAATAACGCAAACAAAAAAATATCATTTTTCAAATAAAAAAAAGTTTTGTCAATTTTTTCCTTGATGAACCGTTTAATTTGCATTACGATTGATAAATAAACAATCAAATCATTCTTGTTTTGAATGAACCGCTAAAGATAAATAAAATAATGTTTCTCAAAATATTGAATAGTTTTCCTAAACAACACTACTCAGACCGAATTAGAAACCGACAACTTGGGAAATAAAACGCACGGGGCATAACGCGTTATCTCAGAAAATATAGGGTAGGTACCTACCTACATAATAAATAGGGAAAACTTTTGTATTGCTGAAGTGACTGCGAAGATGGTGAAAGAATTGTTGAAAAACGAGAAACCAAAAGTGAATAACTCCATGAAATATAATATACACTTCCGACCTCCCACTGATTAAAAAAAATAAAAATAGTGAAATTGCGTCTAGGAATAAAGGAACAGTGGAGCATAAAATATAACTTTCATACTGTGATAAATGTGCTAGATGCTATACAACGAATAGCGACACATCCAGCATCGGGGCGGACTGCTAATCACGATACTTCCAGGGAGTTGTTTAAAACGTTTCCATTCAGTCAGCAATAATTGTTATGTCCCCAATGCGCTAGCCGTTTTGTGTATTTTTAAATAAGCTTTATATTGATCCTTTTCAACATCTTGTCTTAAGTCTACGGACGCACTTCATAAATAAAGATATTATAAGCTTTAAGCACACTAACAATTATATAAAAATAATAATCACACTAAGATGCAACTCTAGGTCCTATTCGACCTCATTAGTTCAATCTTTATACTATAAATAATTTAATAATAATGGTTTTTTATTGCTGATATGCCGAGAAAACTTACATTCTAATAACATTAGAATAACACCCCACACATATAAGCTTAGCTTAATTATGCAGGTACACCTCATATGTGTGTATTTATCTATGAAATATTTAAAAAAAAAATGTTTATTTTATTTTTGTAAGCAGTCACGGGACGTGTAGCATATGAAAATCATCAACATTGATATTTTATTTAAAGAAATGAAAATGAAAGAAACCATTTTTTTGTATTTTTATTAAAATATAGACGAAGTAATGTAACATTACAAATTTAAAAATTCATCAACATTTGGAATAGATCCATGGCCAATTTTTGTGAGAAAAGAAGCCAATATATTGCACAGAGTTTTGGCAGCCGCGCGGAAAAAGCCGACGAGTGGCTGAATGCCATGCTGGCTGATCGTACAAAGGGTCGTCCCGTCTTGCCACGCTTAAAGTACATCAGGCGCGCCCAAAGGTGTTTCACATAAAATTATTAAAAACTACAAATAAAATCATCAGTTTAATATGCATGTCGCTACGAATGAATCTAACACTATTTGGATGCAACTCTAGGTTTCTTTAAAACCTTGCTGGTTGGGACTTGGCTCTAAACATAACTTTATAATTGCTGAAAGATGAATAACATTTACGAAAACACGTGCAATCGTACATTAGAAAGCATTCAGTGTAACACCTACAAACAGCAATCTTCAATTTATTGTGCAGCAAATTAAACTGCTGCCGCGGCAATCTAGGCTTTTAGATGTCTCGCGAATGAGTGCGGCGCTCGCAATTAACCGGGAACTTTACGCGGTGTATTAATATATTACTCGGCATTATTACGGCTCCGTGTCATTAAAGTTAAATTTAATACCGTTCACACTTCTACCACGTATAACTTGATGCCATGCAAGATCAAAGCAAGCGGGATGTTGTTTGCATGGGCCCTGGCTCCACGCTACCACGCTACCCTCCCGCAACCATTTTCCAGGTAGCCGAATCACGGTCTCTGTGTTCTCCCTAATTAGATCTTTACTGCTACATACGATTATTTGCAATACAAATAGCATTCAAATAAACGATGGTGGCATGTCATCGTTTGATCGACAATAAGTTATGAATGTAGATTTGTTTATGTTCGGATTTTCTTTCGTGGCATAAAATATCACACTGTTTTATCGAACATTAAGATACAGAGCTGTGCATTTTTATTTTTATCCTTGAACTCCAAATAGTTCAAATAAAAGAGCTTAATTTATTTAATATCTGTGGTGTAAATTTACCATAGCTCATAATTTGAATAAGCAAAAAATAGTAATATTTTTTAAAAGTAGAAGATACAAGTACGTACAAAATATAATATACAGGTAAAAGTAGACTTCATTTTAATTAATTTTGTTTGAAAAAATATGGTAGTACAGCCTTCTTGTAACTACTTTGCGTGCAGTTAAATATATCCACCAAATCTGTTGAGCTATTTCAAGCAAAGTTTTGAATTTGTATGGAAAGCATCTGAAATTACTTTTTAACCTTCATTCGTAGACAATTTTTTTTTTTAAATTGTTGAAAAGCACAAAACTTCTCTTTGAACATGATTTTTGAACACTCGACCTCTGGACATGTAGTCACAAACCCTTACCGCTCAGTCTTTCATATATGTAGAGTATTAGTATAATGAATTAAAGACAATAAAGCTATAAGCAAACAAATTATTGTGAATGTTTAATGTTTGGATTTACAAAATAGCATATTTGTTGAATAATAAGCAAACAGCTTATACAAAGGATATCAGCAAACATACTAAACCCCGCTAACGCCTGCTCAGTACGTAGACAAGGTTGGTACACGCACGCTTAGTACGGAAAAAGAACCTTTTGATCGTAGAGAAAATGCGAAGGATTATGATAGACAATAATAATATTCTCTTCCATGTCCCATGGCGGGTATTTATCTCAGAAAACTCGAGTTCCGCAACTTCTACAAACATTATTCTATGAGACATTGCCCTCAATACCAATACGCTCCCACTAAGCTCCTTCGTTTTCTCGAAAAAAAAATAATTTCCGCAAAATTGTCCTTTCATATCGCCAAAGGCGGAAGAATAAGAAATCATTATGATTTGTAAAACTAACAGGTTTTATAAATCACAATAAAGTCAACATCTGTTTTGTTTGCGGTAGTTAAATAAATAAATCGTCACGCACGAACATTAACCAAGAACCTAAAAGAGAATGGGTGTGTTGGGGATGTTTGGAGTTCCAGGGAAGATTCGGGAGGTGGGAGGACGGGGTGGTGGTGGTAGCCGCCTCCCAGACCACTTCCTCTGGTGCGGGGTTAGTTATTCCACGCCGCCACTTCGAATTATCATTGCGACTGTATCGCAGTTGTTTGCAGATGAAAATACTTGTATTTGCCATTCGCCGTATTCTAGGGCCTCTTTAAAATGCTCATATCTCGCTCCCGCCCCCAAAGAGTTTTGCCAACATGCATAATACCATAATGCACAGATCTTTGCCCCTGGAATTATAATTTTTCTACTAATATTAAAAAGTGTTCACATGTATTTAAATAAACTTGTCATTATTATTCGCAATAAGAATAAATATAATAATTTGTTGTATTTGTCCATTCAAATTAATTATTATAAATTTTAAACAATTTATATCAAAACATTTCAATCACTGCCAAAATATGATTTTGGGAGGTCAATTAAATTTAAGTTCCTATCATTAAAGCTACCGTTAAGTTAAACAATGCTGCACGTATAACAATGACAATTTTTGCTAATAAAGATTTCAAAATATGTGTTAATGAAAATTTATCCAAAAATCGTTAAAATAAACGAACGAATGGTTTCAGATTTAACGCCAATGTTTAGGCATATTAAGCTTCAATATGATAAGTTCATGAACCCTTAATTAGGCTAATTTAAAATGCAAATTTTCACGTGACATTTGAAAGTACGGAACCACATACGTCACGCTAATTTGCGAATAGTTTTTGCTCGTTTTGGAGTAAATCCACGAATAGGCTTGATATATTTAGCCAATGTGGGCAATGATAGATAATTAACGGTAAAAGTCCTACGTTAATTAACAATTATTTTCA
Organism: Hesperophylax consimilis; assembly: GCF_061612785.1. Lineage (NCBI taxonomy): Eukaryota > Metazoa > Arthropoda > Insecta > Trichoptera > Limnephilidae > Hesperophylax > Hesperophylax consimilis. Next base: position 9,303,403 of record NC_142858.1, read on the forward strand.
ATGCTAGGCCATTATTTAGGGTCAATGTTGAGCGTAATTAACCAAAATTTGATATGGTTGAATGAAAATTATTGTGCTGTTGAAATCGCTATTTTGAAATTGCAGAACCTAGGCTCCCAGGTTGCAGAACAGAATAAAGCAGAACAATGTCCTGTATACGACACACCGGCCTAGAAATGGCAGGTTATTCACAACATACGGATACACAATATTAAGCATATTATTTGACTTCTGGAGACATTTTTGGAAATTTTGCTGATTAGTTTTTGACTAAATACAAGCTTTACTAAATAGATTTCCCGGAGTTTCTACACCCTTTCGGTTAATTTTTTGTGTGCATTGAAGCAGAATCTCCTCAAAAGACCTTTTACTCTGATAATCAACACTGCAAAGTAGAAACGTTCGTATGAACATGATAAATGTTAGCTCACGGTATACAGATCAGTTAAGTCGCATTCTGGAATATAAGGGGGTTTATTAGATGTTTCCGCAAATAACGGAACCTGTATATTTGGGAATTGACCTGTTTGGTTGCCGGCGAATCCCACGTTCATGAAAATGATAGTTTATGACTGATACAGTAATGAAGGTACCATAACATTGTGGTAAGGATAAAAAAAGAGTATCATGATTGACAGTCTGCTTGGTGTTCTTTGAAAGGAATATTCTGTCAAGCGTTGTTAGTATTTAATACGAAACATCTGATTTCAGGCTAATGACAGTCTAGAAGCGGTAATACGATATTGCGTTAAATTTGTATATATCTATTGTTTATTACAAGCAATATTTTGCTTTTATATAATTTTCTCATAAATTTCGTTATTTTTTTATTCTTATTGTGTTGTCCAAATTAAAGGTACAGTAACAAGAATACACAATGGATTTTATTTTGTCTATACTACACATTTAAAAACTGATAAAATTTAAATTGTCGATTTCCCGAAAGTAAATAAATAATTATTATATTTTTTACAGTGTAATCACTACTCTGGCTGAAAATGTTTTATTTTATATTTTATTTATCAAAAACGAAGTAATCCTTTTGAAGCTGTCGTCCTCTGCCTCCCTTGATGGCCAAATTCAATCATATAGAGCGGAAAATTCATAAGCGGATTACGCGGAATTATGTTATTTTCTGCTAACAGGCGGTATTAAAATCGGAATCCCTTTTCTGTCCAATAATTTTTTTAAGGATTGTTATTTACGCGGCGTATGTTATTAATTCGTCCATGGGGCGTTGATTTATGGTCAACATTTTTGGTTCCAAAATAAGCAGGTTTTAATTTTTAATTCATTCGTTTGGCTTTACCACATGCCATTGCCACAATAGTTTTATGTGTTTTAATGATGTTTTCATATAGTTAATCAGAGAATTTACATTAATTTTACAATAAATTCAATAATTTCCCCAATCCATTATACTTTTTGTTTCATCTTTTGGGTATCGAAACAAATAAATATGATGAATGTGATCAGAAAACTGATCACATTGGAACCACTTTTTTTAACAACTTCTTCTTCAATAATATTTAAAACACTATTTTTCTCTGTCATGAATTTCGTTTCAAGGAATTATATTTTACTTTCTGAAAATTTTTCCGAATCATTTTAGATTTTTTTTTAAATTTTTTTCATGTTAAAATGCATATTCACAGAAGTAAATATAAGTTATTGTATAAAGTCGTTTTGAATAAATAATAATTAAGTTAAAATCCTGTAACTGAATGAGATAAATACATGTAAGCATTATTGGTCACGAATTTCAAAAAATACACATTTATTACACTTAAACAAAAACCATTTTTTTCTGTAGAGCAGAAATGAAAGCACCTTGTCACGAACCTTCTCCATTTGGGACAGTCTGCAATATCCCCAATCTACATGCATGTTCTAACCGTGGTGGATAGGGAGAATGAAGAAAGGAAGGGGGAAGAACAGAGTGGTGGGGAGAGGAAGCAGCATGACAGAGTGAAAGTACCGAAACACGAGACGAGTAGTTAGGAGGGGAAGATGGGTGTTTACTGAAAAACTCGAGATGGAAGGCCGACGAATTGATGTTGTTTTTGGAAGATTTCTTTGACTAGGAAAAAAATATTTTTTGTTATTTCAACGTATTAACGTAATATGAAACTCACTCATAAAATAGACTAGATGACTTTCAGGCGTGAAGATCTAAGAAAATTTTTATAACAATAAAGATTGTACGAAAAATTAAATCACAATTATTCTTTAAGTAGTTACGGTGGAGAAATTGACCGAGTCCAGAATTGAAGTGACACATTGCAAGCTTTTCCGTGGCTAATCTATCAATCTTCAATCAGTCAGACACCTACCGCTCTCCGAACAGTGCATTATTTATAAAAACATCCACTTGAATTTCACTTTTGTTTTCAGCAATCAATAAATAAAACCTTTAGAAGCGGAAATTCACCCACATCCCGACATCCGATCAGGTTAAACTCGGCAGATATACTTGTTGTCCATTACAGTAAATTTGGTGGTATTCACGTATACACGCGCTTCTCGGAAATTGTATTAAAATTACAGCAGTTAATATACGAAAGAAATGTCGATCCTATCCATTTGGCGAGATTGGTAGAGTTGTCTACTCCAGTTTCTGGGTAGGAAGGTTCAATTCTTAACCAAACAAAGAACATTTTTTTTTACGTTTAAAAGATATTTAAAAAAATATTTGAACTTGTTTCAACTGTAACCCAAAAGACTGGCACAATCGCGGTGAGACCCAATAAAGCAAAAGCTTGGATGCTGCCTTATAAAAGCGGGAAATAAGTATAAGCAATAAGTTTAAATGTACATAGGTATATATTACATAAATTTTGTTTACCTGTGTTGAGGTGTTTGCGTGTATTGGAAAAGTGTAATTTCATCCATGGCGGCAGTAATGTATACATAATAGGTTAATACTTGTTACATCATAATGTTACATATTATTATTATGTCATTTAATGTACCTAATCATTCTTCGTCCTTATCATTTGGTTGTATATATTCATATGAAGCAAACATTTTTTAGTATCCTCATTCTTTGTTAATAACCTATCCATGGCGGTGGGTAAGCTATATTGGCATACATTGCTTGCTTCATTCACATTCAATGAGCTCATACGCATTCCTCTGTTATTCTGACTCTTGTCTTGACTTTAATATTTGATCCACATGGTCAAACCATGTCTGCCTCGAAGGCATGTAAAACCGTTACATAATTAACATATACTTCATACCGGACAGCAGATGAATGTATCTTAAATATTATTGAATTAATTAAATAAATTAATATTTATCTGTTACCACAAATTTTACGATGACAAATGAGGTATATGAGGTTTATCACCAATTCCTCAATGTTTAGAGATCTCACTGTTTAGAGATAAGAATAATTGCTCCATATTAACACGCGTAGAAACTGTTTAATTTAAACCTAATAAAAGTGGAAACAACTGGCCCAAACAGTCAGTTGTCCTACGATATTCGTGAAATCTGTATTTTACTTTGCAAATTCTTAACCATGTTGATCTCACAGGCGTAGGTGTGAACTACACCTAACATAATAATTGTGGTGTATTAGAAATAAATGCAAATTAGAGATTTGTTTGATACCCGTTATCCAACGGGCGTCAATCGCTTTGATGTTATTATTCACATTTTTCCGCAGATAAAAGTGTTCAGTGCGCTCGGTGCCTTAACTTACGTGATTTTCCTGATAAATGAACTCGGCAATGAATTATGCAAAGGAAGTAGGCCATTAGACGTTGTTCACCGATGCCCCACACTCCCCCTATCTCGAGGGTTGGATCGGAGAGAAATTTACAAAATACGTGTTTATTTTTTTGTTTCCATTTTTTTTAATTTAATTTGTCCTGATGATGGGAGTGGATGAGAATAACATAAACAAATAAACTTCATTTTAGCGTAAATTTTTACTTTTTTTATTTATTTAATACAGGATATATATATATATCTGTAAAAATATTTGACTATTTAAGTAGGAGGAATTTCCGATTTCGGATAGTTGAATTTGGATGAATTGACATACATATTTGTACAAAAAAGGAAGAAAAAATAGAAGAAGAGAAATAGTAAAAAATAAAAAAAAAGATAACAACCTAAATTTATTTATGTTTGTTTAACATCATTGTTAAAATAATAATGATAATAATCACTTAGTAATAAAGAATTAAAAGTAGGTTATTATTGTTTGCATTGCATATAATGTTTAAAACAGAAGAAAAGAGAGGAGAAAAATAATAAAATAAAATTGTAGATTAAAACAAAAAGTCCAAAATCGTTTGTCAAGAGAGTTCATGAAAAATAATAAGTTGGTACATTTTCTTAATAATAAATGATAAAAACATAAAAGAGATTAAAAAATTAGGTAAACTAGTGTTTTTTTAAAATTATTTTTCTGTTTTCGAAATCCACCCCTGTTTTCTTGTGATTTTCTTCCAACGGTCTCTCTAAGTAGATGCAAATCAAGGCTTTCTGCCTTTTCCAGTGGTTCTCATTACATTTCGTATGTTGATTTTTTTTTGTGTTCATGACGTGCTGATAAACATGTGAAATTCATTCCGTCTTCCTTTTTTCAAAATAACGAGAACAGACAGATATTCAGCAAGTACCTCAAATAAAATAAGGGCTGCGAGGCAATTGAATTTATTGTAGGCATTTCTTATTACGCGTAATTGTGAGGGATGGAAAAAAGTGGTAGAAAATAATTTCCAGGAATGGAAGCGAAAAAGCAGAGGAAGTATGTATCATTCGACGAAATGCTCCGGGCGACGATTTTATGTAGATGAAGTAATAAGGCAAAATAATTGAAGGAAAAATTCGGAATTTTTATGCACAACAAGAAATTTATGAATTTTAAAATGTGGTCGGAGGCTGAGTTGACATCGCGTTCCCACCCAGGTGTAGTGTGTTCAATTCCTCCATCACAACACAAGCGACATTTTCCGCTTACTGTTGTGGTAGTAGGAGATATTAAAATATAATAGTTTGACCATTCTTTGCTTAAATTTCAAATTCAGAAATTCGGTCTCAAAAATGAAATATGATAGCGAACAAGGAAAATGGAAAAACAAGACTGAAAAATCTGACCAATCGGAAGTTACATTTTTATTTCAAATAATATCTTTGTGTGTGTCTGTGTGTGCGTGTGTGTTTGCGCACACGCGTATATGATTTTATAATATATTCAATGGGAAGTACGATATCGATAAAAAAGAGACAGAGAACGCAATATTGATCGTGTTGTCGTTGTCTATTTATCTAAGAAACTGGTTCTTGTGCTTGGTGAGCGAGTTACACTAATTATAAGAAAAATAGAATACAGTATGCTATAGGTAAGTGCAGTGTCTTTGTTACCGGCCATATTTTATATTAAATGCCATCCCGAACTTTGCAGATTTTCTGCGCGCCAATACTCGGTCCTCGAGTAATGTTCGGGATGGGCAGAGCATGAAACTGTCGCCAAGGCATGGGCACACAAAGGATTACAGGTTCTACTGATTGTAGTGAAATGAAAGCAGTAGTTTTGTTTTTGCACATTATAAAACATGGAGAATATATTTAAGTAAACATGTTACATATTATGACTCGGCACTTACCCCCAGGGATCAAAAATTGGTTCTTAATTCTATCTAAAACTGATTAACCACTTAATTACGGAAAGTGAGCGGGGAGCTTCCATACGGCCGGCGGTGGTCTGTCCCAGACAGATCGAGCTGGCACCATCAGGGCTTTGGTCCAGGAGACGGGTCCAGCGTCTCCGACAAGGTGGCTGATAAGCGGTTCTGGAGCGTATCGGGTCTATCGTTTATGTAACATTAATGGAGCGAATCCATCCATTGAGCTGATCGGCAGATTACTTGAGCGGGTGCCGTCCGGGCTTGTGATTTTATTATCCGTATCTTATTAAGAAAAATACGGCTTGTATCGCGCCACTTGAGGTGAATGCTTCATTTCCCGGAGTCCGCGGAATAACGATTTACAAGGGATCGCGTATATAAACTTCAGTAGAACATTATTTGTGATCTTCACGAACACACACACGGTCATCCATTATACGGACGTTTATTTAATAGAGCCTGCACCGACTTGGTTTTTGTAAAAAAGAACCGAATAACCCGCATCAGGAATACTGATGTACACTTTTTTAATACGATCGCCCATCCAGGGTAAAAATGAATTATAATCTAATTGACTGTGCGATCATTACACGGCCGTCCCGCTCGTGTAACAATTCCAGAGTACCCAGCGAAAGGAAACGGAAACAAACAATAGACTGCCCGGCGGTCTATTTGTTGCCAGACCGTGCTCTCTATAATTTTAATCAAAATTAATGCTATGAATGGTACTTGTTCTGAAGAGGTGTTTTAAATAATTACTTTTAAATAAGACTTAACACCGCTTCATAACATTACCCCCCGCGCCACACAAATGTTTGTCCCCAAACATTAATACAACTCTAAAAAAAACTACAACTGCAATAACTAAGCTTGAAAAGATCCTCTGGGTTTCTAAAAAAACAATCAACAATTATACATGAGCATCATAATTTGTAAGATAAGTAAGGAATAAGACAAAATCTACGATTTGGATAGCAAAACTTATGATGAATGGGTGTGCCGCAGCTTCAATCGCACCCATCGAGCGTGCAGCCGGATGGTTGAGCCTGCGATTCATCCATTCTAGAACTTAAAGATAACTTAAGATTAATGTAACTTAATTACAAATTTTAGAAGATATTACGTGAACGGAGTCTGCAAGCACCCACAGTATCGGAATACCGGGTGATGATAAATTGACGATTGTCGAAGACTGCCGTTAGCGTTACATCTGTGACGGAAAATATTCTTAAACAAAATTGTAGGTAAACCTGTAGGTATATAAAAAAATATTATTGTTCTTCTCAACACATCTAAACAACTTAAGCGTTAAAGCTTCACTGGCCCTTTAATAGGGCGATAAGCCACTCAGGCAACACTTTTTTTTTTAGGGAGGTAAACCAACCCTCACTTTTCACTGAGTCTACTTCTCCGTTGGAGATAAAACACACTTCGAAGAAATTCTATCTACTCTACCTGACCTGGTTATTGGGTAAGTCTTTCGAAGAGAATTTATACAATAAGACAAAATAATCATCCTTGGAAAGCATTATTTCGTAATAGTAGAAAAAACTTTTAACCTTTACACGCACGCAGGTGTGTAAGGTGGTTTAATCGAGTGGAACTGTCAACAACCAATCTTATAGATGTGGTGCAATTAGTAGTAGTATACATCCATTGTTGTAAATGGAGTCATTGGTCGAAGATTGTATACATCCATTGTTGTAAATGGAGCCATTGGTCGAAAATTGTATTATTGTACTAATTTATAGATAAAACTTACTTTTACTAAATATAACTAAAGTTATAGAAGGAATTTAAGGAAAAGACATATGCTGAACCAGCTCTTATAATTGTATCATTAATTACTATGAAATTATTAAACAAAATATCAAGAGTACTAACATAAGTATACCATTTCCAAACATGACAAGATAATTATAATAAAGTAAACAAAAATATATTTGGTAAAATTCAATTCTTAATAATAAAATTTTAAAAACTGCTTAGAAAACAAAGATGTACTGGACCGGTACATCTTCACTTTCTAAGTAACGGCGAACGTATACAATATGCACATAAGTATATATTAAGAAACCTAGAATATACGGGGATAGTGGGAAAGTATCACCGTGCATTCCAAGATTTGGGCAGTTTATATATCCCATGCTACCTAACTTTCACTTGTTTAGTCAAAGCCATATTTCAAGTCGTTTTTTTTTTTTTTTTTTTTTAAATTATTTTCCTATAAGCTTATCTGAACAACATCATTGTCGTGTAACAAACTCGAGTAGGATACTAGAGTATTATACTAAATTTATTATGTTTCTTTCTATTATTTACCGATTATACTAACCATTTTACGAAATTTCTATATTTTCTAAAAGAAAATTAACTAGGACAGGACTAAGGACTGTCATAATGCTGGGTCGCTCCAACTCGGGTGATCAAGCCGCTTTGTGCTCCCGTGCATTGAAAAATATTTGAAATATTAATTAATTGAGAGTACTTGGTAGGGTGGCCAGACCCACCAAAGCACTATCAGAAACATATTAATCCGGTATATTTTCTGACTTGACGATGTCTTTCACGTGAAAGTTACCAGTTTCCTTACCTTTGAGGTCTGCTAATGTATAGATTAAGTCTGATTTTTTCTTCACGACTATATTTTGCACAAAGCGTGGAGCTAGTTTCTGTGCAAAGTAATTTAAAGCGTTTGATTGGACGAAATTTCTACGCCAAACCCTGTCTCCGACTTGAAAACTAACATGTTTTCTCCGCAGGTTATAATGGTTTGCTCCTTTTTGATAAGCTTTTAGTAAAGCATCTGAGACTTGCTCATAAACTGATGACAGTTCTTCTAATTTTTGTGCGTAGATTCTCTGACTAGTACAATTTTGTGAATTAGATTCCGTATCAGCTATAGGGTTACGATGCAAATCACCGTCTAATATTTGCTCCCGACCATGCATTAGAAAATAAGGTGTAAAACCCGTAGCGCAATTTACGGAATTGTTCATAGCTGATTGTATTTGTGGTAAAAATTTTGACCAATTACGGTGGTCTGATTCAACTAATATCGATAATGCGGTGCCCAAAGTTTGGTTATATCTCTCTACCACATTATTTTGAGGGGTATAATAAGAGTTATAAAACGGAGGAGGTATATTATAATTATTTAATAAGTCCTTAAATTCTTTGGATACAAACTGACGGCCGTTATCACAAACAATGGTGCGCGGTACGCCATGTACAAGAAAGATACTTTCTTCTAAACTCTTCACAATGCTTCGCGCGGTACCTTTGCGCAACGGGAACAGCCAGGTAAACTTTGAAAAAACATCGACACAGGATAAAATAACGGTAAAACCAGAGTAACTTCTCGGTAATGGACCTACCAAATCCAACGATAACATTTGCATTGGACGTGTAACTTTTTTTGGATGTGATGAAATACCGTTAGGTGAGGCCGTACTGATTTTGTGGGCCTTACAGACCGTACAGCGATTTACAAATTGTTTAATGTCTCTGTACATATTTGGCCAAAAATACCGTAATTGTGCTTTTTTATAAGTTTTAAAAACGCCGGGGTGACAAGATCGAATAGACTCGTGAACACTACTTAAAATGTCTAATCTTTTTTCTTGAGGAATTACTTTTTTCCACGCAGTGTCTTCACACAGTGCTAAACGAGTTTTCGTGTGACGAAATAGTTCGTTTTCCCGAATTTGGAAGTTCTGAAAACGTTGGGGAAATTCTTGACAACCCTTCCAAATATTTTGATACCACTCATCTTGAATATTTCCTGAATCTATAATGGAGATTTCGGCAAGATCCATTCGCGAAAGGACATCTGGGACTATGTGTTGAGTACCTTTACGATGGATTACGTCAAACGAGAATTGGGATAGGCGTGAACTCCAACGCGCGAGACGACCGCTGGGGTTGGACAGAGAACCTAACCATTTTAGGCTTGAGTGGTCGGTTACAACTGTAAAATGAGTTCCTTCAATGTATGGTCTAAAGTGTGTAACGGAGTCTAGTACGGCTAAAAGTTCGCGCTCAGTTATTCCATAATTACGTTCGTGAACGTTTAAGCATCTCGAAAAATAAGCAATAGGGTGCTCCTGTCCATCTATAGTTTGAATTAATACCCCCCCAATGCCTACGGAGCTTGCGTCACAGTGTATAGCGAAGGGTTTCGAAAAATCTGGACAACTTAAGACTGGGGCAGAAGTAAGTGCTTGCTTTAGTGCAATAAATGCGGATTCAGCTTCCGGTGACCATTTAAAATTACTAATTCCCTTTTTTGAACCAGTAATACTTGTTAAAGGAGCTGCAATGCTTGAAAATCCCTTGATAAACCGTCTAAAGTAACCGCACAGGCCAACAAATGCCCGAATTTGTTTAGCATTTTTCGGTATAGGAAAATCTTTAATACTATCTATCTTACTTGGATCAGTGCGAAGTCCCTGGGAATCTACCATATAGCCCAAGTATTTAAGCTCGGCTTTACAAAATTCTGACTTTTTTAAGTTAATGGTGAGACCCGCGTCTCGTAGACGTTCGTACACCCGATTTAACAAGTTTAAATGTGATTTCAAGTCTTCCGATACTAATATAAGGTCATCTAAATAGCAAAAAACATTATCATCGAAATCAGGTCCAAACAATGCATCCGCTAGTCTTTGTAATTCGCTAGGAGCATTTTTCAAACCAAACGGCATGCGAGTGAACTCAAAGAGGCCCCGCCCAGGAACAACAAATGCTGTCTTTTCACATGATTTTTTGTCCAAGGCTATTTGCCAAAATGCCTTGGAGAGGTCAATCGAGGAAACATATCTGGCACCGCCCAGTTTATCTAGGATACGCGCAATATAGGGAAGAGGGTAACTATCACGTACCGTGACGTTATTAATTTTTCGAGAATCAAGGCAAAATCTAGCTGTTCCGTCTTTTTTTGTTACAATTATTACTGGACTGGACCATGGTGAACGAGAAGGTTGAATAACCCCTAATTTTAGCATTTCATCAACTTCTGTTTCTAATTGTTTCTGCCGTGCGGGTGAAAGAGGGTAATACCGCTGTTTGATGGGTGGTCCTGTTGTAATTATTTTGTGTTTAACTAAGTGTGTTAGACCTAACCCCTTTTTTTCAAAAGAAATTGACTCGAATTTTTTAACTATTTTAGAGAGTTCCCTGTTCTCTTCAATAGTTAGGGATGAGGCTGGCCGAATAGCCCGCAACCCACTAATATTTCCTTCCGAAACAGGAAGAGTAGCTTTCGAAAACAGTTCCGGTGCGATGTGGAACTCCTTCCAAAAGTTAACTCCTAGAATAATTGAAGGCGACAATGTCGGGATGACGTAGAAAAGAATTTCCTTTGTGGATGATTTATACGTGACCGGCAATGACATTGTCCCTAAGACTGGTTGGTTTGAACCGTCCGCTGTATAAACACTAAACTTAACTTTAACTAACTTAATACCTAATTCCTTAAAAATTTTATAACTATTGCCTCCTAGACATGACAATGAAGCGCCGCTGTCTAGCATTCCACTGTAGAAATTATTTATAATATGTACATAAGTATAAGGACGGTTATCATTTTCAATAGCCATCTCCCGTGGCAGCGGGCCCACTGTTCCGGTTGATGGGGATGAAAGAAATTTATCAACTATTCGGAGCCAACTCTCCCACTCGCTTTTCCTCTGCGCCAAGGACGGCTTGTAGCAAGAGAGACTCCGACCTAGTTTTTTGACTTTTTATGAGCTTTGTCATTGATAGCTCCCACTTTAGGATTGTTAGACCTTGAATTTTTCTTCCTGCAATCTTCTATAACGTGTCCCGATAGTTTACAATATGAACAGAATGGTTTATTGTAAAACGTTCTAGAATTTTCGTGTTCAGTTTTTATATATGTGTTAGAAGTAGAAGAAGACGGTTTATTGTATTTATAATTATTATCTCTGTTTCCAAGACTAACTTTAGTATAGTTGTTGGAATAATTGTTGTTATTTGGTTTTCTGTACTGATTTTGGTTATAACCTTGGTGTCTATGCATATTATTATTATTAAAATTAGGTGTTTGTCTAGCAGTACTATCAAATTTCTCCGGTTTATTAGTGACAGGTAAGTCTACTTTTGGTTGAGAAACGTTGAAAGATACGAAATCATCCGACAGTGATGCATAAGATTCCAAGTTGCCTGCATGAGTAGTCAATTGCTCGAATGTCGATATATCTCTTGAGACTAGTAAATTTGTATACATAGGCAATAAAGCTTTTTTTGCCAACCGCAAAAGTTCTAATTCCGGTAGTTTAGCTTCAAGCATATTGTTTAATGATTTCATTCTGAGAGTGAATTCTAGCACTGACATACCTTTAGGTTGTGTCATGTTAAATAGTTTTACCTTAAGATCTGTTTGAAGGTCGTTTGCTTCAAATTGTCTTATCAAAAGTTTTGAAAGATCGTCCCATTTCAAATCCTGAGTGTAAATAGACCTGAACCACAGGAGTGCTAAATCTTCTAAAAGATCAGGAAAAACGCGTACAAGATGATCCTGGTTAAAATTTTTTGTCCTACATTTCTCCTCAATTAATAGTAAGAATTCCCTTACACTACTTTTTCCGTCATATTTCAGTTTCCAACCGTCTACGTTATTTGAGTGTGAGTCCCTATAAATAATCTTCGTTTGTTTAATTATGTGGGCTTTCTTAATGGTTGTGTCGTCTAATTCAGAATCCGATGATTCAGAATTCACTTCACTTATAGCAGGTATTTTAATCTCTTTATTATAAGCGCGCGCCTGTAAACGTAACTCATGAGAAGTCGACGATGGATCAATATTCCTGTCTTTAAGTTCTTTAATGAGAACCTCCTTCGAAGCCCCATTGATATTTGGTATTGGTATTGGTGAAGACATGATTACGTTCTTTGATGTTCAGATAGAAAGAAAGAAGTAAAAGAAGAGAAAAATAAATATTTAATTTTTTTTGTTTATAAAACAAAAGAAACTCTTCATTGACGGCTGTAGTATCATTAGACGTAATATTAGCTCAACTTCTATTGTACGATTGTGAAAAAAAACAAAAAAAAATTGTTAAAAAAAATATGCTCCACCCTAATGAGAATTGCGAAAAATGGACCACCCTATTATATTGTGAAACGTTATTAAACGTCGGCCTAATGTAATTGTCAATCAAAGATATCATTTAATTTGGGCGAAAAAAAATGACGTAGGTATGTATATAAATAATATTGAGTGTTTGTTGACTTACGAGTAATTAAAACGCATATCGATTGTAATGTGGACTTACAATTTGTATTGTAGAACGCCGACATAAATGTTTTTAATATTATGTATATTAGCGTAAAAATCTAATAATATTATAAAACGCAAATATGCCTTGATCAAACAAGTGAATGACATCGTAAAATAATCGTAAATAATTATGAATTAGACAGTTTGACATAACCTCCCATATAATCATCTTGTTTACCAATTAGTGTTGACATAAAATTTGACAGCTACAAAAGCATAGATAAATCATAGATTTCATGAAAGATGAAAGTTTACGCAAGATTTTACCATAGAATAACGCAAATTATGAATTATCGTTACAAGAATACTGAGTGTATTTGAGGTTATGAAACAATATTCAAATCACTTGACATATGTGATACAATATTATGTCAATTAATCATGAAACATTTCACCAAAATCAGCACAACATGCAATCACCACGAGCCAAAACACGTTGAGGCGCCAATTGTTACCGGCCATATTTTATATTAAATGCCATCCCGAACTTTGCAGATTTTCTGCGCGCCAATACTCGGTCCTCGAGTAATGTTCGGGATGGGCAGAGCATGAAACTGTCGCCAAGGCATGGGCACACAAAGGATTACAGGTTCTACTGATTGTAGTGAAATGAAAGCAGTAGTTTTGTTTTTGCACATTATAAAACATGGAGAATATATTTAAGTAAACATGTTACATATTATGACTCGGCACTTACCCCCAGGGATCAAAAATTGGTTCTTAATTCTATCTAAAACTGATTAACCACTTAATTACGGAAAGTGAGCGGGGAGCTTCCATACGGCCGGCGGTGGTCTGTCCCAGACAGATCGAGCTGGCACCATCAGGGCTTTGGTCCAGGAGACGGGTCCAGCGTCTCCGACAAGGTGGCTGATAAGCGGTTCTGGAGCGTATCGGGTCTATCGTTTATGTAACATTAATGGAGCGAATCCATCCATTGAGCTGATCGGCAGATTACTTGAGCGGGTGCCGTCCGGGCTTGTGATTTTATTATCCGTATCTTATTAAGAAAAATACGGCTTGTATCGCGCCACTTGAGGTGAATGCTTCATTTCCCGGAGTCCGCGGAATAACGATTTACAAGGGATCGCGTATATAAACTTCAGTAGAACATTATTTGTGATCTTCACGAACACACACACGGTCATCCATTATACGGACGTTTATTTAATAGAGCCTGCACCGACTTGGTTTTTGTAAAAAAGAACCGAATAACCCGCATCAGGAATACTGATGTACACTTTTTTAATACGATCGCCCATCCAGGGTAAAAATGAATTATAATCTAATTGACTGTGCGATCATTACACGGCCGTCCCGCTCGTGTAACAATTCCAGAGTACCCAGCGAAAGGAAACGGAAACAAACAATAGACTGCCCGGCGGTCTATTTGTTGCCAGACCGTGCTCTCTATAATTTTAATCAAAATTAATGCTATGAATGGTACTTGTTCTGAAGAGGTGTTTTAAATAATTACTTTTAAATAAGACTTAACACCGCTTCATAACATCTTGCAACACTGTACAAGCGGTTCGGAACTACTCGAGAAGGCCGAGCACTTCCGAACCGGTCGCGTAAACTACGGGCGCTGGTGGAACAGCGCCAGAGGGAAAACCACCCCACTAGCGAGCACACGTTACCAACTAATATTGTACAGCTCGGTTGTAATTGCATTTATCCTAATAAATCGGAAAACGAACCATTAGAGTTTCAATCACCTAACGAGCCTTGAGCAACAGTAAAAGTGTAGTAAACAATAGAAACACTACAGTAAGTATATATATATATATATATAATAGGAACAATTGAAACTTCTGCATTATCTATATGTGTAGTTGTACATATATAGTATTCTGTTACATACTAATTATTGAGTAATTAGAAACATCTAAATACAGTGGAGTTGAGTATAGACTGATAATAAATATCAATAAAGGGAAAAACAGGCAGTTGTAAGAATCTTAAATAATTATTTCAATATTGTTTTGTGTTACTGTTTTGTAATTTCATAAATTTGAAACCATACTTTGGCGTTCTTTCACTTCCAACTTTGCCACGCAGCAAACCTACGCAGGGGCGAGACAAAATATTACGTTCTTATTAATTTTGAATAATTATTATAAGACGGAACCTTTTAAATGGGAAGCCATTCGGAACACGGAATGATGAAAACATTTCAAGGAACCTTCTTAGGGCATATTTATGAATAAGCACGTTCAAAATTGGGTTAAGTAAAGCAGTTTACTTATTACAAGCAACCATCCCTCCTGCATTAACTCGAGTAAAAAAGCTCTTACAATGATGATGTAATTTCTGTCTTAATGTATGTAAGCTTCTTAATATGTATAAAATACGAAATACACTTATTCAATTTTAAAAGGTTTTAAATTTTTTGTTTATAAATTAATTATTTAATACTGGCTTAATGAAGCAAACAAGGTGGGATGTGAACTGTAGTAAAACGTGGGTATGAGGTACTCCGCAATTTTTTTCGCAGTCCAACTGCTCCTAGCCGTCTTGAGACTACGTGAGACTACGGCATCCCCAATACGGGTATGTTGTGAGCCTGGAGGTGGTGGCGAGATGAAGGAGATGGGGAAGAGGAAAGAAGGAAAGTACCTGGCTGTTCAGATATGGTCACCAATAATAATAATAATGATTGGATCATTTCCATAGCGCTGTTTTTGTGAGAAAATCATCTGAAGGGCGCTTAAACCGTTATGGCTAAAAGCATTTCAAGCAACGTTCTAATTCTGAATTGTGGTCTTATTCCAGGGCAAGATTGACAGTAGGTATCTTCTTTTCTGGAACGTGCCGAAAATATCCTATGTATTATTTTAAATGATTAAATGGTCACGCCGGGATTCGAACCCGCGACCTACGGATCGCTAGTTGAGAGCCTTCCCTATGGAATCCGGTCAACTGCTTGGATGGCAACTATGCTGACCATTAAACCACCGTTATAATTTTAATTAAATAAATAGTGATATATAAATAGATACAATTTTTATTTTAGAATATTTCGTGCGTAGTTAACATGAAGAAATTATACTATTTAATTATGTTCTGTTTCGTCGTAGAACAAAACAAAAAAACCCTGTAAAATTAAAATGTTTTGACTGAGGATTTTACCTTCCGTCCCAGAAACTGGAGTAGATCACGCTAAAAAAATAGCCAAATTGATACCAATCGGGAAGGACCGAAATTTATTTCGTATATTAACTGCAGTGATGTCTAGATTTTGCCATTGCCATCGACAACAAGTATATCTGCCAAGTTTCAGCTTCGATGGGAAGTGGGTTAATTTCCGTTTCCATGATTTGCATTCATTAATTCAGAACTTTATTCTGACTGGAGATACAAGTAATGTACAGTTAGTACCTATGTAGTAGCAACGCCCTCGCGGTAAATGTTTCTCTAAAAGGAAACATGAATTATTCATCAGATGATTGTAGTGGTCAGTACACGATATCGCTTTAGAAAGGAATACCGAGCTATTCAAAGCTATTTGATTATCTTGTTTGTTATGATGGATGTAAAAATATTCATATTTCTTATGGTTGGGACGATAATTGAAAAAGCACAGCAATTACAACATTTGACCTTAATTTTGATTTCATATATTTTTTTAAAATATTATCTCCATACAGAAAGTTCTGAGGAAAATCTCTCAGGGTGTCATGTCATACTTAGGGATGCTGTGTCAAGGGTCTTTTTGAAGAGAGGAAAGAGTGAAGATGAGTCTTGAAGAGACCCAATCTTGTGGGAGGGAGCCGTGTTTCTCAAATATCTACACCGGTTCTGAAAGGATCAATGACGCTAGTTCCTCGGACCAAGTTTTGTTGTAATACCGATAGAACAAGGGCAGCATTCAAATATGACGCCTGTGCTCTAAACATTGAAATTCGTATAACATAATATGGCCATTATTTTATTAAAGAGAAACTAACATTTTTTGTCAATTTGAAACTTCTTTATGGATGAAAAGATATATTTTTCTATAGCGATTTATAAACAACATTTCAGGAGCTCTACGAATACGGAGGTCGCGGATTTGTATCCAGGAGAATTAAATTTTATTAAAGCGTGCCAACATATTTTTTTCATAAAATTAAATAAAAACTGTACAGTATACTTGTGGCAAGTTCCAGAGCGATAGATGCTCTTGTAGATTGAAACGTTACTTTCGATGGCTTTGGTCATGTTTAGTGACCAGATATCAATAGGTAGGTATTTCCTTACCCTTCTCTACTCCGCCTCCTTTCACTCCCCAAACCCTTCAGCTTCACAAGATACCACGATAGGGAATATCATAGTCTCTCTGGCTCTGGTCAACAGGGATAAATTGAGACTCTTGTTCAGTATGCACATAAAAATAATATTATGAAGGTACATACGCGAGTATATTGCAGCACTCACCACCGCGCTGGCGGCGATAATCAAAATCATCATTTTAAAACAATATAATCAATTTGAATGAATTCCATTTTTATAATATTTTCAGGTCAAGTTTACTACCAATTTTTCATTGTATTATTTTTTCGTAAAATTTAAAAGTATTTTTTTTTGAGTTTCGGGCGTTTTAACATAAAATTGTAAAACCTAATCCAATATATCGTTTGTTAATTATGTTATCAAGTCCAGGGTTCTGGTTTAATAAACTAAATTGTGTTGTATTCTGTGAAAATCGATTTTTTAAATAACATGAATTTTTAAAAGACATATTCTTCGAGGGTTATTTGATATATTGGTTATATTTTGTTTTATTTATCACAGCGGCATTTTAATATAAAAATTTACCTCATTATTACTAGAAAAACGGATTTTACCGACAGCGGAAATTGACTACCTAAAGGGGTACGCTTAGCAGCCTTTTTCATGCAAAATTTAAATTTAAATTTGAGGCCAAAATACCTAACTGTATACCTAAATATCCAAATATACAAAATATACAAAAGATTTAGTACAAATATGTGGTATCATTGATTTGCGATCATTAAAGAACTCAATTTTTCATGATCTTAGAGGCAACTTTGGTAATTTTTTATTTATTTTGATTTGAAACTAAAAATACAATAAAAAAATAGTGAATCTATGACTTTCTTTAAGGGAAGGTTTCCGGACAATTAAATTGATAGGTTTGATTTATATGAAGAAGGTGATGTAACATAAATTATTTGAGAGTTTATGATGATTATAATCAATGTATTTAATATATCTACAATATAAATATGAAGCAACATAAAATTTAAAAAATTGTAAAAATTATTAAAAGAAGCATTTTGAATTGTAAACATTGAAATTACAAACGACTGATTCAAAATACAAATAAATAAAGTTGCACATATCTATACTAAACATTTGCAATACCTTTTGATTAAAAATGAATTATTCAGTTTAGTCCAGTATTTTTTGGCTCAGTTTTGTCTCTCGTAATATCTTTGTTATCTGTGCAACACATGTCGTGGTGTGATATTATGTGCGTATTAGTATGAAACCAGGATTAGAATGATTTTCATCGTATTACGTACGTGCATTGTAGTTAGGGATTGCAATCCCACAATGTTAGATCCGGCAGTGCCGCAGGGTTTTTAACTATTTTCGTGCACGCGGGATCCTGCACTTATCACTCCGGGGTTTGTGGGATAAAATCAAATGACGCTCGATGTGTACGAAGGCAGAATTGGGAACACCATGATGGACGTTGAGTGGGCGTTGCGGCAGCGGCCGGGTAGGGAGGAAATTCAGTTTCCTCGCGTGTGGTCAGTTAGGTACTTTCCGGTACTTTCGGCAGTCAATAATAGTATAGAATATCTTATTTTAGAAGAATACAGTAAGAACTTCAAATTCTCTTCACAGATGAAGAAGTCTCTGAATGAATCTTATGTCATAACTGCTGAAGCTTCTCTCCGATTTATTGATTATAAATGAAATGGGCAGTCTTCAGCTCTGAACATCAATTTAGCCACGGCACTTTGTGGGAGATTGACGTTAATTTACTTACATATTATTATAATTTGATAACATGTCAAATCCTAATCATTATTTAATATTACGTATAATATTTACGTGATAGGTAAGATTGTTTTTACTTTCATTTTAATGTTGTCTGCTTATTGAATTAATAAAATACTTGATGGTTAGTAAGTGATTATTTTCTGCCAAGCATAGGTGTACTAGCACCCATTAATTTTTTATTTTGTGATTCAACGCAATTTCCCAAACAAAAATGTTTTTAATTGACAAATATATTTATAAAACTACATAAAAATGTATGCATGGATCCGGCGGGATTCGAAAAAATCTTGAGCGGATCCAGCGGGATTGAAAACTATGCGGGATTGCAATCTCTAATTATAGTGTACTTGTGCTTTCCTATAACCCCTTATCTGATCCAGAAATATTGTGTGTTCCTAGGATTACGTTTATTAAATATCCAGATAAACAACAAAGCCCTTACGGTAGGTAATACACGATTCGTTCGCAAAGTGGTTTATTCGGCAGGTCAGTGAATGGTCACTGGGGCTTTGCTTTTGAAAGCTGTTTTATGGGGAAAGATTACTAGTAGATTAGTAGACCTACATGTACGCTTCTTTTGCCCGGGCTTAGAACCACATCAGCTTAAAGTTATCTAACTGACAGCAACGATAATGACTCTTTTTTTAGAAAATAACCCTTATACATTGTGAGATTTGTGTAATTCTTTAGATATTGTAAATTTTAAACATGTAAATGTTAAACATTTGTTTAAGTGACATAAGAGTTTTTCGAGATTTGTATTTTCGAAATCGATTTCGACAGTTAAAAAAGAACACACACTGGATGCATATTTTTTCGACGTAAACCCGTTTTAACACAATTTATGTAAGGTTATGTACGTAATAATATTATTAATTACTGTAGTACCTACTTTAAAACAAGCCATAACACAGTAAAAAAGAAGAAAATAAGTTTAGTAGATTTTTTCCCCTCCAAATCTGTTAATGTGTAAACAAAAATTCCAGTTTATTCATTAAGGGGAGAGTTACAGAACTATTGGTAATATTTAAGCATAATTTGTCAATCATACGACGGACATAATACCGAGAATGATGGAAACATAATAAATTATGGTATACAACAAATTTGTACCTCTTCTAACAAAGAACTATGTACCAGACCACTACAGCCGAAGTCGATACCATGACTTATTTAGAGTACCAAATGGCAAAACCGACGTCTTGGCAAAGCATAACATGACGAGGGGAGTGGTGCTGTTGAACGAATTAGCAAAGAATTTGGATGTAAATGACTGTTCTTTAAACGACCTAAAACAATTTTTGAAGAGTCACTTACCCAAATGCTGATATGATGTAAAATTATACTGTTTGTAAAATTGTATTGAATTGTTTGTAAAATTGTATTGAATTTGTTTTAAATTATACTGTTTGTAAAATTGTACTGTAACTGGAACGAATGTTCTGTTGTACAATAAAAAAAAAAAAAAAAAAAAAAAAAAAAAAAAAAAAAAAAAAAAAAACTAAAACTATATATAAAAAAGGATAGAACACAAGTTTTTGGTCTAGGTTCTTTGTATTGCGGCGTAAGTACAAAATATTCCTGTAAGAAGGAAATAAGGTCTACATTAAACAGTGTATCGATCGCTTCATAGAAAAAATAACGAATAAAAATCTTGTTATGCGTTATATTACAAACTCTTCGATCGATCATTAGGTAATACTACGCAATGCCTTCAAGGGAAGTGCTCCCCCTGGCAAAATAAAAAAAATCCCAAACTCAGCAGTACCTATTCAATTTTCTTGTCATATTTTTAAATCCGTCCCATCAGCCCTCTGGCGGGGAAACTTTTAAGTTGTAATCCGGGCGGGCCAATATAGCGCCGCTCAAAGTGTTGTGGCTAATATCTCCAGGCGATATCAATCATTGCCTGTCATTCATCAATCATGTAAAACCTAGAAAAGGGGGAAGCAGGAAAGAAACCAGTGCCGGGGAAGGGATCGTTTGTTAAAATCGCTATAACGAGGCGGCTAGATGTTTGCTCTGCGTAGACTGCTTGTATCATAATATGCGGTGCGATCTTTCGGTGAGTATTGATTTTATTTTAGCCAACCGATCTTAGGTAGGTACGTATTTCAATGCCTAATTTATTTGAGTCAGTGTATTGCCAAGAAATGTGTGAAAATCTTGTATTTTGTCTGGTGATTTGTAGTGTTTTGTAAAGTAATATTTCATTTGATGGTTCCATGACAAAACAGAATAATAAAAAATTGAGATAAAAAGTAACCTAACCTAACATGACCTAATCAAATACTAATCTACTTACAGAGATTTATTTCATGGAAGTGCAGTGCCATTTCAAGACAGCATTATTTTTTATGTGAAACATCTTTTGGCGCGCATAGGGGGGGGAAAACCGTCTCTTGCGTAGTAAACTTGACAAGATGGAACGACGATCTTGCATGGAACGACGCTTCACTCGGACAGCCTCGAGACTCGTCGGTTCTTTCCGCCCGGCCGCCAAAACTCTGTGCGATATATTTGCTTCTATTCTCACTAAAATTGTCAATGTATCTATTCTAAATTATGGTGATTTTTAATTTTATATAAATATCTTTGCCTATATTTTAATAATAATAAAATAATTGTTTTACTATGAAAAATATAAAGACTTGTTTACTTAAATTTTCACTTGCTTCAAGACAAATCAAATACCGTGTTTCATATCTGCCAGGCTATTTTTTTCAAGCTCTGTATTCTAAATGACCGATACTTATGAAAAAAAGTTATGTTCTTCAAACACCATTAAATTCTGTTTTGTACTTAATGCAGAAATAAATAGGTTATTTTTACACTTGTACCTTACATAAAATGCAAGTTAAGTAAACAAATGCTATGGGGAGAAGTCATTATAGTTAATTAATATAGTTAATTAGTTGGTTAAATAAATGAATGCATATTCATTTCTAAAACTAATTTACAATATTCTGTTTATTCTCTTGTTAATATTTACATCAAACTGACAAAATTATTATAGCAATGCGCAGTGTTTCACGTTATTCATGATAATCTAAGAAAAAACTCATTATTTTCTTTAACAAAAAAGTTATATTTGCAATATTTTTCCTAAAGTTGTTTCGGTATCATGTTTCAAGTATCGATTTATATAAACAAATAAAATATATGCAAATCCAAAATCAATTTAATGTAGTGAACAGCCGACAGAGCGCGGATAAATAATAATTATAACAAATCTGTGTATATATGAACGTTTTGTTAAATGCTAAAAATAATAAATTTAACATACTTTGCAAAGTTTTTCGTGGATAATCACACTTAAAGATTTGCCGTGTGTACGTGGGACACGGTTCGTGTATATATTTTTTTTAAATACAAATCTGTTTAAATTTCACTTTTAATTTCGTTAATGAATGAATGCAAATCTTGGAAGGAGAAATTAACCGATTTCCCGACATCCATTCGAGCTGAAACTCGGCAGATAAATCCATTATATCGACATATATACATTTCTCTGAAATTGGTTACTAGCCGGCACAAGGTAATTCAAAGTAGACGTATTATAGTAAAAATACATTGTTTTTATTACAGGTTGATCTTTTAAAACTAATCATATAGATTGATATCGAGGGAAGAGCTTATAATTCATTCGGGGAAACGTGATCAAATCGTGATCGATAAGTGGGTGGCTAAGTCCCTAATACATTTATTACCATCAAACTTAATAGATAGATTCTATTTATTTTATATCGATATATGATACCTATACCCAGGCAAGACTAGCGAACTTTAAAAGAGCGAGTCAGGCCTACAGCCACGGCCCGGTCCTCGGAGGTTCGAGTCAAAGAACGAATTACTTAACTGCTTTGAAGGTTAGTGGATCAAATTGGGCTTGGCTTTCATCTTCACAAGTCTTCCCCTGGTAGCGGAAAGATAATTATAATGCAATTAACATTGACGAATGGGAAATGTTGATTAAGATACTCGTTAATTAAGTAGGTAGGTACAGCTTAATTATTTATTTGATTGCGACAGATGTAAAACGCGTTTGGGGACCATCAAACTGAACAATCAACATTACAGTAAGTACTAAACTCGCGTATTTAAGAAAAAAATCTATATGTTTTTGACAGAATGCACGTTGTTTTATTGTCATATTATTAATAATGACAACGACATGACGGAATGATTAGTACCCACCCAAAGATAAATGTGGAATATCTATATTTATTATTGTAATAATTAAATATACGCTATTTTAACAAAACTTTAAAAAAATTAAATACGTCTTTTACCTAATGGAACAAATAGTTAAAAAAAACAATGAGAAAAGATCACGGTATTGAAGATACATCAATTTTGTTAATTACAAGAAACGAAAAAAATAATGCTAATATGTTTTGCATGCATTTATATAGACTGCATAATTATCCAAGTGGATAGGTACCTAATGTTGTATTTTATGTGAGAACTTATTAAGTTTGTGCTATTTTCGGTGTTTTAAAAACTTTTGTTGTGAAAAGGAACCCACCTTTTTATTAAGTCCAGAAAGTAACAATAATAGATTTCCGCGAATCGTCAGTAGGTGAAGCTTCCCACTTTTACAATGAAAACTCTTTTAAATGAAACATTATTTTTTAATTAAAGTTGACTCCCTTTATAAGAAACTTGTAAAAACCAGAGTATTTACTTTTCCGGTAGATGTACGCTTAATTATTCACCACTTTTATAAGCAAGCAAACTACCCGAGAGAAAACTTCTCCGGTTCGCAGACAACTTGGCCCCAAGAATAACAGCCACTGGGAGGCTTCGTTTCCGTTCTGTTATTTTTTTTATTATTATTTAAGTGTTATGATTAAAATTTTGTAGGTTGGAGTATTAATGGGCTTTAGATGTGCTTTCTTCTTACTAACGATTTGAACAAAACGGAAAAAAATGACACCACGCGGAAAAAACTAACTGATATAAAATACTGTAAATTTATTGAAAATCTGGTCAAATTATTCGTTTTCTTGTTCAAAACGGAACTGCAGGCCTTTAAAAAATGAATTGACAGAGTAACAAAGTACGTAATAAAGTTTCATGACAATATAACAAGATCATTTTTATCCTTGTAGGAAAATAATATTCTCGCTTTTATTTGAATGATTAATATTTTTTTTTTTTATATTGTCATCAATGTTAATAACAGGTTATTTTCACGTATTTGCTTAGGGAAAAATTAAAAAATAAAGTATTTTTTTAATCTCATTATTATTCAATGTTAACTAATTTTCTACAACGATTTTAAATTAAGTGACAGCCGTATTACCTTACATTTGCGTTTTTCACACCTTAATGACGTTGTGGCCATTTGCAATCGTTTCAGAACATATCGGTTTAATTTGGAATAATGTTACATGTTGCTATCTCTATAAAATTATTGCAAGATTTATAAGTTACGTAAGAATTACATTATCATAACATCAATGTTTTTACATCGAGCGTGTCTTGGAATACTTCAGTAAGCATTGGTTAAAATTCTTGGATATCCAAGTTTGTAAAAGATAATCATATTCCGAGTTGAAAGGGTAGCTTTTTCTTATTTTTAATCAAGTCTTTCTGGTAAATTGTATTTCGCAGTTGTTTAAGTACTAAGACAGTTCCGGGATTTGAAGAAAGTTGAGGTGAGAAAACTTACCCTCCACAGCGAAAGGTAAGTTGAAATGTACTGATTAATTAACTCTACCTGTTTCTCAACGCTCCTCCCGTTAACATAACTTAATTGCTTTGGTAACATCACTTACTCCAATTCCAGTTTACTCGTTCTGTTTGTTCAAGACGCCGACTTGAAACGGTAAAATATCTAATTGCGAAATGGAAGAAGAACGAACATTCCAGCGGATTGATTTTCCCATTTAATGAAACCTCTGCGGAACAATATTCCCTACATCCCAGATAAACTATTTTAGCAATAGTTCTTGTAATACGACATTAAGAAAACTATTTAACGTTTTTTATTATGTTTGTTTTTTTCCTTTTAAATAAGCGTTTTCTCAACACTCCCTTATTATAGTGACCCCAAATGTACTTATCAATGTAAATATATGAAAACTACTAACAGACATACTCTGGCAACATTATAAGAAGCAACACTACGTTTAACATTTTGATAATACAAGGGATAGTGAAAATTGTTTTTTAAATAATTGTGTATTATAATTGTGTACATTTTTAAAATCTAATGCTAATTTACTTCTTTCTCCTTTCTAATTTCTATCTTCTACTTTTTATTACAATTTTTCCAAAATTTTAGCTTCATCTATAGTTACTAATTTCATATGTTTACACTAGATTTCATATTTCATACAAAGTAATTACACTCAATTGGTCACCATGAAACAGGCAGCCGCCTAGTATGGTGATTCATTATATCTACTTTATGTAAATTTCAAAATAATGTAACATGTATTAAATAAATAAATAAATATTTTTTCTCAATATTGGAAGATGGGAGGTGGATTATTGTTCACATTCAAGATCCCTCTACATTCATTCGTTATTTTATTTATTCATTCATTCAAAAAAACAAAATCAAAATTTGAATAGATGTTATTTAAAAAAATCAACCCATAAAAAACATATAATCCAACTATAATGCATCTATTTTAAAGGGTCTTTTAAAACAAAAAAAATAGTAATTTGACTGATTATATATACCCAGGAAGTAGAGTCGAATATTCTACCAATCTTACCAAATGCCGATCGGTTACGACTGTAATGTCATCCGATTTCACAAAAACGCGTGTGTACGCAAATGCCACCAATAGTAGATAGAATGCATTGTCACTGAAAACGAGTCTTGCAAGTTGTGCACTCATTCATTTATTCACAAAAACAAAAGTGAAATTCAAATATAAGTATTTACAAAAACAAAACCTGCAGACAATTGCCATGTGTCAGCTTTGCATGACTGAGTTTTTTGTTTTTTAACAATACAGTAATATCTATGTCTTATAATAATAAAAATACCCCAACGAAAACCCCAAAAACAACCTTGCGAGATAAACTTCCTAACGAGCTTCACCGTTCCAGAGTTTCTGTCGCTACAAAGAATCAGAGTTCTGCTTTACAATACGTAAATATTTTACTTTCTCCCTAAAAACAAAATCAATATTTACCTAATTTAAACATTAAATTTCACTCAACATTTATTTTTAAATCGTTCCAAAAACCTCAAATTCCGCATTTAATAAAATAAACTTGTCTGTAATTAAACGCTGACCTTTATCCCTTTTCCGCCCTTGAGAATAAAAAAAAGATAATAGCTGTAAGTGTTATTCCGATGAACACATCTCTTTATCGGAACCCTTATTAATGCCCTTTGCATATTGCTAAGTTAGGCCCAACCCAACACTGACCTAATAGCTATTTACTGAGCCACTTACGAAATTAAATTAATTTCTACAGATGGGCTAAAATGATAATTGACTGCTTTTCTGAGATTACGCAAACATACCTAACCCATACCCATTCTGTAGTGTGTTCTCATAGACTTAACAGTTGAATAAATATAATATTAGGAATGTTATGCGATCAACAACGCTTTTCCAAGAACATTTTTGTAATATATTATTATATTAACTGACATGTACCCGGCGTTGTTAGGGGATAGGAGATATAGATAAACCTTTTTAAGATTTACAATTCCTTAGTACATTGTTTAGATGTATCTCATAAGGTTTAGCCAGCGTCAGTAATGTAAGCGCACGAAAAAATATTTTTTACGACTTGATTACAAAACATCGAAACACTTTTCTCTACTTTCTACAAATATAATATGCATGTTTTATATACATAAACATTCCGGAAAATAAATTCTAAATGATTGCGTAGCTTAGAAGAACTAAGCGCGCAAATAGACAGACGCGGATATCGACATTGTTCTATACTATTTAGACATTAATAAATGTTAATATGGAGGAGGGTGTTCCAAGTTTATTAGTATAATATGATGAATTAAAAATACACATGTTGTGAAGGGGTAACCGGATAAATCATCACATCTTTAAAAAGTAATATAATGTCATGAAAAGTGATGAAACAAATACTTTATTAACTAGGTTATGTAGGTTAGGTAAGGTTAAAAAAAAAATTTCATCGTTTCTAATGACTTTATATCACTTTTTAAAAGTGTGTTGAATTGTTACTGTGTTAAGTTATCATGAAACCGTTGTGAAGGACAAATTACTGCAAGTTATCTCTGCATCACGAAATATGCACGTATTTAACAGAGTAAGAATTATGGTACTAGCCAAAAGTTGTTATGGCTAAGCATAACTATAAAGCAGATAATCTGGGTTCTGAAGTAAAAAAAAACAGCCCCAACTTCGAGCTTCGAGATCATTAAACTTTCACGTCAATGTTTTTTTTAATGTTTAGTTAAAAAATCGTAAAAAAAATTTCACCTAAAAAAAAAATATATTTTTTACTATGATACCTACATTTAAGTCTTTTACAACCATTTTTTTGGTTTGACTGAGGATTGAACCTTCTTACCCAGGAAATGTAGTCGACAACTCTACCAACCAAGCCAAATTACAAGTGGATTTGACTGAAATTTATTGCCTATATTAACTGTTGTAATGTCATCGATTTTCAGAGAAATGCATATATTATGTTCTCGTGTGTGCGCGTGATTGCCACCTAAAGTTGACAGAACGGATTGTTATCGACAACGAGTCTATCTGTCATGTTTTAGCTCGATCATGTTGGGAAATTTCCACTTCCATCATTTACATTCATTCACGAAAACAAAAGTGAAATAGACGCATTTCAAAATAACTGTAATATCAGTACAGGTTTTCCAATAAGAGGTGTTATTTTGATATTCAATCGTAAAAGATCAATGGTTTCGTTACTTGTGTGGCACGTAGCACCGTTTTTTTTAAAGTAAACGTTGTCCAAATCAATACCATCCAATTTTGGCTATAAAAAAACATTAATCATCTCTCGATAGCGCAATCAATTTACCGTAACTGTTGCTCCAGCATCATTTTCGAAAAAGCATGGTCCAATGACTCCGCCGGACCATAAACCGCACCAAATAGTCACACGTTGAAGATAGAGAGGCTTTTCAACAATAACTCTTGGGTTTTTCGAGCCCTAGATGCGACAATTTTTCTTGTTGACGAAGTAACCGAGGTGGAAATGGGCCTAATCATTCAAGATGATTTGCATTTGATTCACTCAAGTGAATTTTAATAATTTCAATGCATTGTCAAAGCGTGTATTGTTCCATTTTTATTAATGGCGAGTTTCTACTTGTCAAATGTTAAAAATTGACAGCTTCAAAAGTAACATCTACCGAAATAGCGGGCTATTAAAAATAACACCTCTTATTGGAAAACCCTGTAAATAATACTGCTAAATACCAAGTCAGACGCCACAAATTATTCAATTGTTGGAAGAAGAGCGTAAATATTTCAAGTAAAACCGTTTTTTTTTACCTAGTTATTAACTACAGTAACATCAGAACTATTTTTTTCTGTTTTAAGAAATACATGTGACATGAGCTGTGTTACATAACGTAATTTTTAATATAAGAATAATTACGGAAAAAAATCGTCCTGTTTCCGATAAATCACACACAGTAAAGCCTCGGTCACAAAGAGCGATTTCAGAGCTGCTATTTTAATGGTAGCGTTGAAATCGCTTCGAATGACGAGGTATTTGCTGCGAGTAATTCAATAAGTAGTTTTAAAAAAATGCTGATTTCGTTTAGAACTCGATTCTGATTGCGATATTTCCAGTTGCCGATCTTCGCCACAACATAGCGCTGTTGTCGCCTTGTCTAACACTGCTAATATTTAGTCGCTAGTTGTAGAATGTTTGGGTTCTGGTTTGTTTTGGTTTATTACATGTATTTTTTCGACATTTCACTAGGTATCAACTTCCGCAGTTTCAGTAGCTACAAGTTGCGATCACTCGCGGCGGCTAGATAGAGCGTTGTTATTGCTCTGTGTGACCGAATCTTTAAGTAATAAATTAAACGTTCCCGGTAACAATTATCCGTAAATAGTACTCTGGAAGAAAATCCTACTCAGGTTTACTTTATCAACAAACCATCAAAAGT
Source organism: Hesperophylax consimilis (assembly GCF_061612785.1). Classification (NCBI taxonomy): domain Eukaryota; kingdom Metazoa; phylum Arthropoda; class Insecta; order Trichoptera; family Limnephilidae; genus Hesperophylax; species Hesperophylax consimilis. Next base: position 9,332,480 of record NC_142858.1, read on the forward strand.
TTCTTTTGAAGACTTTCCCTCATTCATCTTAGGGCCGACGCAAGTTCAATGGAAATTGGAAAATAAATAACGTATTATGGATGGGGAATGGGAAAGGTACTTCCTTGTGAAAGTCCTCGCTGAAAGAGAATTATTGAGCACAAATAAATGAATTGTTTCCATGATTTTGGGTGATTTTTTATGGCATCAATACCTTAAATCGGAGGTAAACTAAATATATATATCGACAGAAAAATATAATATCTAAATATATATCTGTGAAATTAATGGCGCGCCTAGGGGGGTAAAACCGACTATTGGATATCAAGCGTGGAAACCGACTTTTGCACGGACGCTTCGTACGGCCAGCCTCGTGACTCTCAGCTCGTTTTGTCCGGCCGCTAAAACTCTGTGCGGTATATTTGCTTCTCTTCTAACTAAAATTGGCAATGGATCTGTTCTAAATGATGACGATTTTTCGATTTGTAATTTATTTTATTTTTTTGGAATACATTTTTTAATAACATTTGAAAGTAACAGTTAACACCCATCAATGTCATATATAATTAAAGAAAGAGATAGTAATAATAAATCTAAATAAAACATGAAACAAACTGTTCATTATGTAAATATTTATCTTAACTTTAAAAAAAAAAAAAAACAAAACAAAACAAAACACAAAAAAATAGAAAGGTAACGGTTAACTCAATCCATTATATCTGTTTTACCGGGAGAATGCCACTAACCACTCGGCAATTATAACCTATTTATTAAAGTAATTTTCCTTATCGTTCCCAAGCATGACTGCAGATCGCCAACGAACAACCACAGTTCACAACGACTATGTGTTCTTAATTTATGCGGCGTGAACTCTTGTTTGTACGTATTAGATACAATGGTGGTCAGGTAAAACTCATGTAACTGGAGTCCAGAATTGAATTGCTGATTTTGTCGATTTTCTGTCTGTGGCCGGGAGATCTTTTGAAACGTCTGCCCTTCTAAACTAAATAAAGAATCAGAAGGAAGATAGTTATCATTTTACATTACTGTCACAATCCCCGTATTCAAGCATGGCCGTGCTAATAATGGTGTCCCGACCCTTGGTCCCCCGACGGTTGATCCCCGACAGTCGACCTCGGTCGTTAGTTGATCCACCGGACAGTTATTTTATTATTATTACATTATTTTTATCCATGTGGTATACCGCTAACGCAAGCAAGGGTCTATTTAAAATAATTTACATAATATATATATTATGGTGTAAGATATGCATGTATAGGTATTATTATTAATTAGTTTTAAAATACTGACATTGTTTATCATTTAATTTTTGTGTGTTCTCTTTACTTCTTAACTGATTCGTTAAGTTCAATTCAAGTAGTGTCGTTTTCTATTCACTACATGGTATAACGTTATGTCTATATTATAATATAATGATGTTTAACTCAGCTTAACTACTACTGACCTAATATACAATACTGCAGCCAAGGGTGGAACCAAATTGTCCCCTTGAGAGTCTCAAGGGGGATACTGTGTTTTTACTTATGACAGCAGAATAACACTTTATAAAAAAATATACGGACACCTCATCACAGGTTCTCCTAGTGAGGTGTTTACAAAACAATACTACTAACCTAACCTCGTTAAAAACCAGATCCTTAACAAATAAAACACTAAACATACCGATAACACACACCACACACGGACAAAGGCACTTTCAATACTACGCTACTAAACTGTTTAATTGTATGCCTATTACTCTGAAGCAACTACTAACTGCAAATACATCCGAAAACATTCACAAAAAACATATCACAGCCTGGATCAAAAACCAAAATATTTTATTTTTTCAAAACATAATAACTCCAAACCAAACATAACTAAACCATAAAAGTGTATAATAAATAAACACGTTTTTCGAGATTTTACCAACTGTACTCACACTTACAATACAAATATATGCAATTACATATATGTTAATAAATATAAATATATATTTTTTAACATATTTATTATGAATATTCAATTTACAAAAACCATTAAAATTTTATGAATATTCAATTTACAAACACCAAAAATAAAATAAAAAATAAAACTTTCTTCTACAACACATAAATACTTGTCACACCTATACATAACCACGTAAACACCTCAGCACAGGTTCTCCTAGTGAGGTGTTCACGAAACATACCTACAATATTACCTACTCACATACAGTTTCACCTTCTCAAACCTACCTTACACACAACATATTATAGTTACAAGTTTGAAATATATCATGTACAAATATAAATAATTATCTCAATACTGTAAATATTATATAGAAAAAAAAACCTATATCGTTTTCTATATATTATCTATGCAAATTGTAATCACCGAGAAAACAAATATATAAATATATTTCAGATATTTCAAATATTTCAAATTCAGAATTAAAACTATTTACTATTTTTCCCATATTTAAGACAATTTGCATTGATTCCCAGTTGAGATTATTAGATTTCGTTTAGATTTATTAGTACTACATCCTTCTTCAATGATGTTATATATTTATTTCTGTTTATTTTAACAATAATTAGGTTTTATGTATTGTAAAAAGAGTAAAAACTTTCATTTTCCCTTCCAAAAATAAAAATCAATATCAATTTTTCACATCTATTTGACGGCTTTTTTTTCTTCAGAAAAATATTTTATTTATATTCTTTCGTTGCAATGAAATAATGTATTCCGCTAAGTTGGTGAAATAACATTTCGCGAAGAGTTATTGCTATAGTTTAGGGAAACTTTCAATAACACTCTCACAATGTAATAATCCCGCATCGGCGTAAAGATTACAACTTTTTCATATCAATTAATGGAATACAGAAGTTGAAGTAGCAAATATATTTTATCGTACGTTATTTTATTTCCAAAGTACTTAACACAATTATAGAACACCTCGTGTAGAACAAACATTCGAAAAAATTCCCTGATTCCTCGTATATGTGCACAATATAATACAAAATTTTACAGCATTGAAATTTTTGGTAATAACCTATAGAAATATCGATATGAAGTAATGCGTACGATCGATTATTAATATGAGAGTATGGAATATATCGGGAGCATCTCCTATCCTCTTCCTATTTTCCTCTATCTCTCCTCTTCCTTTAAAACCAAATTAATTTGGAGATATTAAAACTTCATTTCCAATGAACTTTAGCATAAGAAACTTCTGTGGTTTGACTTCAGTTAACTTGTATATTTAGATCTATGATTGTATATTATGTAAAAGCTATTTCTTACAAAATAATTGTACAAAAAAACTATCATTTGTTAAAAAGCAAAATGCTTGACATTAGTACATTCAAATCCATTTAAAACCAATCACGATAAATCTCACTCTCATCAAATTACATTATTTATTTGTGTTTCATAGAACCTTATGGTTGGGGCTTTGCGCACCATTCACGAGACGATTGATTATAAGAATAATGATTCCTAAAATACGTCTAAAATTCGTAAATTCTTTTATGCGCTAGAAAGCGCATCAGTCGTGCTTTTCAATGCTAATCTGGATATTTACAAAACGATGACATATTCTCATTTTAAAAAATAACTTGTACTTTTAAATTGGTTTATCCTAAAACCGTTAGCTAAAATCACTGATTAACAATTATTAATTTATTTGCTTGCAATATACATAGTGCTTAAGCGAAGTAACAGATATGCTTTATAAATCCCGGGACTCAATAATAATTGACATATCATACGATAACTACACCAGTCTTAGTTATGAAGATTCCCAATTATGCTACAGAAGCGCTGGTATAGCTATACGGTGAGGTGGGCCGTATACTTATCAGGTTAAAATATTTATTCATAATAATATTCATGCAAGATTTTTTTAGACTGGCACTACTTTGTTACAATCCTCAAAACCACGGTAATTTTTTCATTTTACGTTTAGTTGCTAACTTCACGTTTCTTCAGATATTTGCAAGGTCATTGACTCGGTTTGCTTTGAATTGCTTCGAAATTTGGCCAATGTGATTATGCGTCTCAAATTTGCTTTGGTAAATCGATATTTCGATTTATAATATTCCTCAGATAGTGCTGCCAATTACTACTTTTTACTTTATCATTGCGCGACCGATCGATATTTGTGAAAGCAAACATATTTTAACAAAGACTTGATACAATAGTAATACGTCCCTAATACTGGGGGTAGGACGGTTTAAAAATCTGTCAGGCACTAAAACTGCGGTATTACGGCCGGTATTCGCAGTACGCATGCGCGAAATTATGTGTAATGTTTTCTACTAACCTGTTCTCATTCCTCAGTATTATCTATTATAAGTAATACAGCACTAGTCTCAGAGAGAGCTGTCTTCCTTCTGGCACGTCTTGTATGAAACGAACAAGACAGAAGATGCTAGAACGATTGCGTTACGTACGACCTCTCTCTCTCGACGATTACTTCGACGGAGGAATGATCTTTTTTTTCTTCTAGAAATCTTCTTGTGTTTATAATATTGTATTTCATTTTTTAAAATTATTTGTAATATATTTGGTGGAATTTCATAGTAATGCGATAGAAGATACCTCTATAAAACTAATTATAAAACTTTATTTTACTTGTTTACTTATCATACCACAGCAGTTTCAAACAATACATCAACATTGAGACAAATGCGTTTTTGCAGGGGTGGATAACAAGTTATGTACATTTTGGTGATAGGTAGGTATTATCTGATTATTTTATATATTTTAGAGTTTAAATTCCAGTATTTATTTAATAATATGACTATTTGTGTATAAAAAATATATGTTGAGAAAGTTTTAAAAAAATTAACCTTTTTGCAATAGTTTCACAACTTTAACCGATATTAAAGAGGAAGAATTGATTAAAAACTTTTATAAAAAAACCCACCCTATATATTAAAAAAGCTGTCTTGGTACATATTTTGAATGTTTAATAGGTTCATTATTAGAATACCTAACGAGATATACCTAACGTCAGCCCAAAAATATAACGTCACCATTAAACAACAATTCTGATGTAATATTAGAACTTTAAGGTTAAACATGACTATTCTACACTAAAGTTAAAATATATTAAGTCGAAAAATTATTAATATATATATATTAATTAATTATTTGGACTAGAACTCATTCACTCACTGAAGCCCTTATTCTTCAGAACACTTTTTCGAGATATCCCGGTGTTGCTTTGGGATTTCGATAATATATGTACCCATCACCAAAATTACTTACTTACCAGCTTTAAGGAAAAAATTACCAGTATGAAAACGCACGTAATAGTTTGTAACCTGTCCGGTCTGATATATTTGTAAAAAAGTTTTATATCGGTTTCATTATAAATACAAATATCACGAAAAATGATTTTTTTTTTTTTTTTTTTTTTTTAATATTTTTATTTATTTTATAAAATACAGTATAATGTTTAAATTTACATAGTAAGAACATATTTCAATAAAAATTAACATGTTTACCTTTACAAGAGTCTAAAACTAGTGTGTAAAGGGAAAATAATAAAAACTTAACATACATATGTAAATAGAAGAAAAAAAGAATCATAAAAACATATAAAGTGAAGAGATTTTAGTTTTTTTTTATATAATAATTTATAAAATAATTTAGTGAGATATCATCGTCATTCTAATTCGTTAAATTATTTATTGTAGTGAAGTTAATTTTATTTTTAAATTTATTAAAATCCGGTTCTAATCTCATCTCAGTCGTTAATTTATTAAACCATACCACTCCAGTGTACGTGTAATAGTGTTGTGCAAAACTGGTATGCATTAATGGAGTTAAAGCTTTGAAAGAAGCGCTCTGTAAAAATAGGTTTTCTTCCGGCAGAGCGGCTAATTTCTGTTTACCTTGCTTAATATATGCGGGTTCCAATATTGGCCAAGAACTTTTGTATATATTGTCAACCGAAAGAATGTAACTTGATTCTAGGACCTTTTAAAATCCAATTTTATCATAAATATCTACCGATCAATAAACATTTTTCCTGAAATACAAAAAAGAAAGAAAATAACCTAATATTCTTGGTACTATACCGTCGCAAGTAATTGAGCTTAATATTATTCCGATTGCCTGCGTCGTAAATACCTACGGCGTAATGTATGCCAAAAACATTGTCAACAAACGAAACTTGGGGACAAGTTTTCCAGGAAACGTAAACAGAAGAGATCAATTTTAAATGGTCAAACTTTATACTTTTAGGCGAAGCTATCTAATTACCATCGAACCCCCTTACGATCCCGAGACCCGGAAGTTTCTCGGTCGATCCAGCTACGTGTTTTATGACAATATAATAGCATCACCGTAATAACGAACCTTGTAGTTTTGTTCATAATATTAAATCACTGAAAATTACTATTCCTGGCGTGAAGGTAAGAGGAGTTCGTGAAATAATTTCACAGAAATGAAGTTTTACCATTCGACACGACGAATGAATTTAAATTAATTTCGTATGAATTATTAGATATTATTTATATATTTCAACATCCAATTGAAATTTAGGTAATTTGTAATAATAAATGAATTTAAAAAAATATACAATTCAGTAAAGTAAATTTTCATTGATTTTGAGTTGGATATCTTGTATACTTTAAAATATATTATATTGTTTATTTGTAGTAGAAAAACTTGTTTGATTCGTAATTATTATGTTTACCAAAATGCTGTCATAAACTGTTATTATTATTATGTATATATAGGTGAAAACGAATATTAAAAATGTTATCAAAAAATACAAAACGATTATTTGCATCTGGCACACCTTGTATATATTTGCGTAGTGACACAGGTTAAAGAAAAATATGTAATATCTAATAAACACACTAAATTTAACGAAATTCCCTCAGAGATGAAACCTTTTTATCCCCAGGAAAAAAATACAAAATAAGATTATTTGGTGAGGCCATATAAAGATGTTCCTGAGAAGAACTCGCGCGGCCTCAAAGACAGAATGTAAAGGAGTTAAGTATTAACTTAATAAACAAGCTTCGTGAGGGTGCACTACTGGAGGCTCAGTCGAAGCAAACTAGTAAAATAAAACAAGGGCAACCTGTAGAAAAATAAGCAGAACTCGTCCTAATTCAATGTTGCTTGTATTATGTGTTTTGCCCTTTTTAAAAAAACATGTTCAGTGTTGTTCTGTTCAAGATGGTGTATTGCCTTTGCTTCTTTTCTCACGTACTAATTCCGCTAGGCCCTCTGAATACTAACATCCTGAATCGTTCTATCCTTCTTGCGAAGCAAGCCAATATGGTCCTTAACTCAAATACATCTACGTGGATCCAGAGTTTAAAATTGAATCCAGTGGCGGAAGGCGGATAGGGCAGCCGTGCGTTATGTCCGGCTTCTTGTTTTGCGTGATTCAGTTATACAGAAACACTATCTGGAAAGCAATTATTGTATGGGTAAGTTATTTTCCTTTCCGACCGGTTTTATTATTTGGTAATAGGCTTCGTTATGACTTTCTTCCATACGTACCAGAACGACTATTTGCGTTGATTTTATATAAGACCGCGCTTAGAAAATAGGTGATTAATTCCGAACAAACGTGGGTCCTTTCGGGCTGAGCTTAATATGCTCAGCTAGTATTTATATAATACACTTACAAATAGAGTAATTTGATCCAATAATATATCTCATTTTCTTCCTTGTGTTGTAGCACTGTTAAATGATATCGGTTTATAAATACCTCCGTTACATGCATTCATATATAATTTTACATTTATATAAATTAACATTTGGCGGCTTCTGTGGCTTGCGCAAGTAAATTTATTGTGATCTTGTGCGGAATTTAAACAAAAAAAACTTGAATGATTTGTATGGCTCCGTTTGGTGAAAATCACCTTAAGGGCACTATACAGTTTTTTTTTAAAAGCTTTGTGTTACTATTTACCATATAAATATTTTATATCAACTTATATAGATAAATCTCACCCGCGAAGAAAACAATATCTGCCACTCTAAGATAAACATTAGTAAAACTACTCTTGAAAGTGCCAGTGTAATGCAAGCGATAAAAAACATTTTAACACCCAGAAAGTAATGATCAGATAATCAGAAAAACAATAATATTTTGTTCTTATTTGTAATGCAACCAACCCCATTTCCTTTCCGCATTCACAACATCTTTTTCAAAAACTGAACACTTTATTTGACAATTTCAAAGTGGCACAAATGCATCACTGTCAACATTTTGATTTAGCGCTTTAACATCGCCTTTTATCATTTTCGCCTGGGAGATCATTATAATATGCATCTCGTAAGAAAGCACTCGAATAAAGCGACCGGGAACAGAAAGAGTGCAGCTGTAATACTGGCTGCTTACCCACGGGTGTTAGGGCTGTGAGGCAGTGTGTTAGTCTATGTTGGTTTCAGTGTTTCTTCGAATGCACTCAGCCAGAAAGCATTTGCATACCGACAGTTTGAACTCCGTTGCAGGTGTGATTCCTGTTGTTGCACCGCCACGCCTGGCGCTGGTATGAACTCCTCTCGCTGTTATGAATCGCAATCTTCGCCCTGCTCGGGATAAGGAGAAAATGCGAAACATTTGCAGTGCTTTGAAAATAAATTTGCAGATGCAAAATACTCTACGTTCTTTTTTTAATTTTTAAAAACACGTATTCTTCTAAAAATCAATTCAGTGTTATAATTTTTTTACATGCCCGATATATTTTTTGACTCCCTACGGTCGTTAAAAAAACCTTACTGGTAATTTAATCAATGCGCACTCAAAACTCTCCACAAAATAACACAATTCAGACAAACGGGTTCATCGTTCAAACAAATTGTATTTAACCATTCCAGATATTTAATTGAGACATGTCATTGGTGATTCTTTATAGAACACTGTAAACTGTTTGCCACTGATTTTTAATAAGGTCTGTTTGTTTGAAAAATAACCAAAAAAAATATTTTTGAAGAGAAAGGCCGTTATTAAGACAGATTTTACGGAGATTATTGGATAGAAAAAAAAAATATAACTTTGAAATTTATTTTTTATTTTTTTATATTAACTCCACACAGGAGGCCCTGAAGAAAATAATTTCCCTCAGGGCCTATGTCACCTTTGGAGATGCTGTGTGGAGGGTCTTTTTGTGGAGAGGAAGGAGTGAACATGGGTCTTGAAGAGTCCCATGTTGTAGGAGGGAGGAAACACAGAGGCCGGCAGTTCGTTCCACAGCCAAGCTGTTGAACTTAAGAACGAATCGTAGAAACGACCCGTTCTCATGTGACAAATGTCAACCGTGTACAAAATGTTGGGCGCGCGTTTGGCGTGTATCCCGACTACGCACCGGTGCCGAAAGGATCAATGACGCTAGTTCCTCAGAGCATCTTCCATGGTAATACCGATAGAACAAGGACAGCATACCTACCTGACGCCTGTGCTCTAAAGATTGCAGTCCGTTTGTTAAGATTGGGGAATCTATCAAACGGACCGCGACTCAGGGTTTTTTTCAGGTATTTAGGGGCTCCGGACCAGAGATGGCTGCCAAATTCGACAGTAGGGCGCACTTGCGATTTGTACAGGGTCAGCAGTTGTGTAATATTAAAGTATCTGCGGGCCCTGTACAGTACGCCCAGCTTCTGAGAGGCCAACTTTACTCTGGCTTCGATGGAGCCCCCGTACCTGAGCTGGTCACTTATAGTTATACCAAGCATATCAATGGAAGGCCTGTTCGGAAGATTGCTTCGGTTGAAGGAGACTAGATTATTATTTGGATCCCTTTTAGACGTAATCAGACAGGATCGGGTCTTTGAAACATTAAATTCGACGAGATTATTTTTACCCCAGGAGGAAATACTTTCGAGATAACCGTCCATTCCCAGCTTCAAAGCCCTCCGAGCTGTTGGAGTTTGTGTGCCCTTTGGGGTCTTGTCAAACAAAAAACTATCATGAACTGTACTGTCATCCGCGTAACAATGAATCGGTGCACATGTCAAAAGGTCATTGATGTGCAACAAAAACAAAGTCGGAGACAGAACCGATCCCTGTTGGACGCCAGCATTTGAAGAGGTGAAACCGTCAGCAACCGCCTGAATCGACCTATCCCTTAAAAAGTCAGCAATCCACGTACACAGGGATGCGGGAAGTCCGTAAGAAGGCAATTTGTTGACAAGTCCTCGGTGCCAGACCCGGTCAAAGGCCTTGGATATGTCTAGTGCGACTGTTTGGGTCTTACCGTGAAGTTCCAGGCACCGCCCCCAAACCTGCGTCACATACGCGAGAAGATCACCACACGAGCGGTTCCGCCGGAATAGAGCGGATGTTGCATTATCATTAATCATGTAACCAAAAACGAGTAACTACCACTTTTGTGGGGTTAATGAATGAATGCGAATTCTTCCCGACACTCGATCGAGCTGAAACTCGGCATGTAGATTCATTTTCGACTTTTTACACGCATTTTTCTGAAGTCGGCGAAATTTTGGCGAGGTTATTAGAGTTGTCGACTGCAGTAGGAGGGAGGTTTAATCCACAGTAATTTTTTTTAAAGTTTTTAATAAATTTTAAAATACATATAATAATTTTTTTAAATGAATTTTTTAGGGGGTTGATTTTTACTCCTTTAACTGTATCTTTTGAATACTGCGAAAGTACAATACTCCTATCCTTTCCACACCTTCATCAATTCGGGTTTGCTCTTCCCCTCCGATCTCTAACCTCTCTCCTAATGTTAATCTATATTTAAGTTTATTGATGTTGTCGAGCCTTGTAGATTTAGGTGGTGTAATTTGACATAAAAAATAAACACATACTTTTAGATGTACTAGGTATTCTTCGAATAATTAAAACAATAGGGAATTCTCTTCACACCAAAAAATCACTTATTATTAATTATTCACATGTAGAAACACTTCAGACACAAGAATACATAGTTTTTATAATTTTCAAAAATCATTTATTAAAGTTATAATGACTTTAAAAACAGGCGCGAACGAAATATTTCAATGCAGCTAAAAACGCCCGGTGATTGATCAAGCGTTCAAGGGCGAACGATGACGTCACTGTTGACCGGCCTGAGTAGATCCTGCCTACCGATGGCGTCGGCGGCGGCAAAGGTGTGACGTAGCACTTGTGACGTAGCGGTCAAAATGGCGCATGACCGTTTTCAGAGCCGAAATAATTTGACATAAAAAATAAACACATACTTTTAGATGTACTAGGTATTCTTCGAATAATTAAAACAATAGGGAATTCTCTTCACACCAAAAAATCACTTATTATTAATTATTCACATGTAGAAACACTTCAGACACAAGAATACATAGTTTTTATAATTTTCAAAAATCATTTATTAAAGTTATAATGACTTTAAAAACAGGCGCGAACGAAATATTTCAATGCAGCTAAAAACGCCCGGTGATTGATCAAGCGTTCAAGGGAGAACGATGACGTCACTGTTGACCGGCCTGAGTAGATCCTGCCTACCGATGGCGTCGGCGGCGGCAAAGGTGTGACCTAGCACTTGTGACGTAGCGGTCAAAATGGCGCATGACCGTTTTCAGAGCCGAAATAGCACGCAATTTTTAAAACAACTACAAAAAATTGAAAATGCATTCAAAAAAAAAAGAAAAAAAAGAGGCACATAATTATCTTCATTGAAATAAATTATTTACAAAATGCACGAGAATTCCCTATTAGATTTATCTTCTCAATTCATAAAATTTTCTGAACTTTTTCTTTTTCCAACACTTCTATCTTGTACTATAATTTAACATTAGAACAAAAACTAATAAAGAAATTATTTCTAAAGCATACCTATTAATATAAAGATTGTTCTAGATTCTTCTAAGTGCCTGTTTTAGGCTATTGTTTAGTATAAAATTAAGTATACCTATACCTATTGCAATGAGAAGGATTTACGACGTCATTGCTGAATTTGATATGAAACCCGACAAGGTAGAACATTTCCCATCAGGGTAGCGAGCGAGCGCCAGTTCATTGCGAAAACTAAATCCGCTTTAGAAGTCTCGGTCCCGGCCAACACAGGAAGTTGAATGGAACGAACGATACATAAATCGTCTGGAAACGTAACGTGGCTTAATACGTTTAAGTTTATACCCTATTTATATTAAGTGCAATGTTTTTTTTTCTGAATATAAAGTAAACAATAGAATCTGTACTGTGTAGAGATGTGCAGTTTGATAATCACAGAAATAAATAATACATACATTCAAAGTTAAAATTAAATTAAAAATATATATCTACAAAAATAAACACTACATACATTTATTCAAACTAAAATTACAGCTATCATATTAAACTAGTAGTTCTGGGAACAGGTTTCGGTAGACCTTACGTCCAAAAACGTATGTTTATAATTGTTTTATTTTTATTATTTTATACGTGGGTCCTTTCGGGCCCAGCTCAATATGGTTCGTAACTTTGAGGGTTGATTCTACATGATAGCAAAAGTAAAAAACACAATTTTTTTTTCGAAATTCCAACTTTTTAAAGTTTCCCATATTCGCCCATGGGAAAATATTTTTGTATGTTAAAATAAAAAAATTGTATGAATTTAGTAAAGTTAAATCGTTTTTACTTCTACCATCATGTAGAATCCCCGAAGTTAGCGCACTTTACCCTCGGACACTCTGTATAAAAAAATAATTAAAATTCCTGTGAAATCATAAGATTTCTAAGTTTTTACTCAATTAACCACCTACTTAATAATTAACTTTACATTTCAAATAAATAATTATAAAATTTATTCAAAAAAATATCTCAACGATATTTTTTTTTCAAACTTTCTTTGGGCAGACAGGTAGCATAATATTAGAAAATGCGAATAAGAATGTACGAATAAACACGATGATTTAACATTTTACTGTATTATTAAAACGACCACCCTCTTGAAACGGAAACAAAACCTATAAACAAACAGACAGACGAAAGATGTCAGATTCATCATGTTCCAAAAAAATCTCTTCCAACCTATTTAGCACAAATAATCTGGCAAAAACGATTGCTTCATTTGTGATAAAGGTAACGATTGTGATCAATTAGTCGTTTGACCAATGTTACTGTACGTATTTTTTCCAAGGTGACCACAGACTGCAGACTGTCATTTAATATTTTGAATGTGATTTGAACTTTTGAGTACTTTAAAATGCCAAGTTTTACGTGCAAATATTTGGCAAACTTATCTAGAATGGGAATGGGAACCACGGGAAAAAAATAATCTCGAAAAATTGTCTATTATGCCGATAATGCTTTTCATGTTTCCTACACTGCCACTACACAAACAAACGCGAACTATGCGAGAACTCGGTGTGTCAAAATGGTGTGTCGTGCGGAAAATTTTTTCGGAAATTATTATTTATGTAAATAATATTAAATATCAATATTTTTCAAAATCCTAAATGCAAAAAGTTGTTGTTTATTGTCATTAAGATGAATCAAATGATTGTTTATTTTTAAATGCGTGTAAAAAACGGTAGTCGTAGGTAAATAATTACTACATTTATTGTTTGAATTACAATCACTCCACCAACAATGCACTTCACTTTACAATTAAACTCGGCGAAAGCTTTTAAATTCAATTGCTTTTCCAACATCAAATAATCGATAATTTTCCGTAGCGCGGTTGAAATATTTTATTAATTTTATCTGATTTTGAAGACCCGAAAAGTAGAACATTTCATTGTGATTGGCTGAGTAAGCAATTCCGAGTATAGTATATATTCTGTGGTTATTGTATTAAATGCGTTCTGATGCATGTTGGATCACCTCAAGTAGAATGAGGATGATTCAAAGATCTCGTATCAAACAGTACTTGACCATGCGTCCCACGATAAACCGCGACGTGCTGGTCTCTAACCCCTGTATACAACTTTTGATTGAAAGCTGCCCAGTAAAACGAGGCGCCGATTGTAGACTGTAAAGACGTTTGTTTACTCTTGGCGTAGAAACAGGAACATGGCTGGGCCTTGGTTTGACACACATTTGTTGCTTCTCTTTTGAAACATAGATATAATTATTCGGACAATGATTCTTAAATTGTTGTAGTAGGTTTATATTGTGTATTTCATTCCATGCATAGAACCATACTTTTATTAAAGAAATTAACTAATACCATGTACACAACAAGATTATTCTAATGTTTTCTTATTTATCAAGTTAACACGAAATCAACCCAAATAAAATTATATATATATTTTTTTTAAATGATAAAGTAACGTTTATAAGACAAGGTTTTATGTATAGCATAAAGGATAACAAATTATAAGCAATAATTACCAATGTAGTATTTCGGATGACTAATTATTGCTTATAATTATTTCAAATAAAATTAACTATAACTTTTATGTTTAATAAACTTTTATAACCAGGGATGGTTAAGAGCTCCGTGGTCAAGAGGTAAGGCAATCAACTAGAAAGCTGGAGGTCACGGATTCAAGTCCCGGCGTGCGCAAGTAAATATTATTTATTGTGTTATTTCACAATTTACTAATTTAAAATAATATATAATATTTTTGCGACACGTTCCAGAGTGGAAGATACTCTCAGTATCGCCCTGGTGTAAGACCACCACTAAGAATTGAATAATTGCTTGAAATGTCTTAAATAGCCAACTACTTCTTCACCCTCCTCTTCCCAATCTCCTTCCCTTCCCCACTACTTTCAGCCTCACAACATACCCAAATCGGGGATGCCATAGTCTCACTGGCTCCAGACGGTTGGGAGAAGTTGGGACGTAAGAAGTTTGACGTAAAAAAAATAAAAAATAGAACACCAAATAACAAAATAACACAAAATGAAATAATTAGTCTAAATACTAGATTCGAATTCATTGTATAAGTCTTTTTTTTTTCTAGCCTCAAAGTATTTTCCGCCCTTTAAAAAAATCTTTTTCACTTGAATGCTCTCAATCAAATCAAATAATAATCTACAATAACATTACTCTTTATTTTGGTGACCCCACCCACAATAATCCATTTCATTACACTTTTTATATTCCAGTAGATTTTAAGTGCTCGGTATTATATAAAAGCGTATTGAATGCGTAGAGATTATTTTATTATTCGATTCATAGATTCGATAGATAAATAGATAGATAGATAATCTATATTTAATCTAACCGACGAGTTTAACAATATCAAAAGCTAACTAAGTACTCGTATAAATGAAATAAGAAGAAAAAAATCAACGGGATAAATATAAAAAAAATGGATATCTTGCGAAATGATTATATAGTTTGGTTGTTAGTTTACATGAAATATAGACAGTATCGATAAAATATTGAGTACACATTTTAATGAAAAAGTAGCAAGTAAATTGTTGGTACATATGTATTGGGAGTAATATTTATAAATCTTTTCACGAATTGGTACATTTGTTTACTCATTGGTACCTCGCTAGATATTTGGTTACAGAGCCATGTATAAAGTTATGATTTGAGATTTTCACGGCCAAAAGTATTATAGTGAATTGTTTTTGGGGTATTATGCCGTCTTGCGCTATCTCCTTCTTTATCAAACGTTTCGGACAGCATTGCAGATGTGTAATAAGTATAAAGTAAAAATATGTATAAAGTTAATTAAACGAAAGCAAGTCGATTTTATTTTCGGAGACAAATAGTGATAGTACAACGATAGTTAAAATACATTTGTTTTCAAATCACTTAACAGGGGAACGGTCACGCCACCTCCCCGCTCCTTGCAACTTGGTTATCTCGATGCGTACAACCCATTTTAACAAAAATCTATGTGAAAAGGTCTGATGTATTCATTTTTAGAACTTTAGCTACTTAGATTGGGCCTTGACGGCCTCCATAGTCGAGAGGTAATGTCGTCGACTGTGAATCCAGAGGTCGCGTATTGAAATCCTAGCGCGCGCAAGTTAATTTTGTAGAATTAAATCGTGTTATGTCACATATTTAAATAAAATATTTCATCGTAAGCTTGCAACAAGTTTCAGAGTGGAAGATACTCTCTGTACCACCCTGGTTAAAGACCACCATTCAGTGTCAAATAGTTGCTTGAAATGCATTTGGACTGTTTGGTGACCTGAATAGCCAGGTACTTTCCCACCTTCCTATTTCCCATATCCTTTCCCTCCCTATACCCCTCAGTTTCACAACACGCCAATTAGAAATGCCATAGTTTCACTGGCTCCCATTAACAGGAAGTAGTTGGGCCTCTTGCACTTAAAAAGACTTATATTTTAAATCTAACTTTATTTAAGTATTCATACATTGCACTGACGCTATTGCGTTCGTATTTGGCGTGCACTTCGACATCAAGCGCCCGCCGCACCGACGCGCGACTTGCTTGCATTTTTTTGTGTCGAGGTCGTGCAGACGTGATAGTTAAAACGCAATTCTTTTCGGATTCCAATTTATTCCGGCGGATTGGGATTTTCCCAGATGAGCTCAGCTCGGGTGCGGTTGATTGTGGCTGAGGGCTAGGGAACTGAGCACTGAGGACTGAGGGCTGAGGAACTGAAGACTGGGGACTGAGGGCTGCGGAGGTTGCAGTTTTTGTAAAATTTAGATGCTTTCTCAAATGGATCTGCCATTATTACAGTTAAACGATTTCCGAAAATTGAATGCTTTATTAATGACATTCACAGATACAGTTATTGCTGCGTTAATATATTTAAAAAAAAATAAAGTGTGGATAAGATTTGAAATACTAGATGTGTCACGACTTTTATTTTCTTTCAGCAGATTTCAACTAGGCATCTTCTCTCGGAATAGATAGGTTTCGATAGCAAATTACAAAGAAAATTTTACCCTTCCATTTTGTAAACTGTAGTAATTGTAACCCGTTCGATATTTCAATATCATTTTTTATACAAAATCACGATTGCCTAAGAAACAATTTAGTTTAACCTTAAAATAACGATAAAAAGTAAATGTATTTATAAAAAGATTTCATTTTATAGTATTCCCCATTAAGGGAAATATTAAAGATCAACATAAATTAGACATTTATTTATGTATTACATTATATTTGAGAAGTAGTTTCAGAACATAATCTCACCTTCATTTTGTATTGATGTAAGCATTACATTATCATATGCAAAATGGTATTGATTTGTAATACGCATGTTAAAATCCTTTTTTAGATACATGTAATATTCGCCCAAACCCGGTTATTACATAAAGTTTCCCGACAGCCCAGCTGCTGATATTGGATTAACTTTTCTCAGTACACAAAACCCGTCTCAGTAAAAGCTGTGGTCCCACTTGAACTGCAAATTGACTAAATAAACATCATAACAGTTCCCATTTAGACATGCAGTATGCACCAGAAGACTCTTTTTTTTAATACTAAATGGTCGTATTAAAAAACGTTAAGTTTTAAAAACTTCAACAAATGAAATGGTAATTTTTTAACAAAGCCACATTTTTAACAATTTAACATTATTTAATAATTTAACTAATTATAATAAAATGACTTTGATGAAGAAAATTGTTTATTGTTATTTATTAAATGTATAACCTACTAAATAGCAAATTTATTGAAGAGCGTTGATTTCAACTAAATAGTAATAAAAATAATAATCAACGCTAGTTTATGGATTCATCGTTCACACAAAATTACGATTGCGTAAGAAGTTTATGAATATTTCATCGTTCAAAATAAACTGACATGATTTGTAGGCAATGCCCACTTTTATTACATTGCATTGCTAACGACTTCATGTGGGTTGTTTTTAAACAACAAAACTGATTAAAAATAAGTGTTGATTATTTTTAATTAAATCGGTGTCAAAAAAGGTTTGCAGTGTTTGATCTGATAGTAATATTCAGTAAAATTTTAAACAGTGTTGTGACACATCTAAGAAATATGTAATAAAAGGGATAGAATTAGAATGGTTGAAAAATTTCTTAAACAACAGACAAAAAAACACAAAGATAAGTAGCAATATAACAATTCCGATTGAAAATACGCTGGGGGTACCACAAGGATCAGTATTGGGCCGGTATGGTTTATAATCTACATAAATTGTATGGTAAAAATACTGAAACATTGAAAAATAAGAGTGTTTGCAGATAATGCTCTGATTTGATTTACAATGCGGGCGATAAGTATGAGAAAGCAATCAAAAAGATAAATGGTGATTTGAATCCTGCGTCAAAATGGCTAAAACTAAATAAATTAAAACTAAACGGTAATAACACAAAATACATTAAAATGGGCAGAAAAATTATATACGAGGACCCAAATGGTGATTTTGATGAAGAAATCGTAAAACACGGAAGAAATTAACTATCTTAGTGTCAATAAGACTCAAAGTTGAAGTTCTGAAAAAATGGAGACAAAATAATTGCGAACAAATAGATTTTCTTGACAGAATCAGATACAAAGTAAATATATAATACAATCATTGCACCACACTTCAATGACTATTCAAGCGTTCTTTTTCTCTGCAATGAAGTGAAAATGCAAATACTGCAAAATGAAGCAATCAGAATAACTGAAACTCAATATACACGGATAAGAGATATATATATAGCGCTCTTGAGGTGATTTTGCACAAAAACGGTAAAAACGCTATACAAATCATCCAAATATTATTATTAAAGGAGCTTCATTTTATGACAGTGAAGCTATCAATATAATATATTCGAATGTATTTATTTTTATACATAAGATAAATACAGGGTTAATTTCTAATGAAATGAAAGGAAACATAGATTACAATCACAAGATACACTGACACACGTGACGAGAAATGCAAAAACAATTAGATTGCCCACAAGGAAATAATCAAGCACCCAAATATTTATGATTTACCAGGACGTCCAACTTTACAGCAAAATCCAGAATAAAATTATTTATATTGAAAATATGATTCATTTTAAAAAGGAATTGAGGAAGTATGTCCACCTCAAATATTAATGTTTTGTTTGTTATTTAATATATTGTAATTTAAAATATTTAACAATGTATTATGTTTGCTAAATAATTAAATTATTTATGTTTACACATATATATATATACACACATTTCTAAAATTATTAGCACATACGACGATATGAGCTAACTGAAGACCAATAAATAAATGTCAAAAGGTATGTTCCACTCTGGAACGTCCCGCAAATACGCTATTTATATTATTTTAAACGAACGAATTGTGAAATAACATAAATTAATTGAACACGCAACCTTCAGCTTCCAAGTCGCCAAGTCTACCCCTCGACCACGTAGGCCGTTAAGCGCAGATACAACCACAGCTTAAGTCTATCACTTCTTCAATAATTACAAAATTGTATTTTTCAAGTTTCTAACTTTCCATCAAATAAGTGGATTCTTCAGATATACTATGTAGATTTAACGGATAATGTTTTTTCGTTCCGACAATTTTGCTGCGGCTGTTTTGTTTCAGTCCCTCTGAATAGGATAATTCAGGTTGGGCTAAGATCCAGCCCAACAATAAAGTTATTTGCTTACAAAAGGAGAATAATAAAAGTGATGGCGGTACGCTCTGACTCGCTCACCCGAGCGGAGGTTTTTTCCGACTTTGTATAGAATTTCTGACGGTAAGCGGAGCGTCTTCATTTAGACGATTTATCACCGTTTCAATGTTGTTCTGTTCCATGAGAAATGCGAGCCATAAATGCTTTGGTTTATCATCTCAAAGAGGGATTAGAATGATTTTTAAGGATATGTAGTTTGTAGAATTATATGGATATGATACTCAGCGAAAAAGTATTCCAATGAAATGAAAACATTTTATGGATCAAGTTCATTTCCAGTGTAGTATATATTGTTGGTATAACTGGAACTGATGACTTTATGATGTATATGGAATTTTTTATAGTAATACGTTGGTATAACTCGAATGAATTACTCTATATTATTTGCATAGCGGAAACTGATTACTCTATGTTGTTTATGAAAATTACTATATTACTATGTTTGTATTACTTGAATTGATTACTCTATATTGTTTATGTTCTTGTATATAGGATTGTCACTGCAATCGGTCTAATTAACAAATTGTATGATAAATAAACGACGTTCTCATTTAAACTTAACAATGCAAATGATATCTGGTGTGTCTAAGTGATAAATATCGTGATTAAGTAAATCTTTACTGTCAACCAGTTAAGAAAATGTATTCAAAAAAATATATGCATATATACTAGTATAACCGCAATGCTACATTCAGAATCTACATGCTATCAAATTGCTAACACGAAGAAAAATAAATCCAAAAAGTATTTAATTACTTTATTTATTGTTATTAAGTTTAATTTGTAGAACTCCATTTTATTTTTTTATTTTTTATATATACAATAATATTATTATTGGGTTTATAAAAACAGTTTATTTTTAAACAAGTTCTGCTGTGTAATTATTATTACGCGTGACAGCTGTTTCGCCCTCTGAAGGCATTATCAAACTGTGGGTAGCCCACTTACAGACGATAAATTTATATTATTTCTAGGTAGGTATTTTAATTTCATTTACTGATTTCTTAATTGATTTCTAAGTAAAATATCAAAAATTATTAATGGTTATTACCCCAGCAAAGTTTCCCCAATTAGTGTAATGTTTAAATTTGACTGAATGTCTTTATGTTAGTTATTCCCAAACGATGACTCATAGGGTTATTTTAATAGCATAATTAAGTACTTCATAGTGCACTCATATTTGCATTAGGTTTGAAGATATCTAGTAGGGGTGAACGAATTATATTTGTTTGTTCATTAATTAGAATAGCTTTTGGATTATTAGAGTTTTTGTTAATTTCTAACTGCTCTAAAAGATTCAGTTTACGGCCTTTATTTTGTATGTGTAACGGAGTTGGTTTATTATTATCATTAAGTGAGTGATTTTCATCTAGGAGATGTTTGGCAAATTGAGATTGTATTTTATTATTATTTTTAAAAGATCTTATATGTTCTTTAAACCTAGTGTTAAAGGACCGGCCCGTTTGTCCAACATAAACAGCGTTGCATTCGTCACACTGGAGTTTATAAATGCCACTATTTTGTAATTTGAGTACCTTACTTTTTGAGTTTTTAAGAGATGATCCTAAGTTGTTATTTGTGCGGAAGGCAATATCTAAACCACACTTTTTGAGGACTTTGGCAATTTTATTAGATGTCTGTCCGATGAATTCTAAACACCCGAATTTATTATTCGTCTTATTATTAGTCGTTGGGTAAATTAATTTAAGGTTATTTTTGTGTTTGTTATTATTAATTATTTTTTCAATGTCTCTACCCTTGAAGCCATTATTTTTAGCAATAGTTAGGATTGTATTTTTTTCCTTCTCGTATGCTTTCTTGTCAAGTGGGATATTAGTAAGCCTATGTACCATTGAGTGGTAGGCAGATAATTTATGTGACCATGGGTGTAAAGATTTATAATTAATGGTCGTATCTGTAAACGTAGGCTTACGGAAAATTTCAAACGTATGTTTATTATTTTCTCTACCGATAGTTAGGTCTAAAAAATTAATTTTATTATTACACTCTCTTTCAACCGTAAAGCAGATTTTACGGTTGATGGAGTTAGCAAATGTGACAAAAAGATCTAATTGTCTGTTGGTACCTTTCCAACAGACCAAAATGTCGTCAACATAACGAACATAGTATATTATGTGTTTGCTAAAGATTGAATTTACAATTTGAAAAACAAATTTTAAATTCAATCTTTAGCAAACACATAATATACTATGTTCGTTATGTTGACGACATTTTGGTCTGTTGGAAAGGTACCAACAGACAATTAGATCTTTTTGTCACATTTGCTAACTCCATCAACCGTAAAATCTGCTTTACGGTTGAAAGAGAGTGTAATAATAAAATTAATTTTTTAGACCTAACTATCGGTAGAGAAAATAATAAACATACGTTTGAAATTTTCCGTAAGCCTACGTTTACAGATACGACCATTAATTATAAATCTTTACACCCATGGTCACATAAATTATCTGCCTACCACTCAATGGTACATAGGCTTACTAATATCCCACTTGACAAGAAAGCATACGAGAAGGAAAAAAATACAATCCTAACTATTGCTAAAAATAATGGCTTCAAGGGTAGAGACATTGAAAAAATAATTAATAATAACAAACACAAAAATAACCTTAAATTAATTTACCCAACGACTAATAATAAGACGAATAATAAATTCGGGTGTTTAGAATTCATCGGACAGACATCTAATAAAATTGCCAAAGTCCTCAAAAAGTGTGGTTTAGATATTGCCTTCCGCACAAATAACAACTTAGGATCATCTCTTAAAAACTCAAAAAGTAAGGTACTCAAATTACAAAATAGTGGCATTTATAAACTCCAGTGTGACGAATGCAACGCTGTTTATGTTGGACAAACGGGCCGGTCCTTTAACACTAGGTTTAAAGAACATATAAGATCTTTTAAAAATAATAATAAAATACAATCTCAATTTGCCAAACATCTCCTAGATGAAAATCACTCACTTAATGATAATAATAAACCAACTCCGTTACACATACAAAATAAAGGCCGTAAACTGAATCTTTTAGAGCAGTTAGAAATTAACAAAAACTCTAATAATCCAAAAGCTATTCTAATTAATGAACAAACAAATATAATTCGTTCACCCCTACTAGATATCTTCAAACCTAATGCAAATATGAGTGCACTATGAAGTACTTAATTATGCTATTAAAATAACCCTATGAGTCATCGTTTGGGAATAACTAACATAAAGACATTCAGTCAAATTTAAACATTACACTAATTGGGGAAACTTTGCTAGGGTAATAACCATTAATAATTTTTGATATTTTACTTAGAAATCAATTAAGAAATCAGTAAATGAAATTAAAATACTTACCTAGAAATAATATAAATTTATCGTCTGTAAGTGGGCTACCCACAGTTTGATAATGCCTTCAGAGGGCGAAACAGCTGTCACGCGTAATAATAATTACACAGCAGAACTTGTTTAAAAATAAACTGTTTTTATAAACCCAATAATAATATTATTGTATATATAAAAAAAAAAAAAAAAATAAAATAAAAAAAAAAAATAAAAAAATAAAAATAAAAAATAAAAAAATAAATATTTAATTACTACTGAAAAGAGTCATTATTTCCAACGTCAACCTAAGAACTACTACTACTAGTGAAAATAAAAAACCAATTGAAGGAAATGATGTGCTGTGAATTCTAAAAAACAGAAACTCAACAGCATCTTAACATCACAGAAGTTAGAACCCATCGATATTTTCACATTACAGAGGGCAAAGCAGAAGTCAAAATACTTATTCTCGCAATACATCGAGAACTCCAAGCAGAGTCTGTACCAGAAGTGACCGAGTAGATACACTGTAAAAAAGGAACACAATTAAAGAGTTTCTATTGTTACCAAATTGGACATTTCTTAAAGATGTGTTAAAATAAAACAATGACAAAAGACTTGTCAAATGATCCATAATTCAAGCACGACTACAGAATAGATGAATTCTTCTTGAATAGTACTGCAGGATTAGAACATACTTAAATTTAGATAGATCACGCCAAGAACCATCACCGTCATATAACGCAACTGTACATCGAAGGACGATGTGCATTTTGACAATGATAATTATTTGCTTCTTCCATATTCGTAAAATCTCTTTGTGTCGTCATTTTTATTTAAATAAAATGAATAACTTTGTAAACACCACAATTTAATCAAAAAGGATCGACACGTTTAAAAACAAATGATTTTTTCGTCTTAAATATGTTTATCCCGACGAAGAGATCATTGCATTGGTTTGAAAACATATCCATATTTTTTGTGTATATATACAGAAAATACGAACACACTGCTTTAAAAATACTTTGTAGTAGTTAGATAATAATGAGAAGTAAGTATTTCAGTTTACGGAAAAGGAAAATAATGTATTTTAATAGTTATTTCGGTAAAATTAGAACCGATTTATTTACTTAGTTATTTGAAGATGATTTGAACCCACGCCGTAAAGCTACAAATAAAAAGCAATTAAATTGAATGATATTTTAAACTTCTAAAAATTACGTTTCTGTACAGCAAAAGTTAAGGTCAAAAAATTCTTCATAATCTCGAGGCATTATCTACCGTTCTATTGTGATAATTCCAACACAGGATCTCAATTCTATACCCCCGTTCGCCATATACAAAATTTGGGTAGTGACTATAAAGATTTTTTTGATATATTCAACACATCATTCACCAATTATAAACAAGTCACAAACCAAATTATTTCAGAAAGAAGAATATCAAATATAATATAATTTAAATATATAAACTACGTAGCTCTGTTTATCTTACCAAAGTTTTGTAATTTTCCTAGTTTTAAATTTTTCCATCTAGCATGGTGAAGTGTCTAGTTTTCACTTTATTTCGTTTCAACATTGTTTTTGTTTAAGAGGTTTCGTTTTATTATGACATTGTCTTCTATTTTCTTTTTGATTTTGTTTATTTTTTTGATTTGGTTGTGTTTTTTTTTATCTTGTTGTGTTTATTTAGATGTTATTTGTAAAAAAATAAAAAAAATAACATGTAAGAGCTCAGCTGGGCGTGAATTAAGAAATAAATTACAAATTAGGATGACTATTAGTAAAAAAGTACAAACTTTTGAAGCATAAAAGTAACAAACTTGATTAAGGTGTAGTGAATACCATTGAATTATTATTGCTCTCCAAAAGAGTTGATGAAGAAAAAAACAATCTAATTCCACTTTCCTGGAATGGCAAATCAGAGTAGAATCAAACAAACAAACAAATCCTTCCCGCCTCGTATTTCCCCAGCCGGAAGACGGCGAGAGGAACTTACTTAGTCAAGTATGATTTACCACCGTCTTCCTATTAAACAAAACCTTCAATTTCCTCCAGCAGGTGTATAGCGCGATGGGAGGGCTTTGTTTTAGGAGTCCGGACGGCGGGGAGAAGAAGAGGAAAAGAAGGGTTACGGAACAAGCTGAGGGTTGAAGAGATCTCCCGTAGAAAATTAACGAGAATTCCATCGAAAAAGAAATTGACACACAGCTAGGGGTAGATAATTGCATTTTAACCCTTAGCTCTCAGAGAAAATGGTTTAATATTAACGCCCGCACTGCTCCCAGCCAGCCGCAAGGGCGTGTGAATATTTGAATATTCATTTCCGACGGCAACCATAACTTCAGCTACAAACAAACACGACTGAAGTGTGTAAATTGGAAAATAGAAAAAGTCTTGCGGTTTATTGTCGCATAATATACCTAACGTTCCCCTTGATAAATAATTGTTGACGTCTTTTGATGTCGGCTGTTTGAGAACGTTCCACAAAACTTGTCTCTTGTAAGGCTTCCTTCTACATGCTTTAAATTGACAAAGGCACCACCTGGAAAGGTTGGTAAATACGTCCCCTGTCATTTAAGGTATAATGAATTGAAAAAGGAACATTTCCCCTAAAAGTACAACAGGGGGAAGGAGGCCCTCCTCGAAGCTTCCCGCGCAGATACTTCTGCTATTGACGGCAGCGACAGTTTGTTAATTCGGTGTTTTCCGCCTAAAATATTATTATGGTCATATTTCCTAAGGACATTTTCTGTTCTAAAAATCAATTACGTTTTGAAAACGTGCCAAACGACAGCAAATCTGAACAAGTTATAAACAAATACCTAACTCAATGAAAATAAATTCGCCGAATAAAGTTTGGACGACATTTTTTTACGATATATTCGTTTTATGAATATATGTATTTACTAATTATATATATATATATATATAACTCTTCTCCCGAGGAACTAAATCTATTTTTATCAATATATTATATATATATATATATATATATATATATATATATATATATATATATATATATATATATATATATATATATATATATATATATATATATATATATATATATATATATATATATATATATATATATATATATATATATATATTTATATATATAACTTTCATCCCCAGGGACTGGCACTTAACTGCTATGAACTCTTAAAATGACTTTTAAAAATTAAAAAAAAAAAATAATATAGATTGGATCTACCCACAGGGATTGGAGCCAACTGCGCTAAAAGCTGTGCCAAAAACCAATTGGGTAAGACCAACATTTGTTTCGTATATTAACTGCTGTCATATCATCTAATTTTAGAGAATTGGGTATTTTTTGTCAAAATGAAAATGATTCTAAATTTTGTGAGCACCACTCACATAGACTAGTTTTTAATGCATTTGTAAAAATAAATGACAAAATTATCCCTTATCGCACGCACACCAACATCATTTTCGGAGGGATTCGACGGGACAAAGACGGATGCCTCGGTGGGACAGATCGAGTAAAGGAATCTGATTGTAACACGATAAAAACGATTCGTCCTGTATTAGGCCTCTTCTTAACGCGTATAAAAACATTTCGTGAAGGATCTATCTAATGAGAAATAACGAACACAGTGATGTTAAATCTTTCTTCGTCAATTTTTTTCAGATTTAGAAAGAAAATCTGAATTTAAGATAACTATCGAAATTTCGTTTTTAACAAATCAATACTGTGTACATTGCAATTAGTGTTACAATATAAACAAACGTTTTACAACATTCCGAACATCAATTTTAGAATTTTCGAAGAAAAAAATATCTACCTTGTATTCTTACAAGGAATTCTTTTTTTTTGTCGTCTGCTAACAAGCGGCCTAAAGCTTTTTAATATTGGAGAAGTGGGTTTTAAAAAACCTCGTCAATCATTAGGCACCCAGC
Source organism: Hesperophylax consimilis (assembly GCF_061612785.1). NCBI lineage: Eukaryota > Metazoa > Arthropoda > Insecta > Trichoptera > Limnephilidae > Hesperophylax > Hesperophylax consimilis. The sequence continues at coordinate 9,359,179 of NC_142858.1, forward strand.
AGCTTATAACAGTTGAGCTACCGGCAGAAGAAAAGCTTTTAATATTGACAAGATAATCCCGCTGTCTTTTGAACGTGCGGAAGATAGAGGTTTTTTGGAGTAAAGCGAAGACGGTGGCTGCTTGAGCCTCATTGTCTGGACGCCTAACTAATTCAGCAAGCACTGAGGACTCTTGAAAGATATAACATATATACGACTATATACAGTTGGCCTACTCGTTTTTAGAAAGCAAGTACTGGCTCTCGTCAACAATGTTAAAGTAGGAATTGCCATTGCACAAACAGTGATTCTATGTCATTGTGTTATAAGTATGGGAATAGGACATTAACTTAATAGTCGATATTACTGTTTTAATCTACACACGCAAGTGAGACATTATAGTGTAGTCAGCATTACTAATCATTGATTAGATGGCAAGAGAGGTGGCACACAGAGAAAACTTACTGATAAAAAAATGCTAATTAAATTAATACTGTTAAATTTTAAGTAGAAGAATAATTTACTTTCACAATGTAGGAACATATTTTCAAAAAAACCATAATATTTTTGCATTTTATTATTATGAATTATCAAGGCATAGCGCAGGTGTACGATCACGTGTTTCAATATATTCTGAATGTACTAACACTTTATTAAGGAACGGCCTGCGATTCCGTTTTCAAACGGATTACGAATAATTTGAAGATATTTTTAATGCAGGGTTTTCCAATAAGAGGTGTTATTTTGATATTCAATCGTAAAAGATCAATGGTTTCGTTGCTTATGTGGCACGTAGCGCCGTCTTGTTGAAAGTAAACGTTGTCCAGATCAATACCATCCAATTCGGGCCATAAAAAATCATTAATCATCTCTCGATAGCGCAATCCATTCACCGTAACCGTTGCTCCAGCCTCATTTTCGAAAAGGTCCAATGACTCCACCAGACCATAAACCGCACCAAACAGTCACACGTTGAGGATGAAGAGGCTTTTCAACAATAACTCTTGGGTTTTTCGAGCCCCAGATGCGACAGTTTTGCTTGTTGACGAAGCCAACGAGGTGGAAATGGGCTTCATCACTAAAGAAGATTTGCATTTGATTCACTCAAGTGAATTTTAATAATTTGAATGCGTTGTTGAAACATGTATCATCCCATTTTTATTAATGGTGTAGTTTTTACGTGTCAAATGTCAAAAAATGACTGCTTTAAAAGTAACATCTACCGAAATAGCGGGCTATTCAAAATAACACCTCTTATTGGAAAACCCTGTAAATCAGCATTTACTCATAATAATTTTCAGCATGTGCAATCGAATAAAAATTGATATTTTGCCAAGAGTAATGGAATGAACAATGCAAGGCGATTCTTTGTAATGAATACCTAGATGCTAAGAAAGTAACCGATCAAAAATAAGCCCTTTAAAAAACAAAGTTTTTTTTACAACTCCATGTCTAAACCAAAAATTAATAAAAGAGCTTTAGCTTAGGATTGAAACTTCCTTCTGGACAAGAGTAAACCGCGTTATCGACCTTGCCAGATGCTGATTGTGTAGGACTGACATTTATTTTGTATAGTTACTGTTATAATTGTGTGTACGTAATTGACACCAACAGTTTCAGTTCCGCTTCCAAATTTACATTTATTTATTACCGAAAAAAAGAGTGAAATAAATAGGTGTATTTAAAAAAACGTGTAACCTTGTTAAATGCCTGTTGTCCGTTAAATTTTCAATAAGACATTGTTGATACTGACCTTCTCGTGGAGCACCTCGTTGGATGCTGCAGGGACTGCGGGTACCTGGACTCCACTGTTTCACATAGTAGCCACATCACACTGCACGCGAGTTAGAGGGCTTGCTCACACTGGGTCACAACACAATTCGTTTTAAAATAGTTATTTTCAATTCCCAGGTAGGATTCACCATGTCCTCTTTATAAATGATTTTTCCTTTTATTGATTAGTAGGTATTATATTCCCATACAAGTGTTCACCCTTGTACGACCGTCACATTTTGCAAAATTGTAATGTTGAGAACTCCCATTCCTTGTGTTGGAGTTCATACTTGAAGCTGAGCTGCCAGCACAGAGAAAACTCAATAAAATATTGCTAATTTATAAAAATTTCTTCATCTATTCCTGTTAAAAATGAGACGACAGGTCCTTACCGAACGAATTGATAGGTATCATATTAAACCTTGAAAAAAAAGAGAAGTTATGAATGCAACGTCAAAACATGTGTTCATAAGAATCATTATATTTTCGCATTTTGACATTATATATTAAAAGGGCAAACGCAGGTGCATGAAGACGTGTTCCGATACATTCGTAAAGTACTAAGATTTTATTAGGAAGCGGCCTGCTGTCCCGTTTTTAAGATGAATTTAATAAATCAGAAATACCCGATAATAAAATATATTATTTTATATTTAAACAATAATTATTTGAATTTCAGTAAAGTTCCCAATTGTTACACAAGGATTTATAATAAACACATCAAAAGAATGTGATTATTTTACACTTTTCACTAATTCTATATTAAATAATGTAATTCTAATTGATGTAATTTGCCACCTTAACAAAAAATTGATAGCAATAAAAACAGTAAATATTAAGTTATTTGGAGATTATTTATTTCATCAAAACACAGATCGATAGCAAAACTTTGAATGTTTTTGACGTAGTCAATAAGTCTATCCTCTTAAAAAAATTTCGTTTCAAAACAGAAAGCAATATCTCAAACCAAAAATCTTTAGTTTGGGAAAACGAAAATTATTATACATTATTCAACTAAATTTTATATTCTAAAGTACTCATATAAAATTAGCCTAGTATTGAATGAAATCATCTCATTTCTTTTATACTTTTTATTCATAATTGAAATCACCCCCTGATAGTGCAAACATTTAGGTATCTACCTACACAATTTAATCAGAAAATTTTATAGGCCCAGGTAAGGTTTGGCCGAAAAAAGAATTTTCCGAATTTGAATAGGTACGTCTTTGAATTGCGACAACACAAAAAAAATTCCGTACATTTTTGGACCTATACCAGAGGCCGAAATTTCCATTGTTTTCGCTTTGGCTAGTTAAGAATATTATAAATTTCCTCGCAGCTATTCGAATTAACCTTCGGATTATGTTTATGAATTTTTAAATATACAATGGTAAACGTATTTTATAAGTGCAGTTTATTATGGTCACACTCAAGTCTGTTAATATTGACTGTCAATATTTCAAAAATATCAATTCATAATTTCGCAATGTTATTGTACTTTATCATTTTTTTTATAACAGGGCATAAAAAATAATTGCATTCGAAATTTAATAGGTCGTTATATAAATAGTTAAAAGCACCCTTTTATTTTCAAGCGGAGACGGTTTACACGTAGCTCCTGTGAGCACTTAAGCCATAGGCCTATTGTGCTCTCTCACATTTTACCTCAATCTTTAACAACAACCCGGTCCCTTTAGTAAAGTTCATCAGGGTTGTCATTGGGTATGTGGCTCTGCCTTCTGGTTCTACTGTACGTCTCCCCAGGTATCTGAACCTAGTTCCCACCAGGGCAGGAAATTGGCACCATAGGTGAATTGGAGTCTCTCCATCCTCTTCACATTTCCTACATCTATTGGTGTTTTCTACTCCCAATATATGTATGTGTCTCCTGAGATGGCAGTGTCCCGTTAGTAGTCCTCAAACCGCACCCTAAATAAACTTAATAATATTTGTCTAAATTTAAAAAAAAATAAACATCCATACATAATGTCCGGTTTTGTTTCTGACCCATCAAAATATCATTGTAATGATTATCGCTTTCCGTCAATTCAATTGTTGATAGTGAATCATTCAGAAAGCCAGTGTTAAACCCTTTAGCGCCAGATGACTGAATAAAATAATTACAGTGTCAGTGTGCAGTGATGTGGTAAACACCACCCTCCCCCCACCTCCTCTCTCAGGATACTGGGGGCGATAGGTCATCTTCCCCCAGTGGAAAAGAGTACCTATGCCATAGAAGTTAATCATCGGTCAGGTCGTGGGTTCAGTTCTCTAGGGACCTAGATGGACTTACGCCATAAAGCCATAGTTATTATCTCCGAAATGGTTTTTAAAAACAAACAAACTGCACAGATTATTTTACCGTACATTGATAAACTTATCTATTTTTTATAGAAAACATGAACAAATGGGCAAGTGGTTTCCGGAAGTGTTGTCACATTTGTTTTCCTTTTTATTAATATACATCTAAACGTTTAAATCCACTCTTTTAGATCACCTTTTTCATTAAGGACACTTTTCAATAGTACTTAGATTAAGTGTAATGGAATGCTTCTCCCGTTTGTCGTGTAATGATAAATTCAATTCAATTCAATTCAATTCAATTCAATTCATTTCAATTCAATTCGACTCGATTCTATTCAATTCGATTCGATTCGATTCGATTCGATTCAATTCAATTCAATTCAATTCAGTCCAATTCAATTTACTTCAATTCAATTCAATTCAAATAATTTAATGCAATTCAATTAGTTTGTTCCTTTTATTATAAGGTTGTTGTTGGCGCAATACAAACAGGTGTTAGTAGGTTGTATATCGGCAAGCAGAACAACAAATCTAATTAAGCAAATTTGATCGGCTTCGACATATTACATGTTTTTATTGTACTAATCCTAATTTACTATTTTTCTATCTTGCATTGTGGAGAACTTTGTTGTTGGTGTTATGTGTATTAAGATATTATTTGTGTCAAAAAAAATATATAACATAAAAGCCCGACGTTAAATTCAAAATAAATTAAAAATATATAAGCGGTACAATTTCAATATGATAACATTTCATCAATGGTAACTTTATTCAGTGGAAGACTTCAATTAACTTATTAAAATTTAATTTTGGCTTTAATTCATGGCGATAGGAGTGTTTTTAAATTGGTGTGACCCACTATACAAATAATGAGTAACTAACGTACGTTAAAAATCCCATCTGAGAATGGTCATACCAGGTTAAATAGTAAAATTCTAAAACTACAGTATCATGATGATTAGGAAAAATAATTAATTTCGAAGTCATCAAAATATTGTTCTGATGATGGAAGGATATTTCCGAAACTGGTCTCTCTATACCTGTGTTAAAATAAAGAAGTTAATTTTTTTTGTTTATATTGTAAAATCTATTTCCAATGACTCGAAGCGTTTTACTAAAAGTTTCAAGTGGTGAGTTCTAGCGCAATAAAAATTGAAAAAAAAGAGTCATAAATATCCATAAGAGCTTTGAAATAGCATCCATTTTTCTGTCATAAAATCAGACGAAATTGTATTTTTTGTGAATTAAAATAAAAATATCCAAAGAGGTAGGTTTTAATCTTGGGCACAGCCGGGTAGTAAAACCAGTTAGTAAATACTTCAGAACCGCGAAAGATAACCGCTTTGGTTGTTTTACTGATTGACGCGATATAATTCGCCTCCGCCGCCATAACTCAGGCTTAAGAGGTCGCAGGTCATAGGCCCGTGAGCCTCCGACCTATTCCGGAGAGGTTTACTGGCGCGGGTTAGCGGCGCGCGAGGTGTGCAGCGAGGTAGGGCGGCAGGCAGATCGTGATAGCGCACGACACGTCCAAGTTTGAGGCCGGGACTTGCATACATGCCGAGCTCACAAGGTGGGTACGCGAAGAACTAGGCCTGAAAGCTATTTATGTATTTATTGGCCGATAGACGACATTGAAATATATCTTTAGACACTCCTATAAATATTGTAGTTTCTAATGTCGTAATTTAAAAGACGATGCGACCGTAATTGTAATGCTATTCGAATCGATGTAAGGCGAAGCGATGCGAAACGGCAACGTTGTTCTATGTGCCCACTACCTGCTCCCGTTCCGCAATTTCCCGCAACCTATTTAGCATTAAACATTTTTAAAAGTTGTAGGAGTGACTTTGAAATACAAAATGAACAATAAATTTAATATGTAAGAACTTTAATCGCCAATTAACAAATGGGTCAATGCAATGTCCGCCACGACCACTTCCCGCAAATCTATACAAATATCGACTTCGCTTGCGTAATTCACAGCTTTAGACTTAGAAGTTTTTCAATATTTAGAGTACCTACAGGATAATATTAATTATAAACCTGATTTTTACGCAATATCACAAATTCATGTAGACCCCTTAAAAAAAAACTTCTAACCATCACAAATACATGGAGTTATGCATATTGTCATCTCAAGATAAGCTCCCATTAAAACACTCAAATCATAAAAACTAAAACTTCTGACGATCACAGATAAATGGAGTTATGCTTATTGTCATCTCAAGGCAAGTTTCCAAAAACTTAAAATATGACAAGATTTACTTGGAAACTTATTAGTACCACAAGCAAACAAATCAATATTTCAAAAAGGACTTCCAGCTAACATTACAGAAATACACGATGCACTCTTATTTAAATCATCACAAAAAATCATCGTATTCAAACGAGATTACACCTTAATCCAAAACTTTACATGAATTGAATACCTCTGTTTCTATTTGTAAACTCGTATTTAAACACACAATATGTACTCTACTTCTTGTGAATAGGTTTAGCTGTAAGAAATGCGTTGAGCGCTGAAGATTTTTGTACGTTTGGTTATGAATTCGCCTGCGCTCATTAAATAAATCGTACCTCCAAATATTGATAATAAAATGTTAAATGTTCTTAAAAACTTTAAGAATTCACCTTTATTTTGTAATTTATTATAAGTTTGTAGGTATTATAAAAAAATAAATTGAAAATCATTAAAATCACAAACGCGTGAAATGCGTCTGATTATTATCAAAAATGGTTAGAATTTATGAAAGGAAAGTTTACGAATATGTATTTAAAGTTCAATAGAACTAAAAACAAGGTTTAAAAATATATGTTTATTATAAAATTACGCATAACTATGTTATTATTTATTTTAATTTAATATACTTAAAATTCACCGGCAAAAAATGCTTGTTCGTTTTTCACTTGACAAATAATTTTTCAATCGTAATTTATCAAACTAAAAATTATTTTAGAATAATAAAAATTGCATTTGTTTTTTGTTATGAATCACTCTAACTGAATTGATTTAAAAAAAATTACATGTGATTTACAATTTTCATTTCACCATAATTTAGAAATTCACCGAAAAATAACACATTTTGACAGATGAAAATTAAAATTCACTTTCACGTGTCAATTAATTAATTTTAGGACTTGATATCACTCCTTAACTAACCTGATACAATACATAACAGAATTTGTACAAAATAAACTAAAAATCACGGGAATTTTTATTGCGACGATAAGACGGCATTTCAATAATTTTTATTGAAGCTGAAATATCTTGTTTTTATTATTGGAAACGTCTATTAAAAAATAAAGAAATCGTTTTCTGAGGCAAACGATTATCTTAGCGAATTTCACAGTTACGAAAACGTGGGAACTTTCTAAATATTTTTAATATGTCTCTACAAATCGCCCACATTTTGGGCAGCGTAACCTAACGGGAGTTTTCAAATTGACTAAAATGTGGGCAAATACGGTCCAGTGGTTTTATGTTAGAAACTGCTTATTACATTGAGCTGCTTGCGCTAGGCGGGAGTTCAATACGGTGAAGCTCAATGGCTTTTTTAAGGAAAAATAATAAATAGAGGCTTCTTCCAACGTTATTACCGAAAATATCCCGTAACTAATATGTATCAACCGGCGCGGCGGCCTCAAGTGATTTATTTTATGGGTACATAAAAAAATTTCGGAGAGCATTTTATACACGTACATACATCGAGTAACAAAATGTTGTCGTAAAAAAGTGATGAAACCATTTTTCACAATTTGCACAGCCCTGAGGGGTCCAGTCCGTTGACCCCCCGGACCGTATCCCCGTCCTGCCGCTGAAAGCTCCTCTGTGACCTCTCTTCCTGTTACACGAGAAGTTTATGAGAAAGAGGGGTATCTCGCGATGGGCCTATCGGCGGTATGCCCCCTTCTTGGGGATTAGCGCTCGGGATCAGTCCGTCCGCTCAATGAATACCCGCTGTGTCGACTCAGTAGACTAAATAATCTACTTATTTTTAAAATAACTGAACTAGTAGTTATGTGAACAGCAAACCTCGTATCCAAATAAGTATATTTCTAATTTTCTCAAAATCAAAATCAAAACAAAAATATGTAAATAGGTTGGTACTTAAATATTCACCCACTTTTATAAACCAATTAAATGTATTTTTTTTATTTCTAATAAGAAATTAAGCAATTTTTCTTAAGAAACATCACCATCACAGCGACAATTCTTTTGTTCAAGAATGTACAAATAAACACCACGATTTCACTTTTGACAAAATAATCTTTACTGAAACGGAACCGGAACGTACAAAAAATATTACAGCCAAATAAAATGCAATATGATCTTGTCAAAACAGTAAGCACTGCGCTCAGTCAATAAGCTTATATTTTATTGACCTAAAATGATTGAATTTTAGGTTATTATCACGTGTTTCACTTCCTCCTGCTTTAGCCAGCTTAACAGTCTCGCAGTGTCGATTGTCGGGACGGAATGTTCAACATTGGGGAGGAGGTAGCGTAACGCGGCATAGTACCCAAAAATCAATCTCGATTATACTTTTCGACATTCAAAAATCAAATCGTTTTTAATGGCGTTTTAAGACACTGTTATAGGCGATTGCCTAACAGTCATCTAACTTATTTTATATTTCGTCGGAATTGTATGCTCCTTAATTAAACAGATTTATTTGCAAAAGTTAAGACACATTTAATGTTAGAGTAACAATATAAATTCTGGATTATAAATCAGGATTTGTCTAAACTAATAATTCCATCCCGGGAGTGGTCAGATGACAAACACCGGTCAAAACAAACAAACAATTAAAGTTTACTTAGCAGATAACAACTACAGTGGCTACCCAACAACTACAGTGGCTAGTCACTGGACAGACGATTCCTAGAAGTGTGACCATACCGATTTTAAAGATAAGTGACAGTCAATTTACATTAGATCTTTCAACTCCTAAGCTCCAGACGAGCAAATGAAATAATTGATTATCTAGGTAATAATTTAGACTTTGAAACTATTTGATCCGATTCTCCATAAGAATGGATAAATTAAGCATACTAAGGGCACAGAGACAAGCCCATACCATACCTCAATCAGTTTATATCTTCCTTTCCTCCTAGGCGCAAGACAGGTCATTACAACTAATAGACGAAGAGAAGAGAAGTTATTTTTTTATACGACCATTTGGCATTTCAACTGTCTTTCAATTGTTTTTTACGTTCCGGTTCCGGTTTCAAGATGGTGGCCGTTTAAACCCGCATTACGCCGCAGTAGTGCAGTAGAAGGCACAAACAAAAAAATCGTTTTTCTGAATAGAGCTTTTCTAGGAAAAAAAATGTAAACAAATTATCTCGTTAGACGGTAAAATTTATAAAAACATTATTTTCTAAAAAACAAGTAAGTTTTTCAAATGTGAAATGGTCGTTTTTTTTAATTATGTGGGTAGGTTTACCACATACAGACAAATCTTATGACCTAACGGGAAATTTTGGTTTCGATTTAAAATTAAAATAAAATTGAAAGTTTTTTTGGTCTTCTGTTCACAGTACCTTCTCCTAGTTATCTGATAAAGAATTTAGAAACTTCTCCAGAAGTAAGGGTTCTTTTGTTTACTGAGAGAAGATAGATACGTCCACAACATCGCAGGTTAACCTCTTCAGTGCCAGCGTACTGGTTGTTGTCATAAAGTACTATTCGATCCAATCCGGGCGTTAACTCAATCAAACAACAGCCAGTCAATTTAGATGGTCCAACTGCGCTCATTGGAACGCAAATATTTATTCTTAATTAATCCTTGCGAGAATCGTGCCCGGGCCCGGGAACTCGGTCCCAAACACAAATACATTAAGAAGAGATTTCACGTTAATTGCACGTTCATTAGGCGCAAAATGTATTAATAATATTGTATTAGGTTTATGGAGCTATAAGCTAAATATTATGTTGCTTACAGACAAAATGTAAAACTGGAGAGAACCAGTTAGATAGAGAAAGATAGTTAGTAAACGGATTGAAATATATTGCAGACACTCTATGCTATGGTCAGTTTTCGGAAATAAATCTTCCGAACTATCAGATTTCTAAGATCCACAAGATTTCCAACTGCTGGGGTGAGGCTGAAGGGTACGGGACGGGGAAGTTTATGGGGGATATAGTTGTAGGGGCACCTGGCTTTAAAGATATGTGTCACCAAAAATGGTAAAAGCCATTTAAAGTAACGTTTCGATTCTGAATGGTGGGATTTCACTAGGGTGATATTGAGAGTATCAACCACTCTGGAACGTGTGTGACGCATCAAAATCATCACAAAATAATTATTGAAGACGTTAGCAAACAAAGGACCAAGTGACAGTGGGGGGGAGGGTCGAATCCTTGCGGTCACGGTAGATAAAAATGGGAGGATTGAAGAGATTCCTTGAAAGTTGAGGAAAGCGAGTTATATGAATCGGACAGTCGTTATCGCCAGTTAAAGTGCCAAGTGAACATTGCTACAAGGACAATAATAGGTACACAAGCGACGCTGATGCAGTTAAATGATCATTGCCAATATCAAACGCGAGTATTGCAAAGTGTTGATGTCCCTTTCGAACATTACGATGTCAATACGATAAACACTGCGTGCCACCCGTTCAGAGCCACTGCGTTGCTGCATGGGAAAATGCTGGGAAAGGCCCCTGCAGAACACAACGAGATACCACATCACAAAGTTAGTTGTCTCCGAACCATATGTCAATTAGTAAAGCTAAAGATAATTAAGATTATTTAAAGGAATTTGTCTGTGACTAATTAAAATTCATATATTTAGTATAAGCAATCAAATTCATCCCCTTTGTCCTAATCCATGTGACCAAATAACATTTTATTTACATATTAAGTCATTGGTGGCTATCGTAGCATCCGGAGACGTCACACATGCCGAAAGTATTGTTTCTTCGAATTCAAAACTATTACCTTCTGATTCGTAGTCGATGACCTTACTCCTCGGCCACCGATACCGTCACGTCTTTTTCAATGATATGTTTGATAAAATCATTCGCTAATATATCAAACATTGGAAATAGTGGAGCCATAAGTTGCCAAATGGTTAGGTTTCGAGTACACTACAATCAAACATATTTTTTTAAATGACCCACTTATATATATTCAATAAAAAAAAAAATTTAAAAAAATAAATGACACGAAATTGTGTTTTTTTTTTGTACAAGCAACAAATTGATAAGAAAGTTCAGTCATCGAGATAAAACATTGTCTGTGCTTGAAGCTTCGAATGTTCCCCCATTCCGTCATCCATTTAATACTCACCAACGTTAAAATCCGCGTTAACCGCAGGTGTCCGCTTAACGTGAAATCAATAACCTTCATAATACGGATTCGCGTACGATGTTATACGTTATGAATCGATGCGAGCATTACTGCCAGATGTAATATATTATTATCACGGCGAACAGTGTAGTAATGTCCCGAGCATATGGCGCGTCCCTTACAGCGGGCATAGATACCCCGGTGATGTATGGCACGCCGATCTAACATATTGTATGGCACGGTAATCTAACATATTATATAGTATGGCACTGCGATCTAACGTGTCATATATAGGTAGCAATGCCGGACAGTGATACCTATCACGTGGCGAATTGCAGATTGTTATGCCGGACTCTGGCGCCGTACGTCTGTTATTTCGGCCGCTGTGACATATTTCGTCCCTTTCGGGCAGACGAAACGGCTGTGAGTTAGTGACAGATTTAAAAATAAGAAATAAACAACACAAATACAATTTTATGTAATTGATTTGATACAGAGACATCTTTATACCTATTTATTTCTTCTTCCTACTTACGTAACGAAAGGAAACAATAATAAATACAATAAAGAAAATGAAAACATTGGTAGTCGAAAAGATAAAACTGTGAAGTGTGTACTGTTTATGAGTTTTGAGAATTGAGCAAATTCTTCGAAACCTTGATTACTTTTGTTTGATGTCAATTTGAGCGGATCTAAGTAGTTTCTTTATTTAAGCACCCACCTTTGTGTTCTGTAACTTTATATATATTTAAAAAATATTATTTTATTAACATCCTGCGAGGCAAGGTACCACCCACAGTCGATTTGGGAGGCGGGCTTGGGTACCACCGACCCGGGAAAATAATATTGGCCAACACCTCTACCATAGGTCACCCCAAGTGTTTCGCTACGTTTGGTGCTTTAGCGGGGTGCCCGGGTCTATTGGGTGAAGTGTGTTCAGAATGAACCAGCTGCGTAGTGTGACCCATTGCCTTGCGCCGCAGTGGGAGGGGTATATTAATATCGTTTTATCTTCCCAGAACTTCCACTCCCTCCTTTCCTTAAAAAAAGACCCTCCAAACAGCATCCCAGAAGATGACATAGGTCCTAAGCGAAATTATTTTCCTCGGGTCGTTGTTTTATTAAAAAAATAAAAACTACTTTCGTACTTTCCTTTCCGCTCGGGGAAAAATCGGAAAATGCCGCATAAGCAAGCAGACCGCCGCATTTTCCATACAAACCCATATCGTTTCGATTTACCATATTTTTTTACTAAAATCTCATTTCTTTGATATGTAAAGCAGTTACTGCATTAGCTTCTGCCCAGACTAAATAAATGTTTTTTTTTTTTAATCTGTTTTTTGTTCGTCCTATAATTCGGGCTTCTTCAAGACCCGCAACTTCTACCCACCTCAAAACGCTGCCCAATCGGGTGGCGACTTAGTTTCCCCGTCTTTGCACTGCACATACAGGGGCGCTCTTTTGAGGCGTCACATAAAAAATAATAAGTGATAATAATTTTGACCCACTAAAGCCACCTCGACCCAGGCCAGGACACTGAATCAAATTTGCCTCATATTTACACAATTTCTGTATACAATTATGCAAGGTAGGTATAAATCAATATACATTACATAACTACTTCATTAACACATCTAATTTATTTTTAATTAAATTTAAAGAAAGAGAATCTTTCAGATATACTCGGAGAGATTTGACTTGGAGTCTTGGCCTGGGTTGAGGTGGTATTGGTCCCACTTTGTAAGCTGTCGATATTTCAGCAGATCTCCAATAATACATCACGTCAACGAATTCAGGTGTATGTTCCAAGAAACTTACTCGGATTATTATTATTTATTATATCGGAAAGCGGAGAGCCGATTGATGAGAGCAGAGTGTGGACGGGTAATCAAATGAATTGCTAGTTATTCGTGATTAATGGCTCGACATAGAAGGCGCGCATCACCTTGGAGGATATCCATCCACCCGTTTCTCCAGAAAATTGAAAATGATACTACGAAAGGGATGCTCCGCCCGCACGACTCCCACTCAATCTTGCGAACTAACCAGATAATAAAGGGCGTCTTTCGGAACGGAAGCAAAATCTTGTAAGTGCTATTTATTGGAGTTTTACAAAAAAGGTCGAACCGAATAAGAATGTCCTTTTACAATAATATTATAAAGTTGTCGGCAGAAAACTTGACATTATTCTCGTGAAAACGGTTTTAAAAAGAATCCCAAATGTTGTCGCCAAATATTTAAATATATCTCGTGGTTCAAGGGTTGTGGCGCCAAGTGGTATGTATATCCTAAAAATAAACAATTGTCTGCTGCTTGTTAGTGCGCTTACGTCATTGACTCGGATAAGAGCCTCGAAATTCATCATGTGCGACTAAGAAATGTTTGTATGAATTATTAAAAAATAAGTCAGATAAACATAAATTATGCCCAGTGACAAACGAAATACGTTTTTACGCAAAAAAAAAAGAAAACAGTAACATCCCGCTTAAAAAAAAATTGAAATTCACTTTTTTTTTCTTTCAATTATTGCATTTTACAAGTCTTACGTAACTAGTATTTAGTTTGATTGTAAGAATTTTCCAATATTAAAATATTTATTTGATATAAAATACCAGGTAAATACCTAATATAAATATGTTTTATTTATCTAAATTTAAATAAAATAAATAACTCAAAAACGCCACAATTTAATCAAAAAGGATCGTCATATTTCAAAATGAATGGTTTCTTCGTCGGGATAAACGTATATTGTGTGTATGTGTTTTTCTTATTTTTTTAAATTAATTTTCTCATTCTCCGTAAAACGTTTATGCACCACTGTATTACCTAGAATATTATAATATTTACAATTAAAATTTTATTAGCACATATTTCAGTACAGTATTAAAATTACGTTTCCTTCTAACAATTATATTGCGTGTAAATGGGATACATATATTGTATAGATAAATATTATGTCGAATTTTATTCGATTGATTTATGTTATTTTACAAGTTAACTATTTAAATCAATATCCACCATTAAGAATAGAAACGTGGCTTGAAATGGTTGTGTTTGATGTGTAGAAAACCCAGGTACCTCCCCACCTTCTCCCCCTATTTACTTCCCCTCCCCTTTATCTTCAGCCTTACAACATATTATACCCAATTGGGGTTGCCATAGTCTCACTAGCTCAGATGCTTTAGAAGCAGTTGCGAATCTTTCGCGGTGTTCACATAAAATAAGAATGCAGAAAGACTGGTATTTTGATATTATTTTCTATAAAGATACCTCTTGCTAAATAGACACAATCAGTGAAAATAGATGGGCGCAATGCCGACACTATCACCTTATAAAATACCTTGCGGTAGAATAATATGAATAGGTATGAATTTATGAAAGAGAAGTCGATGAAGAACATTACAAGATTTAGTGAATCCAATACTTTAGTTGGGTCATGTTATAGGTCAGAATGATGGACTGTATAAAGGAACTGACTGAAGTTAAATTTATTTGGGTGTTCCGTATCCGGTCAACCTTGTCAAGATGGTAGCCGTATTTGATAGTACTTTTTTATTCCACCACAGCGCATTAGCGTTGTTACTACTGGAAGCTGTCAATTCAGTTCGCATAACTACTAGTATCCGTCGGTTACGAATAATATTAAATAAAAATATAGCCATGCATTTTTCAAAAATAAGTATAAAAGTTACGAGGTAATTTTACAACTTCTGAGAGTCAACTCCACTTATAATCTCTCGCTGGCAGCGATGGTTGCAGCGCGCAAGAATCTGTAATTTACTTCGAATTCAGAGCTTTATTATGAAGGCGAAGGTGGTATATTATTTGCTATATCGAGAGATATCAACGTATCAAGAATCCTGAGTGTGTTTTATTTACCACCGTGTAAAACTCGACTAAGTCTCAGATTAGACTAACACAGAGCTTTTAAAGTTCCTTGACCAATATTTTACTAAGTACAAATATAAAAACAAATTTTTTGATCAAGGTGGGTAGTTGTGGCTGTGATACAAATAATTTACGGAGTTCTTCAAGTCTGCCTTGTGATGTACTCATTACTAAGCTATGTCAAAGGCACGAGTTAATTTAAGAGTTCAACCTATTAAATTTTGACAAATGCAAAGATTGCCTCGGAAATACTAAAGAGATACATATTTTTGAAACACTAAGGACGGGTTGTTTCACAAAATTTGAACAAATTTTCAAATTTCAAAGCTGATTTTCAAGTTCTGTGAATGTTCTATTCAAGTTTTATTATTAATTTAGTTTAGTGGAACTGACCAATAATCATATAATAACATAACTTGAACAGAACTTGAAAATCTGCTTTGAAATTTGACGAATTGTTCGAATTCTATGAAACAACCCGTCCTAAGAATTGTGATTTTTGAAAAATGAATTCAATTTTTTTTCTGTTAATTCTCTATAGTTATTGCAATATTTTCAGTGCTTGGTTGTTTAAATTATTAAAATTTCTGATTCTGAGGAGAACAGTACGAATGTTACAATTAACATTACAAAAATTAGAGTTTTTTTTTTTACGGAGTTACCCTAATAATTTTTTATTTATTTTTATATTGTTCATGTTAGTTCATATAATTTATGATAGGTATTTAAATAAATATATATTTACCAGAAAACTGAGATTTTGTTAATTTATGTCGGTATTCTACAATGCAAACGGAGATTAAACACCGCGTGTGCAAATAAATTATAATTTTTAATGCCCATTCAGCGATAATGAATCGCTTAAATCTGTGAATAATATTTCCATATTAGAAATGGTTGAATAAACAACACATTCTCACAGCCGCCCAACTAACAAAGTGAACTAAACCGAACCAAACCAAACCACAGCCGATCTGAATATTTTCCAGATTGAAAGCGCCGCTAGTTTCGAGTGCCACTTTATTTGTGGCGCAAACACAACAACCGGCAACCGCAACTCCGCAGCCTTATTCGTTAATTGACCAATTTACATACAAATTGTTCTTATCAGGGAGAACTGCGTACTAAAGTGCTTAGTGACGCGATAAATCCCAGTTTGGAGATCGCTCCTACAATTGTGCAGGTTACAGTGGAATTATGGGACGATTGTACCGATAGTTATAGCGAAATTAACAGATTCATTTTAAATATGGAACGGGCTTCTTATCTTTACATTATAGTGGGTTCAGTATCTGTCACCGTATGCTCTTAAAGCTGTTATAACCTCTCCCTCTTTCTAATAACAATGCATGCAGCAGAAAGAGAAGTCAAAGCGTAGTTATCACTGGTACTGCTTTTACGTATCTTCTCCAGAGCAACGGGGAACATTGTTTACAACGCCACACGTTTTAAGGCTGGCATTCGAGATACGCCTAACCCGCATTTTAAATTAAGCAATTTAAAACCGCCCTTCAAAAGTATTTTTATCCGTAATTATAATATCATCACGGAACATTAAATTAGCAAATTATAAAAATAAATTCATATTTCACAATTTCCACAGCTTATTCCAAGTTGGTCTACGTAGGTATATATTATATTTAGTATTACATTCTAAAGTTGGAATGTTTATAGTTTTATATAATCTTATTTGGTAACACTGTTTTGTAGATGAAACGTGTAAAAAAATACAAAAGAACCAGTGATAATTATTTTGACGGTGAAAAGAACCAAACGGTTCTCCAGTGATATTTTACTGATCATATTTCGACAGATCACTGGTAATATGAGAACCAGTCCATTCATGACAATAAGCCATCGCTAAATTGAAAATGTTTTTTTTTTTTTTTTACGTTTCATAAGAAAACATGAAATATTCACTAATTTGATCTTGTTCACTTAAGCCACAGAATTATTCCAATATATTGCAATTATCAGCAAAATAAATCATTTAAAAAAAATAAGTACGGGCTGATTTACAGAATTTGATCGAATCATAAAATTTAAAAATTGATTTTCAAGTTCTGTGAAAGTTCTATTATTATATCATTATTCAAAACTAAAATATTATAAGAAATTAGATAGAAGCTTCACAGAACTTCATAATCAACTTTGAAATTTGATGAATTGTCCAAATTCTGTAAAACTACCCGTCCTTAATGATATTGGTAATAAAGAACTAGGGTGTATTTCGCATTATTTATAAGAACGCTTATTTACATTCCAAATGCCCTTGAAATGATTGGTAGGTACGTTGGCGTTTTCATATAAACAAGAAAATATATACAGGGTTTTCCAATAAGAGGTGTTATTTTGAATAGCCCGCTATTTCGGTAGATATTACTTTTGAAGCTGTTATTTTTTGACATTTGTCAAGTAGAAACTCCGTTGTTAATAAAAATGGAACGATACACGCTTCAACAACGCATTGAAATTATTAAAATTCACTTGAGTGAATCAAATGCAAATCATCTTGAGAGATGAGGCCCATTTCCACCTCGGTGGCTTCGTCAACAAACAAAATTGTCGCATCTGGAGCTCGGAAAACCCAAGAGTTATTGTTGAAAAGCCTCTTTATCCTCAACGTGTGATTGTTTGGTGCGGTTTATGGTCCGGCAGAGTTATTGGACCTTACTTTTCCGAAAATGAGGCTGGAGCAACAGTTACGGTGAATGGATTGCGCTATCGAGAGATGATTAATGATTTTTCATAGCCGGAATAGGATGGTATTGATCTGGACAACGTTTACTTTCAACAAGATGGCGCTACGTGCCACACAAGCAACGAAACCATTGATCTTTTACGATTGAATATCAAAATATCACCTCTTATTGGAAAACCCTGTACAAAGTCTTACACATTTATAAAAAGTTATAATATTACATAAGTCGCAAAAATATTAAAAATGATATCACTTAGCTCGCATATTATAATGATAATGGCTATGAATTTAGAAATTATGTGGGTGATGGTATGATCATTGTTCCACTTTATACAGTTTGAAATTAGCATGAAAACTCGCAGAGTAGCTCCTATTTTCAT